>NC_086196.1:66542500-67210000 GCF_035770615.1 Melospiza melodia melodia
CATCTTCTAAAACTGTAATGACTTCCCCCCAGTCAACCATGATAAGGAGCCTGATTCTCACCCAGCTTTGCAGACTGAATAGTCATTTACACATTTATAAGCTATTACCAGTTGATGAGGTAGGGCATTGGAAGAGGAGGAGGCAACTCAGGTGGTTCAACAGCTTAATTACTACACAACTGAAAGTCATGTTCCTCCTAAAGGATCACATTAGCTGAAAATTGGATATTTAAATGCAGAATTAAAGTATCTGCAACACAGAAGATGTTGAAGTACAAAACATCACAGAAATACTGAATTAAAAGTGCATTAAGACCTATAAAAATTTTACCTCTGTTAGCATGTTACTTAGGAACCCTAAGGATTGTATATTCATCCAGTCTTCTGAGAAAGGACATAAACCATTAAATTAGCAGAAAACAAACCAAGGAAAAAACCCAACCAAAGAAACCCAAACAAAACAAAACTAAAAACCACCACCAAAAAAAACCCAAAAACCACTCATACCAAATCCTATTCTTCTGTGTTAGCAAACTGAATCAGTTCATGCACAGATCAGAGAAAAATCAGATGAAGCTAATGGGACTGAAGAGTGACTATCAGGCCAAAGAGAGGCCAAAAGGGTAAACAACAACAGTGAGTCACCAGATCTACTCTCCCATCAGAGCACCCTGAAGTACAGTGGAAGGCTGCTGGAGCTATCAAAACAGGCAATTATCTTGTTATAAGACAGTCATTTTTGCTGTTTCCAACCTGTTTTCCCCCTCTCTTATTTATTCATAATGCCAGGGCAGAGGCACAGGTCTTTCAGTGCTAGAGTGCATTGCCATTTGTGTGCATTTAAATATCTCAGATCATGCACAGAAAAACAACAGACTGGGGGATCTGAAGGTCTCAGGTGGGCATGAATTGAACTATACACACTTTTTCTATCAAACATATGGGGAACTTATTTAATATAAAATAGAAACTATCGGGGTTTTTCATACAAAAACATCAAAAATGTGCTTACTGCGCATAGTCTAAATTGTGATTTAAGATTTTAATTTGTCCCAGTTGCCCTTCTGTGTTCAAGCAGTGGTATAGCAATTTTATCCTCTAAAGCTGGTGTTTCATCTACAGATAGTTTACAGCAGCTCCTCAGCTGAGAGGTGACCACGGCATGCCCTGTCCCTGGATCCTTAGCCCCACCACTTTGTCTTTGCTGTCAGAGTTGCTGTTTGTGTGGCTTTGCTGCAAACTTTGTGGCAGAAGACCAGGTGCCATTTGAAAGCCACGCTACCTCATCCCCACTTAAATAAGTGTGCCTGAAACTGTACCTTAAATCTCATGGAGTAGTAACCTTCCAGAGATATTCCTGGCCTAGCCTAGGAGCTTGGTTAGCCATTGCTATTGAACCTGGGGGCTCTTGGGTGAAATATGAGGTTAAACAAATATATGGATGCCATCAGTTTATACTCAGCTAGCATAGGTGCAAATACCAGCACTAGAAACAAGATAATGGTCAAGCCAATTCACTGAATTAAATTATTTTTCTTTTAATTTTTACATACTTCAGCCTGCAAACCTTCTCTAAGCAATGTCTCTGTTTTCCTACGAAGAGAGCAGGATCAGGCACTGCTTCTGTTCAGGATCATTACAGAGGATATGGTCAGGGGGGAGGAGGTTTTCTGCAGGGAAGTGTAAAAATCATCCATGGCACTCTACCAAAGCCCATAGAGCTTCTCAACCAACAGTTACACAGCTGAACCTCTTTTGTCTGGAGACATTTACCTTGAACTATTATTTCTGTTGTTTTACCCCTTGTGCAAAAAAAGTAATTTAGCTTGAAACCTGGCACTCTAAGACACTATATATGTGTGTGAAGAGTTTTGTTAAAATCCTTCAAAAGAAAAAGAAAGGAATTAAAAAAAGATAAACATATTGCATTTAATTTTAACCTGTACAAAGAAAAATAAACAGGCTTCCCAGTTTGAACTGCTTTCCCTCTCTCGTGCTTGTGTAACTTAAACAAGCTTTTATTTAAAACATATTTTTCAGACCCTTAAGACTTTTGCTTGAATTAGGCATTTCTGGAATTTCTGATTTAAAATTGAAATGACTGAATAGCAAACACAGCCGTATAAGAACACAAGCACTGTGCCTTTTATTTATAGCATGTTTTATTATATGTACCAATATTACAATCACTCTATAAAGTTTAATTTAGGATTGAAATAATGCTACAGGTAAGATAATCTTCCCACAAAGTGTTCAGTTGGTTCTGAGAGCATTGCCTGATTTTAATATAAAATAGCCAGAGTGTTTCTTTGGGCTACAAGTCACTGATGTATATAACTTCAGTTATGCAACTAATGAACTTGATTTCATATAGTTTAAGTTAGCTACATGCTCAAATATTTTTCTAGGCTTGAGCTGAGCTCAACTTTATGCAGAACTCCTCCTTTAGATGACTACTACCTCTACCATAATGGGAGAGGACTGGGCATACTGGGAAATACCCAAGGCATGAACAGATCCTATAAAAGATTTTCAAGAAAAGACAAAATAAATACTAACATGTTTTACCTTCAGGTTAGAAAAATTGTATCTAACCATATCATATTCATTAAAATATTTTGGATTAATCTAAATATGCATTTCCTGGCTTTGGTGGGAATGCGAGACAAATCTAGCTTTACTTAAACACAGAATTGATTTTTCCCCCCCCTCTTAATTCATTTAACATGTACTCCCTTTAGTTTTACAATGGAGCAAATTTTAAACAAGTATAAATCCTGGGAGTTTTACTACCTAATTAAAAACATATTCCTGTGACACACATGGATGGGAAACTCATGTCTCAAAGGGTTAATTAACAGTCTTTACACATTCTGTATTTAGCTCAGGGTACAAAGCCAAAAACATAAATAATGTCTTAGAAACAGGAGGTGCAGATGGTTTTAAAATTTGGTTCTTAGTGCATTTTACACTAGCCAGAAATATGTGCTGCATGAAACCGAAACAATGACTCAGTAACCATACTTAATGCACAGTTATATTTAAAATTTTCTTTCCCTTTTGCAATTTCATATCTTTTAGGCTTCTAAAACAACAATTGTAGGCTTGCTGCAGTCAGAGGTCTGTAGAAGAAGCCTTGAGACAGGAGTGCAACAAGGTTCTTGTAACTGAGAGAGTCAAATGACAAGTATGAAACTACAATGTTGTGTACATAACAGATAATCATCTGACAAAAACAGAATTAAACACTAGGATGACAACAGAAATTTGCACACTGATTTACCAGCTCTCCATTTACAAAGCAAACACCCCACAAATAGCACCAATTTGGCATACCTTTAAATGAAGCAGAATTATTAACTGAGACTACCAACTTAAAGAAAAGAAAGAGAAGACCTGTCTCTGAGAAGAAAATGCTTAAAAATATTCCATTATAAATGCACATGAACCCTGCTCAACCCACACAAGTCCTGCTAGTTCCCCATCACCAGCTCTCTCTTACATAAATATTCTATTGAATCCAAATGGGAAAGGGACCTGGTAAAAGCCAGCGTTAATTGAGACGGCTGAATGAGGCCATTGACTGAGAGGCTGCTAATTAGGTAAAAGTGTTTGCAGATTTGAACTCCCGGTACAATTGCTGTGGGACAGTGGCAGGGAAGAGAGCCTGAGATGAATACAGAAGACAACCAGACCATCCCATTCCCTGTTGTTACTTGCTATTCTGTTTCAACAATTAACTGACCTTGGACATGTCGTGACATTTTTGTCCCTCTCTAATGTCTCTTAATGGGATTTTAACTAACCTCTAAAGATGCCATAAAAGTGAGTTAATGTTTAACAGCCATTTTGTTAGAGACCCATTTAGTGTAAGTTTACAGATTTGTGAAATGCCAATGACACGTGCTTCTCAAGAAAAGAATTGCAATTTAGTATTGCAGTGGTCTTGGACATAAAATACAAGCCTTCCTACAAACCACCTACAACTAAATAATATTCGACTCCAGAATTGCAGCTCCAGCTAAATTGCCTATCTTCCCATGTCAGAGCATCTGCCTCAAAAGGGGGCTCCAGCCTGTGGTTTCAGAGCAGAACATAAACAATTCTCTATATCCTTCACTTAAAATTGAACAGCTCACTGGTTTTTATGAGCCGTTAGACACTGTGGTCTTTAAGGATTCCTTCCTCATTATACTGACACTTTTGGAAGAACAGGTCTAATCTATCTTCACCTTTAAATCATGTAGGAAAGAAGCAACCTTGATACATTGGTGTCAGGAATCTGAAAACCAGGCTATGCAGCTCACCAGCTTCTTTTAGGAGCATGTTATTATGTTTAGAAGCAATCTGCTTCTGAATCACGTAGACATCAAATGTTTTGTCTAGCTACAAAACAAGGCTAATCAGCTGAAACCTGACACTTAGGAGGAGGAGATTATATGGTTAATATCTCAAATGAGAATGGGGAATGCAACAGTCAATGTTTTCATGCATTTTCAATTTTGTGCCAAGTACTTTGTGTTCCAGCATTAGACACATCTCTCAGTGAGAAGCATTCTTCTCCCTTCATGCACAATAGTAGTCTTTCCTTTCTGCTTTATCCATACAATTATGAAAGTGTGGCAGCATGCCCTAGATGGAATTTGTAGTATTCATTGAGAGAGCATTTTTCTACTTCCAGGGATGGGAAAGCACAGGGTGGGTAACATCAGAGTCTTGGATGCCATGGCTTAGGTCTAGGCTGCAGTTTCTTTATAAAAGGTGAAGTTGGTGGTTCAACAAATATTATTTTCAGCCCCCATGTCTATGATGTGGAGACACACACTGTCTCTACCTTATGTGCATACTAGAGGACTAGTATGTCTTGTCCTCTTGTCCTCCTTTTTCCTCTGTCCCAGGGGAAGCTCAACTCCCAGCCATCCCTAGGGTAGCAGAGCTGCCCCACTTGCCAGAAATAAGCCTGAGCTGCTGCAGCAACAATACAGCAAGTCATGAAAGACTTGTAGTGGAAGGTAATTTTAAACCACATTTCAGAGACACTCCAACTCCCACCCCCACTCAGGAATGCCAAGGCTCGCTGCACACACGAGTGGTCTGCCCAGCATACATGAATCCATCCAGGTGCTCATATCCTGGCCTCCTGTCCTGGCTTCTCTGCAGTGACACACAGCACAGAGGACCTGTCATGTCCTCATGTCTCCTCTGCTTCCTCAGCTGGCAGCCTGGTGCTGGTTTTGATGTGCCTCTTTGCACGCTTCAGGGGATGATAGTGATTAATGTCTCCATCCCGTTCCACCTCTGTGAATCATCAGGATTTACTCACTACTTTGTTTCCCTCTTTGGGTGACTTGAGAAGCTACATGTGATAGGATCCCAATGACCTGCTAATCCAGCTGTCACTTTTGTCACCCTTCTGTAGTTGCCTACTCGGTCTGGTATCTCTGCAACCAGACTTACCCATTTACTCTCCTAAGATGCTCATTTTAACATTTCTAGTGCAACTCCACATTTCCCACCATCTTTGGTGGGTCATTTCTAAAAGTATATGGAATTTTTTCTGTTACAGTTTCTGTGCAACCAAATTTTATTTGTTCAGCAGGATTCAGCCTTTTTGCTTGTGTAGAAGGGAAGGCAACAGAGACCTGCCTTGCATTGTGGAAAACGCGGCACATCCACAAAGGATACAGCCCCAGTAAATTCTGTCAGCTGGTGATGCTGAACATGTGGGAAAATAAGAGTAAATTTAATTCACCGGGGTAGAACAACACTCCATAGCCAGAGCAAGGAAATACAGTGAGATCAGAGGTAATGAGTATGGGAAGGAAAATAGCAAGAGCAGTACAGATCAGGAGTTCTTTCTATTTCAGGTTAACCTCTAAAGAAGATGAAAGAAAGAAATAAAGTGATACCAGGTGAAGAACAAAGTGTGGGTGAAGGGAAGTTCTTTTCAAGCAGGAATATCACATTGAAGGGAATCTGAATTTCTCACTAAGGAAAGTGCAAGCTTAAAATAGAAAAAGACTAGGAAACAATGTTTGTGGCAAACAGAATTACAAATGACTTCATATCTTGCATATGACATTATCTCATACAACTGTTCATCAGAATACCACAATAACACAGACAAAACCACCAGCCCAGTGCTCAGCACAATGGTGTTTCCAGAATGAGGACTGCTGCAGGCGTGTATGTAGGCACTCACTATTCCACCTACAGTAACAAACCTCTTATTTACATCCTTGTCTGCCAGTCAATACGTAGGGCTCTGTGTGGGACCCAAGTGCACACCTTAAATTTAAAACAAGTGCTTCTTTGAACAGCTGTGGCCTACAGCACAAGTCAACATCCTCTACAGTAATGTATAGAGCAATGTCTGGGTTTTCTCTGGGTCTACGGGCTGCTGCAAGATGTACAGAAACAGAATGATTAGAGTGGGTCAAGTGTGATTAGTGAGGAAAACTAAAAGGGGTAAAAAGGAGGAAAAAACAAAAAAGGGGAGAGAGAGGGAAAAAAGGAAAAGTGAAGTATGTCAAGAAAATATGAACACAGAGGAAAAGTAAGGAAAAGAGAATATAAAGAGAGAGCAAATAAGCAGTTCTGTCTCTTAACCCTCCAATATTAACTCTGTACCCCACATCTATTACTGTATCTCTCAAGTGTCGTGCTTGGTTTTCCCCCCATTGCTCTCCCCACTCCCCAGCCACCACTTGAGGCAAATAATTGCTTTCCCTTCCCCTCAGTTAGTTTTAGTTGATTTCAGGTTTTCCCAACCTCTTTAGCTCTTGAACCCATCCAACAAAAATACAGGCATATTTATCCAGGGTAATATAGACATTTCAGTACTAAATGCTTAATTTTAGGGTTCATTGTTGCTACCCGCCAAGCCTTATGCATTTCATACCCTAATAACTGAACCATGAAAATTATAGCTAATTTTGAAGCACTGCTGGGGATGGATGGGAAGGAGGAGGAAAACAACCCTGGAATTACAAAATTACTACCACAGTCTGCTTAGAAAAAGGATGATTTTCGACATCTTGCTTTGTAGCAAAAATACATGTGAATGCAATGACTTTTCTTCTTTAGGTGTCCACTCTGGATTGCTGAGCTTGATCAACTTTCTGCTTCTTTTCTTTGAATCCCCTTCTTTAACAGTTTGCCTGACTGCTGTTTCTAGGAACATTTGACAGCCTGAGCAACACAGACAGACATCTCTGTTGCATCAAAACACTGAAACCAGTCTGTTTTTTGCAACTTGTTAACCATTTTTTTCCAGTCCAGGGCATGAATTTAAAAGATAGCATTCTGACCCTAGTCTGAGTCCATCCCCATATGCACCAAAGACACTTAGTGCCTTTGGGAAGGCAGTGATGCAAATTGAATTTTGAAAAAAATTATCTAGATGGAAGGAAAAAGAGGCTTTCCATTTTGTTATGGATGTAAATGAAGATAAAACATAAAGAAAATACATGGCATGAAATATGCAAATTGCTTGTCACTTGAATTCTTTAACTGTGCTGGGTTTCTTAAAAAGAAAATTATTCAGCTCTTCCAAGAAGTGAGGGTTTTTTACCTAGAAATCCTAGACCATTTCCTGCTTGTATCCATTTTCTAGCATTGCCATTTCAAAGCATAGTAATAAGAGAATATATTCCTAGAAAAATGGAACATGATCTCACAGTACAAGTTGCTGTGCCACAACTTCTTTGAAGCTCAATAATGTTTGTCAATCCCTGCAAATAAGGTTTTGTTGTACCAGGAATGCTTCAATTTTCTTTTACTTGCTATGAAAGAAATTGCTATCACCCTCTAAAAGAACAAATAATCTGACTGCTTGAGGAGAAACTACCTGGGAGTTAAGGTATAGCTCTTCTGATTCAGAAGTTTCAGTTTGTGTTTTGGAACAGCATCCACACTCTCTGTTGAGCAAATGAGGTAGGGCCAGGTAACCTCAGGCTGGTCCAAAGACCAATGGAACAAAAGGAAAGCCTGATTTCTCTTTCTATTAGCCTTGAAACCAGCCCTCAGGCTTTGAGTCCAACCTAAGTCCAAGCCCAGCTTTTGCTCTCTGCTCTAACCACAGTGTCTCAGGTACTGCACATGTGAGGCAGTGAGGATGGTGCTGAGCTATTCCCCCATGCAAACATTGCAAAATAGTGTTTGTGCCCTGCTGGCCTCTGTCCTCTGCTGAGTTTCAGCTCTATATTTACATCAGGATCAAAAGCTGAACTCGATACTCAATAAGGAAATACGTTTCTTGTTTTCTCTGAATCTCTTAAGATTTTTGACCTGGGTTGAAAAATGAATAAGTAAGGTCAGTGAAATGATGGAAATATCACTTAAGTAAGTTTTATGGTCCAGAATCCTGGAACTGGGTATAAAGAAAAATAAGATTTTGTATCTTAAAAACAACAACAACAACAACAAAAAACCCAAAAAAAACCCCAAACAAACAAACAAACGAACAACCCAAAGGCAAACAAAAAACCCAACCAAAAAAAGGGAAAAATTATTTTCAAAATGGATTGTGCTTTATTGCTTGATTTGCCAGTGGAAAAACAAACAAAAAACAGCTCATCCATTCAAGTGCACGTTATGTACTCATTCTGAGTAGTGTGTGCATGCCAAGAACATTTTCTACTATACAATTCTCTTACTATGTATAACTGTATATTTCATTTTGCCTAGAAATAACCTCACGGCATCACACAGTAGAAAAACAATGGCCAAGAAAATTAGCTACCCACAAATCAGAACTGCTACATGGGTTTGCAAGCCAGCATTTCAGATGATTGGGAAATCCAAGTCTATTTTTAATGTCATATTTGTCCCTCAACCATTGCTTCATCAGCATGATAAACACGCTGTGGCTCACAAAAAGAAAAAAAAAAACAACCTACCTGGGCAAAACCATGTTTATGTAATTCTATAAGCACCCAGAGCAGAACATGTGAGTCCATAAATTCAAACAGAACAGTAATAAACAAACAAATGGGTTGCCTTCAGTGTTTTCACTTATGCTATGCTGTGATATTATCTTCTGGTATTTAGTGCAACTAGAGGACACAGGAATCTAAACTCTTTAGTTAGTTTGTCAACTCCCACTCATTGCTGCAAGCAATTTTCTTGTCTGCCCAATGTATTTACTTTTTTCTCTAACAAAACATGCTGTTTGGTGAGTTGTTGAGGAGGCAATCTGTACTGCATCTCACTTCTGGTGTGTGCAGTGTTTACCCCAGGCTTTCCTAGGAAAGGAAAACAGGCAATGCTGAGTGAGAAACCTGAAACGTGTTCATCCAAGGTTATATGCTTCAGCAGCTTAAACAGCCACCAAAAATAAACCTGGTACCCAAAGCACCCAAAGGGAGGAAACAGAGCTGGTGAAGGGATGGAGCACGTTATAGAAATGGCTGCACAGAAATGGGGCCTGAGTGCTACCAGGGTGATGAAATCACAGCAAATAGGCACAGACTGAAGCGTTTACCTGCTTGCTGTCACCACCATCAGCCTCTTGTCAACTGTGATCTGGTTTAGTACATTTTGTTTTGTAAATTTTGGCTTTTCATCCAGAAATTGGCAGCCCTTATCTATGAGACTTATTTTCTTATTGGATCAAGCTTATGCCAGCCATGACCATGTTTTATTTATTTTCCTAATTTAGCTTTCTAGTAGAGAAGAATTTGGCATCAGTAAGCTTTGATATTTTCTTACTTCAAACAGTCAACCCTCTCCACCAGAACCCTCTCCACCAGAGTTCAACAAGGCCACCAACCCTGCACCTCTACCACTTCATTTCTTCTATTTACCAAACACAGAGAAGAGTGAACTAAATGAATATTCATCCTTCTTACTTCAAATCTCCTAGAATAAACTGTAGCATCCTAAAATCACAACAGAGGAGCATTTCTTCAAAGTCTGACTGGATATTTTTTAAGCTAAAAAAAAGGTTATGAACCAATGCTATTCCTGATACAACATAATAATAAGTATTTGTTGGTTCTACAAAAGTATACTCAGTCAGAGACAAAACCTCTGGCTAGGGAAACATCTTTCTTCATCTTTCTGATACAGTCCTGTAGGTGTCTTCATTAAAGCTGTGGAAAACACCCTAGTGCTATTATTCCTCATTCCCAAACTAGGGTGCTAAAAATATGAATGAGCATAGTCACAGAAGTCACAGAAAATCAACAAAGTTCATCAAAAGTCCATTGGAGAACATTGAAAATTACTTTCTAATCTCTCTCACCCTCTTCTTCACCCAGAATGGTATCTCCAGTTCTTTTGTCTGAAGTAAATAAGGCTGGCTGCTCTGGAGTTTTGACATTCCTTTGGGAAGTCTGGAAGCTCACTGCTCACCCAGTGTGCAGCATATCTGAAATAGTACCACACCTCCCCTTGGTTAGGGAAAACCATGCCAAGGCACCTGCTCACTGTCACCCCTTCTCACCAAAGAGATGAATATCTGTGCAGAAGGCTGCAGGGCTGCCTGATCCTGCCTTTTTATTTTTGTGTGGAAAACACTTCCTAAGGGAAAAAAAAATTGCAAGGTGATAATTAAAAAGCAGAGTCCCTGCACAGTCAGCATTTTGAGAAGAGCCTAAATACTTCTGTAAGAATATTCCCTTTTTTAAACCTCAGTCTTTAAAATTGTTAAAAGTTATCACCTTTCTCTTAACAGATCTCTTTTTCTTTCTTTGCCTTATTTTCTTTTTGCTTCCTTAACAGTAGGCTATGGCAATGGTCAAGAATAAAGAAACAAACATTGCCCTTTAACACGGAGCAAGAAATATTGGTGGTATGAGGAAAACAGCACTTCCCTAGAGGTGGTCTGGTTTTTGCCCATCTTCTCACTAAGGGAAGCTTTTTCCTTGTTCTCTTCTGCTCCCATCCATGACCGACTGGCTGGCCAATATTGTTTTAAAAATTGAAGAAACAGTTATGTTATCTTCACAGAAGGTCAGTGGTATTTACAAATGTATCTCATTTTTACTCAGCTTCTGATGAGAAAACCCAGTTATTTCTGAACACTCCTAGCAGGAAACTTTTCCTGAAAAGAACTAATGTTCTTCTATGTCAAATTTACATTCTTCACTAAGTACAAAACCACATCTAAAACTCTGCATTTCTTTTAAATGGAAGGTGAAACTGAGCTGCACTTAGTTATTTTATGACATTGAGAAGTAAGAATAATATAACAAAAAGATCTGACCACGAATTTATAGCACTTTTCTCCCAGTACATATGTGACTCATAAAGAGCTGAAGTTGCCAAGTCAAACACTCAGAAAGTTAGAAATTACAATATATACCTGACCTTTCTTTGGTCTCCCTGTGAATATATAATAAAATGATTACACAGTCAGGTTTGGGGCTTTTTTTTTTTTTTTTTTAGTGGGTCTTTGTCTCATTTTGTGAATTAAAATAAAAAGTGCTCACAAAAATACTGTTGTATTTTATACTGTACCCACAAAAATGGCTGTTTTGACTTATTTTCAAGGTGTAATCACAGCCCTTATGTGCTTCACTTTATTCAAAAGCTATTCTCAGGATAGCTCTATTAATTTCCTCAATTACTCATGTCATATTTAATACAGTAGTATCTTAGTGTTCCATATGTATTAATTATTTTCACAACAGAGTTTTCATTTTGCAATTGAAATAATGGTAGCAATTTTATTTTTTTAGTTGCGACCCCTGGGAATGAAATTGTCACAGTACCTACATGCCCTCATCCTATTGCCTTCTCCTGCATCTCTAAACACCAGAAATAAGAAACAAAACATTCGCAGCTTTGATAAGGAGTGGTTTTAATGCCTTGTTTGGCACCATCTCACCGGAATTCTGGAAGAAATGGGCAGAGATCATCCTTTTTTCCCAGCAGTCCTCTGCATCATGTAATGCATATGATGACATAGATGTTGAATCCACATCCAAAGGCATTAGACCTGCCTGATTTCACAGCTCGGGTGCATCTGAACAAGAGACATATCCTGAGTGCTGACAAGTGCAAGGGAATAGTGACTTAAAAAAACAAACTACATGATCAAAATGCAAATGTATGACCTGAACTGAAAGTTTGCATGCAAAAAGCATGCCCACTTATGCTCCACTTTCATAATTACTTGCCTCAAAAATCTTAATAATGTTATTTTAATGTGGAATTTCACATACAGTGCACATGGATAATACATTTAGTGGGAAGTCTTGCTGAATCTTGCAGCCTGACTATTGCACCTTTTTAACCAAGCATGAGAAGCCCAAAACTGGAGTAAAATGTACAATGCAATAAAAGTGAGAGGGGCAAAATTATATCCACCAAGCATCAAATTAATGTCTATAATGCCACGATAAGTCACAGTACTAATTCCAATGTTTTCTATTTTCAGAGTCTAAATAACATTTAATTGCTAAAAATACCATGATAGGATGTAAAATTGTACATTATTTTTATTAAATAGCTATTGTTTAAAATCTTCACAATTAATACAAAATATTATAATATTTATTTAGCACAATGTGAACAAAATACTCCAGAAATGCACCCAATTAAATGAACATTGCATTTGTACACTCCCTTCAGCTTAAAGAGTTCTAAGTACCACACAAATATGAATTTGCTTGACCTTCTTGTGAAGCACCATGGTACTTATTTAAAAATGGAGAAAGGTAAGCTCTACAGAGGCACCATTGCAGTGGTATAAACCGGACTATCTTGGACTCCAAAAGTAGTAAAGAAAACTAAAAAAAAATTCTTCCTGTGATGAAAAGAAAGGTGCCAAGTGGTTTACATTTGCAGATGGGTTCAAAGAGATTTTTGCAATGTCTGTAATATTTAGGCAGCACTCAATCCCTTGGGAATGTACAGGAAGATTTCTGTGATGGAGAGAATAAATCTCTCTCAGAACTCCTTCACAGGGAACCTACAACGTGGTGTCCCTGGAGGAGCTGGAGGCTGCACACAGCTGCAGTCTGTTCCCACAGGAGCATCCAGGGAGCCCCACATGATGTCTGCTCCCCACTGAAACTATCAGCACAGTTGCTGGAAGTTTCTTGCTATACACAGTAACATGAGCGAACTCATACCACAGTCGCAGATCCCAAATCTTCTGAATGGCTTAATGTGTGAGCCTAGACCCAAACTGAGTATTAAAATTTCTCCTCTCTTTGTAACTGGTTTAGCAATACTTTCTTTCCTCTTGCAAATATTGCAAATACCCCTGCAATTCAGTTGGTTTTATGCTTGAAGGGCAGAACTTAAATCTGTTTTTGGGAGTCTCTGAAAAAGTCTGCTACCTCTGCATACCTGAAATTTTTTAGGGGAATATGTTAGTTTTCTTTTACTGACAGTAGAAACTAGTAGTATACAAATACCAATCCCCACTTCGAGGACTGCAAGAAAAGTCTAGTTTTCCCAGTGAATAATAATAATAAAAAAAATAATTAAAAGACCATAGGCTTGAGTAAAAATAGTTTAAAATGCATTTGTTTCACCTGGCCAAATGGAAATAAAATGTCCAAACCTGACAGATTCTCTTCAAGTTGCAGCAAAACGGTTTCGGCTGCTGCCCCTACGGTGGTCATTGCTGGCACACACAAAACAGGTTGGTACTGACCCACTTGCTGTAGTAGTCCAGAACTTTTGTAAATACACTCTGGTAAAATACCCCAAGCATTTTTCAAGCAAGATGAAAAAGGATGGATATCTAGTCCTTACATCATAATCCCAAAGAAGTGTTGTAAAAGAGTTAACACAGGAACTGAAATTGATTTCCTTCCCATGACTTGCCTAGGCCTTGCCTTGGCCATGTGACATTATAAACAGCCTTTTTGTATCTGAAACCCCAAAGCATTAGGAGCATGTTTTCTGCTATACTGAAATATAAGACTCCCTGTTGACGTTGCGATATTGCAGCTGTGAAATCACTGGGCTCTTTCTTCACCAGAGTACAGTGCTAACTATCAAAGATTAAACAGAATATGCTTTAATATCCATAAGAACCTGTAAACAACTAGGAAAAGATGACAAGCCAGTTTGTTAGGGAGCGTGCTAAGTGTTGCACCAAACTCCAGCTACAAAAATACTGCCCAGTGCAAAGGGAGCTGCAGACACAATGGGACTGACTAGGTAGGTTAGATATTACCCCACCAGACAGCTTCCCAGATCCTTACTCATTTTTAGAACCAGACTGGGACCAAATGTTCTTAAGCTCTTGGAATTTCTGAAGAAGTGTTTTTTCGATTCCACTGTCCAGCTAGGATGGGAAACAGAAGTGCTGAAAGCTACAGGAAAAATGCTGCTCCAGCCCAGTTTTACAGTCTCAGAAAATCTGGACAGCTTTTATGAACTTTGAATCATTGACTGCAGCTCTTTCTGAACCAAACCTCTGAACTTTTGAAGTCTGGCCAGGGCTCAGATTATTTGTTGACCTTCTCTGTGAGACAGTTCAAATGGGGAATGTGCATGTGTGCACAGCTATGATCTGACACAACATAAACACACAGAGACTGCTCCCTCCTCACCTGGAGAAGATAGTGGTGGTGTCATTGTGGTCATTGCCTATTCCTCAGGGAACAGCCAGCAGCACACTACATTTGAGCTCAGCAGTTATGGCTACATGAATACACCCCCTCCGTCGCTCTCTGCCAAATGGGAGCGAGCACAATCCACCGCACTTTGAGTCACAGCCCTGCGATATCTACTGAAATAGAAAAGCTTGGTAAAGGCTTTTCTGCCAGTCTGCTTGCATCAACAGGTCCTCCAAGCCTGGAACAGCTCGTCCTGGACACTCTTGGTCCTGTCCCTCCACACACAGGGACAAGAACACTTGAGTTAGGCCAGGCTCAGGGCTGTCCTGCCAGTGAAGCATAACCAACAACACACACTGTCAGATCACCACCACCTGGTCCCTGGCTTCAGGCTTGAGAAACACACTGTGACTTTGAATACTGAAACAAACAAGCAGTCTGAAACTAAGAATCAAACTTGTACCAAATATTTGCACATCGATGTTTATAAAATGCTCTACCAAGAACTTGATTTTTTTATTTAAACATGAAAAGGTTGATGAAACAGAAATAATAAAAATAGGGAGCAGAAATAGTTATTTGCCAAAGTGACCAAAATGGGTAAAAGTCAGGGCTTATCTTTTTTTATTCTATTAAACCATGAAGAAATAGCTCAAATAACACTCAAACTGTTGTTCGCTTATATTTCTACAATATTCCATTATTTTAATAAAGAGGTCATTGTGCACAGAGTGTAATTACTAGCTCAGGAGAAAATTAGCTATGTTGACTTAATTGATGCTATTTACTTTTGCAGCCCATTGGCAGCCAGCCATTTTCTGTGAATACCAGTTTTCCAATTAATAATGATTTTCCTTCAGCTTGCCAGAGTTTTCTGCAATGACAGCTGCTATCTGGGAACAACTATCATGCATATAAGCAAAAGAGCAATATTTAAATTTAAGAATTGATTTATTTGGACTGTGTCCAAATAAATGTTTTGAGGCATGATCTTCTAAAGTCTCTTCTACTCTCATTGAGTTGATAAGATTTTAGTGAAGTCAGGGATACATCACATAAGAGCTATCAAATAAACCCCATCAATCCTTGATAATGGCTCAGGTAGTATCTATTAAGAAATGGAATGCATTTCTAATTAGTCCATTTTCCAGTTGTTCAGCAGGGTCCTGGTAAAAGATCACCAGATCATGGTGTAGGAGGTGAATGGGAAGAAGTGTAAGAAAAGTGCTGCTTTTCTAAGTTCAAGAATTTCTGAGGCCCATGCTTGTTCCTCTCAGACACTGCTGCAGGAATGAATGCTGCTATAGTTTTCTGCAGGAAATCCTCAAACCCTCTCATTCTGATGGCATGTTATAATGATCCAGGAAGGCGGTTTTTGCAGAACTGAAAACCAGGAAAAAATACATAGCATTTTGCCTTTGAGGAAATCAGCTGGACATGGGCTGTCTTTTGACTCACCTTCAGCTTTCTATGTCTTATTTCTGTTCTTGCTGGCCTGGCTAAAATAATATTTTAGTATTGTTGTTGCTATTTCACTGTTTAATGGCTAACAGATGTGAACTAGTTCATCCCTCTTCCTGTCACTGCATATACAAAAGTAAATGTCTCTCTTTAGCCCACATACACACAGCTGGAAGCACCACCTTCTGGAGGGCTGGTAAAGCAGAGAAAATGGGTTTACTAATATATAAATATGCATACATTTACATGCATATACATGCAAACATAAGCATATTTGTTTATTCATGAAGAAATGTAAGCTTAGCAATGAATTGATCTCGCAAAGAAATTAAAGACTGAAAATGTATTTTGCAAATGCATGTACTGATTCAGAAGCATTACTTAAGAGACCATATGTGTCCTGATCCTATTGGGAGTTATCCAGCTCAGAGTTTGGGCCTGATGGAATGAGGGTGGAATAAAGATGAAGCCAAGACATTCTCTTTCCATTCGCTGGAAAAACTGACTAAGTGAGGAAAAAAAAGACGATACAAACTGCATAATCTCTGTTAAATTTGCTGCACAGAAACATGTTGTGTGTCAGGCCACAGGAAAATTACTTACTATAACACAGATCTGGAATTCTTTCTGCAAAAGATTCCCTGTCTGGTCCACTGCTAACCCTTGGTGCTTTAGATACACTAAATTCAATTAGTACTGGAAAAGAACTTGAAACTGGTGCTCAAACTATAAAAAAACCCCCAGTATGAATGAACACATCTGTGGCTTTCCACTAGCTTGTATATTCTTCTCAAACTTTTCTGCTAGAAGCATACACATTTCTGTGTTGGCTATATGTTGGCACATATACATAATTCTCTGTAAATACATACATATTCTCAGATCTATCCTAATTGGCAGAAGTTCATGATCTGTTTGAAGTTAAACACAAGCTGTTAAATGCTGTCTCTATTCTAATACGCCAGTAAAACCAAATGAGAGAAAAACTATTAAAAAAAAAATCTGTTTTCTGAATATAACCAAACTGCTCCTTAGAGTGCTTACATCACCTCTCTGCTGGAAAGCCAGCTGAGATGAAAAGTATGATAAAATCTGTGCTGTGCACACTATTCGCCCGTGTAGTCTGAACTCTGAATTAAGCCTTACAATGAAAATAGTGAAATACTAAGGTGCAGTTTATAAGGTACTGAGTTGGTGCAAAGAAAGGCACCTCTCTGTATTATTAAACACCACTAGCCTTTGAGAGGGGATTTGCAAAGTCACTGAACTGTTCCTGCTTACCTGCAAGTGCTCACATTAATCATGGACCTTTTCCTGTGTTTGTTAAATTATAGTTTTTATTGTTGCTCCCCAGGTAATGCAAACTTGCTGAGCATCTTAGGCAATGATGTGTCCCAACAAAACTGCTATGGTTTATTCTGTTTCCCTCTCAGGGAAGAGAGGGAAACAGGAAAAGAGTTGGCTCCAGAGAAAGTGAGTGATTTTCTGATTAAATGAAGTTACCTTGGAAATGATCACTTGTGGACCCCACTATGTTTCATTTAAAGCTCATGAGGTGTTTGCCAAATCCAGCACATGGTCTTGGGGTCAGAAGTTGAATAAATCATGGAAGATATAAGGAGAAAGTGAATAGGGATAGAGAAAGAAAAACCAGAAGGATCTCTCTTGTCTCTCATGGGATCTCACGACATCTGATCCAGGACCACGGCTGACTCTGCTGTTTTGACAGGAAGGCTGTTGTTCCTCCTGCCAGTCCTGAACACCCAGGCCTGCATTTGGGATCCCTGGCTCCCAGAGCAGAGCTTCTGAGACCTCTGCAAGAGATCTTGAAGCCTGAGAGCCTGAGCTTCAACAAAACCTCATCTCTACTCATCACTACTACATTTGTGTGCCTGGAAAGCTGAACTGGAGAAGAGTCAAGTCTCCAGGCAGTCAAATGTAGTGATGAATGTGGCATAAAAATATGGACAGACTGAAATAAAGAGGAACCCAGCTGGTACTCTGAGAAGCAGTACAAGACATCTGTCTTAAACATGTTAAAATTCATTCTTGCAAAACTTTGTTCATCACTTGAGCCTACTTATTAAGCTAAAAATAACATAGATCTTGCCCTGCTCCAGGTACTGTACAATAGATCCTGTTGTTATGTATCCCTTTATGAAATCAGTGTAAGATGCATTTATGGATGTGGTGAAACTTTTCTAGTCTTGCCAGAACATTTGTATTACCAAAACACTAACTCAGGGAAATTAAAACATTTCACCTTACAGAAAACAGTTGTGTTATGCAAGCCCCATAAAAGGAAGGTAGAAAGCAAAGTGCATTTAATTTCTATTTTCCTATTACTAAGCCATTTTCACATTAAGGTAGTTGATCTGTGGGCACTCTTAGTCTTCACCCAAATGATTTTCACGATCAAGATCTGTCAGTAGTAATTTAGTTCTGGATTGATTCAGATGTTACCTCTCAAAACCTAAGCAGCCTTTTTATATATTCCTTGTGACACACTCCAAATAAGCTCCCATCAGCCTATAAGCCACTCTTTTCTGTACAATGATACATGTTTCAATGCAACAGGTTTTTTATAAATATATATATATTATCCAATTTTAAACGTTTAAAACTAGCTACATCTATTACATTGCATAAGCCTATTTCAGCATCATTATCATGTCTTCTTCCATGACCTTGAGGAATTTAGAGATCTGCCAGATGTTTGGTGTCTCAGCTGGAGATACAGGGAGTTCTCCTCTCTGCTAAGGAGTGAAACAAGGAACAGTGGAATTTGAAGCATTTGGCAGTGTGTTTTTTTCTGTATGACACAACACTAATTGAGATAAACAGATGCACTCCAGTAACATCTCTTGCCAGGTTAACTTTTAAAGACTAGTGAGAGAATATTCCATTCAGCAAAACTTTCCAAGCCAATCCTCTCAGCATATGTTTCGTTTGCATCCATTTCAGTGAGATTAAAGAAAAGGCTTTGCTAGTTGAGGGTTGACACAGAGAAATGGTTAAGCAGCCTTCTGAGATGGGACCAAAACTGAAATAAGCAAATAATGATAAAAAAAAACACATGTAATATATAACACATTCCCATTTCACTTACCACTTTTTAAGACATACAGAAACATTGTCCAAATAGTCATGCAGCACATGGCTGCCTACTCTAACACAGGTCAAAATGTTTGCTTAAAAAAACCCCAAAGTTTTTGGATACCCTGCAAGTTTCCAAGGCTTAGGTTACTGTGGAGGAGGTACAACGCATGGGAATTTTCTGTTATATTTTCTTTTAATGAGTCCTGTAAGCAATTGTTTCACAATACAGTCTGAAAGGCTAGAACAATTAAATGACTACAGATGTGTCAAATGATGCAGGAAAACCATGAGACACTTCCAAATGAGTAGGCGGA
The DNA here is from genome assembly GCF_035770615.1 of Melospiza melodia melodia. Lineage (NCBI taxonomy): Eukaryota > Metazoa > Chordata > Aves > Passeriformes > Passerellidae > Melospiza > Melospiza melodia. Next base: position 66,561,900 of record NC_086196.1, read on the forward strand.
GGGTGTGAGGAGACCATATCCTGTAATATATGAATCTCAGATTCTTTGGCTTGCAGCTTATTTTTATGGAAATGTCCCGGTAAGCCTGGAACAATCTAATGGTTTTCAAAGCATTTAAAACCAACAACATAAAAGCCCTTTTGAGAGCAATTTTTTTTATGCTGTGGTATTTTTGAACTGGCTTAGGAACAGCATACTAAACAATATGCAGGAGGTAAAAGGACCAAATTATAATTGCATTTTCAAGCTGTAGGTGAGAAGCAATTTCATAAACATAATAGAGTTCATTAGTGTTAAAGGCATAGAGGAAACAGTGCTGGTTGCTTTCATGTGTTTCTGCTGACTCTGAGCTTGGATCTCAGCCATGGACACAGCTTGCAGTAATAAAGGGCAGCTTTAAGTTATGCCATCTTCAAATGGGCCTCTGTGGAGGCATGTCCTGCAACTTATTACACAGGAGCCAGATTTGTCACTGTCTTCTGAGTCTCGTAGTGGCTGAAGACCACTTCCAGCTCCCTTCTTTCCCATCTATACCAGAAGGAAAGCAGGTCTTGTCATTGTGATTGTGTGCCCCAGTCAAAATCCTAATTTGGACCGTGTCACCCTTGATATCCATGGTGGGAGGAGAAAAAGCAAAACTGTCTCAGTAGCAAAAAATCAGACAGGAGCTCCTTTGCAGAGCAAGGTCCCACACGAGACTGTGCCAGAACCACCTGACTGCTGAGCCAAACACTGGTGGGTGTGCCAGTGACTCCATGTGTGAGCAGAAGAGGGAAGCGGGTGGGCATGCAGGGAGGTGACAAAACTCCCTGCAGCAAACATCAGATTTGACATCATGCAGCCTTTTGAGGGACACTTCTCTCTGTCAGAGACCATTCTCTTCACTCTTTTAGCTTGTGCATAGCAAAGATAAATCAAGACTGCAAAAATCCCAAACATGGCCTACTCTTCTCTACAGCCGTTTGGATTTTTCACAAAAGGAATAATTTAGTAGCCTTGAAACAAAAACAACAAAAAAAAAGCCACCAAAACAAACAAACAAAAAAACATACACCAAAACTCAGACCTAAAAACTAATCCCCACAAACGCCAATCACTGGAAACAAGCTAAGGTTAGTTTGAAATTGGCTATTCTGTACTACTGAAGGCTTATGGAAAACTGTCAGGGAAAATCAGACACATGAAAAGCTGCTTTTAGGTGAATGTTTCCCAGCAGCCTGGAGTCAGCAGGTTCCTGGATCAATAAGGCTGCAGATTATTATGATATACCCCTGGGAAGGGAGAAGTTTTGTGCTTGAGCTTCTGAGCTTTCTGCTTTAGGAGTGGTCCTTAAAAGAGGATGAATGTCTTGCCAAACATACTTGGAGACCACTAAAGCCTGCCTCCACTTCTTCAAATATTTTCTTTTCAATACATCCCTTTCCTCACATTTTTCAAAAATGAAATTATATATCTTAAACATTAGATATGCTAAAATCTCTGTTATTCTAAAAGCTTTGATATAAAACACTCTAAGCAAATAGGCATATATACATATATATATATATATATATATATATATAAATGGGAGAAATCTTCAAGTCAAGTGACATACATACAGCAAATTTGTATTAGTTTAAAGCTCTGTAAAAAAACAGTCTGTTTAGAAAAGTGTTCTATAAAATGATGTTGTACACAATTTTCAGCAGAAATAAATTACTGTAGTATCTTGTGATCATATAATGGGAAAAGTCTTCAGGTCATGGAGGAAAATCCATTTATTTAGCCCTGTAGCCATCAAAGTTATCTCACTATTCATTGAGATCAAGTAATAAGGGGAATTTCTGACACTTTTTCTTTGGGCTTGTAAAGAAATCTCTGGAAAACTTATGCTATCCAGCTGAAATAAAATGAACAGGTCCCTTCCCTCCCTGTCCAGCAGAAATGTCCTATTGGAAAAACTGAACATGATAAAAAAGTTGCAACAAATTCTGTAATAATATCACTGAAAGAGCCATCCTCCTCACCAAGTGTAAGATCCCACACAAAAGGCAGGTCAAAGTATGGCACTGCAACAGTTAGAAGAACTACACAGCCGATATCAAGGACAGCCCAGTTACCCTGCAATCACTTATAAATATTTCCAACACATGCAGTAGAAATCAAATTGTTCAAATTATGCACCACCATTTGCAAGACATAGTCAGCAGCTACTGAAGATGGGGTTCCCAGTAGAACAACCAAGTACAGAGTCCATTTTCTGACTTACAAGCTTGTGAGGTAAATGAGACATAAACACTGGCTTTTTCCACCTTTTGAGAACTGGGCTTTATCTGGATCTATTTTCCAGATCACAGAAATGAATGCAGCATACAGTCCTCAAAAAGAAATTAGGTTTTGAGTGTTTTATAATGCAATTGGAAAGATGTTACCTGTTCTCAGTATATAATTTTTACTATTATAAAATATTAAATTAACTCTATAATTTTTTCCTTCATTTCCAGCCTATCTTTGGTGGAGCATGATTAATTAGTTCCGAGTATTTTTCTTTAATACATTAGTAGGTTATTCCTTTCTGATTTGCTCAACCATAAATGTAACTGAGGACATTATAATATAAACAGATAGGTTTGTATTATATGAAATATCAAAGATAAACACCAGCAGAATCACCTTTAGGCTTGTGATATTTTAAATGGAAATTATTTTTCATTGTTGAAAACCACATAATTTCCATGTTTGTTACATTTCCATCTTAAACACAGGCATATTCCTTTTATCTAGCCTCACTCAAGTCAATGGAAATGTTTTCAACTGTGAAGAACTGGGAAAAGCTTGGGATGAGTACAAGCTGTAACAGAATGGTTTCCAGGTACAACCCTCTGCTATGAGCTGCATTCAGATGACATTTCCTTGGCTTCCTGGATCACACAACAACCTACAGATCACTGTTACAAGTTGTAACACACTTCATTCAAAAGAGCCCAAAAGCACTGCACAGATTTAGAGCTAGACATGAAGTAATTTATACATATGATCACCCCATGAACTAGTCCTGTCCTTACAGGACAGAAATGAAAAATATACAAGCTGTGTACATTTTACTGAAAACATGTTACATGCTACATGTTACATGCTTCATCAGAAGCCTTATCTTATCTGAAAAAATTAGAAGATGCAGAAACCCTGCTAGAGCAGCATCACATCTAATAATATGTATTATACGTTCAATGTTTCAATAGAATATCTCTAATTTCTTACACATTCCCCATGGAAAATAGACTCAGAGAAAGAAAATAAAGTTCCTCAAGATCATCAACCAGGACAGTAACTTGCTTAGTCTGACGGGAAAAGCAAAGACGAGGTTGAAAACCAGGATCTCACTTTTGGCTGAGCCTGATCCAGGCTGTGTGGGGAGGATGCTCTCCCTGCAGGGGAGGGCTCTGTGCTCCACAGAGTGACATAAGGTGCTCTACAACTCAGTTCAGTGCAAAGATTTGGTGTGGATTTACTCCCTCTGAGTTAAAGAAAAGGCACTCTTACACTTAATTTTATATTAACAGTGGCTGCTGCACTATCAGTGATAAGGCAAATCCTCAGCATCTCTTCCCTTCTGTTCATTCCCCATCAGGCTGCTGCCTCCTGTGCCACTGCCCCCGACAGCAGCTGCTGTTCCAGCCAATTCCTGCTGCTCGCCTGAGCTATCAGCTCAGAAGAGATTCTTCCAGCTTTCGGCTTGACTCTTTAGTGAGCCCCTTAAGCCACCATCAACCGGGTGCCATATGGCTGAAATAAAAATTAGAAACTTTAGCACTGACTGCATAATATTTACACCTAGAAATGAGATGCTGTAAACATCTTGTCCCTCAGAAAGCAAATTTTCATGGCATTTCCTACACAGAGTCATCAAAGCTTACATTTTATAATGAAAAATTGAGAGGAAAATACTGAGTAAACAGCAAGGAAAAATTCACTGCTTTCTCCATGAGGAGCAAACCCTACAATCTCATGAATGAAGTCAGTGATGTTCCTTGTGTTCAGTCAATCTACACATGCAATTTCTCTGTTGGTTAAGAAAACAACTGTCTCTAAGCTAAATTAAACAGAAATTACCACATTGAGACGGGTGTTAAAACAGTGAACATTTTAATGAGCAACTTGGAAAGAAGGGTCAAACATAATTTTTAAAAATTTGTCATAAATTTTCCATAGTTTTTGAATTTGTCATAGAAGTTCTCTTCTCCAGAAAAATGCAGAGACTTTCTGGAGAGAAGAGCCATTATCTGGTCAAATCATTAATAAAGAAAAACCAAACTTCCTTCTAAAAAATTAAAATTTTACTGAAACAAAAAAACTGACAAATGACAGCGCTTTTTGTTTTCTGAAAAAATATTAAAATAAAAATTGCAATCTGTTTCCCTGTGAGGAGTTTGCCACACTTGGATTAAGTCCATACAGCAGATGTAGGATAGAAAATGTTTTTAAAAGCATAACACAAACCTCATAGGATAGACATTTTGGGTTGTAGGAAAAATCCCTAGACTTTACATTGGAAACCAAAATTCAATATATGTCCATGTCTTTGCCAGATTTGCTCAGTCTTGCAAGTCAGGGACAACAGTCTTACAAAACCAACTTCAGTTTTGTATAGTATATAAAAATGTACAAATATACAACTAAATATATATGTTTGTGAATTTCCTCTCTCACTTCACTTTATCTGTTAGACAGATTGACTTCAGTACAAATTTTTTAATCTTCTTCCTTCTTAACCGCAAGAGTTTCATGGATCTGTTATAATAAAATGTATTTAAAAAATGTATTTTCCTGGCTATTCTATAGAAATATTTTAAGTATTTAAATATAATATAATCAGCCATTTTCATGAAAGAGGTCAAGAACTTTTAGCAACAAAATTGGCAGAATTGGAATCTTTGGGAAGTCATTGTATCCATGTTATAATTCATATGGAAGAGAAAGGTTGTATGCCCAGATCCTCACTGTATTTAACATACTAGCAGACATTGGAGATGAAAAGATGAAAAGAACTCACTTCCTTTCTTGGGGGGAGTTGTTTTACTTGATATTTCATATTGGCTTATTCTGTATCATTGCTTGAAGAACCACTGATTTACTGCATTCAGTCTGATCAAGTTCCATGTTCCAGGAAAGGATTGCTCACTTATCCTTTCAGGTTTAATGCCTGGATATATGACCCTGATTCTAATAAAGCAGGATCTCATTGTAAAATTTTACCCCCTACACCAGGAATTCAGTAATGCACAGAAGTGAAAAACTCTCAAGAATACCTATTAATTGAGATTCACAAAATCTAATTATTCATATTTAGATGATATTAATTAAAATTTGCACTAAAGTCATGCATATTCTCCCTCTTTCCCCCCTAAAAAGGTTTTACAAAGTCCATGATTTTCTAAGGCATTTAGGTAAATATTCTCTCATGAGAAGAGGAACAAATAAGTACAAAAGCTGATGTCTTGATAAATAATGCCAGTTTAAGAAAATTCATGAATACTAAACACAGTAAAAATTTAGGTTTTGCCTTCCTTATTATTTTGATGATGAAATTAGAAAATTTCATTTAAAGAGTGGTAATTGAAGTCAATACATAGATTTTAAAAAAAACCATGAAAGCCTAACACCATGTTTTAAAATGTACTTCCAAACAACTGGACCATTGAGTGCTTTAAATCCATGTACCTGGTACACATTTGGGCTCAATTACGGCTACACAACTCAATCTTCCAGAATAGTTATTTTAAAAAAATGCTACATAAGCAAGCTCCAGCTAAATGTTCTGAAATTTGGGATTGTCTTTGTTTCTTTATCCTTTTTATGTATTTCTGCAGCCAGAAACATCAAAATATTTGGGCTAGTCCTGTGGTAGTTCATCAGGCACAAGTCTTGCTGACTTGGGCTTTTGCTGGAGTAAGGAAGTCAGGGCCATTGCCATGCTACAATATATGTGGTGTTTTCTCAAGGGTACTGAATATAGCTGTTAAATTTCTTTCCTTTTCTTTCCACAATCATGAAAATGTTTCCCATAGCTGAAAAATACATTTTTCTAATATGCTATCAATTGTTAATTAAGATTATTTCTGAATGAAATGATGAAGACCAGCTTAGCACTGAAGAAGATACAAAGCAGTTCAAGGTAAAAGAGAAAAGATAATTGTCATAACACTGCCTGAGGAAGAAGTCTGAGGCTGAGAGTTTATTTTAGAACAAAACCCAGAAACTAAACCCTCCAGAGATCACAAGTGGCATTCAGAGTCTTCCACATGAAGGTCAGCAGTTCAAACCCAGTGTAGGTCACTTACCCAGTGGTCATTACCAACTCATGGTTGGTCAATGAGCTGGTGATCTCATGGACAGGAATCCACACCACTAAAACCTCTGCCACAATTGGCACCTTTACTGAATATTTCACCAAGGAAACCAAGGACTGGGATGAGTGCAGAGACAGAACAATATTTTCACCATAAGAGGTGACGCCTCAAAAACCAGGTTTGTAGGATTTATGGTAAGATTTTCTAAGCTGAAAGTTACTGTTCACATTCATAACCAATAATCAAGACAGAAAACATCTGTGTCAGATTCCTTCTGACCTGTGTTAGTGTCATGATGCCCAAATAAATTCCCAAATATATTCTAGATAAACAAGTTATTTCTGTCTCTTTCATCAGGGTAGTGATTTCTGTATTGCTTCAAGAGAAGAAGACCACGTAATTATGCCCATATGGAACCCATTTCTTCCCCTCTCCAAATGATAATTTTAGATGTTGATTTCATTGCTAGGAAGAATATTCTGTTTGCGACTAGATGAAGAAATGTTTTCTAACTTTTATTTTTTACTTTTTCATATTTTCATAGACAAAAGGTTGTTCCAAACACTCCCAGAACCTTTCAGAATGTGTGCAAAATAAATGAAACAAAAATATCAGGACATAACATTGTTATGCTTATGAAATTAAGAAACACACTGCAGAATCCACTCCTGCTCCACAGCTCTCTATTTTAGAGCACCAGCTTAGTTTGATATTGTACCATAAATTTGTGAAGATACAGACATGAAAATTGACATTCCTAACTGGCTCTTCAGACTCTGGAAAGTCAGCAACTAGCAGGATGTATAGCTCTGGTCATCTCATACACACTGCAGATCCCATTACTGTAGAGGCCAAGAAATAGAGCATTTTCCTCAGATTTTATAGAAAAAAAAATCTAGAGAAGCCATAGCCTCAGTATTTGTTGGTCACACAAACAGTCAGGGCTTTAGATAATAAAATATTCTGTGGTCATCTCCTACCAGCTTCATTTTTTGGCCCTTGGTTTTGACACTGAAAAAGATGGTGATCAGTTTTGATCACTATCAAATCTCATGCTGTTAAAGGTTTTGTAGAGCTCTTTTTTTCACTCCTGAGGCTGGAGTAACCCTAGCCTTCTCCATCACTCCTCCTGTGCAAAGTGCTCCATACCTCTGGTCATCCTTCTCTGTGCCTTCTCAAGTTCTAACAGAATCACTCCTCAGAGGTGTTGTATTGCACTAAGCATCATTCAGGTTGTGAATGAACTGAGCATAGTGCTCTTTCCATTTTTTTCTCATCCTTAAAGAAGCATTTGCTTTGTTTGGAAAACTGCTATTGCGCATTAATGTTTTGGTGTCTATCAGAGCATCAAGGTCTCATTCCTGAGCAGGTGAATTCAGTTCAGAATCCACTGTTTTATCTGTTAGAAGATGAGTTTTATTGTACACCATGCTCCTTCACTGGAACCATTCAGATAAGAAGTAACAGCTTTAGTCCAGTTTGAACACATGAAGAAATGAAACATAAAACTACAATTTAGGACTGGATTGCTAACAAAATAAAACCAGCATCAAGGAAGCTGTTAAGATAAACCTTTGAGACTGACTGGGATCCTTATTTGACTCTCAGTAGTGTTTCTGGAGCAAAAAGAACTCTGAACTTGGCCACAGAGAAGACATTATAAGTGCTGCACTGGGATTTTAATGTCTGTGGAAAAAAATAATACCACAGTTGTACATCCAAGAACATTTTCAGTTACGCATTACCGTTGTGTTTGTCTATTTTCATGACAGAAAATAGGAAGTAAGGAGTTCTCATTATCTTACGTAGTTGACAATAATGAAGATGTTACTGCACTTCACTGTGCAGTACAAACAAGCCTTGTAATGAGAAGTATCAAGGCTGAAAGATGAGGCACTGTCTAAAGTTCCCAAGAAATTAAGTCTGAGTCTGGGACATAGGAAAACCACACTGACATTTTGGTGAAGAAAGTTTTCCCAGCAGCTGGGGCTTTTGGCAGGTTAGTTGCAAATCTTAAAGATCAATTGAGATTTTATTGAAACTTGAAACAGTATATATGTCTTTCAAGAGTTGGCAATTTTGGCTATTATGACATTTCTACTAAATTCTATTTGAGTGGAAAGACAGTCTTCTTGTTTCTAAGGCCCTTGATTGGCTTTTGGAAAAAAAAGTTAACACTTAAGCCCATTTGATGTGATCTGGGGCCAGTAATTCAAATTAATTTCTTCTCAGCTTTCCATGTGATTTAGGAGCAGTAAAAAGACCCTTGTTCACATGAAGGTTTTTCTCCCAATATATGACTGGTTGCATCAGAGCTATTCTAGCCAAAGCTTTCTCATAGAGATTCTATTTCATTATTTTGTTCTTAGTTGTCATCTCTTCAGCTCATTTTCTCTTTCTACTAATTTCTACCCTGCCAAGTGCACAGAGTCTTGTGCTCTGTGCACAAGTACCATATGTGGCTAGTTTTAAGCGTTTTCTTCCTTTAATGTTGAAATGGCTACAAAACCTGCTTTTTCCTTTCTTCTCTCTGCCATCAATAGACTGCCATGGATGCTTCCTCAAAGCCAAAATGGATTCCAGATTGAGACTCAGGGCTAATCCACAAAATAAACAAAATAAAGCTGCTTATAGACATTCATATGAAGTGAGCCATTCATAGAATGATGAAAATCTCTTTCAGTGTTTAAGGCATGTATTATTTTTTCACATATATTTGAACCAGAAGTAATAGGTCATGTCCAAGAGTGGGTCTAAGCCACATGGCAGATTGTAGAAGGAGTTTCACAACAGGGCTTTCAAATGTTATCTCCTCTCTGCATTGGCAGTGACCATCATAGCAAGATTCTTCCTTGACTGTATATTGATACACAGCAGCTATTTTCAACTTAAAAATATGCACAATACATTGTTAAAAAACCATAAAATTAAGTAAGACATTTGAAAGCCCTTTCTAGCAGACCCTCAGTAAAATAGGAAACTTTAATCAGCAGATCTCACAACATGTCATGCACCCAAGTTCCCTTTTCAAGGGAAGGGAAACCTGCACATTTCCCAGCTCTGCAATGGGCTCACATCACCAGAAGTACCACGGTTCATGTCTTCTCCTAAGAGATTTCCTGTGAGTACAGCTATAGATGAATTCTCTGCTTGCACACAAGTCTCACTTCTTCCTTCTCCTTTCCCTGTCATTTGCCAGGCTTCAGCAGAGAACACATTTATACCTTTCTAATGGAACTCTCTAGGACTGAAGGATGGTACAGGCTGCAAACCTGGCACACTGCCCATCCTACACTCCCTGCTGTGGAGCTCTGTAAAGGATCCAAGCAAGAAAAAGCCAAAACAAACGAAGAAAACAAAATATTTTCTTTCTAATGTCTCATGAAGCAGTGGGCTTAACAAAATTTCAGATAGCACTTACTCCAGAATTCTTATTGAGTAGCCTTAATTTTTTCTCAGGATAAAAAATCAGTTTCTGAGCATGGTGAGGCTAATCCTAATTTGCAGGAGAGAGACAACCAATGCATCTTGAATGATTACTAACAATTCCTTTCTTCCCAATCTGTAGAGTTCATCTCGAGGCTGAGGCAGAGCTCTCTAGCAACATGACACAGGCTAAGGACCAACTTGTGACTTCCTGTTCACCTTGGCTCACCGACTTGTTTACTCAACATTTTCACGTATCAGTTACTTAAAGAAATGAAACGTGCTCTAGTGCTCTTTTCTAGGAAAGCATTTTGAAACCAGGACACATTTCTAGATGCCTCCAAGTCTGGGTATCAAATGCTAGTAAAGGCATGCAAAACTGACACTGAGTGAAGACGTTACAGATGATAATGATCCCAAACAAATGCAGTTTACTGGGCAGGCAGGCAGGACCTAAATGCCCCCAGTACACAGCAAATGGCAAGTTATTATTTCTGTAGTACAAAGTCTGGCATGAAGTACAGTCAGCTCACATGACTGTTGCTATTTATTAATAAAATGCAGATGTGTTCCTCTGGATCCGAGTTTTGCACAAAACCAGATTTTGTTGGAAATAGGTCATCTCCATCAGGGCTTCCATAGTGCTATGACTTCTTTTTGTTTGGGATACACATTTCTTGAAGGCTTCAAAAATATTTCTGACTTTAGCAAAAACAGCATACTAAACAGTCACATTTATTTATGTGAACATCATGTGTATATTTGTATCACATTGGCAAGCAGTTGTTCGTCATCAGTCTTTGGCTCGCACAATCCAACAGCCCTGGGTGGCGTGGAGACTTTTTGGAAGTTTCTTACTTTGTTCAGGCTGTTATCATGACAGAATCTTGATCTGAGATATTTTGAATCTCCAAGGGTCTGTTAGGTAAGACTCAGCTGGGCGTCAGCAGTGTTAGCTGTCTCTCATCATTGTTTTTGGCAGGGCCACCTAATCATAGGACTGAACTTTCCCATTGTAAATCCTTTGGCTGTGAGAGAGCCATCAGATGTTTTCACAGCTCCCACACTAGCCATAAGCAGTAGATGAGTACTTTGACACAGTCAGGAAGATGCACTGAAGCTACACTGAGTTGTGACGCTCACTAATGCTCTAGTGATGTTTTTGTTCAGACATACACTGAACGTATGGTCTATCCTGGAATGGATAAGAAACTTTTAAATAGCTTCTTATGACCATCAATATTTGCAAAATTCATCCCTGCGGCTCCATGCAGTATCATTTACCAATCATTCCCCAGAACACCACAGACCATCCAGCTTCACCTCTGAAATGTGTATCCCCCAGCTGTTTTCTGTGGTGACTCACTCAGAAAGGGTTAGTATTACAGCTCATCATGGATGAAGGGAGCCTTGGGAAAATCCCAATGGCTGCTTCTCTCCCTCTCAGAATAATTAGGACTCAGGCCAGTCCTTCCCATGCACACCAGCTGTGTACTCACTCCTTAGCCATTGCTAAGCAGACAGATGCACAATCTGGAACTGCTAGTTGCAGTCAGTCAGCTGGCTGCGGTTACATCAGGCACAGGATAATCTCCAGGACACTTTACAAGGCAAGGCACTCCCAAGAGAACTCCTTGACTGTTCCACATGTGAATAAGTCAAGCAGAGAGAAGCCAAAATAACATAAAAAAGAACAAGTTCGGTTTTTCTCTAAATAGCAAGCCATTGAAGCATGCATAACAAAGGTGAGTGAAGGCTCTACATCTGAGCCCTTGTACAGTGTTCCCTAGCAGAAAATTATTTCCCTAAACCTATTCAAGGGCCTCTTCCTGCAGCCTGGAACACTGCAAGTCACCACTTTGTGGAAACCAGTGTCACTGCAGTGACCATCCTCCTTTTGCTGAGGTTCATCTCCCTATCTAATTAGTCCATGCCTGAAGCAGGTTATTCAGGTATGAATAACCCTCTCCAGGGTTATGCCAGACAATTTGTGTTGCTGCATCTGCAAAGATGTGACTCTCACAAAGGACACCTTTGAAAGGCTGCCCAAGTAAAAGGGCTCACAGCATGAGCAGAGGGGGAGCAGCTGAAGCCACAGGTGTTCACTCAGGCTCTGCTTTCTGTGCAGGACCACACACTGCCTGGAGATCTCACCTTCCATTGGGCATCCCTCACCTGGGCAGAGCTGTAATGCAAGAGCCAAAAAGTAAATACATAAAGAAACAGATCAGCTCCCCTCTAGGAAATACAGTCAAGTGAATCAAGTTGGCATTTCTGGTTTGGATCTTGTCATCATCCTGTCAGTGTTACAGTGAACAAACTTCTCCAAACCCTTCATTTACCATTATGTATCTGACCATGGTGATTTACAAACTGTCCAGCACCCACTAGTCTTCTGTGAAAAGCAGGCAGATTTTATAAAGAGCTCAGCATGCACTTTTAAAAATCTATCTCTGTATTTTGAGACTTTCCTTTGATATCCCAGTCCAAAGGAAGTGGCTGTATGTGGAGTTCTAAGCCCTGCTGGTTCTACAGCATCTTTTATATTCCCAAGATGAAGATCTCTGTATTTCAGAAATGACATAACATACTAAATATCAGCAAAATAAATTACTCCTTTCAATTCACTTTGAAAGTTAACAGGCAGATCTTAAAATTCAGTGCATATGCATAACCCTTCATAGCTAAAACAATCTGTCAAAACATCATTTATAAGGCAGTTAATCTTCCAGGGAATATTAAGTTTAAGACATACTTAATAGTAATTTTTTAGTCAGGCTGAACAGTACAATTTGCATGACTTTTTAAAAACTCTTCATCAGGAAACAATATCTCTTAGAAAAAGAAAATCTGTGTAGAGAGAAATACTTCTTTTACTAAAAAATGCCTTCATCAGAAAAAAATCATGAGGTGATAGAGCTAAAACAGGTCATAGACATTGGCTTTTTTTTCCCTTTTTTTGTCCCAGCTGGAAAGAGTGACTTCCTGGATTCAAGAATATCTTGTGGACCTGCATACACATCCACATATCATTTCAAACTGGAACTCTGGAGACAACTACAGTTCAGAACTTAAACAAGCACAACTGTGGCTGTGGTGATTCAATTGCCTTTTAATTAGAGCAGGTTGGAAAAGTTCTTACTCAATAGTGTTTCATTGGAATTCAATGATTTGGCCACTTTGGAACTTTTCACAGACATGGTTTAATTTCAAGCACAGTGTGAGAGACCCTAAGCAGCCTCCAGAATGAGCCTCACTGCCAAACAGGTATTAAAACTTGGGTTCTTGTCCAGGTTGTTGACAGCCCATTTAGCAATCTGCTGGGAACATGGACTTGCAGGGCCTGGAGGTCCCAGCTGTCCTTCCCCAAACCAGGGCAAGAGCTCTGTCTCCATTAATAGCATATTCCAAGCATTTTCCTTCTATTTTTCCAAATGGAACAAACACAAATATCAAATCAAGTAAAAGCTCTGAGAGAAAGAATTGCCACTTTTATCTCTCAGTGATTCTAATATTAAGCAACAAAACTAAAATATTAAAATTCCACTTGGCAGAAACTGCAAATAGGGACTATCGTCATTAATAAATATAAACCAGATAATGTGTAAAAAATTTATGTCTTCAGCAGAGGCTACTTTCTGTTGATGTATTTTTACATCATTCATTTATAAAGTATGATAATAGGATTCTGATTCCTTTGTCAAAATACAAAATGAAATCAGTAATGCTACACCCCAGGGTGAACTAAAATCATTGCCCTACCATCCTTCATGGACATTAAAGGCAAAACCAAAGTCCTGTTAATTAGCATTAATATTTATGCAGCACCCACAGGTCCAAACTGACATGACATTCTCATTCTATTATGCCTCATAATTTTCTATTCCAGACAGCACTAAATTGGCTTAGATGCAGCCAAAGAATGGAAAAAGAAACAGAACTACAGGCTGAGATCATAGAAATACTGAAGTGAATTGTTGCCCAGTTTTCAATATGAATTTATGAATATGAAAAAAAAAAAATCACTGACTGCAGAAGTTCCTCCCTTGTTTGTAACTCTTTTGGAACACTCCAGACACCGAATTTTTCCCCTGCATTTCTATTTGCACTGAGCTCTTTCAAAATTTTTTAAATTTTGAAAAGTTAAGGGATAGCAAAGAATTTGTACCTGTACAAATAATTTGAGTTAGTTCTTTCTTCAGCAAGCAGGATTCTTTCAAATCCTGCTTGCTGATCAGAACTTACAAAGAAGAAAATAGAAAAATCATCAACAAATCATGACCTTTTAGATTTTTGTTTTTGAAGAATGATAAATATATTTTTCAGGCAGATTTAGTGTTTTCTGCTCTCTGTCTACATTCCATACCTGTAAAATGGTAAATTACCAACTTGTTAGCATGGTCCTTCTTAAAAGAGTTTAAGATGCAAAGAAAATTAATCTTTAAAGTGTTACCCATCAAACACATCCAGTGGAATGGAGCCTTAGATATTCCTTGTGCTCTGCCTATTTACCCTTTACATCCTTTTTTTCTCCCACTGAAACTGCTCCCAGTGAGAGTAAAAATAATTCCCAGCAAGGAAACAGAGATGGTATTGAAAGTTCACCCACACTTTCAGTTCCAGCCACCAATGGCAATGAATTTAATTTCAACTGTTGTTTTTTTGGGTTTTTTGTTTTGTTTTTTTTTTTTTTTTTTTTTTTTTTGGTTTTTTTTTTTTTTTGTTTTAACAAGCAGAACAATTTCATTGCTTACAGAAGGTGACAGTAGCAGCATTGGAAGTTGTTCAGAGACTGCAACCACTGGGAAATCTTTGAAAATAAATCCTTCAAAGTACACAGGTCCTGCCCCATCAGTGGCAGCCCCAGTCAGCTGAGCTTGGAGCACAACATCTGGGCTTTCCCCACTCCTCCTCCTCCACCCTGGGCAGCCTTCTCCAGTGCTTGCCAACAGTAATGCAGCATTGGATGCTGACTGCTCTCATCTCATACAAGACCTCAAGCAATGCTGCAGTCAAGATCCTGGAAGGGCATTTATCCATAGCGGCTCTGGATTCAGTCTAGATCCTAAGCAGGAATTTTAGTCTCTCTGGAAAATGTTACTCAAAATGGTTTATGCAGCTGATTTTATGGAAATTACATGAGTTAATCCATCAGATCTCTGTATCTTTCCCTGGTTGATTCCCTTGGAAGTATCTCACTTCACCTGTACTTCAATGAAAAACCTTGGTTTCTAATTTTTAAACAACATTTCAAGAACTGCCAAATTCACACACTGTCATAGTTAAGCTTTATCCCCAGAATTTCTTGTCTGTAAATATGTCAATAACTTCTATTTATAACTCATAAGTAATAATAATGGCTGTGGATTACAGAACTCCAGGTTTAGTCACATGCCTGTCTCAGATACCCTGCCACAAAGTTTCATTATTTCTGTATGTTCTAAGAAATATTTTTCCTTGTCACAGAATCTGACAAGAAAAGTAAAAAGGCTATAAATTAAATTCTTAACAGAAAGAAATTAATTAGCCAAGACAATTTTGAACCAAAGATGATTTTTTTTTCCTTCAATGGTCCTGTGTTTTTCAATGTGAATTATTTTTATCCTCTCTTGCAAATTAGCATAAATAATTTGAGAACTGCAGTTCTCAGGAAGGAATACCATTCTGTCAACTCTCCTCTAATTCCAGTATTCTTAACTTCTATGAGTGGGAGGAAGAACTTTGCTAAAACTGCTGGTTTTGCTCATCTGAGTCATCATCCACACATACAGGCTACATTCTTGCCTCTATCTCAAATGGATGCAGATCTTTCTGATGAGTCACAATAAAGAAAGGAAATTATGTAAAAGATATTCCTCCTTCAACATATCAGGGTGAATCCAAAATAATAACAAATGCTGTTTTTATGACAGCATGAAATTGTGCTTTGGGGCATGGAAAGGAAACCTGGCTACTCAAAACAGCACACTCATGCTACAGGCAACTATATCATATATTTCCTTCCCCCTATTTCAGGATCATATGCCAAAACAGGTGAGATTTTGTGGCAAAAATGCTGAACTGGAAGCAGTCCTAGTGCTCTGAGGATGTGCAGAGGACCCCCATGGAATGATCCACTACAAAGCTGCCATGTGTGCAGAGTTATACACATTGCAAGCCTGGCAGGTTTTCCTTTACAGAGACAAAGAAGTGCAGTGTGCTAGAAAGGAGTGTGGTTTGTAGGTGGGGAATTGTATATAGTTGAATTGACCACTCTTAGTGTAAAGATTCACTTACATTTAATGGGTCTGGTTTTGCCACCAGCATTTCCATGTGTCTTTACACTACACATAAACGGCCCAAGTAAGTGCACTGCAATTACTCAGGTGCATATGGTTCACCAAACTGGACTCTGTACAGGTAACAATGGTAATTTATAGTTTTAATTTCAATTTTATTTAGTGGCTTAGATGCAATATTTCAGTACGATGGGATTAGTGCAACCAAGGCGTTTGGCACTCCTGGTTCTGCCCCGAGCTTTCCCTTTCTACTGCAGAAAAAATTCTCCTGTAATTGTGCTGCCTTTAAGGGTTTTATTTGGGTGGGGGTTTTGTGGTGAGTTGTTGGAGTTTTTTTTGTAGGTGCAAACCAAATGCAAACCAAAATGTTGCATGTCTTATAACAATATATTTAAGAATGAGAGTCATGCTCAAATTAATCATGTATGTATCAGAACTGGGAGGGACAATGATGAAATTACCATTAGCTCTTCAGATCCCTGCCTTTTCTTTCCATCACTGCACTTCTTAGAGACACACTTATGAGGGCCAGACAGCTATTTACATTTTCTTTCTCTCTGTTCACATGAAAGGGAGATTGTATTTGTAGTAAAAGAGACAAATTTTGTATGTCTTTCTTTTGGTACCTGCTTGTACCAGATTTTTAATCTGATCAGTTGCATTTTAACCTGACCATATGCTGTATATAAGTACCCAACTTCTTTTCCTGCATTCAAAGTTAATTAAGAAACAATTGCATGAAGAAAGGGTTCTATCAAGGTTCGGAGCTGATTAATATACAGTTTTTTAGTTTTGATTAAAATAATTCAAGTACCTAGGGTTGTCCCTTCCTTTTTTTTTTTTTGAAGAAAATGACAAAAGAGAATGGTGCCCTTGCTCTTTGATGTCCTTTTCTGGAAGAGAAAATGTACTTGAAATTCTTATTACTGCCTTGTGTAATTTTCAAGTGACCACCAATTATTTTTCTGAAATAATGTATTTGAATCTTTCCCTGGGATTTTAGATTGCCACAGACACTGAAATAATCTGTAGGAAGGCAGATTCACATGGATGCTATGCTCATTGTAATTCCTGGGTTACCTGATGTAACTTCTTATCAAGAATGGCTATTTTGTGGAAACTAGGGCTAAAATTATATTTTCCTCATTCCAAAACAGCATGGAAGGAACATAAAAGCAGATTCACTGAAAATTCACACCTACAGAAGTGGCCAGTCAGAATTTCATTTGGACATGAATTAGGGAAGGCAACAGAGAACGTTTAGGTGACTCTCTGTGGTACTTACCCTAACAACCCGTGCAGTTCCTCTCTATGCAGAGTTTATTTGGGTTAACACATCTTTAACCATCTTTTGTGCTCTCCTTGGTTTCTTTCTTGTTTACTCTGACTAGTTTAAAGCTGTTTCAGTTTAGGAGAAAGCCCAGAGCTGTTCTTGTCATCCCTCCACTCTGTGTGTAAGCCATCCATTCAGGAACAGTGGAGATGGAGTAAAGAATAAAATTGTGATTTGACATTCTGTAGATACAAGCACAGTGATTTTTTCAGAGTTCAGCAAATAACTGATCAGTGAAACTCCTCACTCCACAGAATAGAATGTCCTGAGCATTAGACTACGTAAGATCATTAATTCCGTTAATTCACTATGGTCCTTACAGGATGATTTTCTGCTTTTTGAGGCAGAAGCAACCCTGGATACTATTTGTAACAATTCAGAGAAAAAAATTCAAATACTTAAGTATAACAGAATCAGAAATAAACCAAACAATGAGGGAGAAGTTGGAAAAAATAACTGTATTTCTTAATGTCTGAGTCGCTTCTGATTTTTTTTTTTACTTTAAACAGAGTTGTTTCCTTAACCTCTGACGTTGTGGTTACTTCTGTGGGCTATTTCATCAGAAATCAGTTGAAATAAAAGATGATTCCCTGTCCTGACAAATTTCAAAGAATGTGGCTATTAGATATTATTCAGACTAGTGGCAACAAAAAATGTAAACTATAAAGTATTCCTGATGTTTCCCTTTTACAGAAAGCTCTGGGAGACAAAACAGCTGCTGTGATCTAGGTTGACTACAAATACAACTGAGATGCATTCTTAGGAATATGCAGAATTAAAATGAAGCTACAGAGAAAATGGAGTCCTGGACTTGTACAAATTAAACCAATTACTTGTCTATATAGGTGAAATTCTGAAAAAACACAAATGTTATGTAAGAGCTGACTTTCAATTTTCAAATGTGAAGGCGCTTAAAGCTCTTGTTCTGCTACAGTTTATGATAGAAAAGGTACATAAATCACCTCAAAACTTCTGGAAACTCTGTAGTTAGGTACTTCTGAAGACCCTTTTTTGACTGAAACAGCAAGCAACATGAGTAAGCCTTTTTCATTCCTTTTGAAAGCCAAACAGAAGAAGCTATACAGGTTTGTGTGGGAAAGGCTGCTGATGGTAAAGGGTGAAGTCTCTCTGATGGGTAAAGTCTCCTGCCCAGCTTGCTGCTCCTCTATCTTTGTAACAGATAAGTGATTTAACACCTCAATGTAAAAAACCACAATACTTTTACTTTGATTTAGCATTATCTCTGACAGAATTTCTTTATTTAGGAATGATAAGGTTTTTTTCTACTCTTGAACAGAATGTTTAATATCTAGATAGACTAGAGTTACCTTTAGTAATTGGAACACTTTTGATTCTTTTGTGGGTAGAAAAAACTAAGTTTGAATTGCAGCTGGCATTGAACTTCCAAGGAGCTACACAGGCCTGCATGAAACTTCTGGCAACTGTGTGAATTATAGCCAAGCACATGGATATCCAACAGCAACAGTTCAGTTCAGTGATCTTTAGGTTCCTATATTTTGAAATTGTTGAGTTTAATATAAAAGGAGACAGAGGAACATATTTTACTAACAACATAACACTTTTTATCCTTTTCATATGTTTTCCCAACATTGGCCAGCTCTCCCAGCCTAGTTCACAGCAAAGCCATTGAAAAAGCTGTCTTTTTGTTTTTCACAGAAAGGATCATGTGGAATATAGATCAAAATGTGGAATGTATGTCAAAATGTGATTACACACTACAACTGACACGGAAAAAGGGAAGAGCAGAAACAATTCTGTTAGATTAGCAATTTTTCTACTGTTAGATTTAATTTGAAGTTCACTTGCAAGTGAACTCAATTTCAGTCCAAGTTCAGTTTTAAAATGAAACTACTGGATTTAGTGCCCCAAGAAGAAAGGAAGTGGCTTTAAAATCTTGCAAAGGAATTAATGCTATGCATATTTCATTGCATAAGAGTATATGGTTTATCTCTTCTATGTGATTATTAGGGCTGGACTTGGCATAAAATCTATTCCCTGCACAACTTCAAAACAGCCTTGGTTAACTGCTGGGGTGTTTTCCAGCCAAGTGCAGGAACCTAATTGCAGACACATCACACTATAAGAAGTTGTTCTCATGATATCTCTTTGCAGGCAAAAGGAAATGAGCACTGGAAAACTCATAAGAAATTCTGCTCATGTAACATTTCCACTCTGACTTCCAGACCAAAGAGGTTTGGACAAGTTTTGGTTCAAGAGACTAATTTCTGGATGCTTATCTGAACTGAACAGTCTGAATTTTTTGAGGTTCAGTGTTGGTTGCTATCCATTTGAAGAGCTATTGGCACTTCCATACATATAATAAACAAAAGCCTTTCATCCAAAATGTTTCCAGCTTGTTCTGTTGTGTTTCCAGTATATGCTCATAAACCTGCAGTGTTGAAACAAGCTGTCTTTTAGCACAAAAAAAAAAAAAAGCAGAATAGCTGTTTCAACCCTGGGCTGTTCTATGAATATACTCAGTTTATGCAGCAAGAAAGTATCTTTTGGGGATTTGGGGATGCAAAGTTCTGGGGTTTTTGATGGGATCCCAGGATATACCTAACTAAAGCACTAAATCTTTTAACATATGTTGTTTTCCTGCACTGGGTGAGGATATAATGCCACCTCTAGAAAACACAGCCTAAGAAGGAAAGGAAGGCCTAAGAAAGCAAAATGGTGTTTTTGTTAATTACCTGATGTCTAAATTTTTGATCACATGAAAGCCTCATGCAGCATTTTAGATCCCTTTCAAATGTGAAACTTCTAAACCTTCATCTCATTATAAATCAGCTATGATTTTACAGTTCACCATTTAAAAAATATTCTCCATAAGCTATCTCATTACAGTCTTCACTAATTCCGCTTTCAAAATTTTTCCTCTGAGGTCTATCAGTCCAAAGACTTGTATTACATCCCATTGGACTTTCTCTAGCTCTCCCAGATACTTTGGTAAGACTGTCACCAAACACAACCCAACTAATCTTAGAAAGGATCACCAGAACCCAGCCAGGGCTCTTCAAAGACATAATCTGCTGCTTGATCCATGGTACACTGAGCAAAAATTCATTAATAAGGTGTTCATGATAACCAATATTTTGGGTCTTGGCATTTTAAAATTCTTTTTCTGACTACTAATGTTGACTTAAAACACCTAAGTCCCTGGAACCCCAACAGCTCCTGGCAGTTCCTGGCAGTTTACCTGGCTGAACCTCACATTACAGTATATCCTGTCATGTTAGTTTGCTGCCTTTTTTTTTTTTTTTTTCAGTCCAGGTTGTATAAAAATAAATCTTTCCCATTTTAGTTTTCTTCCCCATCTTTTTCTCTGCCCTAGTTCCTCCTCTTAGTTGCCACTTGACACTATGGAAACTTGCAGTACTGTGACTAACTGTGGAGAGAACAAGTCATAAATTAGTCACTAGCAAGACAAGCATCTTTGCAGGCCCACAATGACTTAAAATATTAGACTGGTTTTTGGCCAAAGGTCAAGCTCCTAGAGATCATTGAGTACATGGATCTAAAAAAGCACCAATTAAAATTTTTGGCTCTTAACTGCCCACCTGTGTAGACTCTGGTTACACAGCATTCTAATGAGCCACCAGCAAACGGAGCCAAGCAGCTGCTCATGAAGATGTTGCCTTTTCTGCTTCTTGCTGTGCCAGGAGGTAAATACAGTGTTAAGAATTTTCTTTTTTAATCTTTGTGACCCAAGACATAAATTGCAGTGCATTACTCCTGCTTTTACTTAGATCAAATCAGATTTTGTTACAAGAAATTTTCAAAACTCTTCATCTGAAAACACCCCATTGTATATCACTCCAGACAAGCATGAAAACCAGGCTAATAAAGCAAAAGCCAGTTCCTTGCTCAATGAACTGTTCACAAACAGGCTCACACGTCTCTGACTAGCTCATGGCACTGGGCACACTGACATACACCACATGCTAGAGCTTTCAGCTAAAATCCACGAGAGGCAGGAAGTTTAGGGCTGTTGACTCTCCAGCATCCTTCCAGTGAGAGCACAGCTTTCAGCAGCTTGATTAGACATGAAGTTGGTGCTTTCTTTCCAAGGAAAGCTGTCTGCAGGCCGGCCCTGCTCAGACTAAGCTTCCACCACCTCCCACCCCAGCTCAACCAAGGCTTGAAATTGTGTTATTTGGTGATGCATGTGCAGGGTAATGGGAAGTAAGGGTGGGAGGAATCCACAGCCCGAGGGATCAGATTCCCTGTCCAAAGACTCAGCTTTCTCCTCCTTGACCAGTGCCTCACAGTCACAGCTGGTTCTTAGCTGGAGGGAAAATACCAGTTGTGTCAACTGACAATTTCTGTGGCAGCAGCAAGTACAAGAGGTCATTGAAAACTGAAAGTGAACACTTTTGTAGGTTATTATTAGTGGCCGAGAGATGGAAATGTGATTCTCTGACAAATAGCAATTTTCTGACTTGGACTCTCTTTGAGAAAGCTATTCCCAAGAACTGCCATCATGCCACTCTTCAATGCAGCAGAGATGAAAGAAAGAAGGGGGTTTCTCAAGGAATGTTCATAGTTTTTCAACACTTAAAAAAACCCAAATCAGTTCCTGCAGCATTTTCTCTAAAATGCAAAGGCGCAGGCTGCCCAGCTCCACATCCCTAGCAGATAAAAGACTCTTTTTCAGCTTAAGTACTCCCACTTCTGCTCACTGATTGATTTTGTTTTGCTTGACTTGACAAGACTAGGTTGGACAAATCTGAATTATCTGTATATTTCTGACTGGATCAGCTGCAGAACCTTTAGTATGCTTGTCTTTTAGTCTTATAAATTACATTAATGAGGGCTGTAAATCTTAGCTCTGTGAGGACATAGATGTACAATAAAAAAACGATCCAGAGTTTTAAAAAGGCAAAGATGCTCCTAGAACACAGACTGTTCTTCACATGAAATATATCCTGTCTTGGAATTTTTCCTGGATTTCTGCTGTTTAGTTTCCCAAACATAAGTTAACTTCTTTAAAGAAAAAAACCAAACTTGCTTAAAATGCAGAAGAATAGAAGGAAAACCATTTCACATGGATCTATTCAGTTTTACATGGGTAGAAATATGTGAAAAAATGTTTTGCAAACATATCTTAAGAGTGGTCTAAAACTTTTTTCTGGTATATTTATCCATAGATTTAATGCATGAAAGTTATACTAACTACTAAGCACAAAAAAACCCCAAAACAAAACAAAAAACCCAACCAACCAACCAAAAACCCATCCAACAAAACAATAAAAAACAACCCCTCCAAAAAACCCCTACCAAACAAAAAAAAAAAACTATATATATATATATATTCTGTTTATGTCTAAATAACATCAATAAGAAAATGAAAGAAATAGAAACTGTCAAAAAACCCCCAATTAATAGAACCACTAAGTTATTAGCAGAAAGAACCATGTTTAAAATGCAAATCCTCTGACATTCAGCACTGCAAGAAACACAAGAGGTATTAAGTACAAGTTTTTTCTGAGTTATAGAGGAGTTGTTAAAAAGTGATATAATGCTTACACCTTTTTATAAGTTCTCTTTAAAAAGCATTTAGAATTCAATTAAATGTATTGAATGAACACTCTGAGTCATATACTAAAAAGTGCAGGTCCCAGTTTATATTGAGGAGCTTGGCATAAAAAACCAAAGTCAATAATATGATCTCAGATGGCAGAATTTTGAAGACATTTGTCAACTGGTTTAGTTTAGATAAGACAAGCACACTATATATATATATAATTTTCACAAAGTAATATGCATATTTTTATTATAACAGATCTATAAGCCAACAAAAATATTGTAAGAAAGTTAAACAGCTAAAAGTAATTTATTACTTGTCTGAAGTAAACATAAACAAGTACAAGTAATATGCTAATTTTTGGAGACTCATACTAAGAAATTATTCATAGGATATGCATATTAATTTCTAGCAGTATAAGAATTCTCTCTTCCTCATATTTCTGACATTCCCTGACATAAACATATAAAATTTCATTTTTCATGATCTTGGTTTTTGATACAGCACTCAGTGTTTGACAGGGCCACAAGGATTTCACAAAGTCCAAGATCCTTTTCAGGCCACATGATTTATTCACACACTGAAAGATGCTCTGTCATTTTTTGCCCAAGTGTAACTTTTTAGACACAGAGTTTTTCCTCTTTTCTTAGCTATTCTGCATCTGATCTGCAGGTTCTAATATATCAGATGTCTTCTCACACCTCCAGCATTTTTTAATGGACTTCCCCCAAGAAACATCAACGGCTCCAAAAATTCTTCAACTTTCTGCACCTCTGTGCAGCGCTAATAACCAGACACTTTCCACAAGTTCTGTAAAGGTCTTGTTAACACTTTTCATTGTCTGGACCAGGCTCACTCCATTAATCACATGGACCTCTGCTGAGGACTGCTGATGACCAGGGAATAATGGATAGGCCAGCACTTCTCTAGTGCCCAGCAATTATTAAGTTCCCAAGTAAATTCCTGCCTATTCTGAGAATTACTCATTTCCCAAGGACCTTCCAACTCCCTTAGAAAAAAGGAGTCTGAAAATGTTTTTTGTCATAACATTTCCATGCAGTGGAATTATTCTCAAAATGCTTCTACTTGAAATGTGGTATAGCTTTTACTGTACTTTGATGGTTTTCAGAACATGCTCTGTGAAAATGAGCAGGAGGAGGATGACTGATCAGGTACCAGACTGACCAGACCACTACATATTAGAATATCTCTTTCTCCCAAGAATATTGCAAATTAATACAATCATATCATTTCTGCTTGATATTCCAGTATCCCAAGCATTTTGAATTTTTATAATTTCCTTGAAGCAATTAATTTTTCTCTTTTCATTTTTCTCTTGTCCTTCCATTACCTCATACAGATGTTTCAGGGTTCAGCACTCTGATGACACCAGCAGGCTGGAGGAATCCCCTGCACTTCCAGAACATGCCCTTCTATGTGGTTTACATTTAAACATGCCATTTGCACCTCGCTAGACAGTTAGTTAGTGACTGTGTGCAGTTCAGATACCTGGATGCACAGGTTCAGGGCACAATGTCACAGAAGGAACTGACACACACAGGTCCAATAGATTTTCTCTATCAGCCCATACTGACCTTCACATTGCATCTTGCTATCAGTGTCAGACACCCAGAATATTTCAGCTAGCACCATCTCTTATGATCCACAAAATGCAGCTAGGAGCTCTAATAACACATTTTTACTAAAAGCATGAGGTTCCACTCAATCTCCACTCAATCTTTATGTTTTCCTACAACGTCTATACAGACAAATAGCTAAAGCTTGTTGGATCCTTCCCTCAATCACTCCAGCTTCACAACCCTGCTGATAACTACTCAGTAAAGACAAAGGAAGAGTGGAAAGAGTGACAGAAAGACAAGAAAACGTCCAGTTCATTTCAGTGCAAAGAAACTGATAGATTTTTCAGCTGCTCACAGCACTGTAATCTCAGATATGTTTCAGCAATGGCTATGCCTTGTAAAAATTAGTAGCTATAAAGGATGGCATCAAAATGTGCTCAGCAGATGCTGCCACAAGTCTTGCTGACATATTTAAGTGCTTATTCCAAATGGGATATACTGGCTCTGCAATTACCCTTCACAAGTTCTTTGTCTTTTAAGCATTAGCCTTCCATCTCCTTTGTAATCTGATTTAGTGACTTCCTAGAAATTTCTTTTTCCTAAGCAGTAACAGTTTGTTTTTCCTCAATAACACACAACAGGCACATTCATCATCAACACTTTGCGGCCTCTTCTGCCTCATAATGACACTGGAGCCTGGGTATTTCAGCTTCATGCAATATTCTGGCAACATCCAGAATTGAAAAATCAATGGGAATTTAGTCAGCTCTCAGAAGGGTGTGTTACAAATTATGGCCCAAGATTACACCAAATTGCCATCTAAAGGAGTATCACTGAAATTAAATGAATGAAAAACATTGTCTGTACCAGTCCTTCACTGCTTCTCACAAACAGATATTTACCACAGATGTAAAGGTATGTTTCAACCCCGTCATGTACCATAGAAACACTGTAAATTACAGAAAAAAAATCCCCAGAGCCTTGTTCATGCAAGCAATAATATTGAAGTGTGACTAAAACTGTAGAAGTGCTGTTTTATTCCTTAGCAAATACTTATAAAACAGTTGTATGAAATGTGCTTCTAGCCATGAGGGCAAGTAAACTAATTTCCTGGATTTACAGTAAAACTACTTATCTCATCTAGCACCTATCATTATCAATTACCATGTTACAAATCCTGGAACAAACAAAAGGCCAGGAATGTGGAAAACCAGGTTGCAGGGCTCCTCAGACATTTTGTTGCGGCCTTTTCATGAAGTCCAAGCATAATTACAGGTATTACAGGGAACAAAGACAGCAACAGTAAATCAGCTCAATGAAATTACATAATTAAATGGTCCATTGTAATTTGTGATGGCACCGTCCAAGAAGCAGAGATTAAAATATGTTAGAGCAAAGTGGCTACATTGGGTGGCTGACTGGGACACTGATCATCACTTCTGCCATAAAATCAGGTTGAACTTATCACTTACAGAGTATAGAAAAGGTCTATCTTTGTCTGGATGCTATGGCAAAACTAATTTTTGCTGCAATTATAAATCCTCAAAGTTTAATCTTGTAGCCATCCAACCTGGAAAGAAACCTGACTTTGTCACTGTGATCATGTACCAGAAAGGTCAACAATTTTACTTTAATGACACACAGCTGAAGGAGCCAAACTCACATCTTTTGTTTCTTCTGCAAGGAAAAACCTGCCAAAAATCAATAGGAATAATGACTGAATGAGGACTCATTTAAAATTTTAGTCTTTGGCCCAACACCAAAAATTTTAACACTGGGCTAATTTAATCTTTGATGTAATTCCATCTATCTCAGTTGACAATTTTTCCTGTCTCAAATTGTACCAATAATTTTAAAAGCATTTAAGCAGTTTTTCTTGTGAAAAATGTACAGAAATCACCTAAGAAATTAATCCTGAAAGCTAGTTTTTATGAGCTTAATGAACAAATGTTGCACATAAACATCCATGCCTTTGTACCAATACAGAACTTCATGAGAAAAATCAGAAAGTTACATTGGATCCAAGGGAAAATATATCTGATAAAACCTACACCAAGATTTATGTGTTTCCAGAGAACACTGAAAAAACCCCAGAGAGATTTTTGCTTATTTTGACTTCTTGCCTGGTCTGAGGGTTTGTTATACATCTAAAAGTTGAACTGAAATATTAGAAACCCCAGTGAACTTAGACTGTTTTCAGCAAGGCAGGATTTGGGGCTTAGACTCATTAAGGAATGTCAATCTGAAGCTACAGTCAATCTTAGGGAAATTTTTTATCTGCTTGGAGTTTAACTGGATTTACAAATTCACAAAAACAAAAATAATAATGTATATAACTGAGACTATTTAAAAGATCAAAACACATATTCTCCCCACTGTTTAAAATAAATAAATAAATTTACAGGAAAAAAAATATAAAAAAGTGGTGGTGGTGGGCTCTGTATTACAAATGCTTTTTAAAATATCTTCATTATATACCCAATACATATCTAGAGTTGTTTTGCCAAGTCGTGAATCTTGGCAAAATAACTTAGGGGAGCAGTTCAGGTCCGCAGGCATGCAAAAAATAATTCAATTACCCAAACCAATTTTTTGTTTGTTTGTTATGACTTAGACTGAATGTGTTTTTCTTTCCAGAGCAATCTTTTCCATTTTGTTCTGTTTTATTTTGCTATTTCATTGATGAGGAATGCATCCAGGGACAGATGTATTAATCTCCAATTCCATATGTGTACCTGGGAGTACTTCACTGCGTTCAAGAAAACAAAGCTTCCATAACCACTGTCCTGACTGATAAAGGCACTTTTTTTCCACTGTTGTCCTAAAAGTACACCGTGTAAACGCTCTCTTTCGTAATTCCTGAGGGCCCCGTGCAGGACCCTGGAATTCCCATCTGTACAATGCACTCTTTCATCTGTGTGATCACCAACACATGTTGAGTGTATTTCTGAAGGTCTGTTTTAAAGCTATGGCCATGGGACATCATGTGACCACTGAATCATTTTCTTCCAGCTGAGGGTACATTTTATCTTGCCAAACATTTTCATAGTTTGTGCAAGCAGTTCTTGCAGTCTGATTCAGCTGCTCATGATGTGGCTGTCTGCTTGTCTGAGTGCAGGGGAAGGTTTAGGGTTTCATATTCCTCTCCATGCTCTGACTTTTAATCCTCTGAAATGTTTCCTGAGTGTTGAACATATGCCTGTTTGATTATTCCTGGCAAATGGTGTTTAGGAACAGTTTGTTGATTAATTCTAAGGCATGCTGTGATGGCCTTCAAAGAACACCTTAATAATTTTAAATAAGCCACGAGGAAAATAACTTTTTCTTCATTCCAGTATGCATTCTACAGCAGCATTTTTCATTTTAATGAAAATAATATTTTCATGGTGTATTAAGAGAGATTTTGGGGGTATGTAATATTCTTATCTACAGCATATTTAGTAGGATTTATTGCATATACCCTCCATTTAATGAGGTCAAATACACACAGCAAAGTCTGTTAACCAAATAAAATAAGTCAGGCAGCTGCAAACTTTCAGTAACTGAATCAGTGGAACCAAAAACGGAGTAGCAAACTATAGTTATCTCTAGAAGCGTTCTGTTTCGGTTGTTTTGCAACCAGTTCAATGCACATGCAATATGTTCAATCTACTAAAGCATTGATAACCAGGGAATTTTGTTAATAGTGAGCACTGTCAGCCAAAAACTGCCCTCACTCAACCTCTGCTTTTCATACCAGCAGCTCAGAGTGCTACCCAACACCTTGGACAGCCAAGAGATTACGCCACAGTGACACAAACTGCTAACATCAGAAGGTACAGGCATATTAAGAACCCTTTCAGGGCCACAAGGATTTTGTTTTCACCTTATTTTGGTTTCTTTTTGCTTGAAGATTCTCCTGGTTAGCCTTACATGTGGGTCACTGAAAACTGTCCAATGTAATCTCGGATGTAAACTGTTTACTATTATCAATACCACAGCTAAGCCTAGGCATAACAAGGCTTTCCTAAAATGGTAAACTCTTAAAAATCTTCTAGGCATTTGAGACACAGAAGGCCTAAATAGTGAGCAGGCCCATCTCCCAATTTCATTTAGATACTGGGTTTTTCTGTGCTGCATTCAATCTAGTTTTAAACTCCCTCAAGTGACATGGCTTCCTCTGCTTCCTGCAGGAGACAATTGCATACTCTAACAGATCTTTCTCTAAGAGACAAAGACAAATATCCCCTGATATTCTGCAGTATTCTTCCTTTTTTTAATTTAATCCCATTAATGTAAATTATACTCCCTTTCCCTTGATTTCATCATTGTATCATTGTTTTTCAAAGGGAACATAATAAAAGTTCTAATGAAAAGGAAGACTGCCTTATATAAACAGTAAAAAATTAATGTTAGAAAGAAAATTTACCATATTTCTATGAAGCAGGGGATTTATATGATGAAAACCAACACAGGACTGTAGCTCATGCTGTGGTGTGGAGGAACAGACCTTCACCAATTCCACTAGCTATTATTCAGGTAGGCTATAAATCTGGTAAACTTTTTCCACTGGTGAACCTTACCCACTAATCAAGTTTAATTAGCAATTTATGTAAGGGCTCAGCTCCAAGGTCTTTGAAGTCAGTGGGATTCTTTCCATTAGTTTTGTAGGGATCTGGATGATGCCTGTAATTATACATGAGAATAACATTGCATTTGACAGTGTGCTTACAGCATGAAAGTAAATAATATGTGAATATCAAGAAATTAGAATTTTCAAAAATATCTTTTACATATTTTACTTCTGTGTTTCTGATGAAATCCCCTGCATCCTATATTTTTAGAAAAAGTTTTTCAGACCTGCTCAACTTTCACTTTAAAATTATTTAAACTGTAGCAGCATGCCAAGTGAAGTATCAATTTCTTTGACAAAAAATTAATTTTCCATATGGTTTTAGCAACAAAGAACTTTAACCTGTTTACAGTAGTTATGAAAACAGTAACATGAGTACCTCTCCTCAATGTTACTAGACCAATTTAAGATAAAATTTCACAGTTCATGTATTACCACTTTCTTTATTCTCCCTTTCTAGTTATCTGGTCAGTTGAATTTCACAGAACAAGCTTTCCCCTGGGAGTGTAGAAGGAAGCACTAATGGCATCTGCATTCTACCTCTCCTGCATGAAGTTCAGGGGGGTTAAAGGCATTCCAGCCAGAGCTCTGGACCAGCCCTGCCCTCTGCCTCTGCCAGAGAGCCAGACTTGATATTCTGAATGGTGGCCAATTCTCACCCAAGCAAAACAGGCTGATGTGTTGGAGAGGAGATAACAGCTCACAGCTTTGCTCAGTGAGGTATCCCAAACCTTCTGAGCCAGGCATAAACAGATATACACCCATGCCTAATATGTGGCCTTCATCTCTCTGCCTCTCCGAGGAACTCTCTCTCCCCTTACCTATGTGAAGGCTGAACTCCCATGTTTGTGCTAAATCATTGCTGGCCCACTCAAAGCAAATAAAGCAGAGATAATGCTGCTTTTCTTTCCAGCCAGAAATGCTGGTTTTCTGCTTAAATGCATACCTTTGATGGTGGCTCACTGGCAAAACTTGCCTTAGGTAAAAGAAACAGAATTCTGCAATTTTCAGCTAAAATAATTTTGCCCTTAAAGAGAGAGGGAAACATATCTAGTCCATTTTCCCAAGGAGAGCCCACTTGTGAAATTATAATTATTTTATTGGTCAAAGCTCATTTCTATTAAAAAAAAAAAAAAGAAATTTAGACTAGGGCTTATGTGAAGCTAGCAGGAAGCAATCTAATGGAGCCCTGTAGCCTGTATGGGTTCCAAACTGGGCCAACAGGTCAAATGTTCTTGGAATAAAGCGTATTACATTCACAAATTACATGCATAGATGTGTATATATAAAGATACAGATCTTATTAAGACGTGAAGTACAAACAGTCTGTATTGTTTCTACATTTCCATATTCCAAGGTGAAAGAGGGCAGTGCTGTCTCCTTATCACTCTGTCAATCTTAGAAGTCTGTTTTGCAGACTTGAAAGCAGCTGAAAGAAGCTGAAAGGCTTGGAACATGTCATATTTAATGGGACTGACTGAAATAACTGCTGTGAAAGTACACTGTCACAGCCTAATAAAACTGCATACCCAGCAAGGCTATGCTCACTACAAAAATGTTCTCTTCAAGCCTTGTGATTATGGTGCTGGGTCACAGAGGTGCAGCTCAAACCACAGTGATAGCACATGGCTAGTAGTAGTTAATAGATGAAGTTCAACACATTGTATTTATCACAATTAAGGGGTCCATGATATTTTACTGTCAATGCAGATGAGGTGTTTTCTCCTCATGCCATGACCCAGCAGGCAGAACAGCAGAACCTCCAAAAAGGAGCTAGAAGCAGCCCCTCACCTGAAGCTCCTACAAAATTACCTGCACAATATGGAATGGACTAACAAAACTTTCCCTTATTTCCCCCTGTCATGCCTTTTTTCATCTCTTCAGTACTTGAGAAAGATCTGATGCATTTTTTAATGGCTTTGCACTTCCTCTACTGGGCAGGAATTACTATCGGTGGTTAGGAAATCTGGTTTTCTACACTGCTGTGGAAAGAAACAGTTAATTCTAGTTTCTGATCAGGCCTGAGCATGGAGTTCATTGTGTCTCAAAAGCAAAGGAGCCACTAGAAAAAATCTGTGCTGTTCTCTTTGCACTCAACTGTGTCTGCCAGATGGAGCAGAGATTTCCCTCTATTGAAGGAATTATTTTCCTGCCATTTGTGGTGATGCTGGTGCTGAGAGAAGCAGTAGGTACTGGGCTGTAGTTGGTTTAAGAATGTGCTGATCCACCACAGGTGAGACAATATTCACTAAAATCTGACTCCTGTCCTCATTCCTGGAGACCTCTGCTGCCAGACATCAGTG
This sequence comes from Melospiza melodia melodia, assembly GCF_035770615.1. Taxonomy (NCBI): domain Eukaryota; kingdom Metazoa; phylum Chordata; class Aves; order Passeriformes; family Passerellidae; genus Melospiza; species Melospiza melodia. The sequence goes on from NC_086196.1 coordinate 66,593,309, forward strand.
AAGCTTTACCTTTTCCACTTAAAATTGAAGCCCAACCCAAAAGCTGGATGCTACTTTCACTCCACATTGCCAGGGTTCTCATTTAAAAATGTTCCAAAGCTCCAAAAGTGGGATGTTTCTCTGCAGAATTTTTATAAGCCTCTTAAGTTCCTGCATGGGCTATAACAACCTCATTTGAGCCGCAGGGTATCTTCACTGACATCAGCAAATTTGGCTCAATATCCTCCAATAGATGGGCAATTTGTTTTCATAATAAACAATGCCACAAATCACAAGAAAAGCAGAATAGCTGCCAAGATGTCTTTAGCCCTTGTAAGAAAAAAACCAAACTCTTCGACAATCAAAGGATTTTCTTTTCATTTTGGTGAAGAAAAATATTGCATTCTCTCTGAGGGTTTCTGTCTCTGTCAGTCTTTTGGCATTAGGGACAGTAGAGACTGCACTGCAGTGCGAGACTGCAGAAAGCCACCTTGGAACAGGAAAAAAGAAAATTATAAGAAAGATTTCAAGCAAAACTGAATGTGAAAACTATGAGAAAAACTTGATTCCCGTTATAAAGGACTGACTTTATTAAAACTACTGGTTTGCTGCCCCCTTCTCTGAGTTACTATTACCATTTTAACTTAACTTCTATGGAGGAAGGAAAATCTTTTTTTTTCCTGAATAAGCATTAAATATGTAATAAATTTATGATGAATGCAGAAAACAAACAAAATAATAAATAGAAAACATTCTTGTTTAAATTAAAGTATGAGTATTTCTTAGGTGATGAAGCTCATGTACCATGAAAACACCTCAGAGAGATGTTATTTAATGGTGAGTATTTCTTCACTCTATATTCAAAGTAAATAGCACCCATAAACAGTTGCTATTCACCAAACATAGAAGGACTGGATTTGGATGCATTTCCATATACATTTCCTTAGTCTCTGATGTGCCCTCTTCTTAAGCAAGTAAAAGGGAACAGAGTACACACTGTCTTGAGAAGTGCAATTTGCTTTTCAAAAAGATCCCTGAATGCTAGCAGTGCCAAGCTCCCAGAACATCTCCTTAGTTACAATTTGTGACAGAACTTAGCAGACTTATTCATTTTTACTTTCTTCCTGAAAAATAGTAAATAGCTCAGCATACACATGCCTTTTATGTGCCAAGGATATATTATTTTACTTGTAGATCTTATTTTTATAGCTTGGTTTGTTCTGAGACTCATAGAAAACCTTCAAGGACAATCAAGATAAAAGTGTCACTGAGACTTTTCCCTTCCGAAGTAAACAGCACATATTAGCCTACATATCATAACATTTGAAGTATGTTTCAAATAATGTGGAAAACACAGATGAGGGTTTTGAACTCGGTTCAGGAATCAGTTTGAGAGTTTGGAGTATAGAAGAAAGGTCTGAGAGTTTCTTTTTTAAGTACAACTTCTCTGCCTTCTTTCCTGGCTGTTAACAACCCACAGGTTATTATTATTATGGTGCAGGATGTCCTGTGGTTTCAGAGGAATGTGGGAAGGACATATTCCAAAGTGTCTGTGATGATCAGGACAATCTTCTTTGAACTGAGACCTGGGCTGTCACTGTAGGCAGCTAAAATGTTTCAGAAGTCATTTTTTCCTGTAACATTTACTCAGCATGTCATGGTTTTGGGTTGGTTTTTTGTTATTGTTTTTTTTGGGGGGTTTTTTTGTTTTGTTTCATTCATTAGAGGGTAGCCATGAAGCAGAAAGGAAGAAAATATAATCTGAAAGCATATTTTCTTTTGTTTCTGTCCTTAAAATTACACCCCTGGCAGGTGAAACAATAATGTGAAATCTTTACATATATTTAAAGAGAACTGGGTTATGTTCTGACTTCACACTTGACTAGGACTCGAGCCACTGCATTAGTGAAGATGCAGAAGAAGGTTGCTCCTTTTGGTATGGGGAGCAAAAGCACAAAATGTCTGTCCAAGGTAAAAATGAGAGAGTTGTTATTTGAAAACTGTCTAAATTCATGTGCATATCAGAGGAAATTAAATGGCATTTGCTTGCACTCGCAAAAATTACTTCAGTGTCATGAGAAGGTACTTAAGATTTAAACCAGAAAACTTTGATCACTGAAAATCATTCAGAGAAGCACAAAGGTACATTTTCTCTGTTTTTTGGTTTCCCTGATGCACCATTGACACTGCCCTGATTCAAAATCAGCTGCCCCAAACTTGTCTAGGCTGGACTGCACTTGCCTTTGTGTAAGCTATGATATGTCATAACACCAAAATCACTGCAGGCTTTCAGTTTACTTTCAGAAATGAAGAACCTTGCTGGAAACTTAAAACTGCTCAGTAAATTCCAGATGTCACCACAAACTGGAATCAATGAATCCAGTCATTCACTTATTATATATAAAAGGAAAAATATGTTTTTAAGAAAAGCAGACATGCAAAGAAAGTGAGAACTGCAGGAGTGTAAATCACAGACTGCAAAGGGCAGTATTTATAGCCTACTTTGAGATCAAGAATATCAATTAAGAATGATAAGAAGCCAGGACTTTAATTTGAGCAAAATGTTCAACTGAGGAAGCAGGATAGACATAAGAGGATTCCTTTTGAGCTATTAGCTGTTTGAATTGATTGTTAAGAGTCTGGAGGGATGGTATCACTGCAAGCATGTTTTCAATCATTAAACTCTCCCTGACCTCAATAGTGGCAAGATGAGGCTCCAAGATAGAAGAGAAAATACCTGTAAGACTTGACCATGATTCACACTGAGGCAAGGCCTTTCTAGTATTTTCATGAAGACATGAAGAAATACATGAAATACTTGTCTGTCTGTGCCTGTCAGAAACTGGCCACTAAATACCATGATTTATGGTGCACTACCGTAAAATGCAGTGGGTTGCTTTGAATAATTGGTAGAGGCAGCCACTCCTTTCACTTTCCAAGCTGTTTGATATTATCATTCATTTTTCTACTGAAGAACATCAGCTGAATTTTAAAACCAGTGTGGGGTGAAGTGAGGTTAAAGCTGCCCACTTGTTGTTCTTTCCATGTTCTTCCATTCAATAAAACAATAGCAGAGCTTTACACAATGGAATGCCTCTGGAAAAAGCAAGTGAGAAAAGCCTGGCTGCAGCTTACAGAACCACAGGGGGAACTTAGCTAATTATATGAGAGAGCCATTTATGTTTTTTGTTTGACGCCATTCAGAAAAATAAACACTGCAGGAAGTTACCATTCTGAGCTTTAGTTTTTCCAAAAAGTGAACATTCTGTAGGTAATGGGCCTGGAACATACACCATATTTGCTGACTCTTTAAAGTACTCTAACACCAAATGAAATTAAATGCAAATTTGATCTGAGAACAACTAAATTTGCACATGTTCTCTACATAAGACTAAATGGTAATATGGAAGGTGGGGAATTTCAGGAAAAGGAAGGTTTACTTTATAGGGAAAAAAAACAGACTTTGTTAAAACCTCTCTAGTAATATCTGCATAGATTACAAAGACATTGTGTTTCATGGATCAGATATTTTAATATCTCGATACACTTAAAAGATAAATCTGGAACCGTATTGTTGTTGTATGTAACAACAATCAATTTGCACATAGAGCAACATGCACTGGAAAATGTGCAATACTTGATCAAGATGTGCTTGTGAACATTATTTTGTGTGTTTATTTTCTGTGGCTAACAGACTTTGTCACCTTTTGTTCCTTTTGGTTCCCACATGGATACTAATAACTTAAATATGGATGCTCCAAAGGTGACAAAAGAAATATGTCTGGTTAAAGACACAGGGTGTCAAGAAATATGTCTGTTTAAAGACACAACAGCAAACAGTACATTTATGTATATATATATGCACATAACTAGGAACTCAAAAGAGCTTGCCTACACGCATCCAAAAGTGAATGTAGCTAATTGACTATAGTAATGAGTTAGTAATGAGTGTTAACTAAAGAGTTAGTACCAGGCATAATACAATTTTCATTCGTTTCTATGCAACAAGTTCTGTTGTGCAGAGTTTTAGTTAATATATTTCAAAAAATTTAATATTTCCAGAGACCATGTCATCAAAATGCCCATTTATTGATAATCTGATAAGGAAATGTTCATCCTGAGAACATTTGCCAGCAGCAAACACTCCAACTTCTCCAGACTCCTGCTTCCCTAGGTGCTGGTACTACATATCTGCGCTGTTTGCAATAAACACATTAGCAAATACTCTCTTATTTTAATTTCATCATAATACTGAATATTTTCTCACTATGAACATTTGACCTAATAAGAAATTGCAGCAATTCTCTTTTTTTAAGTGAATGACGGAACATGTAAATTAAGTGGCTCTACAAAAAGTATTTCACAACTATTTGTAACATCTAGTTTATTCGTTACAAAAGCAAGAACTGGACATAACATTCTCATCTAAGAACTGTTGATTTCACCACAGTAAACCAAGGTAAGATTTACTGTGTAGAACTGTGCTTACAGTACTGAAGCATTTTTACTGGAAAAAACTCTAAGCATGATTTTAACAGTTTGGTAACCTAAACTCACTATCTATGCATCTGTTCTTAAAGCAGCCTTTAAGACTACAGTAATTTACTGCAAAACAGTCTAATGAGAAGGCATGCATTTATATAATTTTACACCTATGTAAAAACCAAATTTCTCATCCTTAATACATTTCAGGATTACAAATACTTTTGTACTTTGCAACAGAAAATAAGAAATTCTCTATGCTTCTCTTGAACTTAAACTGGGATAAATTCTTTAGGCTTGTGCAAATTTTTGTGGTTTGATACATAAGCATAATCAGTTCTTAAGTTAAAATCTTTCGGCAAAACATTTGTCTTTCAACAAAACTACATTTTTTTAATGACCTTGAATTTATGTATGGTTCCATGCTAGGTTTTTTTGGGTAATTTTTATCTTTTATGACTTCAACTACATAAATTTAATTCATAAAATATGTGAAAGAATCCACCTTATGTAAGTTATTGCATATCATTTAACCAAATTTTAAGTAAACTAGCATGGCCATGGCAAATGAAATTAATATTTTACAATGAAAAATTTTGGGTTCAGAGAGGTAGTAATTTGTTTCATAGATAACTCTGAACCTCTGATTTAAATAAAAGGAAAGTGTTTATTGATTCCCAGCCATTTGAACCTGAGAGATTTTATGAGTTCACTGTGTAATTCTAATGAGAGCTGTCTTAAAGGTGGGTGTTTAAATGAAATACCTAAAAGTAAGCACCCCAATAGAGTAGCTTTGCTGATTGGCATGCTAATCCACCTCCTGCTACCTTGCTCTGCTGGCAGAGCAAAGAAAGGCTCAAACTGCTGCCTGTGGGTAAGACACAAATTTCAAAAGTCTTCCATTGACTTCCAGTTTAGAATCAAGGTACATGAAGAAGTTATCCAGGACTGACTTCATCCTGACAAGAATGCATCAAAAAGAAAATGCAAACCAAACTGTGGGCTGGGAGAAGAAGCTGAGTTACTGTACAATCCACGTCCATATCCATGTTTGATTGGTCTGTGGCTACAACCACCTTATTAGAAAGCATATTTTCTAAAATATTCCTTAAAATCAGAGGAACTTGCTACTATGCCCCTATTATAAATACTATAAAATGAGATACTAGTAAGAACTCTGCTTTACAAATCAGAGATTATGTGCTTTTATGTCCCCTGAGGAATAGAAATAATCACAAGGATGATGTACCCACAAGTAAAGGCTGTTCTGTGCCAAGAATTTTAATCGACAAGCAGTAATGCCAAGATAGCAAGAGACAGCTGTGTAAGCTAAAAAAAAGAGAGATAGTTTTGATGGAAAAATAGCATGGAGTTATTCAGCAAATGCAGCTTTATTTTGTAGGTTGGCACACCAGTTAGTAATGGGATTTGGGCAGGTGACATAGAGCTCACAGCTGGTTGGGAACTTCTGCAATTTCTTTTCAGTTAAGCATGCAACCCTTCAAATAAATGTTGCTGGAAGAAGTTAAATGATCAAGAACTGTTTGAAGCACTAGTTCCCTTTTCTGAATTGGACATTGAGACAAAACCTTGAAAATGCTATTGCCTACCTCTCTTGCAGGCAGATACATCTGGAAGTCTTGGACCTGCTAACAGAAGACAAGGAAATCGAAACTTCAGGAAGAATTTGTTCTATGACCCAGCTAGATAACTTACAAAGGACTAACACACAAAGGTCCAGGCACCTCCTTCAACAAGACAAGCAAAATGTGCAATTAGGTCCCTGGAAAACAACTGCTGCTCTAATCTGAATCACAATAGAACTGAAGCTGTCAGTCAAAGATTCTGCTACTTTCATGAAGTGATAATTGGGTTGCCTTCAGCAAGGCACTGGCTCTGTATCTGTCACAGCTTTTAAGGTATCACTGTCAGGACAGCACAGGACATTACACCCATGGGTTTTGCTTTAAACACTGCCACATGGTCACAAGCACACAAAATAAAACAAGGAACTGTAGAACAAGTTCCTCACAACTCAGTAAAACAATACAACACTGAAATGCTTTTGTCTTTAAAATAAAATAATCCACGGAGCTTTGCTCTCTGCCATATGTTTTTATTCACATCTTCTGAAGCCAGTGAATTCTCCTTGCTGTGGAGAGAAAATTCCCCAGGCAGACAAACTGCACTTGGACCCCTCCTAATACCCCACACAGCCATGCTGCTCTGGGAACAGCAGGTTCAGTCCAGCTGTCAGAAAGTAAGGCCTGAGAAAAGATGACCAGCAACAGCATGGAGACTTCTCTCACATCCATAAAAATGCTGCCCATCCTCTCATAATTTTTTTCTCCTGGGCAATTAGGAAACTTATATACTATTGCAGGAGATAATTGAAAATTAATGGATACTTGCCCTATGTGTAGCCTAATTGCTGATCTGCAAGTAAAATCCACTTTCCTGAAGCAAGAGACAATTGACTTAATGTCTCTGGGGAGCTGAGTAATTGGTAAGTTTGTTCTGGCCTGCTACATCTTGTCTTCAGTGAGCAGCACTATCCCTGATACAAGCCCTTAACTTGTCCTTCTCTACACAGATTTCACTGGTATAGAAGCAGAGGTACTCCTTGAGTACCTTGTTGTCCATCCTGTAGCAGAAAGCAGACATTAATTCCAACTCATTTCACTGTAATTCTCCATCCAACCATGCATCTCATTTTGCTTGTGAGTGGTTATCAGCTGCCTGCCTCCTCTCCCTTTTTTGAGCATGGCATGATGAAATGTAAGAGAGGACTTAGTATCATCCAAATTCATTTTTCAAGCCTTGACATCTGTTTATGACTATTGCTAGAGTGGAAAAGTGGGAATTCTCTTAAATTTCAGAGATAGTATCTGTTGTGTCCAAATACCTGACTAAAGCCGACTGTTTTATACCCAAGGACAGCACATGTGGACTGCTTCATGCAGCTCTGATTTGATGCAGAACTACCATCACACAGCATCTGAATGACCTCTGTGCTGCCAGTTTTAAAGCTTGGTGTTATGGCCCATTGTGCAATTTAGTAGCCTAGAAATCGTCTGCAAATCTTTTTGCAGCCAGAAAGCAAAGCTTTTATTTTCTCAAAGCCAAATACAAGCAACAAAACAGAGGCAAAAGAACACTTTTTTTCTCCTCTTCCCTCATGCTGGATATCTTATTAAAGGCATTTGTGCTTTAGCTTCTATATTGACTGAACTGAAACACAGGAATCTTAAAGTGAAAATTAATTTTTTATGGTGGCTACAGGCATAGCTCTTTTGCTTATGCAATTTACTGGTACCCCTGCCAAGCAGCATGTTTTTCTCCTTCTGCTTTGTTTACCATGTGTGGGTGTGCAGAACACTCTGTTGCAGCAACTATATCTCTTTTCTTGTATCTAAAGGAAATTCAAAGTCTGAGTTTATATATTTCTGCAATTCCAAAAATTCCTGGGCACAGCCACTGGAGCAATGGCCAATAAGTGTTCAGGGCAAACAGCACTCAAATTTAAAAATGTATCTTCAGTGTTCCTTGGCCCTTTGTTTAGGTCAGGATAATTAATAAATTTGTTTTTAGATATGTTGTACTACTACATTACTTCAATGATTTAAGAAAGAGAAGAAGAATATTAAAAAAAAATCAGAAACTTACCACTAATTCAATTATGATCTTTCTATAGACTTGAAAAGCCAAATCTTTAATTTACTATCAGATGTGTTACCAAGCTTACAAAACAGCATCTGGGTATCAAAACCTCAGTGATGGGCACAAAGAGTCCACAAAAGTGCAGTCTTCAATCAAGAATCAACAGTGATTCATAAATCTGGTTTTGATTTGAAAGTAATTTTGAATCTCTACAACTTATTTCATATATAAATACTTAAATTTGATCCTTCTCCTATGTGGCTTCTTGTAAAGAATAACAGTATTTGGAAAAATTATGGAATACAGCCCATTTTCCAGCCAGTGGAAGATCACTGTACTCCAGCACGCTACACTGGGCTTCACTCAGAATTACTTTAAAAGCACAAAACAATTTATATTTTCTCTAAGTAGACATTCCACAGCCAATATTATCACACTGTAAGGATCTCACGTGTGTGTGTATCTTCAATGTCCATTTACTCTGTGTTTAACTCTACCTCATCTCTTCTGTCCAAGTTTACAGCAAAATAATTTGACCTTAGGCCTGGATAACCACAACCAAACCAAGTCAATGGAGCCACAACAATTGATGGAAAGATCTCTTCCAGGTGTTTAAGCATGAAATTTTCCACAAAAGTCAATCTAAATTGCATCCTTTTAGCTTTTAAGATTTCAGAAATCAACGCCTTCCAGTGTGGCAGTGTTTTTACTGCAGGATATTGTCCAAATCCTATTTCTGCCTCCCCCATAGTGATTTTTGCTCTTGTAATGATATGAATTTTCACAAGCAGCCCAAAACTGTGTGAGTCTCTTCACATCCATACCGTCTTCACATCCATACTGTCTGACAAATTCATTCCATCTGGTATACACTGACATAAATTCATGTCTCCTAATATTCTCTTCTCCCCCAAATAATTTTTCTGTAGAGAACAAAATGCTTCAGGATAGTTTCTCAGGTTTTGTTTGCTTACTCATTTTATAAAGAATAAGCTAGTTCTTTCCAAGCTTTCCTCTTTACCATGACATCTTTTCTTACATCATTGTCTAGACTGAGTTACAGATTTGTAGGACTTTTGTGGCTGATCATTTACTGAGCAGCTCAGTCCTATTTCCAAGTAAGTGACAAAGATAACAATTTCAACAAGTCCTAGCACTTGCACTTCCTACTTTCACTTGCCATTCTCTAGACACATTTAATACAGTTTCAGTTCTCATTCTCTTCATTCAGCCTTTTACCTAGGTTTTCTCCTGCCTACATTTTTATCCGAATAAAGTGGAATTAACTTTTTGTTACACTGTCATGAAGTAGCTCCCAATGAAGTATCAAAGCTGTGTATTTCCAGCACTTTGCTCTCAGTCATTATGTAAAAAACATTGTTTCCCAATTCCTTCCCATCCCTGGCACTTCCCCAGAAAAGCTCAACGCAAGGAAGAACAAACAGTAATGGTGGAAAAACTGAGCAAAGGCTGTGGTAAGGAGAGGATGAGACCATCCTTTTCAGCAGGAGCATGGATCAAAGGGATCGTGCCACTGGTAGGGGTACAGTTCCTATTCAAATACATTTGAAAAATCAAAACCAAAAGATTGGTTTTTCTTTTCCTTGTTTTTACACTGCACAAGAGGCTTTTTAGTGACTGAAGGGTTTAGCATGGTGAAAAAATCCCATGAGTAATGTACCACTGGACCAGGCTGACGGCCCTTTTAGAACACCATGTCTACATGGCATTGATATAAAACCAAGTCTAAACTTGGAGCCTTACTTAGAGAAAAAAAGGGTCATAAAAGCTGTTTTCTTACATGTCTTCACTCAAAATGACTAAAGATAAGATTAACCCCTTAGCCAAGCTGCTCTCCCACTCCTGCACAAACCTCTTCCCCAATATTTATAATGACATAAATACCTTAGTGGCAACTTTATGAAAAACATCTCTGGTTTAGATTAATATTAGCTTAACTGTAGCTTCTTCTAAGGAGTTAAAATTGAGAATTAAAGCTCTACAAAAAGCCAGAATCCATGGATCATGTTCTCCCCAGACAAAGCATGTGAGAGTTCATATGCCAGAGAAACTTTTACATTTTCAAATGTAATTGGAGTTGAGCAAAGCAAAGTGTTATATTTGCAGGCTTTTGTCTCCAAGGCCTTCATAAAGTTAAGTCCTTTGAGAAAGTGTAAAATATTTATAGAAACAAGAGAACCATCTTGTGCGTGGTCTAGTTTGTATTTGTCAGTCTATCACACTGTAGATTATCACATGCTGCTATTGATTATTTCATGTAGATCACAACACCGGCTGAGAGAAATTCCCGTCTCCAAGAAACTTGATGAAAGTAGGAAACAAAAGAGGTATTTTAAGTGGAAGCAGATGTCTGAAAGTTCTTAGTAAGGCTGGTTCTTGGTTCATCTGCTCAGTTTAAAGGTTAGGAAATAGCAAGGGGGCCTGAAAAATGTAGGAATTAATTTTAGATGGTTTGTCAATATTTCTTTGACTTCTCTGGAGCAGCTCTCAGACCTCTGAGTTTCATTCTCATTTAATTCCACTCTCGGACCAATACATCACATTCTTTGTTATTAATAACAACATTATTCTTACTATGTTCAAGGCAGCTTAAAAAGTGTTACAGAATTCATTTTTTCAATATCCATTTCAAACTCAGTTTTGAGAAAGGGTAGTCATCCTTCCTTGTAGAAATCTCTACTAAACTGAACGGAAAAAAATATCTCTTTTGCAGAGGTTTCTTATAGCAAGCGTGGGAGCACACACACCAAATCAGTTTACCACAGAAGATTATTTCTTGAAACAAAATTTTCTGCGTGATGAACAGCATCTTCTCTCCTTTTGTACTTTGGTTACTTTCTTATGCTTACATCATCAATGCAATTGTGGGGTTGAACTGGGAAAAATTAAACATTTCTGATATTTGTACCTTATAGATGTTTCTACATTAATCTTATGTCTCTCAGCCGTTCTATCTTAGTTCAGAATTAAGTTAGCATCAAATGATATCTTCCTGTGGAGAAGTCGTTTGGTTTGTTTGACAAAGTCTTCTGAAAATTAGGAATATCATCATCAAAACAAACAAAATAGAAGATGTAAAATTCTATTAGCATGTTTGACAATGGCAATTCCCCCTGATGCCGTGTTTTCAGTTTAACATAAATAGGGTAAATTTCATGAGCAAAATCAAAGGCACTTCACTACCAAATATCAGTGTAGATCTTCAAACCACAGAAGATACATAGCTACTCAAAAAAACAAATAAAGAAAATAAACACTGTCAAAACACCTACTCTCCTCCAACCTTCTTCTTGGAAATGAATGACCTATTTTTTGTAAAAAATTAACAAAAACAATAAATCTAATGTGATGAAGGAACAATCTATGGAAAAATTCATCTGAAATTATTATGATCTGCCTGGGAAGGAGTGAAAGCAGCGTGCTAAGGGCAGAGAGCAGAGGCAGTGCTCACAGTCCCTCCCATGGCTGCTCCCTTTTGCTCCCCAGCACTCCAGCAGCCTGGGGAGGTCAGGACCTTCCCACTCTCCTGCTGGGTCAGCATCACCATGTGCTTTGTGGGGAAGAGGACACCAAGCCTGGCACTGGCCCCAGGATCCCACTTTGCTGCCTGACATAATGCACACAAGCATCTCTTTCAGGAACTCTGAGGAGTAACATAAAGCAAGAAAATACCCCAATTTATTTTTCAGAGAAATCAAAGAACATTTTTGTAAGAGAAGTCTGGAGAGTATATTTTGGAGTTGGAGAATGTTTGGAATACATTTGCAAAAGTGTCAAGAGCCTTGACACTGGAAACAATGAAATAATCTTTTTTTCTTTCCCGATTCTTCCATTGCTTACAGAAACCAGCCGTTAGATGATCTTTATAAATAAGCAGGGTTGCATTCAAGACAATAAACTTTATTACAAATTTTTCCTCCTTTCAGGGAAAACAACAGGACCTGCTGGAAAAGCTGCCTGGGCAAAGCTGGAAAGCAGTAAAGTGTTTTGATTAAAAGACCTTTGGTTAATAAAACCCAAAGTCAGAACACTGGAAAATGGAACTAACTGCAATATTTTAGCATGTGCTGACTGAAATGCAAAAAACAAGTGTCTGGAAAGTACTTATTGAGAGGGGGAAAAAGTGTATTTCAAATATACTGTTCTGCTAAATATATTTTAAATGTATTTTAAATATACTGTTATGTTAATTAAGGTGAGATACACAACCCTCACTATTTTGTAAAGAGTAAATGCCAGACAACCATCAAAAAAGATCTCTATAAGAGGCTGCTGAGCGTGGGCCCAGCGTGTGATGTTCCAACTGCAGTAATTATTCTGTCTTTTTACTCACAGGTTGTGCAAAATGTTTCTAAAGCCATCATCAGAAGAGGAGCAGAGACACTGTCCCTGTGTATGCTATGGAGAGATGCATTTTACAGTTTCTGCTCAGATCATTCGTACACATTGCATGTTTCCAATGAATAAGTATGTGAAATAACATACAAACTATACACTCTGAGTGCCCCACAGCCAAAAAATAAAGCAGTTCTCCTTCCCTAATCATACCATTGTCCTGAATACCCTTATTTAATTTGATGGTGAAAACATGCAGACTCTTGGGGTGCATGTGGGGGCCCCATTGCTCGACCATTTTCATCCTGAAACATCCCCAACTATCATTATAACCCTGTTTCCACTGCACAGGCCCAATGTATCTTTAAGCTTCTGCATAAATAAAAAAACACTCCCCACATTTTGGAACTAATTTAGACATTACTGTACAATATACATTTTATTCTTTACCAAGAGCTCACCACATAAATATAGTTATAATGTTCCAGTCAGGACTGGAACTTACCACAGAAAATTTGATAGTTATATTTACATTTTCCATAGCCCAAAATGGTTTAAGTGTAGAAGTATATTATATTGATTATGTATCCTTTGTTGGGTACTAGTTTTGCCAAAGTCCCTTAAACTATGAATATTTATCTAAACTGGATGTGTGTTTTCCATTTTGTATCTTCAATAATCTCATATTGCAGTTAAAATAGCCACTCCAACTTATTTGACAATTATAATTAATCTTTATATACAATTTTGCCCATTAGTTAACAAAATACTGCAGAGGTCTCTCTGAAAAGCAACCCATTCATAATTTATTCTTCTTATTTTCATTTATTTTGCTAGAAAACATCAGCTGGGTGAAATTAAAGGTGGAAAAGACAGTTTTAATTAATGTCTTCTTCAAAAAAGAGTTCCTAAAATTGCTGTAGTGATCTGTTTTGACAGTTTCAAAACAAAATAATCCCTTTTGTATGTTTAAAATGGTTTTTAATTTGAAATTTAAGACCCAAAAAATATTGCTTCCAATGAAAATGAAATGTTTGAAAGGTAAAACATGCTTTCAGCAAAATGTTTTTCTGGCTTGCTGAAATTGTACACTCTCGTGCTGATTTGAAACCTAATACAGATTTTAAAACTATTTTAATACATACATATATATAGATATATAAAAATATTTATCTCTCAGTATACATATAGAGAGATATGAAAACATATGCAAATGAAAACTAAGATGGAGAAATAGATATAAATATATAAATGAGCACACATTTATGCCCACCAGAGTCATCTTTGAAATCTAGTGGGCAGTTTGAGACTGACTGGCCATCAAATAGAATCTTAAAAATTTACATGCTTCCTGCACTCAGGTGCAACAACAATAAACTGCCAATTCAGTTGGGGACTTCCTTTAAAAAAAAAAAAATCTCTCAATAAATGCCTTTCTTCCAAGGATGAAAGGAAATAAAGGGAGTTTAAGGCTTTGAAAGGAATTGAAAGCGGACTCCCAGTATCCATCTCTGAGTTTACATTAAAATCTCATTATGTGCTTAGGCCTCTGAAAGGGGCTTGGCTATAAACACAAATTTTTAAAGCAGCAGCCTAAAACTTCAAGGACTGCTGCTGGTATAAGAAATAGATGATAGATACTTGAAAGAGAAAGTCTGAAGTGCTGGTAAGTTAGTTGATAAAGACCATCTTTAGGAGAAAGCAGAGAAAGGTGCTGAACAGAAGATTTAGGGCTTTGTGCCAAACATCTTCCAAAACTTGAAAAACATATTACTTTCCAAGCATAATTGAAAATTTTAAAACCTGTGTTTTACTCCTGACTTTACTCAGCTCTCTTTAAATGTGTAACTGATAGTATTATTCTCACTGTACAGCTAAGCAGTGGGCTTACATTAGCCCACTTTAAATATTTCACACAGCTGGAAGTTGTCAGCACAAGGAATAGGAACAAGGGAGCTGCAAACATTCTCCTGCAAGTACATGCATGCTGGCACCCTTTCAGGTTTATTTGTTTTTAAGGTTGTGCTAAGGATGTTGTGCTAAGGTTGTTTTAAGGTTGTGCTAAGGATCATTTGTCCTGGTTTTGTCCCATTTACTCACAGTGGATGATTCAGATTTCAAACATACTGCCTTCAAAAGAAAAAATCCTACATTTATCTTTGTCTTAAAATTGGTATGCAGTGAAACCCTCCACATTCACATCTCCCCCAGTGCCTGACAAGAGTTTTTTGAAACAGTGAAAATTGAATAGATCTTGATCTTACAGACTGGTTGGGGATAGGAGGGGTGGTCAGAAGCAGAAAATAATTGCTAGAAAAATATTTCCTGAAAATAATCCCTTGCAATTTTCGTTTCCTTGTTCTAACTTACAGATGTGACTGGTCTAGAACACCAAGATACTCCACCACCATCCAAAAACTTTGAGAAAGTTTGGATTCAAGTGTTAACATCAAATTTAAAATTTGAAATGTGTATATGATAGTTCTTATTCAATCAAATAGGAACATCAAAACATAAAATCAAAAAGAAAACAAAAATTCCTGCTTCTAAATAGCTCTGCAGTACAATAATCAGTAAATTGAAAAAAAAAAAAAATTGAGAAAATTCTTCCAGAGGCAAGAAGCCTGCAGTATTTTGTAGCACTCTACTTAGTAAGAGTTTTGCAAATTATAATGGATTGAAGGATTCATATTTGTGCAATTTGCATTTGGTCACATGCAACAATAAAGCATTCGTGGACTTTTTACTCCTAGATAGATGTCCCTTCCTACTGTTTTGGCACAAAATCAGAATATTCAGGTAAATGAACCACAGTCAAAAACAGATCTGCAGGAAGTTCTGGTATTTGACTTTCAACTGCTCATTGGAAACTATGTTCTTCCCACAGAAGCAAAGTTTGCAAGGACAGAGCTTTCCCTACAGCTACTCCACAGTCAGAAGAAGACAAATAAGTTTTTCTCATGTCTGACTAAGCAATCAGCTAACAACAAAGTCCAAAATATTCAGGCTTTAACCTCAACTAACTGAGAAGTGTTCACCCACCAATGCAGTTTAATGAAGTGCTCTATTCCTGATCTCTCATCAGCTTCTGCACTGAGAGGAGCAGCACCCATTCCACCAACAGCTGTGAGCAGTTCTGGCTCTCTGGCCCTGTGAGACATCAGAAGGATTTGCCCCTGACAAAAATTATCCCAAGACATTCAGTGTCACTGACTTTAGAGAAAGATCAGGTAAAAATCCAAGAAGTACCCCTTAAGCACCATGCCTTGCTAGGAATGCACCAAATCTAAGTGTTTCAAATACAGTTATTGAGGTTTAATGAATGAGCATCCAGCTTTAATGGCACTGGAAAGTTTCTAACTTAGTATAATTTGCTAGTTTTTATTTTAATGCTCTGTTCTTCTAGTAGATCACTTAAAAGAGTGGAGGTTCTTTTGTTTGTTTGTTTGGGTTTTTTCCTAACAATCTCTGAGAAAGTAAAAATACTCATTTATAGCATGTTATTGAAACAGTTTTATGCCAAGCATGTAACAATATTTACATCAGTGTATGATACAGAGGCAGAAGCCAACACTGTCCCATTTTCTTACACCACTAGAGAATTAGGTGTAGAAAGTTCGTCTGCCAGCAAACCATGTTCTATTTATGCTTTGTCCCATCATCCCTCTAATGCCTGTCTTTCCCCCCTTCCCTGCCTATCAGGCAGCAATGAAATGTATGCCTGTGTCATCACCATTCATGCCAACTTTGTCGAAAGATTTACTTTTTTCCCCTATTTCCCTGAAAACGTCAAAATATGGGACTGTTCTATGGTTCTTTTACTGAATGAAAAGTAACAACATTCTCCATTTGCTGCAGCAACTAATTTTTAGATCAGGAAGAAAGATTCCTGCCTAAAATTTACATGCAAACCTGTACAGGCCAGAACAGGATGTTTTAGGACATGATTTTGTTTGTTCTTCACTTTTAATAGTAAGCCGCAATGTACTCATTAAAAATTGGCAAGAACACAGACAGATAAATTAAAAAAGAAAAAAAAAGTATTTGTGTTGTGGCCAAAAAAAAGAGAAAAAAAAGTAGATGCAGAGGAAAACTCAGGCCTATTTTACATTGCAAAAACTAGAAACTTGCATAGAAACCAGGGCAGAAGGCTACAACATTACAAGAAGAGAAAAGTTAAATTTTAGAATAGAAAAAGCAAATCTTATTGCAGTCAGAAAGCATAATTATACTTTTTTCTTGTAGGAAAAAATATATACATTGTCAAAATTGTACATGGATGTAGCTGTAGTGATTTAATTTGATTTTTGTTCATTAAGCTACAGAGCTGAAGCTTCATTTCACCAAATTCAGGGGTGTACATCTGTTGGCTAATATCTTTTTCAAAAGTGTGGGCACAGAATTAAAAATACAGCTCAGAACTGAAAAGGAGGGAAGTTCTGTCTATGTTTGCATGGAAGTTGCTGTAGCAATCCTGCTCTAGGCAAACAAGAGGTATCCAAATGTTGTAGCAAAGATTCTTTTCCTGTCTCTGATGCAGTGGGAAAAATGGAAAAGCCTTTGGTATCAGTCCATTCTTCCCATCTGTGGGTTACAAAAGTTTGTCTTTCTATCCCCTGATGTTGGGCTAATGTGCTTACAAGTATAACTGCTTTCCTCTTGTGCAACAGAAAAATAAAATACGCTGTGTTTGCCCACAAACCTCAACTTCCAATTTTTTCCCATTTTCCTTGTGTATGGAACATCCCTCAGAGCACTTCAAATAATACTATGAACTTATTTCACCTTCATAGAGGTATTTTACCTTTCAACTCCTTCTCCGGATGTGCCCAGGACCTTGTTAAATTAATTTCACCACAGGCTCTATGATTCATAGAAGTAAAATTGTTTTCATACTAATGTTTCCTTGTTCACTGTTGCTGTCTTCCTGCTTCCTTTATGTCTGACCCCAGACAGTCTCATTTGGCAATCACAAATCAGAACAGATTTGTTTTTCAAAAGCCATGGGCAGAGCTAATGACACTCAGAATCCCATGAAGTGGGTGTTTCAGAAATTGAATAAACAGCTCCTGATTTCCACTGACCAAAGACAGGATCATTAAGGTGGAAAAAAGGAAAAAAAAAACCCACAAACTTCTACAAACAAAGCTCTTTAGATACCTTTAGAACAGTAGGAACTAGACAAGAATGTGATAATATATTTCCCAACCAGGGGGAACTGAGCTGGAAATAATGCCAGTCAGGAAAGCATACTCAACTTTGAACTTTTCTTTCAAAGGTGAGAACTTTCATGCAGTGAGTTCATGTGAATGGGTGTGAATTCAGGGGAAAGAGCCTCTGAAGTCATAGCCAGATTAAATTTAAAACCACTCTGTCTGAGGTGTAAATGCTGATCCAAAAATGTGGAACTGTTCTGATGGAGCAATCTTATCTCTCCTAAGATCTTAATATTGCTTTCTCTCTGATATGTGAAATTCTGTAAAATCTCTTATTGCAAAGCAGCAGTTATGGAAACACTAATAAAAGTCAAATTAGAAGTATCTTCTGATAATTTTCTAACATGGTTACATGAGAATGTAAAATGTTTTACCTTTCTAAGAACTCCTGATGGCTTACACTCTTCATTCCTCTGTATTTTTCAGTTAACTTCTGAGTCAGCTCAAGTTTAGTTTAGAGAACACAGCATTGCATTATTAAGGAGAAAAATGAGTGTGTGAACTGAGTATCAAGAAAATATAGAGTCCATCAAATCCCAGTAACTACTCACATCTAGACATCATCCACAATAAAATAGCAAAAACATGAATACATCTCAAATTGAAAATTAAACTCCAGATATCTTCATGCTTGCTGACATTTTGCTTCCTGTGTTTATCAAGAATAGTACAAATGTCTCCAGTGTCTATTGGCCACATTCAGCAAACACAAATTTCTAGAACATTGACCCAGATGTGAGGCCCAGATGTTCAAACTGAAATCCAAAATACTTAGAAGTATTTCCATACTCCAGAAGGTGTTTAAACGTACAGCTCTCCTCTTGATCTGACCTGAAAGTTTCCTAGCTGTTTGCTTTGTACATGCTTAGAATTGCCCCAGTCTAAATAGCTCAAAGCCTTTTTCTCACATCATTCCCAAGATAGGATCTAGAAATTTGGCAAAGGAATGTTTAGGTCCCCTAAGGCATCCCAAACATTAATCATTATGGAATAATACCCAGAGCACACTGACAAGATGAGATTCCTTAGAAAATGCAGACTTGCTCACTGTCTTTAAAAAGGCCGGGTGGGAACCTGCAGCTTTCACACAGCAGCTTAAGGCTTGCAGGACTCTGCAGGTGAGGGTGCTGGATCCAACAGGCTCCTAAGCACACAGACATTCAGAAGCCTCATTTCCCAGGAGACTGCCCTAACCACCTACCTTAGCTCCTGAACAACTGATGCCAAACTGTTCTAGAGAAAGGAATCTACCACCAAATGGACCAGCCAGAGTAACCAAGGGACAGCACTGTCCCTTGTTCCACCTTCCTGGTTCATCTGGGAGTCAATTTATCAATTCACATCAAAGAGACAGAATTTAACCCCCAAGGAGACAGCTACTAAGCAATTCAAGACCCTTCCTTCTCCTCCAGCTCTCTCAGAAGGAAGAGGAATGAGTGCTCTTTCCTCTGGCAGAAAGGTGTGAAGAAGACCTTTGCTGAGGCCCAACATGGCTTTTCTGCAAACTGTGCTGCATTCAGACATACTTAAGCCAGCTTTAAAGTAAGCTCAAGAGCTTCAAGGAGTTATTTACAGCGACATCAACTCCTAAAGCAACATATTTACCCTGGTAAAAGTTTGTCTGTCCCACTGTACCACAGAGTCTGAACTCTGTATGGGTGTGGCTCTTCAGTTACACTATTGCTCCAAGATCTTTATTGCTTTTTGTTGGTTGGTTTCATTGTTTTCTGGATTGGAGCTTTATTGGGGTATTTTTTTTGCTAGCAGTATTACACTCCCTAATTAGCCACCACCTTGTTTGGTTTCAGCTTTAAGGCCCTGCCCTGTGTGAGGAACCTCAGTGGATAAAGAATTCACTACTTCCACCCTAAAGACCAGAAAACATCCAAGTTTGAGGCACCAAGGTCATCTATTAAGCCCAGCCTTCCAGTTTTGTCATTCCTAAAAATCAGAGGGCACCCTAGATAAGGGTTTGCTTAGAACTAAAAACTCACCAGCAAAACCATTGACCAAATTCACAATTAAGTGAATTAAGTGCATGGTGGGGCCTATTCAGGAGGCAGTGAATCCACACAGATGCCACCAAGAGCAGAGTATGAAGGCAGTAGAGCTGTATGGATATTATGAAAGGCACAAACAGCCTCCTGGATCCTTATTGTTGATGTGCAAAATGAAAAATATTATTGTCTTTCACTCTTCAAGAAGAAATTTCAGATTCAGTAACTTGAAAACAGGCAAAAAACCCATCTCAGCTTTGTGCTTACAGAATAAGTATGGCTTAGCAGAAACCTGTGAGATACAAGCATGCTTGGAACATTATAAAAGCCATTTTGGCAAGTTGCAAATGTAAAAATATTTTAAAAATACACCTCTAGCTTATCTAGATATTCACACAATAATGAGATATGAGGAAAGAGAAATTTTCCTGACCCAGCATGAGAGCTGAGATAAATTAAAATTATGTCAGCACTAATTCTTCCCTTAGGACTGTATTTGCAAATGTTATATATAAATTAAACAGATGACATTCGTACTTAAAACTTGATTATAGGTTTCATTTTCAATTCAAAGTAAGCATTTTTAATGAATTTACAGAGAAAAAAGTAAAAGCAAACAAAACCCACCCCAAAACCAAACAGGAGAATATTGTCCTTAGGGTATATATGAAGTGACTGGTGCAGCTTCATAATGCAGTGCTTTATTTGACTGTGTTGATTTGTTACAGCAAAACATACTGATTTCTGGGTGCAGATGAACTCTAGGTCCTTTAGCCACATGGAAAGACAACTGAAGTACTTAAGAAAAGCAATTTTTAGAACAATACATGCAATTTCCTGCATTTCCTTCCAGGAAAAACATATGTAATAGAAATTACTGGAATTAAGTCTATAACCAGCATGACGGGTTCAGCTCAAAAGACTTGAAAACTTATTTTTTTTAGCTGTGCAGATCTTTTCTCTCTGAGGCTTACTTTCAGTATGGGTTTTCCCTGACAAAATAAATGCTCATTTCACAAAGTTCAGTGTAATAGATTTCTGCTGCGATCTGTCAAGATCACCCCTCAAACCTCAGCATTTCTTCTCCAGAGTAACAAGTGATAGGACAAAAAGGAATTGGCTTCAAGTGACACCAAGGCAGGTTTAGGTTAGATATTTCTTCCCCAAAAGGGTTGTCAAGCACTGGGACAGGCTGCCCAGGGAAGTGGTGTGGTGACTATTTCTGGAATGATTTAAAAGACATGGAGATGTGGCACTTAGGGACGTGGTTTAGTGGTGGTGTTGACAGTTCTGGGTTAATGGTTGGGCTTGCTGATCTTAGAGATCTTTTCCAACAAAAATGATTCTGTTCTCAGCACCAAACAAATTTTCAGCAGCCCCAGATCCTCCAAAGCTGTGCTTTTACATGAGCTTGTGGAGCTCAGTGCACTCAAAGGCAGAGCCTGCCCAGCTACATCATGCAGAACAAGAAAGTCTGATGGAACTTTTTATTGGAAATAGTGAGAGCCTGTCCCTTCTGAGGGACAGCAGTCCTGCCTGACCTCTTTGTCTGTCTACTATACAGGGTGCTCTGCCACAAGAGCCTGCCCCCAGCCAAAATGAAGGGGTTATTTACAGTCTCAGAACACTGGTGGCAGGGCAAGACAGCTTTCTGCAAGGTCTTGGCTTTTGCTCAGGTGGGGAATGCTTCAAGAGGACAGGGAGTCCAGGAGAATTCACTGCTCATATTTGATGCAAAAAGTTTTGTGAAGTTGAGAGGCCAGGAAGCAAGGCTGCTCTGCACGGCTCTTCTTCCAAAGGTATGGGGGAGAGATTTATTTTCAGACCTTTGCAGTATTTCTGTCTCAGGAGTTCAAAACTTGTTTTCTAGGAAAAAAATTGTCTTGGTCTGGATGAGTTTTGCTCTAACAATAATTAAGTCCAGAGTCTGACAGGCTTCTAATGTCTTTTAGCTCATCTGTTTTAAGGAAAAGGAGAGTAGTTTTGCATAAAATTCAACTTGTCTTCCAATCCATTAGGAGATTTGGAAACTGCTGGAGATCTTTAACATTTGAAAATGATCCATGATTTCATAAATCCAGTTTTGGAGCTGATTGTTCAGAAGATAGTATAACTTCAGTGAGGCAAGAAAATCTTCTGAACAATCAATGAAGCCAAATTCCTAATTTTACTTTCTAATTTCAATATTTAAATATTTAGGTTTCTGACTGGTTACTATAATACAGAACAACATACACACACACACATACATACATATAAAATATGCTACCAAAGACAGCCTATCCCTAAAAATGAAATGACTCCATAAGAATCGGAAGTCCTACTCTAGTAACTTAATAAAATCCCTTGGGAAAATATCAAATTAAGATCTGATTTCTTCCTTTATTATTTATCTCCTGTCTTGTTTTCCTTTCTGAGTTACACTCAAGGCAGACAATGAAGAATCAGGGAAGTGTAAAGTGATGGAATATAAGCATCTAGATAAGGTCATATCATACAACTAATAACAAATCAAAATACAATGAATTTATCCTTTTGTCTTTAAGTGCCATTAGTAAAAGCAGTATAGAAAGGAAGAATATATTTTTTAAAATGTACTGAATTAAAGATTGGAAATAAATAATTTCATCTAAAGCACCAGGTTCTTTGCAACAGGTTGGACAACGCGGAATTATTATATGCAGTCTCATTTATAGAGAGTGTCTTGATTCTCAAATCACAATCCCTGAAGCAGTAAATCCAGAGTAAAAAGAGAAAACCCTAAACACATAAACTAAGAAAAATTATTTGCCACAATTTCTTTCTCGCCTTTTCTCCAAGATTAAAATGGTCCCTCTGGGCCTGTTGTATCTGAGAAGATAAAACCTTTGGCAATGCAGTTGTGTTCCTAAACCTTCAACAGCTTATAAAAAGTTCAAGGTAACTTAAAAAGTTCATGTAGAACTTTCTGGGCATCAGTTTCTGCCCACTGCTTCATGTCCTATTGCTCAGCACCACCAAGCAGAGCCTGATCCATCTTCTGATATCTCCCTTCAGACACTGACAGACATTGATGAGGTTCCCTCTCAGTTGTCTCTTCCTGAGGCTGAAGAGGACCAGTTCCTTCAGCCTCTCCTCATAAGAGATCCTCCAGTCCCTTAATCATCTTTGTTGCCCTCCACCGGACCTGTTCCAAGAGCTGCATGTCTCTCTTTTACTGAGGATCCCAGAACTGGGCACAGCTCTCCAGATGAGCCTCACCAGGGCTGCATAGAGGGGCAGGATCACCTCCCCCAGCCAGCTGGCAATTCTCTCCCTAATGCACCCCTGGGTGCCTTTGGTCTCCGTGACCTTAAGGGCCCTGCTGGCTCATGGACAGCTTGCTGCACACCAGGACTCCCAGGTCCTTCTCCACAGAGCTGAGCCCCCAGCCTGTGCTAGTCCATGGCTTTATTCTTCCTCTTGTGCAGGACCCTGCACTTCCCTGGGCTGAATTTCAGGGGGTTCCTCTCTGCCCATCCCTCCAGCCTGTCCAGGTCCTTCTGAGGGGCTGCAGAGCCCTCTGGGGTATCACCCACTGCTCCCAGCTTTGTGCTGTCAGTGAACCTGCTGAGGAGGCTCCTGCCCCTTCACCCAAGTCATTGATGAGGAAGTTAAACAATACTGGGGCCGCTACTGACCCTTGGGACACCACAAGTGACAGGGCTCCAGCTAGACCCTGTGACACTGCTTATGACCCCCTGGGATGTGCCATTCAGCCAGCTCTCAACCCACCTCACTGCCCACTCATCTAATCCACACTTCCTGAATTCACCTGCGAGGATGCTGAGTGTCAAAAGCCTTGCTGAAGCTGCAGCAGACAATATCCACGGCTCTCACCTCATCCATCCAACCTGCTCTATTTGCCCTAGCCTTGAGCAGAGGGGGTAGGGTTTAGGCATCTCCAGAGGTGAATTCCAGCCTCACGTACACATTGCAATTCTGTTGAAAAACAGCAGCAATAGTACTCATCTGAAATTAGAAGATATATAATTTAAATTTTGAATAAACACCAACATAGCCCCTACTGTAGAATACATTGCAAAGCTAGAAATGCTTGGGATGATCAGAGAAAGAACAAAATGAATCTCATCTGGACTTTCCTTTTGCAAATTACTGTGGAATTTACTATGTTTCCTTTCGGATACATAGCAGCTCTGTGAAAAGAGAACTAGGTTTAGCATTCATTTCTTGAAACTATCACTATTTCAACACTGCTGCTGTGCTCCCAACTAATGAGCCACACAGCAAGTCAACAGACTGTTTACTTTTGCATTAATATTTAACTTCTATGAATTAATTGGAAGATTTCTTGATAAATTTTTGGAGTGGCTTATATGTACACAAGCTACAGCCAGCTGCCAGTGTAACGAAGTTAAATGATTGCCCTTAGCAACTTCTGAGCAAACACAGCACAGTCTTCCTCAGTTCAGTCTGATTAATAGGCAAAGACCTGGCTTCCTTTCCTCAAGACCATGAAAGCATAATATGAAGCCCTACATTTTCCTCTTCCAACATGAAAGGTTTTTTCTTTTCATATCCCAACATCCTTAGTTCAAGTTCAGTAAATTTTATGTATTGCTGCTTTTCCCTTTATCTATTCCTCTTACAGTCTGAGCCAAGATTTACTCTCAAGTAGATTGCCCCCATTTATTAAAGAGAAGCAAACAGGAAGGACTGGATGTACAGAGGAGGCTCTGTAGATGTAGAGACTCATTTCATCCTTGTCCAGAACACTTCTATTGGCAACCAAAATAACAAAATATGTCAGCTCTCAAACCCTACTGATGGCATTTCACTCACAGGGGTCTGAGATCCAGCTCTGTGCCCCCATATTTCCACTGAAACCAATGCACTCAGCCTGTGCGCACACAGCTGAAAAGGTTAACAGCATTAAGCTATCCAACATTCTGTGAGGAAATGTAGAATTCATTTCTGTATCATGGGTTCTGAAGGCTGTGTATCTGTACCTGAAGGCTGTGTCTGCAGCTGCCCTACAGTATCTAGGGGTTCTCCCTGAATATGAAGACAGGATAAATCTGAAGCACAGGCTCCCCTGCCTTCTCTGTATGAAACAGGGAGATCTTCAACTCTGCTTCAGCTCAGTTCCAGGAAAGACTAAAGAGAATGCATCCTAAGCATTTCAGGTTTGATACTTAATATGTGAACACTCAGACCTTTGGAATGAGGAAGATCACATAGTTATGTTAGACCCGACACTATCGAAAGCTGTTTTGCTGCAGCCTCCTGATTTCACTTCTAGAAGAAGAATGAGCAAACAAAGATATAATTAACTGTAATTAAGATGTAATTTTTGTGAACCAATACAAATATGAGTATTTCATCATTCATGTAGAATCACATTCACATACCATAGAAAAGGTGGGGGAAACAATCCAGAGAGAGAAATTATCAAATAGTCTTAAAACTCTTTATCCACCTTATGGAATATTCTTACTTCTGATCGATACTTAACAATGATAGAAAATTGAACCTACAACTCAAGAAAAAGAGTTAATGAGTGAATGATGAACAAAAGGGTTCATTTGCTTTAAGAAATGGTAACTCAGCTAATAATTTTAACAAAAAGTTTGTTTATGACTGCCATCTCTTCCTTTGTACAAATGTGAATTTTGTGTTTGCTTTTGGGAGATGCTGGCTTCATGACAATACTTATACTGCTCATGATGATAGGTATTGTATGTGAAAAGAAATGTTCCAAACCTCAAATCTAATTAGGTATTTTGTATGCCATTACTAAAACAAGGAAAATTCCTTCTTGATTGAGTGCTGAACTAACAGAATAAATCTGTCTTAAGAAAGTAAACTTACTATGGGTTTAAATAATGCATTCTTTTCTTTTAACCCTTACAGACATACACCTTAAGAATTTTAAGGGGAACATGGTATAAAAGCATGGTAAGACTTCAGCTGTCAGTCCAAAGGAAATCAATAAAAATAATAAACTATTAATATCACAAAAAGCACTACCCATTTTGAAGACAAAACAGAAAGAAAATACCAAATAAATTTCTTGGGAATTGTGAAATTCAATTCTTTTACCACAGACACCTTCCCTTCAGTTCAGATGTTCTAGGACAAACCCACTCTAATCCCCTTCCATAACTGCAATGAGACCTTATGATGCACATACGGTTTTTCTTAGTCAAATATCTTTTTTCTTTCAGTAAGACAGAGTACATTCATTATTTGAGAAAAATTAGAAAAAAATCCCATAATTCTGAGAAAATGTGCCATTATGTATCAGTATACCGCAAAATGCTGCCTTGATACTGTGAACTACCAGTGGCAAAATCCTTCCCCGAATCTTCTGAACTGCAATGCAACACAGGGTCTTGTGGTAAAGGGTAAAATAATTGGTCTTAAATTCCATATGATCCTTAGCAACTTCACCACTGTGCATGGAATCTGTAGGATTACAGGTGCTTTTCAAACTGGAAAATAGAAATAGGATGCACCTGAGCAGTACCACACCAGAGAAAATAAATTCTTTGTAATCAACAAGAGAATGGTTGCTGATGTTTTTCTGTCTCTACACAGAAGGGACTGAAATGAAATCCTGCTCTGCCCTACCCTTCTCAATGTTTTACATTTTTTTAGTGCCCCATTACAAAAAGTAATGTTGCATGAACAGAGGCAGCCCTGGCAAATGAGCAGGAACTGTCCCTGGCACGGCTGTTACTGAACCGTAGCGAGAAGCAGTTTAATCTTTGATGGAAAACAGTTGTTCAGCCCTTTCTGCTACACTGACCCACAGGGTAACATTACTTGGAAAAATTCACTCCTGTGTGTTTGTACCACTCTAATTGGGTAACACTGGAAATTTACTGCAAAATTCACTGACATTCTGGAATGCCAAAAATGGGGAGGTTTTATGTTAGAAAAAAGCAACTCACCCCCAAAAATAAACAAACAAGCAAACAAAAACTAATGATTCAATATTCAAAGTCTGAAAACATTCAAGACACACTTCCATTACTTTTAGGACACTTTCCCTTGCAACACACAAACAATTCTCTGTTTAAAAGTATTATTTTGGGAAATTCAAATTTTCTGATTCTGCTACTAGCTCCACCTCCATACAGTGACTCCTGCCTTGACATCCTTAATTGTCCTCCTCCAGTAGTATCAGCTTCCTTATGGGCATGTTTATGCTTCCCTCTCATCCCCTGCCTGATGTATGCTCTTGATCTCTTCTCTGTGGTGACCAGTGACAGGACCCAAGGGAATGGCCAGAAGTTTAGGGAGGTTAGGAAGGTTTAGGTTGACTATCAGGAAAAGGTTCTTCACCCAGAGGGTGTCTGGGCACCAGAACAGGCTTTCCAGGGAAATGGTCACAGCATGGAGCCTGGCCAGGCTCAAGATCATTTAGACATATCTCAGGCACTTGGCATGATTCTTGGGGTGTCCTGCGCAGGGCCAGGAGTTCAACTGGAATGTTCTTGTAGTATCACTTCCAACTAAATTCATGCTGTGATTCAGCTTCAGCTCCTATTCTTTGAACACATCAGCTGTCCCTTATTTAACTCTGATTGTAAGAAAACCATCACTGAACTTCGAATGTGAAAAACATGTTTTTCACTAAATATGAAATAAATGTATCTGCTTTATTTCCTGTAGGAAATATATTCAACTATATGATTCAAACAGTGCAAAATATATCTATCAGTAAGACACCAGCAACCAAACAAGTAAAACAAAGTTATTTGTCTTAATATAACCCCCTTCTGTTCTTTGCATGTTTCTTTTTTTCATTTCAATCCTGTCATATCCCAGTTCCTAAGCTGTCAGCTATATTCAGCTGCAGAGTATGTGATAGATTTGTTTGCAAACAGGAGCTGGTTAATGTTTCCAGAATCTGCATATTTCAGTCATTATAAATTCTGTTTGCCTGTTTCTTTTCAGAAAACTACAAAGACATGGCAAACAGCCACACCATGAGTAAATTGTTAACTGCATATTGTTAACTGGATCAAAGGAATGCATCACAAAAAGGTTTTCGAAAAAGACACACTCTTGTTTGTACACCTAAGTAAATCCTTTTCTAGTGGTTTAAATAGCAATGGTCACCTCAGTAAATATTTAGAGATAACTAATTTTTTCATAGATGTATACATACTTCCATTTAAATCACTTCTTGATATAAACCAAAAGATCAGCATCACATATCCACAGTCATTTTTCATCAACTAATTCCTTACTAGCAGTACATTTTGCTGTGGAAACTAATCTTACTTGGGCTCTGAATAGTATATGTGCTCTATTTTATATTTTATTATATTTTTGTTTTTTTATTGGCTAATACTGTTACCTTAGTTATTTCTTTTCCACCGTATTAAATACAATTTTCATGATAGGACACAAATAAATAAGTTTGTGAAAATAGGCATATGTACAGGAAGATGTAGAAATCATTAGTCTGTTGCTAGTCTCCTAATGTAAGTGTAACAAACCAGAGATGGATCTTCTCCTCCTAGACTTCACCAAGTAATTTATGTAGGTTCTTCTAATCTACTCCTGGAGATTCTCTCCCTTGACCATAACATTAAAAATTCCTCTGGGTGTACTGCAAGTGAAATACCTCATACAATGTTTTTTCTGATCATCCTATTTGCACCACAAACATCTGCACCCAGCCTTTGCCATTCTTTAGCTTTGGTCTTGAAGCTATGAAACCCATTAAAAACATAGAGAAAGAAAGACTCCGTTTAGTTTTGTTCCAAAGCTTGTAAAAACTTTGGGACAAGGAACCCATCCTGTTCAGGTATATAAGATATCTTCCCAATAATTCAACCATCTCTGAAGAGTGAGAAACCCAATACATTCCCCACCATGCAGTTGGAGACAACCAGGTACATTCAGGGTCACGCCTCCATTAGCTTTCCAGCAAAGCAACAGAGAAAGAAGTACGAGAGCAACACGTTGCTTTGAATCATACCCTGACTGGCTTTATGGATAAAATCCATAAACATAAAACAATATCATTATATCAATAAAAAAAATAACACAATATGCCTTAAAAATATGGATATCATTCCATAAACATGCATATATGTCAATACTAAATGTTACTTTGTCCATGGAGACAAAGGAGTCCAAATTCCACAGAGCTGATCAAAAAAATTCCATTATTTTTTTATTTGTATGTGTTCTCAAGGGCACACTGCCTCATACACACAGTTCCACTGCAATGATACAGCTACAACATTCTCTGCCTTTCATGGCACTTAAGGGGCAAAGGGTGGAAAATCAAATTTAGGTCCAAGAGAGACAAGGAAGATTCTATCCCTGCTCCTGTGATGCTGCTGTGCTCACCTACCTGGGGTGGAGAATTTGCCCATCTATGTTTAGTTTACATGGGACATGAGCTGTCACTTTTAGCAAGCAAGGCACTATTTGTTAAAAAAAAAAAAAATCTTTTTCCAGTTGGTTAGGGAACATTCTGCACACATTATGTGTACTCTGGAAAGAGAAACAAATATAATGATGAGTATTGAAAATAGTAAACAAACTTCCTGAAGGGAGGCTTTTGGTTTAAATGGATGAAAACAAATTTGCTATTATTATTATTTCTTAAATGTATTGCAAATATTGTAAAAACTGTAAAAACAAAATGTAACCTAGCACGTAGATTGCCCATCCAAAACATTTGCTGGTGGTTATGGGATCATAATCCTTACATGTTTTTGAGGTGCAGAGAAGAATCAGCAAATATGAGCTACATTCTGTGTTTGTTTTTTCTCCTTGCTAACCATGAGGCTGAGATAAATACTACAAATTAATCTGCAGGAAGAAGAAGGAAAGCAGCAAATTTAGTCCATTCTTGGTGCTACTGATGTCTGTACACATAGACCCAGCAAGAAATGCATTCGGCCAACACTTCAAATAACCAGAAACAAAAGAGTTTTTCCTTGGATGTGTGAACTTTAATGTGTTACTGAGTCTAGACTAAGCAGCAGGCCTCTGCAGGGTTTGTCCTGTGAAGCACAACACGTGGCTAACCTGCCATGTCCCCTCTGAGCTGTCTGTGACCAGCTGGCAGCACAGGCTGAGCAGGCACAGCCTGCCTCCACTTGTTTTAGAGAAACAGGGATTCATGCTACAAACCAAGTTAAAAAGGAGAAAAGCCAGCAGTGGGCTTGGAGATGGACTAAAAACCAACCAAAGATGATATGATGGCGAGGAAACTGGTACTGGTGATTTAGCAAGTTATTTCCTCCTACTGTGAAGGAACATTTTAGCATCAAGTCATTCTACATATCAGCAGTTATGAATTTTCTTTCAAGAAAACCATGTTACTACCAAAGCCTTGGGAAAGTGACAGTTTTTGGGATTGCTGTTCTATTTTCCTATTTATATTTCTTTTACAAATTCAATTAGATTTTTTTTTTTAACTTGTACATATTACTGTAGATATTACTGTGGTCCTCTCCTGTGAGCTGGCATAAGTCCCAGCTGGAGCAGTCTCATATGTATGGCATATGAAATCACTGCTATTGGGATAACTTAGATTGCCAACTGCAATGGGGTGAAAGAAAAGACTCATTTCAGAGGTCTCTGGATCTGTGCCAGAGCCTGCAAGTTTAACTGCCTGAGATGTAAAGTATATGGTATCTTTTGGAATGGAAGATATTTCATCAATTCACATTACTGTAAAGTATTAATTTTCCTACTTTGGTGACATCACCACATACACAAGGTTTCTTAAGTAGTCCAGCTCCTCCTGTATGCTCCAGGAGTGTTTGAAATGTCCACAGTGATCAAGGAATACTGAAGAAGTGAATGGGATTCTTCCTCCAAAGGTTCTGCAAATGGATTACCTACCTAGCTGATGAAAGAATGTCATATGAGCGTCTGCAGTCCCTCATGCCTGAAACAACTCATGCCTGAGCTATGGAAAATACATTCTTTTCTTCTTTAGGGCATGGAGCATCTGGAAAAACACTTGAAAAATCCTCAGATAGGAAAACTCTGCCTTAGCATTACCCTGTATATCAACTCAGTACAGGTTTGAAATGACAGCCAGGGAGCAATATAATTCATTCAGTTGAAGCCAATACCCTTGATCCATCACATTTGGGATCAAGGCCAGCACAGATGACAGGACATAATTTAGAGAGATTGGTGGAAGATCTACTTTCAGGGGCAGTTATCCATTCTCATCTTCCTGATCTTTAGGCATAATCCAACATCATCTGTCCCAGGGTATGGCAGAGATCCAAACACAATGTGCTGAAATGATTTAAATCATTCCATCCAAACAACAGTAACAGGAAACCCCATCCATCCCCATGCTCTTCATTTATACTGTCAAAAGACCTGCTCTCCAGATATTTTAGACATTGATGTGAAGTAAGAAAACACAGATGTGGTGTGACAGGAGCATGAGGATGGCACCTACCTCTGCTTATGTGCATTAACCCACACTGTTGGCAGTGATCAGTGTCTGAGTACAGAGTGTAGGACTGCTGCAAAATGACTTTTGTTACCAAACACTTGTACAGCCACACCTATTCTTTATATATTTATCATCTTCACTGAGAGAAAATCCTTGCAACTTCATAGTTACATGAAGTATTGGTAGCTCCTGTCTCCACCTCAACAAGGCTTAATGCTATTTAAAGTGTCTCTCACTACAGCATTTCATCAACACGGGCTCCAACAAATCCATCACAACTGCTCTCCACACTCTACACTGGAAACCCTCCTTGAAATCAAGGGAAGGCCTTTAAAGTTGAGTGCAAAGCACTGAGTGATCTGTGACAAAGATTATATAAAGACCGCCTACAGAAGGGGAACAGATGCTGACAGCAAATATTAATGAATTTTCTATCCTTGTATTTCTAATGCAAAGGTACACCTTGTTTGTGCTGAAAATGATGGTTTTTGGAGGCCAATCCAAACCCAAAGAATGAGTTCCACCAGGAGCTATCATTCAGCACAAACATTTCCACCTCTCTCTCCAAATGTGTGACATCTTCCTTCTCCTGGCCTTCTCAAACTTACAGCTTATCCATTTTTAAAACAGATTTATTGCTTTAGAAAAAATCTACCAAAACCAAACACTCCACTGTCCAGTCAATTTTCAGCTCAGAGAAAACATGAAAGAAAGGCCAAAATACATGTCATGGACACAATATTTAACACCAGTCGAGAAAGCAGGAAAATTACATGGAAATGAAGGCAGCATTAAAATATTTTGTAAAAGAAATATGTTAAAATCTTCCTTCTGTTGTAACATAGGTAAAGCAATTTAATTGCATAAAGTTATGCTACCTCCTCAGTGACAGGCATGGCTGTATCCTTCTTACCTTCAACTTACTGATATATATCTTATTCACTACCTAAGGGATTATTCTGGAAGACAGCAATTATTTAAAGAATATTACACTTACTTTGCGGCTAAAGTTTATTTTTATTTATTTATTTATTGAAACTGAGCCGTGGCTTTTGCATGTGCTTTACAACCTTCCAAAACATGTTTTTCACAGAAATAAAATCATTATTTTGTGTCTTCAAATTTATTTTATATTTCAACAAGTCCATTTATTTGTTTTTGAATGTTTCAACATGAAGATCATAAATCAGAAAACTATTTTCCTCCCAAGAAAATGTCCTTCCCCATAAATACTAGCTAGAAATTAACACCAAATGTCTCAGCTCTTTGTCATAACAACCCTGTAGAATTTTCCGATTTTAATTTTTTTTAATTAATGTAAATAACCAAAAATACTTATAAAGAATAAAACACACAATGGCACATCATGACATAGAAAGGCCAATTAGACTGCTAGGGACACTTTTTGAAATCATCATTTCTATAACCTAACTTCTCATCGTTTGTAAGTACACAAATGGATTACAAAAACCTCTAAAAACAAAAGACTGAGAATAAGGCTGGAGAGAAAATAATTTGTCACTGTGCAATATTACTAACTTTACAAAAGCATGTCCTCTCAGGACCCTTTTTTCCTGCGTGTCCAAGCAGAAGGGACTGATAAGGTCTTGTGGAAGAGATGCCAGTACTGTAATGGATAGGTAGACTTTGGCATTTGAATTCTATACTGTCTTGTGATTTGAACTTCTTTCTAGTTTATTATATATTTATATACACAAATATATATTTCTGTATATAAATACATAATAAACCAACACGGGTTGCTGCTTAGCACCAGCTGCATGCCTGGTGGGGTTGGGTTTTTTGTTTTGTAATTCAACAGCATGTCAGAATTTTCAAATATTGAACAACCTTTCTTAAATCATAGAGACTGATAACAGATATAGCCTTCAAAATATCAACATAACATTTTGCTGAACTATGCTAGCAGTAAAACAGAAAAACACACATAGGCAGCATTATGAAATGGATCACAGCAGAACAGAACTACCAACAAATAGAACATATCAAAGCCAGGCAAAGAAAACAAAGTGCCTTTATGAGACACCTCTTTATCTTTGAGAAGGTAAATAAAATTGCTCACCCATACATAACAGCCAAAAAATGAGCAGCTAATGTCAGTATAAAACTGTAGGAGTAAATTCTTAAGCACACACATCCAAACAGAGAATTTCATCATAAATGCTTACATGCTCCAGGAGCTGATCAAAGATTTACTGTCAGCTATCTACTCTGACTTGACACTTTATGAAAACAGCTCTTTATTTATGCAAAGCAAACTCCTTTATATTGAATGGCATTCTGTGTACTTCAGCCCAGGCTAGACTTGATCTTTTAAAAGCATTTGTTCTTTCTGGTTTAGTTGCAAGTGGAATCCTCCACTGGAAATGAATGATAGTGTCTCCACTAAGAAAAGTGGGCCATAAAAATGCCCTGGCTGCTCATATTGACATCTCAGAGGGTTTCAAGGTTGACCTTTAACAACATAAAACTTAAATGCTGCTAAAGAGAAAGGAATAGCCACCTCAAATAATAGCCATCTAAACTCCTGCAAGCTGATTTCTCTAAAAGTGAACTTTAGCATAAGAAGCTAACATCTACCTCCAATATCAGGAAGACAACTTAAGCAGCTGTCCTAATGTTAGTTCATCTACCAACATTTCCAAGAAGAGTAAAAAAATCTCCATAAAGCAATTACCAAATCTTCCACTGCCTCAAATACACAATAGAAAATTATCCAACAGTATAATGTTAACCAAGCTATTTTATAGGGGATCTAAACATGCCTTAGGACCATCTGCAGGCACAGAATACCTGAGTGAACTGCTCAGTCTAAAGAGGCTCAACTTCCTTTTGCTGTCTGTAAAATGTGTTTCATGATTGCAGATGAGCACTTGCATCTTTACACAAGGTACAAAAGCAACACAGGAGTTTGGATCAGGTTTTCTTCTACAGGTGGTTTTCTTTTGGAATCTAAAAGCTAGGAATCACTCCTGATGCAGGAGAATTTTGTTACCTCAAACTCACAGAATTTTTCAAAGTCAGTTGAGGCCAAAAAACTTCACAATGCTGCTGCTGTCAGTTACATCTGCACAAAATGAAATTATGGACTGTAAGGACAAAAGAATTGCAACAGACAGTTCCCAGTGGTGACTGAGATTTGGTTTTATACTGTGCAGGTGAAGCAAGTGGGAGCAATAATCCTGTTCTGTGGGTGTCTCAAGGATTGAGCCTGGCTAGGTAAGACTGGATCTGTTGTTTGCTAACCACAGATGGGGAAATAATGGGCAAAGTTTTGGCCTGTCACCCACACCAAATGAAAATAAATTAACCTGAAAGCAGCTGAATGTGTGAAGATTAACATTTCAAGAGAAATGTGAAAGGGGAGAGAAGTTCAAGGGGTTTTTATGCCACTGGACTTCTGCAGCTCTTTCATATATTATGAACATTGCATGATACTCTGCTCTTTGCCTTTTCCATCAGTGAAATCCATACTAAACTGGAAACATGGATCTACCTCTGTAAAGCATGATGTAAGCAGCTTTATTCCTGTGAATTTTGTTATTAAAAGAAATAGGTTTGTTTATGTGAATATTTTCTGGAATGCATCAGCAATTATACTGACAGTCTCTCAGAACAATCAATTAATTTCTTGTTATAATTTACTAATCAGCAAGAGACTGTAAATTCCATTTTAAACTCACTTCCAGATTAAAAAAAAAAAAAGCTGAAACCAGCCTTAGTGCAAACTACATAGTGCAATCATGTTTCTATTACTTTATAAGATGTTTCACATTAAAATGAATGGTTCATGTTCTAAGAGATTACAGGATAATTTTGTAAATTGGATTACGATGAAGAGACTAACATTCTTGAGTAGTTTTACAAAATATAAAGAGACCATTGTAAGAGGCTATGGGTAAACTATAGGTTCACACAGAAATTACCTGACCACCCAGAGAAACACCTTGAACAAACTGTTAATCAGTAACTTAAGAAATTTGACCTTTTTTTCCATGAGTGTTAACACCACAATAATAAAATCAAAGATTTCATGCACATTATTCTAATACTGAAGTCACTATCACAATAACATTACTTAATAGCTACATCTGCTGACATAGACAGCATATTTTTATCTCAGTCATTTAGTCAATTTGGTCAGTTTTTACCCAGTACTTATCTGGAAGATTTGATCCATATTAATGATATGAATTGACTTATTCTTATGGAAAAGATCCCCTGGCATCATGAAAAATCCTATTGTCAAGAATTTATTCAAGAGTACACAAACAGGGAGTGCCAAACTGATTAACTTGACTCCAGCTCTGTGAAGATGTAACTCCTATGGCCTCAACAGAAGTACAGCTGTTTGTTCAAGTGGTTGAAAGCTTACATTATAGGAATATGTGGCAACCTTCTCAATGGTCTCTGGATCTCAACCACTTAAAAGTTTTCTTAATGAATAAGAGAAGGTGCCCAACTGTGCTAATATTGAAACCTTCCTTTGCTAAGGCAAGAGTATCTAAAGAAAAGGTATTTTTCTCTTGACAATGCTGAAAGCAGTTCTGAAGTGTTCTGAAAGCTGGTTTTGAATACTACCTATTAACTTTCATTTGTAAGCAACAGCTAATGGTAACTAAGCCTTAACATTATCTTTGTTTAGTCTTTCATGCACAAATATTTACTTGCTAAATGCTTTCATAGGGCTTTTGTTTTGCTGACTATGTGTTAGACCGTTAGGATAAAAGATATTAGCATTTTAATCACATTAATTTAAAAAGC
This sequence comes from Melospiza melodia melodia, assembly GCF_035770615.1. NCBI lineage: Eukaryota > Metazoa > Chordata > Aves > Passeriformes > Passerellidae > Melospiza > Melospiza melodia. The sequence goes on from NC_086196.1 coordinate 66,629,221, forward strand.
CTTAATCACTTACTTATCTCTTCCTATGGTGTGAGGGTCAGTAAATAAAGTGTTAACAATAGATGGACTTTAACCTTACAATTCTGAAGTTCTTGAATTTTCTCCTGGTTTGTTACCAAATAAAATGAAGTGAAAACTTATAGTTCCAGCTTTTAAGGAATTTACTAAATGAAGCAAAGGATATATATGTGCCCAAGTCTTTCACACTTTGGAAGAGAATACACAACCCAAAACTAATAAGAATTTTCATAACAGCCTTGTAAGGTCCTGATTGCACTCCATTTCTACAAAAGTGGAAGGGATAAGAGAGATTTAAGCATCTGGACATGTTTCTACATGGCATTAACTGAGAACAGAAACAGAGATGTTTAAGTGTAAACAAATTTTTAATTTAAGGAAAAGCATCAAAATGTTTGAGATCAGATTTGGATAAAATGCAGAGGTGAAAATTCTCATCTTTGAAGCAATGCTACAGAAATGGAGCCTATAAAGCAAAAATTCCTCATACACAAGTTACATGAAGCTCAGCAGGTGATGTTACACAGTTCAGTTGGCACTACAGAACTGAAGCCCCCTGTACCAATACAGGCTCTGCTCAATCCTTTGCTGCATTATACAAATAGCCTTGTTCAAACCTTTATTTCTGCAGGAGTTAAAAAGGGCAAAAGTGAGGGGGTTTAGTTTGGGTTAAGGAATCAAATTAATAGTGCAGGTAATTTCTCAGAATTCTACAAACCAATCAGTCTGTGGAAAAGAATTGTCATAAATTTAAAGATGCTTTTGAGGGACAGTGTGGGCTGCTTGTATTTACATCAAGTGCTAGCCTCTGAGAGTCCAAAGTATTTTTTTCATCAAGGGTAGGTACAGATGAAAGCATTTGAATCTTTGAAATATTATACAGCATTTAAAAGAAACAATCCATTCTTCAGGAATTCAGTTTTATTGTAAATTCTCTTGTTGCCTTCTGTTTTATTTATCTGCCTTTAATACATTTAAAATGCAGACATGTTTTGGAGACTTCATTTACTCAGGGTTTTAAGCTGTGCTTTAGAAAGTAAACTTACCATATTCCAGGGATGTATATAATATATCAAGGCCAAACTTTGTATTATGATGAGAGTCAGTATTTTGTGGATTGTTCTTGAGAAAAGTGTTATCCAGGCAACATAATTGCCCTTAGCAGAAATCTGTCCTGCCACATGCTAAACACACTGAGACAACCTTTGGTGATTCTTGCTGTTAGACATGAGAAATTGTATTTACTTTCAGAAGTTTGAGTAAGAAATTATTACTTAAGTTCACCCCTTCGCACAAAACCTCACTGTTCCCAGCTGTGGTCCCAGAGCATCCCTGCAGCTCCATGGGTAACCGGAGCCACCTCGCTCTGGGTGCTGCACGCACAGACAGGCTGGAATAGGAAACAGACTTATACATCTCAATACTCTTTTTTTGCTCTTTGTTGCCAAATCATTTATTAGTATCAGAACTAATTTCTATCTCAGCAGAATTTAGATTAATGTAAATAATTTTTCCTGTAAGCAACAATGGGCCAAGAGGTTCAACAGCCAATTGAATTGGCATCAAGATCACATATCTAATCAATAAACTTTTATAAGCTCTCATTAGAGCTCAAAGAAAAATAGCAGGAGCATAAAGAATGGAGATAAATTAGCCAGTTCTGCTTGGCTGAAAGAAAAGAACAAAGGGCCAATGGAAAGAATCTCCTTAAGGGAATTAATCTCGCACATTTCAGTTATTTGAAAATTGCTAGACAAAACCATTTTAATTACATATCATTTGCTGCTTATTATTATTACTGTTACTACTGTTTACCAAGAGAAGTTATTTATATTGCTTTTTGACTATCAGCAGCTTTTCAACAAATGATGTGAGAACAAAAGACTGCAAAGAGTGAAACCAGCTTTGCGCAAAGAGCTGTCAAACCACAAGGAGAATACACTGCAAAAACAAAAAGAAAACATCCCTTTGTAACTTCTTTTAGTCGCAGCATTTTTATGTACTGTTGCAACTTCTTTGAAACATGAAATGAGAGGGAAGTGTGGTCTTTCAGCTATGGAGTTCACGTTAAAATTTTCTGCATTCAGCCCTTGCTTGTGACAGGAGCCACCAGGCCTCTTGGAGTGGTCTGAAGCCACCATGTGTGTTGTATCACCGTGGTCCCCCTCAGCTCTGTTTGGGTAAGCCCCATAATATACCCGTTTGCCCAGCTGTATTATTTCTAATCTCACAAAATCCCACTTGGCAAACATCAGTGACAGAGAAAATGTAAACCTCTGGCAATCAGGGAAGACTTTAGTTACTGGTTAACCTTCAACCCTGTATATACAAACACTCTGATCATTGTTGAGAACTGGAAGTTTCATGGCATTATTTAACCAACTCTGTTTGCTTTAAAGGATTACTTCATTCCCCCTCCCTCCCTCCAGCAGCTGTACTCTGCTGAAAGCCTTCCCCTTTTCAGCCTGTGTAACCTTTCACCTTCCTTAAAACACAACCTGGATGGATCCAGCTGGATGCCACTGGGTTCACAGCACATTGCAGGACATGGTTTTTCTCTACCACAACAGTCATTTGCCCTGCACTGTTCCACTCAAGTGTTTCTGACCACAATCCAGGCGGCAAGCTCGTTATCATTTAAACTCAGCTGAACAGTTTAATCTTGGCAAGGGACCAATCAGGAAAATAACCCCACAGCAAGTCTATCTTTTCTCCCACACGTGAACAAACTTAGTCAACTGCCAGAAAAATGTTGCAATGAGCTGTGGTTTTTTACACTTGAAATATTAACTAATGCCTACAAGCAGATATTGGCCAGGGACACACACACACACACAAAAACTCCAGTTTAAAAGCCTTTCCCATTTATATTCATTTCCTGTAATAATTCCTCCCTATACAGTGAAAAAACAGATGTCTTCTCCTCTTCCACAGAAATTAAAGCTGCAGCCATTACTCCATGGCTATTTCAGGTCGCTTGATCTTTGGGGTGATACCTGGCTTAACAGCCATTGATTTGAATCACTGATCTTAAGGGTCTTTTCCAACTTAAATGATTCTATAAGAATATGCTGTTTGAAATGTTTAAGGCCAACATCTTCAGACATAGAGTCATAGAATATTCTGAGTTAGAAAGGACATACAAGATCAGCAAGTCCAGCACTTAGATCTGCACAGGACACCCCAAGAGTCACAGCACGTGCCTGAGAGTATTGTCAAACACTTCTCGAGCTCTGTCGGGTTTGGTGCTGGGATCCAGGTTTCCTGGGGACCCTGTTTCAGTGCCCAAACACCCCTTGAGGAAACAACTTTTTTTCTCATATCCCTGACACAATTTCAGGCCATTCACTTGGGCCTTGTCACTGGTCACTGGGTTTTGGCCCTTCTCTAAGCCCCTCTCCAGCCTGCCCACAACATTTTTGTACAGTGGGGACTGAAAGAGAAGACTTTTGGTTCCAGGTGTAGCCTGATGAATGCTGAGTAGAATGGAATAATGCCTTTATCTGCTGCTGATGCAACCCAGCATCCCCCAGGCTTTCTCTGCTGTAGCAGCACACTGTTTTATTCTGCCATCCTATTTCAGAGATTAAAATATCACAAAAATATTATCCTTTGTCATGCTCCTTTTGAACCACAAGCATAAGGGTTTGGATCAACTAACCCTTTTGTATAACAAAATAATTCTATTTGGATGGTGTTTGGCACCATCTTAAAAATACACTTTTCTAGAAATTATTTGCTGCATTTTGACTACAAAGATCTTTCATGTGGCCAAAGCATTTTTCCTCCTAATGTCTTTTTTTCCCAAACACCATTTACTCAAAATAACAAAAAGCACCATATGGCTCCTTGATCTTGAGTCCTGATTTTTTTGACTTGAAGCACACAATAAAGAGGAGTCTCTCAAACTAAATTCAAAAATCTCTCCTCCCACCCCTGTTGGAGAAGTTAGCATTTATAAATACACATCTTTGCTTACTATATTTTTGTGGAATCTTAGCTATCTATGTAATTATTGTGCATCTCACTATTATTTGTTACATCATAAATTAAATTCTAAACACCAGTGTCACATTCTTTGAGAATCGGAGTGTACAACATCTATTTAAAAGAACTTACAGGCATTTGATAAGCCTGAATAATTTTTTCTAAACCTTACCTGGTGATTTCTACTGAACTTGTTTTAAAGAAATGTCCTTCAAAGCTGCATTTAACATATTTTTCTAATGATGTAAAATGCTATCCACTTTAAAATGTTTTTACAAGTGGCAATATTCTAACTACTTTGTAACTATTCAAATATTAGAACCGTTTGTTATTAATCATCCTTAATACTGATTTTCAAATTTCTCCCTCTCCAGCCTCTGAAAATCTGAACTGTATCTTGGGAACTATAAAAGTTAGCAATGGGCCAAAGTAAAACCCTATATTCTGACATATTCCAAATTTGATTTTAATCCAAATGTTGCATGTGATCAAGCTCATTCTAGCCAATATTTATATAAAAATAATAAACCCCTGTACAGTGCAGACTTGCAATTGTTAAAATACCAAGTAGAATATTTAATATGAGAAAACCACTTGTAATTTTTGGCAAATTTTGCCTAATAATGAACACAGTGCCTGACCCATCAATTTTTCATCTTTTTTTTCATGATCCTGTCATTTTATCTTTTCCAGTAAAGTCTGGGTAATTGCACTGAATTAGTAACATGCAGGGCTTTTTTCTTTCAGGTTTAGCTTTCTAGTGTGGTTCCTTTGCAGCTGTTCAGGGCAACAACCCAGGTGGTATCTGGTTGTCCCTGCACAAAAATTCAAGAGCAGAAGTTTGAAGCCCCATCTAGAAAGTGTGAGAACCAATGTATAATGCAAAGCCCCTGGGTAAACAGGTTAACTCTTGTCTCCAGCACAGAATCCTTTGGGCAAAGAAAGAAAGATTAATCAGAGCTGGGGCAAGAGGGAGTGGAATGAGAGAATCTTAAAACATTTAGGATTCTTCTTTTGCTCTTACATTACTCAGCAACAACTGCATTTTATCTGCAAACTTAAATTTTAACAGTATCTGACTAAAATGCCAAGCTGTTCCGCATCAAAATTCAGCAGGGCCTGACCTATCCTGACATTTCTGCTTATTCTCCAGTAAATTAAGAGAAGCTTCATAAAGAGTTTCTGTCAATGGGGATCCCTTAAAAGAGTTGCAGGCCCCCCAAAGGTTCACAAAAAATTGACCACAGCAAGCTCTTCCTTCTTCAGCTTTCCACTACAGACCTTATTTAGTAAAGCAATGCAAAAAAAGTAATCTGGCTTTATAGGTATATAAAATCTTACAGTTACTACTATCCAGTGTATACACATGGAGTAAAAGCTGGGCTGAGAACAATTCTGAGCTTCACACACTCAGAGCTACCTTGATTCAATAGAGCTCATCTTCAGAGATTTAATTTTTTTGTTTGTCAGAATGATTTTCTAAAAACTACATGAATGACCTTCCAAATTCAAGTATTTCTACTCAGCTACAAAACTGACTTTTTTTTTTTTTTTTTTTTTTTTTTTTTTTTTTTTTTTTTTTTTTAATTCTTGGAAAAGTCCATGGAACAAGAGACAAGAGGCTAATGCAAGAATATTTAGTAACTCTAGAAAATAACAACTTCCTAGGTATTTTCCAAAGCTTTGAACCACTAATACAAGCCTTGTGTCCACTGCACTGGGCTGGAAATAAATGCTATCCAGAGCCATGAGTTCATTTTCAGTGGCAGACATAAGGAGAGAGCAATTAGATTCTAAGTTTCCAAAGCTTTGCTGGCATGCAGGGCACGTTGTGGGGATATCTGAGTGACTGATTGGCCTGCCAGCACAGTAGGGGGGGGAAGGAAAAATGGGTTCTGCACTGCCCTAAGATTCTGGCTCATCATATTAGAAAAGTCTGCCTGAGAGCAGCCTGCAGCAGAGGCTGCAATGTTCTCATCTGACAGGGCCCAGTGAAGACTTTAAGGGACACACAAAGAATTTACTGGGATGACAGAGCCTTTTGATATTAAAAAGAGGTTCCCAGGATTTTTGTATGGTCTGGTGGGAAGTTTTTCATTGTCATACTGAGAGTCCTAACGCTGTTTCCAACACTAAATAATTTTCAGACTCAGTTAACCTTTTAATTTTACTATTATTTTTGCTACTGCTTGGATTTAATTTATTTATTAATTTACTATTTACTACAAAGGATAAAGTATTAGATTATTTCATAGGGAGCAATCTCATTGTCTAAAATGTTTCATTCTCAGGAAGGCTGACACCTTAATTTAATTCCAGCCACACACTTGGTCTCATTGCACAGAAAAGGGAGATATTTTAATTTACTTAACATATGTCACAAAAGTATAAAAATACCAGTGGAAATGACTAAGCATATAATATACATATATTTTTTATTACTGAATAATTACTTGAAAAAAACTTATTAATATTGAACATGAACAAAAAAATGGGTGTTCCAGTACAAATGTAAACAATAATACCCAGAGACATTTCCCTTTTATTCCTAAATAGTTCGATTCTCACGCCACAGAAAATATGGAATATAGAAGTAGCATTGAAGATTATATTTCTAGTTTTGCCTTTGCCTGTTTAACTATGCATAATTTTGCTTATTGTTCCCTAAATATGAAAAAATAGTTTACCAAATTAATAGTGTTCCTCAAAGTGTATCTGTGATTTAACCCTGCCTAATCATGAAATTATCTCTCAAAATCTCCCAATTTAAAACACAAACCAGAAAGATGTAGCCCCTTGATATAAAGAAGGTACCAGCAAGAAATGACGACTAAAGGAAGCAGTACTTACAGCTCTGGGAAGATGCAAGTCTTGTTACATTGCAGCACCAAAGCCCACTGGTATGTTTGAAAGATACAGTTCATAAAATTTTGTAGAAAACTTACCCTAAATCAATAATTGAAAGCTTGAAAACAAATAGAAAACTGGTTTTCTGTTATTGCTATTATTTTGTGATTTTTTTCTTTTAATGTAATTCAAATATGGTTTGGTTTTTGTTTTTTGTTGTTTGTTGTTTTTGTTTTTTACCTATTGTTGTGAGACAATATGGGAATTTCACAAGGAAGGAAGGAAGGCTTCATGCTCCTGAGGAAAAGACTAACAATGTCTCCTAAGGTCTTGAAAAGCAACAAAATTAAAATAAATCACCTTTCCTTCACCTCCATTTTGGGAGTGGTGGTGAGGTTTTGTTTGGGGTTTTTTCAGAAAAAATTTCCTGACTTCAGTTTCAGGATTCACTGATTCCTTGGGATTACCAATACCACTGACTAAAATTAGGAATCATTACCTCTACTTCTCTGTATTATATACAGTGTCTATAGAAACCAGCTCAGATTTCTTTGTAAAATAAATCTATCTTATGCAACACCCAGCTCACAACTAATGAGTTTTTCTTCAAGAATCCTCCACCCCCTTCAGCTCTTTTATTCTTACTAAAGATTTAATTTAATTTCATTTAAATTTCAACTTAATTGAAATTTCCCCATTCTGTAATTCCAGTTTCAGCATGGCCTTTCAGCTATTTATACAGCCTTTGGACCACAGGCATTTCCAATATTTTTTGCTCACATGGCAGGCTGATCTTGAAGCATTCAAGACACCCTATTTCACAACACCCAAAGGAGACCTATTCTGTTACAGCATGCATGTGTAAATACCTGAATTAGAATCAAAAGTGGATGGTTCCATACAGTGAAACAATGGTAATACACAGACACACATACTAAGACTGCTGTAGAATTATTTCACATATGGCAGCAACTAATTTTTATTATGACCTTGGCTGTTTTGCCATAGTTTTAAAATACCCAGTGGGCTTAGTGCATTTTTTATGCTAATAATTAAAGAATTTTTATTTAAAGCAAACATTTTTCCTGTTTATTATAGTTAGAGGTCAAAAAGTATCAGTGGTTGGCTTGGAGTGAATATTTTAATCCTCTTCTACCTCTTTAATGAGAAAGTTTAGGGGAAAATTTCTCTTCTGCAAAATAAGCACAATCAGCATATTTTTTAATATCTACTATAGTAAATCCCCAAAGAAAGGGTTTTGCTGGAATTTCTGGACAGACCTCACTCACATCAAAGAACTCTTGGAATCTGTAGTGCTGTATGACTCCTAGCACGAGGCTTCTTGTGGAAAATTGGAGTCTCCAGTTTCTACCTACCATAAAAATAGATTGTGCTTGGCTTTGTGCATATGACCTCAACATTCTGGTTCTGGTCAGAGCCGTTTTGGTAGCAGGGGTGGGGACACAGGGGATGATGTCTGGAATTAGTCTGGCAGATGAGCAAAGGGTGGAGAGTGACAGGTCAGTGTCACCAAGTCACGCGACAGTCCCCAGCTGTGGTCCCCAGTGCAAGACAGATGTTGATAAATGGGAATAATCCCAGTGGAGGCCACCCCCATGGAGGGGGCTGCACCACTGTCCTCTGAAGAGAGGCTGAAAGCATTGAACCTGGAAGTGTTGTTATAAAGAGACATAAATTGTGTATTTGAGAGAATTTACTGAGTAAATACCGAGGTCCTACCAGCTCCAGAAGTTTTCTACTTTTAAGTAATATGTAACTCAGTAAATAGTACAATATACAAAGACTATATTTAAGACTGAAAGAATACAAGGAGCAGGACAGAATCAACTGCACATTTCATAGTCATTTAGGAATTCATCACTATTTGGAAAGGTAGCTTGAGAGAAATTTGCACCTCCAGCTTTAGACCACTGAACTTGATACGAGTCTCATGATCTGAATGCACATGGAACAAGCCATTATTTAAGGTATAAGCAGTGCAAATTACTTTGAGACTTTATTAACTGGGACCCACTATCATCACTACAGTTTTCTAAGCTCAGAATCTAAAATACTATCTTGATCAGACAAAATCATGCTTTTTCTATTGGGTTAGAAATCCTTGTGAGTGGTGAGGGATATTCTAGTAGCCTTCCACAGGAAAAGTAAGTGGGTTTTTTGAGGATACAGTGCCACCTGTACTATCAGCTCTACTATTGCTAGACAATTAGACATTTGAAAAGTTTCAAGTGATTCAATGGGTTGAATCTTCAGCAAAATCTCCTCATGTCACATCTGATTATTTTCTTAATTGAAAAGCAACAAGGTCAAACAAAAATCCCAGTCACTTCCTCTCCATGTATCCTTAAGGGCTCCATCTTCTCAATCTGGCAGAAATATTATTGAAAAATGAGTGGGCCAGAGGCTGTTCAGATTCATATTGGGATTCTCCACCAGCTCTATTGCTCTACAGCAATGAAAATTTTGCTATATAGGCTCCCGATTATGTTTAAGATAGCTAGAAGTGACCAAGCCCAATTATCGTTAGAAGAGTCAGCATTTCAAATAGTATTGACTCAACTGCAGGTATTTTTGTCATCTCAGACAAGCCACTTAAAATTTATGCTGCAGGTATATCATCTGTAAAATTAGCCTAAGAAGTGCGTATATACAGCCTGTAAAGCACTGTCTAAATTTTTAGCACTTACATTGCTACTTTCCTTTCTAATAGCAGCATTATTTTACCACAGCTACATGCAAATAAAGAATAGATCCTGCATATCTTGCTAATACACCCAGAGCACTTGGGATACATATTCCTCTTATAACCAAAACCAAAAGCATTTCGGCAAGTAACTATTAAATAGAACCGGAATAAGGGAAAACCAACAGCTATCTAGGAAGATTTATAACATTTCCTTAGAGTAAAATATATTATTCACTCATCAATTTATATAACTTTTTGGCAATTTTAGGGTGGTTGTAAAAGAACTGTTCTTTAGCAGACTGGCAACTCTGCTAACCATCAAGAAATACTAAAGGAAAAAGCATTACCATTTAATGCTGTTTAGTCTGCTCAGATCAGTGACTGCGTGGGTGGTTCTTGGAATATGCATCTGCAAAAATATGTTTTGGATCAGTTGAGCTATAAGGAGATCAATTATATCCTCTTGTGGGTTTTCTACTTTTAATCTCCATTCTTGCTCCTTAAAGTTCAGAAGTGCAGCACCTAAGAGCTTGATGAAATAAATTTACTTGGTTAAGGTGATTTCTGTCGTGTACCTGCAAAGATGCTGCTTCTCAGTGAGGGGCACATTCCAATGTCCTCATCCACAGTGAATGGAATGCAGTATCTGTAGAAGTCAATGCACCTATTTTGGACTGTGGGAGTTTTTGGGATGAAAAGCAAAATCTTATCTTGGCTTCAAAATTGCCCAAGTTGCAAAATCCTAGTGTGGAACCAGACTCTGCTGCCCACCACATATTATAAAAAACCCATGCTGCTTGATCATACAGTTCTGGTTTAGCTGAAAATAGCTCAAAATGCTAAGATGAGACAATGAGAAAGCTTTTGCTATGGATTAAAATTTGGTCTAAGGTGTTATTTTTGGCTTGAACCTAACTGTGGTTCTCTAATATTTAGTTCATGAGTTGAATTAAACACCCAAACAAAACTCCAAACTGCCCATAAGCTAGATAACTAATGTGCATACTAAACACAGAAGTCCAAATTATTGGTAGCAATCAAGTAAGACCTGGAGCATTAATAATTTTATACTAAACTGTTAATTTTCAAATGAAGCACAGGGAATCAGATGCCTCCCCTTCCCTGCCCCCTCCCAAAGAAAATTAACATTGTTTGGCCTCTCTATAATTTTCTATATATTTCCTCCATCACTTCTTGCTCCTTTCTACTCCCCTTGTGTGATATTGCACTAAATTCCAATCATAGACTCCAAAGATTCCCTCTCCCTTTGTCTTCTTAAGCATTGTTATTATTGACTTACTGAAGACAATCTGGACTCTGACAGGTTGATAAGCAAATCTGGCAAGGCCTAAATAAAGCTACTATGTGAAAGAGGAAAGTTTTCTTCCTGTTTCTTGATGTAAAGCAGAAGGAAACATCCCAAAAAGAGGAGCTATTCATGTAATTGGCTTAAAGGAGTTCCAGTACAGTCCCTGCTCATGCTGAAACACACTCAGTGTCCAGTTAGTTTTTCATTTTCACATACCACTACTGTCTTTTTGCACTTTGGTTGAAAATACTTCATGAAAAGCATTGCTTGTGTGAAAGTAGAAGGGGTCCTGCTCTCCAATTTTGAAAAAAGCCCCTTGTGTGCAGGGTCAGATCAGCTCTCACATCTGGTCTGTCTTTTAAAGCTTATATTTACAGAGCAAAATTGGTACAAACCTTGCTTAGGGCATTCACCTCTGCTTGCTAGAGGGAAGCATGTCTAGAACAGCATGAGAGCAAGATATCCAATATACTTTTGATAAGAATCTTTGTAATTAATAAAATATAACTTTGCCTTTGAGATGCCCTTTGTAAACTTATTCAGAGGAGTAGAAACAAAACTCAGTGGAAGATTTGAAATGAAACTATTTCTATCTAAATATTCCAGATATCAGTAAAATCTACATATGGGAATGTAAAATAATAATGTGGGAAGGTTTGAAGTCTAAATCCCAACACTTTACTCATCTAAGGAAATGCAGACTCACATCCTGATTTTGTAGTTCAAGATCTATGTACTAGAGAAATACTCAACATATGCAAACAAACTTAAGCCTTGAACTAGGAACTGTGTACCAGTCTCTGTCATTTAGTTCTACCTTTGCAATTAAATAAATAAATTAGCGGGGCATTAAATCACCCTCAGGTTCCTCAATGCCAGAATTTCATGAGTTTTTATCATCTATTTGTTGTAAAACCTAATGGGTAACTGACAATAGGGTGGAGAGGAGAGGAACTGCACAGGATTATATTCTGCCATTCAAAAAAACAGTTTTAGAAAAATCTTACACAAGAAGAGGACGACTTGGAGCCTCATGCAGGAAGTAGAGAAGCAAATTCTCTATTATGCTGTGATGAAACGTGATCTTACAAAACCACCATCAGCAGGCAGTCATTCTTGTTTCTATTTTATCACACACCAAATATGCAGTTTTTTTCAGCACTTAATCATGGTAATTTTAGAGTGACAAAACTGTACAGTTTGCAATCAGTTTAAGCTCTCTAGGATCAAAACTTTCTAATATCTTCACAGGAATTTGTATAAGCTTGTGAATCATGAATAAATGAACAGATTTATCTGCATGCCGTAGCAAGTCCATTAAGTCTTGTGTGCAGCTTGTTTTTCATAGAACTGCAAGCCTTGAGATTGCTAGTCTTTGCTTTGGAAAAAAGCATTTCAAATAGTTCTCTCAAATGCCCAAATCCTGTTCTGCCTTGTCTAAGTTAAGCACAGAGTTGCAGCTAATGCCACAGCCTTTATATACCAATTTCATTCAAACATTATAATATGTGCAAAAAAATAGTGGAGAAGTGTGTCCAGTGCTACAGAATGAATGAACGTGTCCAGAGGCAAGGCAGGGCTTGGAATGAGTATAATTAAAGGGCAAATGTCTAACAGCCATAGGCATCCAATTTGAGACTGAGCACCCAAGCCATCGCAGCCTGCTCTTACCATACACCTCTAAAATTCTCAGGAGGTGAGGAACAGAGCAGTGTTTTTTGATCATCATGAGCGGTTCTCTTGAAATGTTAATGGAACTTGGTTTTAACCTAACTTCTTTAAAACTAAAAATCAACATCTTGTAGTAGCTTCATTGCTACGTGCAGCTAACACCCACAAAATTGTTGCCACATTCACCAGGGGTAGTTACAGAAATCATTTTTTAATGATCTGCTTGTACTACGTGTCTGTTCATAGCAGTCTGAGCAGAGTCACACTCTTCAGGGGCTTCCCCACTGTAGCATCCTGTTTACACAATGTACTTTTAATCATTGAAGAAGTACACTGCACACATCATTCTTTACCATGAGATTTATAGTTTATAAACAACTTTAAACTGCATTTGCCCTTGACAAGGTCAAGAAGGGCACACAAACCATCAGCCACACCTTCAACTATAAAGTAGCTCAGATCTGTCATCTGTGTCAACCAATAAATAATAAAGATTGATGAAGGTAGTGCTTAAACTGCTTTCGAAATGGATTCTATTTTCAGAATCACTAATGGCTGGCCATTAAGAAAGAAAAGAAATGGATTTTTTTTTTCTTTTTTTTTCTTAGAGTCGTGTATTCAGATGAAATTTAGACTGCTTAATACTTTTTTCAAAGAAGTCTGCTGGCACAATGGGACCAACATTGCCACGAGGAGAGTTGTTACATGAAACTTGCCGAGCAGCACGCTGAAGAGTAGTCACAGGAAACAGGATCACTAATTTGTGCTTTTAGAATATTTGTGGCTTTCTATTTGCCCCTTATCCTCATGCACGTGTCAGGAAAAAGCTATCTCACTATGAAACTTTCCCCTCTCTCTCTCCTTAAATTAAAATTAAAACTTCACTGTGGGTTGGAAAACACACAGAAATCAGGGGTAGCTAACTAGTAAAGCATGTTCCCAATTCCCAGGCCTAGATGGGATGTAGAGAAGACTTGGGGTAGAAAGTTTGTGTTATTGCCAGGCTGCTCTACATAAACTATTTAAACCTCAGAGAGAAGATTTATTCTGCAATGCTCCAGGCATGCTCTTGCCTATGAATTCAGATTACCACATGGTACAATTACCACAAACTTCAGTCATGCACCTTGAACATGGTTGTTCAAGGGTTGCAATGAGTCAAAATACCATTAAGCAACACATATTTATCCATGTAAACCACTGTGTGAAAAAAGTTATGGGTACAGGTTGTTGCATATGTAAAGTTCAGGAGTAAACAAGTGTAATTCAGGCTGGAATTCAGCTTCATATGCAGTAACCTTGTTAATAAATATGCCCAGGCAAGTTAAGACACAACATCGTAACATCTGCTATAAAAATAGTAATATGAAATGGGTCTTTCTACTAAGAGCAAAATCTATACCTTTGTGACTTGTATTACAGTGAAGCTGAGCAGCTAGGGAAGAAGAAAAAGAATTGATTGCCCCTTAGAGTCCTGGACTAGAATATAAATTATGGTAATGAAGTACACACTCTGGTTAGCAGATTGGAGAAATATAGGGATTGGGATATGTTTAATGTGAATGGATCCCACAGACAATGCTGTTGAATTCCATCAAATCTCAATAGGATATGTACATATGTAAAATTTTAAGCTTACAATTTGAACAAAAACTCACTGGTTTTCTCACAGAATGACAAAAGACATTAATGATCACCAAATTCTGACTTTCCCATGCCTGTAAAAGCTCAAAGTTATTAGAACTCTTCAATACATTATCTGCATATATTTAAACCTAGGCAAACTAGCCCCTCCTGGTACCTTCTTGACAAGGACTGAACCATTTTTGTTGAACATTTTCCAAAATAATTAAGCCTGAAGCAGAAAATATTAACTGAAATTACAACATTTCAGCAATATTATAAACAAGTGAAGATAGACTATTATAAGTATTAGGCAACTTTATATATTTATTTCCACATGCGCTATCTGTACATCAAGTTAACTGAGACACTCTAAAGAGAATTTGAAGAAAGTGTAGTGCAATGAGATTTTTTTAATTGCTCAGAGGAAGATCTGTTTATGGAACAGAATACATCAATCACCATGTTTTGTTATGGTTTGCTGTGCACATTAACAAATTCTAGATCTCTATCAGATCTAGACGAGGTTCAGAGCCAGGACCTGGAACAGGTCTGGGGAGTCCTGTGAGCAGTTCTTCCCTGCTTTGTCTTAGATGAAAATCTGGTAAAGCAATCCAATCCAGAGGATCTACATTCATTAGTGTCAAACAAAGGGTGCCATTGAAACAGCTTTCACCACAATTGCAACACTATAATATCTCATCTGTTACTTGTCAGGGAAGAGTGTTATTATATTGCACATATTATATTCCCATATCATTTCTAGGAGAGCAGATTGGCAGCTTTCTGTAAAACAGATATTTTCCCTTTATCTTTCTCTCATTTCTATAATCATCATAAGAATTATAATCGATGTAAGACCCACATAACTCATTAAAATTAATTTTAAAATATCACCTTACGTACTGTTATCAGTCTATGAACTGCAGCACACACACCACTGACACATGAAGGGAAATAGTCCAAATTTTAATTTCAGGAGTCCCTTGGAGCACCAGGTGGATGTAACATCAGATTGTAATTCTAGCTAGTGGCATTCAGCTATATTTTCTAGTAATCTTGAGGCCCATTTGTCACTTGACTCTTCCACAAGTTTATATATATATATATACATATATATATAGAGTACATCTATGTGCTGACATACATTCATCCCTGTGCAAAAATAATCATGACTTAATATTAGCATGATTCATATCAGTCCTTGAAATGTCACAAGCAAGGTTGCAGGTATATTTCCAGCTCTGTTATCTCCTATCATACAGATTCAATGACAACAAATCCTTCATGAGAAAAGCAATGAGCTAAAAAGTAATCCTCCTGTAAGCCAGCAGCTGAACTGCACTGGGTCAGCTAGCACAGAAGTACTCCTATGAAATTCAACAAACAACAGCAACAAATATAGTCACTGGCATTTTTGCACAGCTTATATTAAGATAGTTCATTATTCCTATAAAAAGCCGTACAAACCCAGTTTGGAAATAAGACACATCAAATATGTCATTTGAATAATTCACCTAGGGGCAATCATATCAAAATTACATTAAAGTTTGGTAAACTTAACACACTGTGATCATACTTCAAAGATTCATCACTTGAAACACAAAGAAAATTTCAGTCATGCTGAAAATTTCAGAGATTTCAAGGAATTCATATCCAAGTTCAAATATTCTCCCATGGATCAGAAAGTATTTGTTATTACTGCTAATAGTTTTCTGTGAATGTGTTTTGAAAGAGAAGTCCTTATTCACTTCTATAGACACTATATTCACTGTATAATATTCCTATATTCACTTCTATAAATTTGGTTTGAATATTCAGCCTAAAAGCCTAAAATTAAGATGGCACTTAACTACACCAGATGATGGAAAGCATTTATTCCTAACTGCAGGTTCTAGGGCATGAGAGGGAGGAACTGTGAGAGGAAAATATCAAGAGGTGCATACTGCACAGGTCCAACAAAGAACTTATCTGTTCAGGAAAAGAAGTTCCCTCACACTGTGACAGAGTTAATTCCCCAAGGACAAATGGGAGAATCATTACAGGTTTACAGGAGTAATTCCTAGCCCAGTAATAAAGAACTGAGCAAAGACCTCCCAGGCAAGCAGCAGGGTGGGACACAAACAGAAACATGATTCACAAAATCTTCCAAAGGTAAAAAATAATTTGTGTTCCACAAAGTAAATTCACTTGTTAGCCACTATGAAGAGCTGGAGTTGTGCTACCCATGTTGAAGTCATTACAGCTTTTTACCCCTCACTTCTCTCTTGCCTAAACCTGCGCAGGTTGCCTGCAGAGACATCTCACCACACTGACTGTGCTTCCTCTCATGCCAGAAACAAACACAGATGAAAATAATTTTGACCTAGAGATATCTCCCAGTTAATGACTAGTTTTAAAACTGATCAATTCAGTTTTCAGTGAAAGCTCTTACCAAAAGAGAGCTGTGGCAGGAATAAAAGTGTGCAGATTACCAGAATGAAAAAAAAGAACATTAACATGTCAAATGTTTTAAGTTGTGGTTCTAATGAATTTGATACTTGTGCCACTGGTAAACTACTGAACTTATCTAACAGGCTGTAATTATTTTTTTTTTTAATTGAGTAATTTCTTTAATATGCAATGGTATGGAGTGTAAACAAGCCAGCCTTTGCAAATGCATTTCACTTTCACATGAAAAAACAGGCCTCTTTCTGATGACAGGAACATTCCTTTCCCCCACCCACCAGTTTGATTTATTACTCCTACTTAAATGTCAGCATTCAGTTATTTCACCTGGCTTCTTTTTTTAGCTAACTGAAATCAGTTCCTTGTCAAATCACACAGCTTGGTACAGCTGGGCCAGAATTTTACTACAGGTGGGAAGTTATTTATGTGATTACTGATATTTTAACCATCTAAACAGACTTGTTTTCCAAGACAGCAACAATATTATCTATATGGAAGGAAAATAAAGCATAAAAATTTTTTATGCAGGGGAAAAAAAAATCATGGAATATTCTGTCTGTGACTGCGTCTCTGCTCTTGGGAGAGATGAGGCTACAAGCACCACATTTGGCATTCCCAAGGGACAGCACTCAAAGCAATTGACAACTTACTGCCTTGAGAATCCAAACAACTGCACACTCATGATGCGATTTAATATGGATGAATTCCCACCAGAGAAAACACAGAAAACTATTTTGTGACAAAAAATAAGGGAGTGTATTCATACACACCTCATATCAGATCTGAAAACATGTTCCCGTGAAATTATGCTAGATAAAGAACACCTTCCCCCTCTCCCTTATCAATATATATAGATATGGCTAAAATTTGAAATAGCGGGTTTTTAAAACTGGTCTGACAGAAACTAAATAGGACTTCTTTGTTTGTTCTCCTGTGAAGCCCCACAGTCACAGGAATGGTGGGTGCTGGGCCAACCATGCGCAAACACAACTTCCTCTCCTTCTCCCACAAACCTTCTTCTACCACCACCTCTGCACTGACTCACCCACAGCGGTAAAGATGTCACCTTTTCAGATCTGTGCCTGAGGAAAGATCACCACCATCATCCACAGAAGTTGGGTCTAAGCAACTTTGAATTGTACTTCACCAAAAGCAGGTTTTACCCTGCACCCACAGGGGTCCAGCTGTGCCATCACACACTGTGCTAATGTCAACTCCCTTTTGAAGAGAGAGAAAGACTACCTGGCTTTCCTCCCAGCTTTCAAGTCCCAAAAATGAGTGGACAGCCACAGAGAAAGAAAACAAACAGAATTTCAACTGAAATGATAAGAAATCTGCCTCAGTAAAATTAGCAATTTTATAAGATGTAAAGGTTTACATTTTATAAAATTAGAAAATTCACTGCAATTTTTCAGACAAGAGGTTATAATTTTAAAACTTTTTTTCAGAGAATCACAGAATTGGCAAGGTTGGAAGGGACCAAGGTTGGAAGGGGTAGTGGGTACTCTGGTTCAACCTCCCCTGCTCAAGCAGGGTCATCCCAGAGCACAGGGCTAAGGATTTTCTCCAGATGGTTCTTGAATGTCTCCAGTGAAGGAGACTCCACAACCCCTCTGGACAACCTGTTCCAGTGTTCAGTTACTGAACAGTAAAGTTCTTCCTTGTACTTAGGTGGAATTTCTTGTGAATCAGTTTCTGCCCATTGTCTCGTGTCCTATTGCTCATCAGCACAGAGCAGAGCCTGGCTCCATCCTCTGACACCTTCCTTCAGACACTGAGAGATATTGATGAGATTTCCTCTCAGTTGTCTCTTCTCAAAGCTGACCAGGCCCAGCTCCCTCAGCCTTTCTTCCTAAGAGAGATGTCCCAATCCCTTAATCATCTCTGTTGCCCTCCCCTGGACCTGCTCCAGGAGCTCCATGTCTCCCTTTTACTGAGGATCCCAGAACTGAACAAAGGATATGGGTAAGGCCTCACCAGGGTTGAATAGAGGGGCAGAATCACCTCCTCAGTCTTTCTTGCATCTTTGTCCCCTGCTCCCAAGCAACAAACAATCACTCAGAAATAAATTGGTTATAATCCTCCCCTAAATTCTAGATAAAACTCAATGTTGGCTGTCAGTGACTGTTAATAAAGCCCTCTGCAGCCCTCCCTAATGATCAAAAAGCAAAAACGTCTAAATTTAAAAAAAAAATAACAGTATTTTAAAAGCTACTGGCACAGTTAAACCAGGAAGTGATAGAAATTCCTTTATTTAACATGACATGTGTTTTCAATTAAAAACAAATTGCACTCAAGCCAGTAATCACACTTAAAAATGTTGGAGATTCATTTATGCATTAGTAAAAAAAAATTATTTTTTTAAATGACTAAAATAACTTTCATTTCCAAAGAGAGCTGTACCATTTGCTCAGTTACCAGATCTGTGACAAATGAACTGTCACTGAAATGTGTAATATATGATCTGCCTCACTAAGCATTTCCCTTTCGTTTGAGAGGGTGCCTAAATGAATGTTGTATTCTACTAAGTGCAGGGCCTGCACAGTGTCAAAGTCATGGCTGCAGTGGGCTCTTGCTGGAGACACTCCCAACCCATTGCTCCTCTTCCTCCATCACTGTTCAGAGTACTTGCTCTATTAATCATGACAACCTTTCATGAACTGGAATTACCCAAGCACCCAATGTAAAAGCACTGTTAGATCATCAGAGCTGAAGGAGGAATCTCCCCAGTTCCAACAACAGGCTTGCCATCACTAGAATTGCTCCCAAAGTGGTCACCTTTGATGGTAAAGCTTAAAGCCACTTTCTACCATCCCATTAAGACAACTGTTCCCATTTGAGCAAGTGCAGGAAAAAAAGAGAACAAATATGAGAAAAAATTGCTCAATAGCTGGTATGCCACAGCATTCAGCTTTTCAAAAAAATTTCTGCAGATCATCAGCTAATGCTGCAGCTCAGCTGTTCTGCAGCTTGAGACACCAACCATCTACAAAAGGAGTACCCACAGGAAACACAGAGATTGACTTTTTGTTCACAGTCCCACACAACAGCAGAAGGGAATGGTGGCTGACAAATTATAACTTTCCCACGGATCAGCTAGGAGAAAGGGGTTTCTCCTTTGTGCATTGCTCAGCTGAGCAGGCTTCAATCAGGCTTCAAAGAGCGTGCTTCATGTAATACAACACCAGAACTGAACCAGAACTCGGATCATTTGCTATGAAAGCAAAAGTATGTAGTGCAAACAGAGCATTCAATCAGAGCAACTAAGAATGCTAAGGGCTAAATTCAAGCAGGTACTGAGTCCATAAACTAATGAATACACATGCCAGTCTGTATTTATGTTAGCAAATTTGCATGTGCAAATGGACGGCACTGTGCATTTACCAATTATGTCCACACATGACTCTCTTTGGCTCCTTTTGAAAAGATACCTATATTTCTCATGATAAATCTTGGCCAAAGGCCTAGGTTGGTTCAAGCTGCTTTAACCAGAAACTGTGAACATAAAATACTTTCCAGGTGGTACTCAGCTCCTTGCAGAATCAAGCCCCAAAACAGGGAGCTCTTGTTGGAGCTTCTACAGTGAAGCTACTGATGGTTATGATGACCAAATGAGCAGTGCAGCCCAAAGGCTTGTTCACAAGCTTAAAGGAAAAGCACAGTAACTGCAAACTTACACAGAATAACAGCTTATTTGGCTTTCAGTAAATGAAGTGTTCTATCTAATAGATTTTTTTTCCTCCTCTGATGGGTAACTGCTTCCCCTATTACTAACGTGTGAAATGATCTAGAGCATTAGTGTTTGCATTATGCAGTTACAAGCACAGACCTTGGAAAAATGATGGCTTCTGGCAAAATTTACTGGTGAAAGAAATTTCCAGATAGAGATTTGATTTAAGGCATTACTGTTCAATGAGGAGTGGTGTGGGCAAGATCTTATTTCCACTTTTGCCTTGCAAGAAAATAGTCAATGACTAGTAAATGAGTTGGAAATTATTACTATAATTACCACGTCTTCAAAGCAGCCGTTGGAAATTGTGCATGAAGCAACAAACTAATGAAGTTCCAGTTGCACAAAAACAAAAGGTCACAATGACACGAGAGAAGCCACGGTAGAAGCTGTTTTAAGAACTTTTCCCATATTGGAGGCAGACTCTGAAGAAGACAGTGACAATGCCATCCTGCTCTGCATAGTTTCATTGTCTTGACAGCGAGTCTCCCAGTAATGAGTGCCTGGCACTGTCAGTGCACACTGAGGCGTTCAGAAGTCCTTGCAGAAAAAAATAACAGAAGGCACGGGGAGAGGGGATTTTAGGATGAATCTGGAAAAGTGCAGCCAAAGTATATTGGTGACCGGAGGAGAGATTTGTTTGGTCAAGTCTTGTTTGTTGTGTAAATAATCACTCACCAGCATGCATTGAACAGTTCAGCATATGCCTTTCTCAGTGCTGCACTTCAGCTGTTCCTTCAAAAGTAAGATATTCTTGTGAGTCTCTCAAGAGTACTTCAATCAAATTGTTCCTTGCCTTCAAATTCTCTGCTTTTGGGGAATCAGGTAAAAACCTGATTTTTATCAGGCTCAAATCCTTATACTTATTCTCCCTGTTTACTATTTTATGAAAATCTGCATCAAATCAATACTAAAACTTTAAAGTGCATTCTTTTCAAATAAACAGCTAAAAAGAAATAATAGTTGGAAAAACAGCACAAGCATATTGTGAGCAGGTTTTACACAAGCGCCCACACACATATTTCTGCCATGACACCCACTTTTCCACATCATTCCTAATTTGCAATGTTCTTGTTGCTGTGCCTGATCCAAATCCCCCTGAGATGAACGTACGTTTTCAGCTGGTTTCAGATTGCCTGGGATTCAGTCAAGGCATTTGGGCTATAAAGAGCATATCAGGAATGCTGGCTCAGAAGAGGGAAGAGGATGTGAGTGGTGCTTTCACAATGCTGATAAATAGCCAAGAGTACAAATGAGAGCTAAAATTTCAAATTGTAGTGATGAGAAAGCAGGAATGGTTTTTCTGACTGTTGTATGAAAAATGATAGCTAGCCCAAATTGTCCCTTAAAGCCTTCTGGGAATAGAAGTTCTTGCCTATTAAAGATCCTGTTCATTCCACTACTTTAGATTTCCTTTTGGTTTGCTCTTTTGGGTTTTTTCGTTTGTTTGTTTGTTTGTTTTGTGGGGTTTTTTGTTTGTTTTGTTGGGTTGTTTTGGTTTTTTCCTTTGGTTGGGGTTTTGGCTTTCTTTTTAATCATCTCAAAATCCCCTCTGTCATTCCCGACAGGTTATTGCTCAGGCTATGGGACAAATCCCATTGAGCAACACTGAAATTCTTAAATGAAGCTTCCTGGGTGCTATGTAGTAATTCACTCAAAAGGTTCATTCAATGGGTGCTACTCAGTGACCTCTTTTCTTTATGCCTTAGAGTGAATATCTAATTAATACCCTCTCTTAAATCACCATCATTAGCAGTTAATGACAATGGACTAACAGAATTTATCACCATCCCCATCTTCTGCTTTGAGTATGGAAAAACAAACAAAAAAAAGCCACATCCCCTTGAGCTTTTTCAACAAATACTGAGGATGCAAGGGAAGTCTGTGTATTATTCTTTTATTCTACCTCTTAATCTCCAATATTTGTTGCAGTGAAAAAAACACCATGTGTGATTTTGTGTCTTTCTCTTATGTCTCTAGTTATTTATTCCTGTGATTTGAGTATATTCATGGAGCTAGTCCATGAAAGTGATCCACTTGCTTGAGGCTCAAATGATGGAGCACGTACAGCCAGCTCCCCTGTAACAGATAGCATGCCATTTGTTAACTGCATTTCAAGTCTGTAGTGGTGCAGACTACAATCTTCTTTAAAATATCTCAGGGAGTGCTTTTACTTGGAAAGATAAGGGAAAAATATTTCTTCCTTTGGAAGTAACACTGCATGCATCTTTCTTTTATGGCAGGGCATGGGGCAAGATGAGGTATACATAAAGTGGTGGATGTTTACAAAATTAACATCACCTTTTAAATCTTTGTGATGTCTGGGGCTGTGAAAACTTCCTAGTTTTCTAAAAAGCACTTCATATTCAAACTGAAGAAACTGCTCTGACCAAAAAAACCCGAAAACCAGACTTCTACAGGCAAAATTTTACTATCTCTGTAATGCCAGAATTATTCATTTACAAATAAGAATATTTAGAAAAGTAAAAAGTGATAAGGACCCAAGTAGCAACTTAATTAAATTTTGTAAATAGGACAGAAGGAACTCTTTCTGCCTATCTCACCCCCAGTACTCCAAAACCAAGTGAAACCAAAAGAAAAATCAAAACCTAGAACATCCTTTCTAAGTTATTTAGTAATTTCACCACATATTTCATTTTAGGAAAAGATTAAGAGAATATAATTAAATTACCTAGTAAACTTTAGAAAAGTAATCAGGAGAAAAACTCACAGTACTGTCTCAAAATCTACTAGCTATTTATTTAGGACAACACAGTTCTCACAGCAGAGTAACAGAATGATCCACAATGGAATGTTGACACTGTATGTTTTGCAAGAAGGTTTCTCCCCCCCTGGTGAATCCAAAGACATCCAAGAAGGCAAATCTCATAAAAATATCCAACAATACCTAACACATTCTTTTCCCCTCTTGCTATTTTATAAAGCAAAATTGACTAGGTCATAGGTTCCTATGTCCCAGTCTGCTGACATGCAGCAAAATATTCCTGGCCCTAAAAGCTTTAGCAGGAGAACAAGTCTGTCCATCCCCTCCTCCTCCCCCCATTTCCTCAGCTTGACTGCTAAGGGTCCTTTAGCCTCAAACAAGTCAAAAGAGAAGAGTTTCATGACTGCAATATTATTATTATAAAACCAATTCAAGAATGCTTCACTTTCACTCAGCTTCATTGAAAGATACAGGCTATATTTTACATCACTTTTTTCGTAAAATGTCAGAATTGAAAGCTGTCTGAAGACCACACTATGAGTTTTAACTCTGTTTTTCTCATCTTGGCTAAGTTGAGAAGCATTCACACATCTCTTAACTCCATTAACTACATGGCTGCTAAAGGAGGAGGATTTTGGTTCATGTTAGAACATACGCCCTTTCAGTTTTCCTTTACTCCATTAGAGAAGTTGAGCTCTGCCAGCACCTTACAGCCTTATTGGGCAATATTGTTATTTGCACTGTTATCTTTCACTGAGAAAATATTCCACATTTTATGACACTGTCCATTAGAAGCTCTCTAGAATACTACTATGGTATTTAAGAGACAAGAAACATTTTGATGAATAACAGTCACTGCTGTTGAGTAACTATGTAGGAAAAACATTAACGTTTATCTAGCATCCAAAATACAAAAACTTCAGGGCTAATAGTTTTACCTCAATAGGTTATCCATCTTAAAGAATTCCCTGTGGGCACAATCTCTGAGCAGGGATGCCAATGCTGACTCTCAGATCACCTTATTTTTCACAGGAAATTTAAGGAAATCATTAACCAGCGATGAGGTTATAAGAGATGATCGTTTGGTTGAGAAAGCCAGAGATTTTACAGCCTGTTTAAAACCTAGGTGGGAAATGTGTCAAAATGATTTTGCTCAATCTAATCATGAGATAAGCTGCAGAGGGCTGACTTCTTAAGTCTTGTATCTAGTAGTACAGAGTACATGGGAGAGGAATAGGAGTAGGGCTCCTCATCTCCTGTAGCCTGCAGTTGTGGCTGCAGTAGTTCTCTATTGTTCCATACCACAGGAAAGCTTTCATTTCCACATTCCAGCTTCAGCCAGCTTCAGCAAACAAATCATACTTCTGTAAGATGTTTAAATTTATACCACAGAGCTAAATCTTCAGGTATATTAAAATGAGATTTTCAGTTTTTCAGCTGATGATTGATTAATGAATACCTTCTGATTACAACTTTCTGGTAAAACATGAACAAAACCAAACCAGAATACTAGGAAACCTTGCATGATATTCCTATCTAAAAATCCTGTAATTCTATATAAGCATAATTTTCCCTAAATGTAGCTGAGCAAAAAAAAAAAAAAAAAAAAAAAAATTAACCAAAAGCAAGCCGGTATGAAATGGGGAAAAATGTGTATCTACTCTTTCAGCATTCTTTATTTATAAAGTGTTTATAGCACAGGTCAGCTCAGAGGTGCACGTAGAGATCAGTGTGAAACATGCAGAGGCATCTATTTTTAAAGCTGTTGGGGAGCACAGAAATATCTCGCGTGTTTCCATCTGGAATTGTTTTTAGAAATGCCATCTAGAGGGGAAATGCAGAAACCTGCTGTCAAAAAATAAACAGAATCTTTATGAAGGCAATTAATTCTTCAAATGCAGTTCAATCTGTGAACGGCTGGTAAACAAATGGGGTGACTGCCAGTATAAATATTTATTTGGGAACAGAGGCAGCCTCAAAACAAGCAAAAGTTTGTCCCAAGCAATTGGTGTGCATGTGCTGCAGGGAAGAAGCATGAATGGCTCTGGCTCTGTTCCTTAGAGTTCTACATGAGATTTCCAAAAAAGACAGAAGTATTTTAAAAACTTCAGTGTTATTAACAGTTCAGTGAATAGATTATTATGACTTTTTTAAATTCCTCCAGTGACAGTTGGTATAAATTGCTATTAAAGCAAATAAAGGCCAGAAAGTCTTTTGATCTGCGTTACTTATACTAGAAGACTCACTAAATGAGGCTAGTACTGCATAGAGAGAATGCAAATATTAGTTACCAACCAGCAGCTACAGCCATTTCACATTTTACAAATCTTAAATTTTTAAAAAGCTTTTTTTCTAATAAGGGAAGATCTAAGGAAATAATTAAATATTCTTTGTTCATGGGACAACTTAAGAAAGAGTTAAAGTTTTATTAGAAAAATATTGCCATAATTTTGAAATTGTAAATCCAAGAAGGAGAACTTGAACAAGAACAAGAACAAGAAAGAAAGGCTTTTCCTCTGAACTAAATTCAAGCAAAATTTAATTGCTTTAATTACAGGTAAATTCAATTATGAGATATAACATACAAAAAAAAGGTAAAATGTAGCCTTCTGAAAGAAAATAAGCTGGACTATGAATGTGGATTGGGTTTTTTTATTATTATTTTATTTTTTATTTTCTTTCTTTCCTTCCATGTGATCTGCTCTGGACCAACTGACAAGGGAAATAAGATGCACTCTGACTATGGAATAGCAGGGAGCTCTCACCCTGAGTGTTACTGAAACTACCTTTTACCTGAAACATTAGAAATCACGTGGTCTCAAAGCTGAAATGTTCAGCTGGGTAGTATTTAGTACCTGTGGTCACAGCACAGGTGATCTGTGCTGATCTGACAGCAGTGATATCCATTGTACCACTGGATAGTCCCATTTGGTAAGTTACACCCAGACACAAAGGCATCTCAATAAAGAGCTTGATACTGAGAGGTGCTGAGTCTATGGATAGTGCAGAACCTGCTGTGCTGTTACAGCTGAGGTCAAAACCCATAATTTTTTTCTCCAGATTCTGAAACAACTACTGAATCTTTTGAACACAGAAGACTTGCTGAGAAACAAGTCTGTTCCACAAAATCTGAATGCAGTATCAGAATAAATTAGTATTAGACAGAGATGAAGTTAGCTACTTCAAAATACAAAGGATGAGTATGGAGGACATAACCTTCAAGCACTTCAGTCTCTGGCTATGTGACATATTTTGTCAATCTCTTCACAATATTTTATTTCTCATGCAAATGAGATCCAGCTATTATCTGGAATTTAGCTACTTCTCACTGTCCTTGTCTCACTTGGAAGCTCACTTGAAAGACAAGATAATTATCACAGAAGGTAACAAAAATTAATGCCCTTTCAAAAAGAATAAGATTTTTGAAACAGGTTTTACTATGATGAGGGACTGAAGAAAGGGCCACATCTATCTGACATGTCTGGTGCTATCTGCTATGCCTGATAATTCAGTTATTGGTTGCTGATATAACATACAGCCTTGGCTTTCCTACTTTAGAATTGTGAATTCTCAAAAAAAGCTGCGGAAGAGAACAATACAATTAAATACATGACATTCACAGATATCAGGTTCAGTCTCTATAGGTTTATTTTCTATGAGAGTAAAAACCAAAGAGAGGCTTAGTTTTTGGGGTTTTTTTTTCCTTCTTTTTTAAATACCTAGAGTTTTACAACATCCTGTTCCTAAGAAATTAATGCCTAAGTAGAAAAACTTTGCCATTCTCTATAACAAAAATCTCAAATAGTTATTTGCAGTGTTCCGAATCAGGGACAAAAAGAAAAAGACCACAAAACCTTTTCCAGGACCAGAAGATATTCTGCTGTGGACTGAATCTGTGTTGGTTGTCACTGATCCTGACCTTCAAACATATGTGCAGCACATATCTGCTCCTTGACCTGTTCCACTCCATGTACTGACTCTCCCAAGTGACTGACAGGGGAAAGCAACAGGAGTCCTTGGTAAATATTGGTGGTTAAGCAGCTAGAGGAAAACTATAGAAGGTTAAGTCTCTTTAACTGACAGACTCTCTGAACTGACAAGGTATTTCCATTCAATAAAACTGCTGTGATTTTTTAAATAGGTGTGAGATACAAATGTGAATAATTCAAAAGGAATAAATACTTTCAGACCTCAGAAGTTACAAGCCATTGTGGTGGTTATTTTTAAACATAAATTAAATGTAAGTCCATGAAATTACTTGTTATGAAGAACAAAGGACAGAAAAATCTATTTTGACAGAAAAATCTATCTACTGTCATTTCTAAACAGAAAAAAACAGCAAGATAGGAATATTAGCAATAGCAAACTCCTCCTCACAAACAAAGTTACTTCATAGCATTTGATGAGAATTAACAAGAAACAACCTCCCAAACATAGCAGGAAAACTCTATTGTAAGATTTTCCTTTGAGAAAATACCATTCAAAAGCAAGAGTTTAATGACATTAGGTTAATGAATCTCACTAAGAAAATTTTTTTAAGTCATAGATTTAGGAAAAAAAGTCAAAATTTATAATAGATTACTAAGCAACCAAAGATTTGCTCCTATTACATAAGTTCTTATGACATTTTTTATTTCAAGGTAAAGTATATTTCCTTTTTTTAATCTATCTGCTGTTCAGAAAGACACATCCCTCTAATTTTTAAGAAGCATTATTGGAAAATAGGAAAACACTGTCAATTATGGAACAGCCTATCCTATATAGGAATACAGAAAATATTGCTCATGTGTTCCTTGCTTTTATCATCTTTAGATCTCTACAGGCAACAGCTAGGGAGAAGGAAGGTAATACTGAAAAAATTGTGAGGGTTAATTTGCATACTGCAGCATGCACTGTGTTGATTTTTGCCTTGTATTTAAATTACATTATTATTTTGTTCTAAAGCTCTCATTTCAGTGATATTAGGCATGTAACAACTGAGATAGATGTCTTCATCTAGTCCTGGTGTATCCATGTTTTGTTGTAGTTCATAGGGATAAGGATGCCTTCTAGCTCTAGGCTATGTTAATGTAATACTGTTAAATTACTATACAGAAAGTCTAATAGAGGAAGTTCAAGAAAAAATACAAATGTTAAATCCTGACCAAAGTTCTGAAGAGGGATGGAAATGGGAAATTTTGGAGCTTTCCTCTAGCACAGCACAAAAAAAATATTATTCCAAAATTTCCCCCTCCTGGTGTTTTAATAAAATACTTCTGTAAAGTTCCAGGGAAAAACATTTGGTCAGAGAGGCTCACTATTTTGCCTGCACCTAAAAAAAATGTCTCTGACATCAATGACTTTTTTTCTATTATACTGATATCTCCAAAACCCATCCCATGCCTAACACAGGTCCTTCTGAGGTACCTGAAGGCTGTGTTGCTCTCTTTAAAGAGAAAACCAGAATCTCCACATCATGT
This sequence comes from Melospiza melodia melodia, assembly GCF_035770615.1. Classification (NCBI taxonomy): domain Eukaryota; kingdom Metazoa; phylum Chordata; class Aves; order Passeriformes; family Passerellidae; genus Melospiza; species Melospiza melodia. Next base: position 66,657,745 of record NC_086196.1, read on the forward strand.
AGAGCACATGCCACTACAAAGAGGTTGCTATTTATTGTTATCTCCAAGAACAGCCGCATAAATTTCACTAGTGCTAAATGATAACAGTGCTACCACTCATCTGTATTGCCTGGCAAGCTACAAATCTGACATTTTTTAGTCCTTTTAATGACTGGCCTCTTAAATAATGAGGAGTAATAGTTTGATGACAACCATTGTGCAAGTTCAAACAGTGAATAGAAACTTGCATGACCCACAAGAAAGGAAGGATCAGAATCACACCTGGTCTCAATATGTTCAAGTAGTAGAGATTTGCACTCACTCACACTGGGTCTAGAGGTTAAATTTGCAAATCGCTCCCCAATGGAAGAAAACCGTGTTTCTTACCTGCCTCTCGGAGAAAGTTCTTTAACACTTGTCCCTAAAATGGAAAGAGACATTGAAGCAACATGGCTACTTTTTATTCTACTCTTCACCATTCTAAAATAGAAGTTGTGCTTTACCCTGAAACAAAGTGTGGCAATAGAATGGAATTGAAATAAAGGCATAAACAGGTTTTCCTTCTATTTTATAAATTAATATGTCAAGAACAAATAGAACTGAAAGAACTGCAAGAGAATCAAAACCTTCCAAGTGTTCTTAAATAAACTTGAAGAAAGACAGATTTCTAGGAGAAATTCTGCCCTTCCTTCCACAACAAGGACAGAAAAATGACCTCTCCATACTTCCTCTTTACAGTTTCACAAGTCATTTGTCAATTTTCTAAAGAGATGTTTGTCTAACAGCATCATTAACCCACATCCTAAGAGTTCTTATTCACAACTCGAATGTTCCCCCATTCTGTCCCCAGAATCTTTAAGACCTACTTTTTTAAAATTGGATTTTCTTTTCCACAAAATATGTTTATACATTGAGATAGCCCTATGTCTATATGTTCAATAAGAAAATGACAGTGGTTACACAATGGCCTGACCCAAGTGACAGGATCAGAATTCTGGGTACATCCATAGGGTAACCCACAGTCACCCTTCCACCTTACATGCTTCCCATAGAACTGAAGAACAGGAGGAATATGGTTCTAAAGTTATAAAGTTATAGAAACAATTACAAACCAAACAAATTCTTCCTGTACGCAGTCCTGTGTAGAGCAGGTAACATGACATGAGGAGCTAACTTAGGGTTTAAGTATTTATCCAAACCTTAAGTGAGCAGGAAGTTTTCTAACAGCTCATTATCATTATATATGTAGTGTAATAACTTTTTCTTTGAAATAGCCATCCTACAAAGGAGTCATTTACTACTATCATTTGAGAGAACAGCATTTAGGTAAATCCATTTGTGATAGATTCACCAATCAGCACATTTTTCTTAAACATCCAGAGTGTTTGACTTGCTGTAATCTAACTTAGGTGAAACAAAATATTGTGCCAGTTTCAAGAAACTTCTTAAGTGTCTTTATAGAACATTCTTAGAGAAGATGTCATATAAAAAATTAAACGTTTCTGAACATATCCCAGAAAACCTCACAAAAAAAAAGAAAATTATCTTTGGTTTTTTGTTTTTTTTTTTCAATTTGAGATATGGTACAATTTTCTGTGGTTATAAGAGTTGAAAGTGACAACTCAATGCAAAAATTCCTTAAATTGCTTTTTTATGCTTTACAGTCCGTTGTTTAGAGAAGCAAAGGTAAACTGGCTCAGTAACTCAGCAAGTTGATGCATGCAAGTTATAATTGTTTTTCCTGGGCCTTAAATCAGGAGCAAATAGCATAGGATTTAATAAAACAACAGGAAGTAAAACTTCTAGCTATTGATTCACAAGCTACTTATTTATAACTTCCTATCCAAGAAAAACAATAAATGCTAGTGTACACCATGATTTCAGAAATATTTGTATTTTCTCAAAAAAACACAAAGTTGTAACTTTTTAATTGGGAAAGAACTATGTCACTGTATATTGGCTTTTATTGCAGTAAATCAGAATATTATATAATTTCTTGTTTGATTGTATATCATGCACTTCAGAAGTAATAAACACACTACTTTTGTCTGGAAAGGGCAGTGTCTTGAACTGTGAATGAAAACAAACAGTTTCATGGGAACTTAACTGCAATAAAAGAATGAAGGACAAACCAGAACTAGAGAGGAGATTAAAATGTACTTTAACTCAAGCAAAAGCTCAGGAGGGAGTATTCAATAACATGACATCGTAGCATAATCTAGAAATACTGATAAACTCATAGCAAAAACAAGACACACACTGTGAAGAAGAAACTTAGTCTGCCCAAAAGTTAAGCAGATTCTTTCAAGTTGATAAAAAACAAAAGGAATATAACTGAATTTCAATAACTGTTTTCAATGTCCTTCTATAAAGGAGATTCATTTTTAAGGGCATCAATTAAGAAAATTTATGAGAACAAGTGACAGACTCCCAAATAATACAGCTCTAAATCAGCTTCACCTTCATACCTGACAATCCTGAGAAAGTAAAGTGAGGAGCTCTCTGAATCATTTATATATACTTTTAGATATTTGGGGATGCTTCCAATATGCAATCTCCACAAATATTGTAAAAACTGGAATTCTAACTTATTCCAAGTTAACAAGTGTATCACTTGCCCAGGAAGATCAGATTCCTGAAGGTATGGACAAGTTAAAGACTAAATGTAATTAATGGCACTTGGTCCACACCTTTATCACATCTTGGTAAATAAGCCTTCTTTTACTTTTTGGAGAAAGATCAATGTGTGTGAAAGGCTGAAGGAAATATTTTTTACAGCTATAGTTACCATGTCTAGCTTTAACAGTGCCTGTCTTCTGATGAGACCAACAAAAAATAACAGTGAACTAAAAAAGTTTAGTCTTTCTCCCTTCTTTTACCAGCTGATTGGCTGTTCAGCATATTTTTTAAACCCTACTCTAGTAACAGAAAACAGTAGCATGTTCTGGCTATAGATTTGGAGTCTCTGACCTCAGTGAGGTCAAGATGTCGCTCCTATATTCCATTTAAAAGGACAATACAGCCTCGAACCAGAACACCCTCAGTCTTTCCACTGTTTCTGATTCACTAATCTTTTTCTCCCTCAATCACAACTAGCAATGCTTCATTAGTATGCAGTATCAAAACGGGGGAAGATGTGAGACACACATGGACAGACACCTCCACAAGAGACAAAGAAAAAGTCATATCCTGAGGAAACCTCCTCTTTATTTTCCTTTCATCTGTGCTCCCTAACAAACAGCATAAGAGCACAATGGAATAAAAATCAGAACAACAAATAAAAGCTCCACAGTGACATCTATTCCTCAGATGACAGTAGATGTTAACTACTTAACATAGATGGGTACTACTACAGTACCATGTGAACAGTAGTTGTTTACTTGTTTTCTGAATTCCAGGCTTCAGCTTTGGCATTTACTATTTTGTTTGCTATATTATCTTGTCTGTTCCTCAATTCCCAGCAAAATTACCCTTCACCTAATATGTATGTTTGTTTTCTTGTGTTGTTGTTCCATTATGTCTGAAATCATGAATCAACAGATCCTGCCTGACAAACTTGTTGAGACAAATGCTACTTTGCAGAGTGACTTGAAGGCAAATATCTCTATTTGCCCTAATTTACTGTCAAACCAGGAGGAAAAAAATCCCAACTCTATTCAAAAGGCAATGATTTACACCATCCTAAACAGTACTCTTCTTCTGTATATGAAACCACTGTAATTTATAATGTCTGTGCATCCAAAATATCAAATTGGCATGACAAATAGCAAGATTTTCCCAATTAAGAGAAAAAATAATTACTTTTACTTGATTCCTTCTCTCATCTGGAGGTGATATGAGCAGTAGTACCTCAGTTTGCTGTTCAGTACCTTAGAAAGTTGTTCTTATTCTCACTTCAAATGAAAAATTAATTTTGGGGAGTTCTGCCTAGATATTATAGGTAGCAAAAAGTCTTGATGAAGCTTTGTATAGTATGGATTAATTTAACATTACAAACAGCTTAGTATTAGGTTTCAGGGTAGAAAATTCAATTCTCTCTGAGACAATGCACCCTAGATGCATTCTTTCCACCCTACCTTCAGCTTTCTCTCCCAGTCCTAAGCAGCTGTAGTAATTACAATAATTCCACATTCCTAGATGCTGGACAATTTTCTTAAGCAACAAAACTTCATCTGGGCCAAGTTTTCTCAAGATTAAGATCTTTAATTGCAACAGAAATAAAATGGACCTTAAAGAAGAAGAAAATATATATATCAGTTTCGTGCAATAGACTTCCTCTGAACTGTCTCTGTAGCATAGAATTAGATACCAAGGCCATAAAAAGAAACAGAAAAGGCAGAAACATTAATCAACTTTCCTAATGCCACTTTATACAGCTGTTTACTTAATTCCTATGAATTCTCTTCAGTCTCTTCGTTTTCCATACATGTTCTCCAGGAAGTTTAGGAACGTATTTGCCCTACAAGCTGACAAGACAAAGCTTACTGTGCACAACACTGATGTGGGCCCAGTCCCACAACAGCTACCTCACTAACATCTTTGAACTCTGAAAGAAGGCTCAGCTTCCAAAACTGTTTGTACAGAGGAGAGATTTCCATATAAAAAGGCCTATAAAAAAGGCAGATTTACAATTCCCAGTTTGGAAGAGCATTGGATAGTCTCATGTGTTTCAATGCCAGCACAGTTCGTTCAGGTCAGGACTTGCTGCAATACAGAGCCCTACGAGCAGCAATGTGTTTTATTTTCACATGAGAAGCACTCAGAGGTCGTTAATTTCTTTCTTGTCCCTTTTTAGTCTCAATTTAAAACTGTGAACCTTCTTGCTGAATATTCCACACACACAAGAACAAATGTACAGGTGAGAAAGGATACTTTTCCTGACAGAGAAATCAGGGTCAATCTCAACCAAGAAGATTCTGTGAAACTGTGAAGGCCCCATAAGTGGACCACAGGGGTCTGAGCAAGCCCTGTTCTTACAGTGACTTACACTGATAGAGTATTTGGCCTCAGGAGTCAGTGCAATTTGACTCCAAAATGTCCTTACTAGAGTAAGTTTATATGGGACTAAGTTAAGCATGTTGAATCCCTTCATGATAGACAGTATTTGGGACTAATTATTCCTGTTTTCCTGAGGAGCTTTCAGCCACTTTTAAGACAAAAATCTAAAACCTAATATTTTGAGGAGGTTTAGAATGCAACCCCAACCTACTGAAAGGCTTTCAGGAAAAATCTTTCTTTCAATGGCACTGTCACTGCCATGGGAACATATTGCATCTGTCATTGCAAACCCCTGACACCACAAATACACATTGCAACTGCTGTTTTGCCAGACAACACATAACTATCCAGCTAGCAAAAGAAAAACATTTTGTCTTTTAATTGCTTTCTGTACAAACTGCTTAATTAGAGTTTTGTTTTGTAATTTGGTAATGAAAGCAAACAAAACTATTTGTAATCCAAAAAAAAACCCTAAACAGATAAACATCAAAGCAGACATGTAGGAAATAGTTGGAGGGAGGAGGTGGGAAGGTAGAGTTTTAAAGTGCTTTTCATTCATGACATTACTCAGTCATAAGCTCTGTTCAGCCTGTTCTGAAAAGAGACTAAGATACACTCACAATCACTTTTTTCCTTTTTTTTTTTGGAAGATGCAGCACAAGTTTCTAAGGTCATAAAATCTCACAGTACACTTCAAATTTTCCTTCTCACTACAGTCAGTGACAACACTCAGAGCTGGATCCAATCTGAAAGCCAGAGCCACTCTTCAGATGTGCACAAAGCCTGGTTAAGGTCGGTGGCAGAGCTCCACGAGGTGGGAGGGTGCTGGGGAGCACCCATGTGAGCTGAGTGCTCAGAGGAGCAGCATGACTGAGCCCAACACATCTAAAATGGTGCCTAAAAGGGCCAGTCACAGTGTGAAATGAGCTCCAAAGGCCTGCCCTGCAGCATGGGTGCACCTCATGGATGCAGCCCAGCCACCATCGCCAACACAGGCACTCAACCCTGCTGCAGGGAAAGTTACCACTGACCATCTTGGAAAACCACTTTATTCTTGCCCCCACAATGAAACATTCCAGTAAATGGCCTATTTAACTATTTCCAGACTGACATGCCTTCTCAATGTTTTATAACTTAGGCAATTCCACCGTGAAAGCAGAGATTGCATTTCACTAGCAACACCAGTTGCCAAAGCAGCACATTAACGCCCTTCTCAGGAGAAAAAAGTGCAAAATGCAGACATTCACTTTGCAGTAAGAAGAGGACAAACCAAATTGAACTGAAATATGTTCATTTTAAACATCACCAGTGAACAGTGAACAGTTTTATTGGTATGAAACTGGAATGACACTTCCAAAGGCTGAATAAGCACTGAGCACATTCACATATGTGAAATGTAACCATATGTGACTTCAAATAAACCCTGCTGGTTATGAGAAAACGTCATACTTCATTGTTTAGAAAATATGACTTAAGTTTTCTAACCATTGTTGGCACTGGGAGCCAGGAGAGAAGTGAGAAAAGAGGTGTTTTACAAAAGGCAACTTTTAGGTTCTTTTTGACTTCTGATTGTACCTGAATAACAAGAATATGATGAAAATTGTAAAACAAATTGCTTATCTGGCTTTACTGCTTATGATGTGATTCTCTGCATAACATTTTTTGCAATCGTGGGTTAACAGCTGGAAGCAACACAAATATTATCTTTGTATAAGGCCAAACATGGGCATAAGTGGAAAGGATGGGAATTATACCATATGTCCATTTTCTGTTTACTCGGGTCTTTTTCTCCCTAATAACTTCCTTACACCTTGTTTGCTAAGTAGAAAATAATGAAAACACAGAGTACACTGTCTTCTAGAGAATAATAATATATAAAATTGTACCTTATGTCTCCAGTGGTCTCACTGGTGTCAGCATTGATCTCACAGAAGCAGGGAACGGGCTGAGCAAAACACCTAAAATAAATTTAAAGAGAATAATTAAAAAATTATGTTGTTGCAACAGATTTAAGACCTACAGTGACAAAACATGAACTGGAATTTCCCTTCACTTTTACAGAAATATATCTGAAGCAAATGGCAAAATGGAGACTTATCCACATTTTGTGGCACTACTACAGAAACAATTACCTTAGACACACAAGAGTAAACCATTAAATTATCCAAAAAGTAGGAGAGACAACTGTGACAAGAAGCTATTTTTTGTTTTTTGAAAAGTTTTTTTTTTGGAGAAGAAAACTGAAGAGCACAGAGGAAATGTTATTTACAAAAAAAACCTGATTTTGCAAATCTCGTTAATAAAAACTCAAATACCTCAGAGTTTATCTTACCTCAGGTGAGAAATTCCATTTTGTCAAACAGCTATTTCGACTACTGATTTTTCATTAAAAAACATAAAAACTGTGAACTGAAAACCAAGACAACAGAAGCACAGGAAAGAAGTAGGATGGGATTAGGTCTGTTATTGAAATCCTAAATTCCTTCTCCATCCAGATGTACAGCATTTTCATCACTGAAGGAGGACCTTTCTCATACTGTAATATATGAAAGTGCAGGACCATTACTGAAGAAATCCTATGGTTTTGTGAGGGCTGTGGGACCAAGCTATGAAAAGAGAGCTCTAAATTAAAATAAATTTAAAAAAATAAAAAGTAAGTCAGAAAGAGTCTGGTCTATTGAAGTGAATGACAGAAATGGTACAGGACTTTTTGAAAAATTACTAATAGTGTTTTAAAATGCTCCTAGTATGATGATGTGTCAGAAACATGGGTATTGCTTACCCTCTCTCCGAATTCTCACTGGTCTTCTTTGGAATATCTGAAGATTAAACTAGACCTTGCCAATTCCTACCAAGTTATTTGGCTTGATACACAAAATGGTGGTAGAATACTGACTTATGCACTGATTTGCTCAAAACAACATTCCCAAAGAACTGAATACATAAATAAAGGGCAAAGGTGCGGCCAGAGACACACAAACAACCAACCAACCTAGAGGCCACATGGAAGAAATATTTTCCAGTTGTTCCTGTAGCAGTGTTGTATGTCTCCCTTTTAAACAAGGAGAATTAGAGACACAAAAATGAGAAAATTTGATGTGAGATTCCAATTTGGCACTCAAAAACTTGACACTGAAAATTTGGAAATTTCAGTGAGGAAAACATGATACTGAAGCCTATTTACAATCTTTCAAAATTAACCTAAAACAAGCGACAATTATTTAATTGTCAAAGCCAAAGGACAGGGTGATTCAGCCTAATGTCCTTAGTGAGAGACACCTCACAGCAAAGGGCCAGCTATGTGGGCAAAGCAGGGGTAACTGCTGGAAAAACAGCACCAATGCTTATGCACATCAAGGAAACACAGTGGTACTTTCAATCTTTAAATGCTCAGATTGCTAATTTTCATCATCATCACTTCCACAGTAAACAGTGCTTCAGGCATGGAGGTGTTTGCTGAAGGCAGTGGGAGGGTGGGGAAATGGCCTCCTGGATAATACCCTTCAGATAGCTATTGTTCCAGCTTCCAGAAACTGCAGGCTATCTGTGATTAGATGTTGATAAACGAAATGTAGATGCCTAAAATAATTACTTTAACCCACAATCAGTTGCAGTAAAAGAGGAAGTGTGTTAATGACCTTAGAATAATGAAGTTGCTACCACAAAAAATACTTACTAATAGGACAACAAATCTAATAGTCTTCACTCTATTCACCAGGGAGCATTATTTACCAGAGACCAAACTAAGGTTTGGCTTAGGATTTTATTATTGTGGAAAGCAATTCAGTAAGAACACAGGGTCAGGAACTGGAGTTTCACATCACATCCACAAAAAACTGGCACAAAGCACATCATCTGTCTTTAACTGAGATCCTGAAATTATTTCAATCAATAGGCAGTGTGACTTAAGTGCTGCAGTGTGAGCCTTTATGTGTGACTAAATAGTGAATTAAATAATGGTTTGCTTCTGAAAAGACATCACCTATGGTCACACCCATAAAAATATTGCTTTCAGCTACACAGGCCTATGCTGAAAAAAAAAAGACATAGCTCATAATTAAAAGATAAATTTCTCATATTTTGAAGGATTTCTTCAGTTTGTATGCAGTACGAGAGAATGGGTTTACAATGATATAAAAGGGAGTAATGTGGCAAGGCAATGGTAGGGTAGGACAATGGCAGCTCAAACATTTCAGTTCCTTGTTCTTAAAAATAAAGTATCTGTGGTAGTTAGCAAACTGCTGGAAGGCTTCAGAGGAATGAGAAAAACAACAGAAAGTTTGTAAAACTATCACTTGCTGTTTTCTCAACTGAATAGTGTAGGAGTATGCTGAAAATATATAGATAACTTAAACTATCTCCACTTTTCACATCAGATTGAATTACCACAATGTAAATTCCTACTGTTAAATTTTGTTATGAATCTAAACTTTCTTTTGCAGATCAGCATCTACTTTAACCACATGGTCTTAAAAACCAAATGGAGTGGCTAAGCTGATCATTATTAACCAAGCTTACATTTGTTGATCTCTACTGTTGCTGACTAGCTGAGGCTCCAATTTAGCAGCAACAGATCCCTTTGTCTGTGCTGATGGATCAAAGGTCAGACTAACTCCAACCATGTGGAGCCTAACGATAGCTAGGGGAGACCTATGATGAATATAAAAATAGAACTAAAGATAAAGGCTTTAATCACAAGTGACAAATGACATTTTTGATGTGTCAAGTTCAATATTAATTATTTTCAGCTGCTCTGCTTTTTCTTTTGTCTTAAGGAAACTACAGCAATTTGCTGACATGCCTGGAAAAGTTCAGGTGCAAAATGACCTCAGTTCAGTTTGCAGATTTACAGGAAACCATACACTATCCTTGGAGCATTTAAGTACTATGGCCTGTGGAAATACTTCAGCTTGTTAAAAAATATAACTCAGGAGATGATAGTGCTCTCTTCCCAATTTTAGAATGAGCTAAATCTTCTTTATTGCGGACATAAACACAACCGTGGACAGTGCTCTCCCAGCAGAGAATCAACAATTGTCTGGAGAAACAACACCTGTAATTAAATAACTTTCCAATAACTTAAAAACATTACAGGAGTGGGAACTTCTTTTCCACTTTTCCAAAGATGGTGTCCCTTCAATAACAGCCAGTGCCATCCATTCCAGTATGAAAAAGACATCTATGTTTTATGTGATTTCTGTCACTTTAGAAATCCACTGCCTACTCTAAGGTTTTATAAAACATCTTTTATTCATGGCAGAAAGCTAATTAGGCTGTCAAAATGAACATTTCTAAAAATCGTTCAATAAGTAGGAGTAAAAATTAATTACTGTAGTGGTTTAAAAGACAATTGAGAAGTGCAGCTTGACAGATCCTAAGCTCGAAGTTTTTCTTCCTTGGCCTTTAAGCTGAGGGGTAAACAACACTATGGTCATTGAAGAGAAATAATTATATTTAATCTGCTTACCACATGTGATGTACTAATAGGAAAATGAGTTAGGCAAGAACACAGTGGTATTTCAAATACCAAGTTATCTGAAGAATCAGTAAAAGATTTCCCTAATTCAACACAAACCAACTCAAAAGATATGGTGTTCATCACAGGTGAACTCTGAAAATACTGATATCTGCCTTTGATTACTCACAAGGGATCAGTTAAATTATAAATATCTGAGATCACTGCTTTTCCTGATTGCTGGAAACAACAGTAGTATGAAACAGAAGAACTCACGCCAAACAAAAAAAATCAAAACTAAAAAGAAAAAAAAAAAGAAGAATAAAAAGTTTTTAAAAGTGAGATAAAAAGAAAAATATAAAATAAACCTCTAAATTTAAGCAGAATTAGTTGAAGTAAGTTTTGTGGCAGAGATCTACCAGCAAAAGCAGATGGCAGCACCATGAAAGCCATTGTACTAAGGAGGAGGCCAAAAGAGAGAATCATTCTGTTGATACATGGTCAAAATGAGACAAATGGAAGGCCCCAGTGAGCCAGCCTGAAATGCAGCTATTTATTTTCTTCTGCTAAAAAGGTATTATTTCTGGAGATAAGGAAGCATTTCATAAAGCAGAAGAAAGAAGCCCAGTCCATCTATGTCACTAGGGAAAATTATTGCAATCCTTCATCTCAACCAATAGCTTCCAGCAGTGGATGCAGATGTTATCAATGAAAGAAAGGATGGAAATAGGAGATCCATATGAACATCTTTGAGCCATTAAGCAGAAGGACCATGTTTAAGCTCAAACTCTCTGCTTTCTGGCTAACAGCTAAACACCATCACTGCAGTGGCTAATGAAGTGGCAGACAGGGAAAAGAAGGATTTCTGGCATGCCAAGGCAGATGAAAGCAGCTGCACCACAGGATCAGAGGCAGCTGAAATCCAGCCTATCTGCTATCCAGCAAGGCCTGGCAGCCCCAGACTGCAAGCTGTCCTAGTGAAGACAGGGAGCAACTCAGGGTCTCCAGTAAAGCTGCACCAAAGGTCCATAAATAAAACTATTTATGTGCACATTACTGTGCTCATGTCTTCTGCTGCTTGGCTTTTTGGTTTGGGTTTTTTGGGGGATACCTTTTATGAAAGAGTTTAGAAATTGAGAAAATTAGAGTAATAAATACCAGTGATTCTAGTGATATTTATAAAAGCAAATGTTTGAAGCTTCAGTACATTATTTATTACTTTAAATTGAAGTCCAGTGCTTCTCATAGTCCATCAAGTTCTGTCTAAAGGGGTTACACAGAAGTTAGGAAGATACTCCAGCCGATGAAAAGACAATCACAACACTATTCTCTGGCTTACTACACTGATTGATTCCACTACTGACCTGAGAAAAACCTACATGTATTCACAACACTATAGGGTATAAATTTTTTCTTCATCTGTATTCAAAAGCAATCAAAGCAAATGATCTTTTTCTCAGTGGTGCCTGAGTGACATTCATGGAGAGAAAGCTTGGAGTTATGAACTGGCTATAAATGACTCACCACGCTTTACTGCATTAATATATGCATGTTTTCAGGGGCTGACCTTTGGGCTGACCTGTCAGAGGTACAGCAAAACCATCATCCACTGACAGGCCTTTACTGAGGGAGAAAAATCTTTGTAATAGCACAGAGGAATTTACTAATCTGACATCTAGTTTAGCAGATTAATCATGGATTTTCTTTGATCATGCCTTGCAACAATGTGCAGCAAGTCAAACCAATCAACAATCATTAATTAAACAGAACAATGAAGAGCAGAGGCTATTTAGTTATGAATGGCACACACTGACTGAATATTATGAGTTCCCAGATGAAAGCAACATTTCCTAAATGACATAGATCGGTACTAGATAAGCTTCAAGATAGCTGTGTGATGCAAGACGGAACCCTGAAAGAATGTTATCACAGTCTAAAGAAAAAAGTAAAATTAAACTAGAAAGCTGACTTGGGACTTGCATGAACAAAAGCCCTGCTCTGGGATTCCTGCAATCATTATGAACACCAGTGCAAGCTCTGCAGTGGTACTCATGCATTGCCTGCAAACACTAAGGACTGAAAATTCTGGTCTCATAAAACAGATAAATATAGAACAGTGTGACCCTATCAATCTGTCTCAGCCTTCCTTCATCTTAGGTGGTGTAGTACTGCTTGCTTAAACAACAGGGGTTTATCTTGAATGTGTAGACCCTGATACTTAGCTGGTGTAACCTCATTTTTGTATTGAAGCTGGGAGATTTAATATTTCTTTGCACAACCAGAACTCTGATCTTGTATGCTCTGACACTGAATTTTTGATTTCTTTTATTAAGTAATACAGAAAGTTGACAACTTTGTTGAAAACTTGTTACTCTTACAACAGCAGACTCAAAGTACTGCCTGGCTCTACCTTTGTGATTGTAAACCAGGCCTGTGTTCCTACCTGCATGACACTATAAAGAATGAGTAAGCTTTAATTATTCTGGGAAATTAAGTGAGTATAAAACAAAAGTGAAATGCTTAAGGGCACCTTGTTTTAATAGAACAAAGTATAAGGAAGTTACAGGCGTGTACCAGCTTAAAATTTTATTACCTAAATAATTGCATAATTATACAGTGAGAAAATTGTTTGATGCAAAAAAAAACCTCTTTAATGTTTGCACAGTTTCTTATTCTGTTCTAATCTTGAATGAGATATTTATGGCCAAACTTAAGCAGATCTTGTAGAAGTTTAAAATATTTCTTATTAACAGTAATCAAGGTTTTCCTTAAAGCTCCTTGTCACCAAAGGTTGCAGAGGTGACTGGTGAATTCCTCCCGAGTTTTGGAGCAATGAAGCAGCCTGGTAGGTGGGGGGCATTCTGGCACTGTCAAGGCTGCAAGCCAAAACCCAAAAGCAGTAATAAGGCTAACAAAGAGGAAATTTATAATGGTCCTCAGCTCTCCAGACAGCAGAGAAAGGGCTAACAGAGCCAGTAATCAAACAAAAACCAACAATGAGAGGCACATTTCAATAACGTGGCTATTTAAAGACTTATCTTAAACCACACAGCAGAAAGTTCACCAACTACAATTTTCAAATAAGGTTTGGCATTTTCCAGAGAGATGTGCTGCAGCTGAAACAGAAGGTCTTGGCTCCTTGTGTCAGATAATATGTGAGCTTGTTTCACCTGTGTTAGGCAGAAGATCCAAGCAGATGATACATACCTGTCCCTCAAAAATCTAAGAGTCTTTGTCTAATTTTGATGCCATTTCTACAACTATTCTGTGAAATGGGTAGACTGGCATTAGCCTACATTTGTCCATGGTTCCTTCATCTAAGTACAGCTTCCAGGTATCAAGAAATTAAAAAAGGGTTTTCTTTTAATGGACCATAATTTGTCAGTTTTTATTTTTACTCTGGATACTAAAATATATATATATATATATCTAATTCTGTATTTACTCTGGATTTTTTAAAAAAATCTGTTTTTTCCTCCCATTGTACTTAAGAAAAAAGTCACTAATGTGAGCTATAAGTTAAAAAATAATCTCTGACCATAATCAGAGCAATTCTACTGCATTTATATTACAAAAACATCTCTTCACATGGGACACCAGCTCGTGTTTCCTAATGTGGGTATCTAACTTCAGATCCTGTACCTAACCATCAATAAAAAAAGATAAAAGAGGTACCCAAATACATGTAATGAGGGCTAGATCAGCTAAGGCACACCTGTCTCTGGAGCTGTTAATATATAAAGCAGCAGCACATCCAAGCACCCTTGTCTCCTCTTCCCATCCTAAATGCCTACTCACACTTCTTTCCAACTCGTCCTACTGAAAATAACCTCTGGCGTGAAACCAGGTGGGAGTGCAAATGCATGTCCTTAGCTCCAGAGCAGAATACCAAAATCTGATGTCTTCAAAACTCATTACCATAATTCTTTCAGGGCAAAAAGAATGTGTCTATTCTTGGAAAGTGATTTCATAAGAAATGTTTATTTCATGAAGGAATCAAGCAGTATAGGAGTCAAGCTGTAATCTGTGCAGTTTCCTACTTGACTTTGAGATCACTGACAAATACAGTCCAAAGCATAAATGGATGAAGTTGATACAAGCAGTTTAAATGAAAGAAGAAAATTTCAGACTGGGATGTATTTAGAGCTATAAAATACAGTATTTCTTCAACGGAGACTATCTATAGCATATCTACCCTGTTGGTTTCAGTCACAAGGTATGAGAAAGTAGAGGTGCCCAATGAGACTGCTGTGATCACTGCTGACTTGAATGTGCCAAACCTCAGAGAGAGTTCTCTCCTAAATTGAGGTGCAGGTCTGGCTGCACCTTACTGCTTTTGCTATGGCTAGCACAGAGCAGAGATGGACAATTGGAATTTTTTTGTGGTCTGGCAAGCTGCTAATTTCATGAACATTCCTCTCTACCTGAAATTATAATTGTTGACTTGAAAAATAAATTTCATTTTTTGCTAGAGTAGCTGTAAGAGACCTTTCCTAATACAATATTTTTCACCCACATGAAGGTCTAGGTTAATTTCTTTCATGTCAAGATTTAGCTTTATTCATGACAATAAATAGTTGTGTTTCAATGAATTCACACAGGGTAAGGTTTTTGTCCAGACTCAACACACAATGAATAAAATTTGTTCCCATTGGAATTCTATTATTGTTTCCTAAACTGCAGTTTGAATAAAGCTTAATAATGCATGTTCACCTGAAATTCAGCAGCCACTGTTATGAAAACTATTTTCTTACTTTTGAAGCTTCTAGTAAATAGTGTGTATTTTTTTGTGGAGCTAGATATACAGTTCTGAAACTCTGAAATTGAAATGGATTGGGAGGTTATTAGCTGGGCTTACAAGGAAGATGCCTGTGAGGGTTCTCAAGCTCAGAAATAGATGTTGAAAATTACACCTGATATGCATATTTCAGGAAACGGTATTCAAAGAAGCAAACCCAATAATTAAGAGAGAAAAAAATTGCATTTCTCTAAGTTACTTAGCAATTTCTTCAACCACTCCAGCAGTGTTTGAAGCATATCATTAGAGATGTAATTCCTCATAATATACCTGGAAAAATAGTAACAGTTCTCTGAGGAGAAGTAAGGGAAGTTAATAAGATGAGCTGGAACAAGAGTAATTATAGAGTAAGGCAGAAAATAGATTTAGAACTCAAAAGCATATAAGAAGCTAATATATCCTAATGCATCAGTCTTAGCTGGAGAAGCCTAAATTGCACATAGCAATGATTCATTTGAGACATTATCCTAAATGAAGGTTTCTAGAACTTCTCTATGATACCATGTGAATATAAAGACCACTGCAATATAAAGACAAAATGTATTCTTGTATTTCTCTACACATGACAGCAGTTCTAGTCTTTTAGTAAAATGAGTCAAAATGAAGGTTTTTCAGCAGAAGAGATTTTTAGTTGGATATGTGAGACCTTCAGAAACTTTTAAATCAAATTATGTAGAACATTAGACCCAGGATAATGCAAACCCTACAACAGATATTTTGAAGAGGAAGGACAATATGAAGCACTCGCACTCTCTTGGACCAAAAGGATATTAGAAAAAGTTCAAATTTTATGTTTAGGGGAATTAAAGCTTTTTCTTGCTCTCTGAGGAAGAATAAGAGTTTCACATTTAGGGAGGCAGGAAAGGAAAAAAAAAAATCTTAAAATGCAGCACTGTAAATACAGGAAAAGAGCTGCTTAACATGGTGCCTCTAACACCCAGGTTCTGCGCTTGACAAATTAAGGCATCCTTCCAGTCCTATGTCCCTAGCTGATACAAAATGTTCATTTGCAAAAATAAAACCGCCGTTGCAGAAACACGTGAGATGATGAAGTTGCTAAGGGACCTGTAGAAGCTTGGTTCCAGTGTTACAATTATGGAATACAGAGCTGACTTTGAAAACATTTATCACATGATTGTGAAATCTATCACATGGGTCTTACCTCTGCATTCAATTACGTACTGTATGAGCCTGCAAATGCTTGTAAAAAACCCAATTTCTGACATTATGCAGAAAAATGATGCATTCATTTCCAAATAAATGAAAAGGACAAAAAGCAAAAATCTGATTTCATGTTTACAGCTAATGTCACAGAAGCCCTTTACATCATAAATGTGTACTCAATGTGAAATGAAAAATCATTACACTTATGGCAATTTATCATCTCCCTGCTGAGCTTAAAGAACTAATTGCCTCTCCCCATCAGCTTGGCCTGGCCAATGGTGTTGGGCAAGAAAAGCCTCTTTGGTACTGTTGGGCACATGTCCCTACTGAGCTTACATGGAAACCCTACAGTACAGTATATTCAGGTGCCTAGGGTTTCTCAGTAAAAAAAACCAAAGCAAACCAGAAAACCCTGTCTATTTAATCTCTAAACAATCTAGCTATGAAAATGAAATAATTTCACTGTGTGTGAAACTGCCCCGGTGGAAGACACTGTAAAACAGAGAGCAATCCGAGGTGCAATTTTCCATTGCACATGTTTTTCAAAGATAAACATCTGATCAGAACAGTTTGCTGTTGGTAAGTGAAAATAAGAACCAGAACTAATAGAGTAGCTGCCAGAAGCTTCCAGATCATTAACTATTGTTTATTTCTCCTCATGTTCAGACATCAGACTGCAGTGATGGAAGATACAGTCATTAATTTGGAAGTCATTTCAAGATGCTCCTATAAACACTGAATCAGGATACTGGCAAGCTGCCTATGAAAACTTGCTGCCAAGAAGCTTTTTTTCTTCTTTTGAGTAGTAATTTTTATTGCTGCTATTATTTTCTGCCTTCTACTTGCTGCAATAGACCAACTATGGCTAGGTCATCAGAGTTTATATAAGAACTGACTTTTTATACTTTTTTCTGCAGTTACAAATGGTTTATGCCTTTGCCATAAAAAAACTCTTTTTAAAAGTTGTATCATAAAGCATCGATTACTCTATTCCTTACCTATCTCATGGCAGCCAAAGAGAAAAATTTGGCTTTTCCTTACTGAGATGTCTATTAAAGTGACAGGTGAGCTGTCTGAAATAATTAATCTGCAAGATTTCACCGAATGTATGTCTTCCCTCCTTCACAATCCCATATTTATAGTTTATCTTAATTAAAAAAATAATTTAAAAAATTAAATAAAATAATTTTTCTCTCTGACAATATTTGGATAGGAAAATAGTAAAATGCAATAATATAACGATAAATTCCTGTAAATAACATATTAAGCATGAACTACTACTATGATTGTAAAGGATATATTTGAAATATAGGATTTCCATATTCTTGCAAATAATTTCATTCTCCTGGACAAGCCCCGAGCCAATGGCTCAGAACTGCCACTGTCCAGGACTAAAATACTTCATACCTTCTGAGAGTCTGAATGCTTGCCAGAATTTTCAGTTTTTTATGATTATAATGTAATAGTTAGTTGGTGCATGAAAGCATCACAAAACCAAGAATTTATTCTGAATCTTACTACAACAATATGGATGCTGCATTTCATGCATCATGAAGCTATTGCTAATTAATGCAGATGGTGACAGGCTAAAACAAATCCTAATAACAGCTGGTAGACTCTCCTGAAGAACCAAAAATTGTACAGATCATTTGAAGTTTACACAATAATTTTATGGCACCGTTGATTGCTTAAAATACTGTGCATCACTGTCAAAGGGAACATCTGATGTGAGAACAGTTTGTCCAGCCAGAAGAGGGATAATTAACATAAATCCAGAATTCTATTCCTGAGTTAAAGAATCTTATAGTATATGCCACACAATCTTGAGGAAGTCAAAGTTAATAGCTTTAAATGTTAAAATATTATGTCTTTCTGCTGACTTAGAAATAATCAAGAAGAACAATCCTCCACTGTTGTTTTGGCCTGGACATAACACAATAAAATGTGGAACAGTAATAAAAGACAGAATGAGTAAATTCCTTTATAATAGTGTGATTAATTTTAAATTTCCTTTATAAAACCATAGTTATGTCTTCACAGTCTATTTCTGGATCAATAAACAAAGAAGAAACCAAGTTTCTGATCTGATAACTGTGTTTTTATTGAAAAAGTATGAATTAGGAAATAGAAGCCTTTAAATACTCAAAAATACTCTAGGTTAGGAATGTCCAGCCCTATTAATCCTACATACCACATCCTAAACCCCAGGAACTTTACATAATACATACTTGATACCACAAAGAACTCAGTGGATAGGCAGCTCAAAGAGCTGCTCCTCTGCCAGGAACAGCAATGCCTCTGTCACAATTCCTCCATTTCACTGCAGGATGGGAAGGAGCTACAGTACAAGTAGGCTCGAGGGTCTCTTGGACCTACACCTTGCACAGGTCAGGATGAACACCTCCTTAGGGAGCAGGTCCAGTGCCGGTTTTCAATTGTTTCTCTTTGCTGATTTATGCTGATTTATGTCCGGAGATAGCTCAGGGATGCCACTTGCTCGGTTTCTTGGCTGTTTCAAAGACCTGGAAAGGCCCAGAGTGGCCTTGGGCAGCCCGGTGCTTCAAAGGACGAGGAGAGACTTCTGATCTTGTTTCAGTCTCGGTGTTTATTAATTGTTTATCTAAAAGATTTTCTTTCAGCTCGACAGAGGTCTGCACAGCAAGTCAGCCATGGGCACACTCTGCAACCCCCGGGGCGGTCACTTATCTTTATACTCGAAGTTACGTGTACAATATTTATGATTTTTCTCCAATGCCTTCTACCCTTATTAACCGGTGCACTTCTAGTAAAGACTAATCCCAAAGTGCCACCATCACCACAGAAGATGGAGGCCAAGAAGAAGAAGAAGAAGGACAGGACACGCTCCAATTCTTCTATCTTACTTCTCTAGACCCCCCTGTACAGAAATCCTAAACCCTGTGTTTTATACTCTAACTAACTTATCCCTTCACCATTCACCCAGTAAAATCCTCCCAGTCTTCATACAGGTGTCATCTCCTGTGTAGGATCAAAGTCCTGCCACCAGACACTTCTGGCAACATTCCAGGACTCCCGAGCCCCCCAAGGGTGGTCTCGGTCACTCTGCACCTTCATCCTGAGGTGCTGAGATCCCACAGTCCAGGACAGGCAGCAGCTCAGCCCACAGAGTGATTGCACCCCACAGCAGCCTGGAGCTAGCTGAGAGTGAGCTTCATCCCAAGAGCTGCTCTAAAGGTTACCCTGCTTTCCCTCCTCATCTTCCTTTTCAAGGAAACTTGCTTTCAGGAACACAGAAGTCTTTAAAGAATGATCTTGAAGCTATGGTCAAACTAATTTAAGGTTCTTTAACTGTGAATAAGAGTCATGCAGTTTGACCACATTAATGGAACCTATTCATCTGGTTCTCCCATAATTTCCCCTGTCATTAGTCCTAAAAAGTGTTCTTTGTGTGAGTTACAAACCAGAATTTGCAGCCCTAACTGATCCTGTATTTACAGAGCATGCAAGGCAATGAATGCTTTATCAGGCTCCAGTCCAGACTCAGACTGGGACAGGAGGGCCTGAAGGATGCAGGGAACATGCAGCCCACCAGGGCACTTGCAGGATGGCTGCACAATGAACAGAAATGCACTGGGAACCCAGGACAGCAAGAACAAACTCCATGTGTCCATGTGTGAGGAGAAAGGGTATTGCAGCAAAAGTTAAGCTAGGAAATCATGAGAGGATATTGCTGTTTCCTAGCATTGGTCTCTGAAAGACTTAAGTATCCTGTATGGATCCAGAGGCATTACTTTAATATTTGCTCAGAACTTTTGTGTGAACCTTCCTACTGGTAGTCCAGTTAGGGAGGATAGGGTTTGTGGGCATCACAGTAGAGACATCACATTCCTGTATGAAATTATCTGCAGAAACTGAGATAGCTTAACCAAGGCAGACAGAAAGACCAAAGAAACAGACAAAACTTAGCTTGCAAATCTTTTGTGACTAATTCACTTACTACCACACTTCCAGTTTTCAAAGTTAGTCAAGATTATAGGAGTGGGAAAATAAAGAATCTTTATAAAATGTCCAAAAATTCAGTGAAGTTCTTATTCTAACAGTACATACTAAAGGGAAATGTCATGAAAGGTGAAACCAATGCTAATGTTTACTCTGAAATACAGAAATTAATAAAATCCAAATTTATCTCATCTTCTGTTTTTTCTAAAGAACTCCAAGAGCTCTCCAGCAGTGTGTAAGACATGCATAGCAACAGAAATACAACAGTCATAACACACTGGCCCAGCGGAGCAATCTGATCACATCTGGAAATGACCACTTTTAGCTGGCAGGAAGACCTTTAAACACAATACAAAGTCATTATTATTATGATGGAATTAGCTGTACCAGCAACAGGTTAGAAGCAGCTCTCAGCACCTCACCTTCCTTATGTCACTTTCCTTTCTGAAGTGTATTATCAAATTCCTTTTCATGATCTTCTACATTAGGACATATAAACAGATTACACTTCCCAAGGACTCCAAATCTGCAGCTGTATTATTTATGAAGGTTTTCTGAAGGATACAAACAATAAGCACAGACATCCTTTCAATCATTATTCTGAGATCTACAGGAGATAAAGTTCCCCAAACCAGCTTCTAGTATTAAGTACTGGCCTCAGAGGAATGCACTGAAAATTATTTGCCACAAATATTTGTCTTTATAGAGCATCCTAATTGATACCAATCTAAATGTTTGCTGCAGAATTATTACAAGAAAAGGACAAGCAGACCACAGAATTTGCCAATACTGTTTAAAAACAGAGCAACTTTGAACAGACAGAATTTACAGGAAAACAAATTAAGAACAATAAAGTTTAAATGTATAGTCATAAATCTTTGCCAAGCATCTAGAATTCCAGTACTTTTTGGAGAAAAGTATTTTGAAGTTACTGGGGTTTAGTTTCACTTTTGAAGGTATTTTAGTTTTGTTTTTCATTTGAATGCAATGCCTAAAATGAAGTTAACATCTCAAAGGACATTTTTATTTCCATCAAGTTAAGCATTTCATGGACACATTATACGCACAGCAAATTTCAGACCTAATTCTGATGGAAAAAAAAAAATATTCTGGGAAGAGAATCATTCTTGAAATAAACAAGGAAAAAAATTTGTTTTGGCTTTTACTTGCTAATGAATTGTAAAAATGTGACCAATTGCCCAGGACTAAATTATGATAATTTAAGATTTTTTTTTTCTCTATTAGTAAGACTTAGCCCATGTTTAATTAAGAAAAGTTTAATTATTTTGTTATTTACATACACATAGCTCTGAACTGTACATATAAATGCACACATATATACACACACAACCATAATTCCATTCACTCTGATACAATTGCATGTGAGTATTGTTTGAATATTTTGCAAACACAAACACAGATCACAGAATCACTAGGTTGGAAGAGACCTTTAAGATAATCGAGTCTACCCCAGCCCCTAACACCGAGTGCTGCATCCAGTCTTATTTTAAACACATCCTGGGATGGTGACTCTACCACCTTCCCAGGCAGACCATTCCAGTACATGATCACCCTTTCTGTAAAAATCCTTTTCCTTATATCCAACCTACATTTCCCTTGGTGCTGCTTAAGGCTATGTCCTCTCATTCTGTCAGATACTTCAGGATGTTATAATATGCCTTGCATTCTACAGTCAGATCGGACTTGAATGCTTTAACATTTTAATTCAACTATGCAATCTTTTTTTTTCTTTTTTTTTTTTCTTTTTTTTTTTTTCACCTAGGACTGAGTCCAGAATAATTTTCTCCATTCAAGGTGAAATTTAGAAACCAAGAAATCATGTTCCATTGAAAACTGTCCTTGAACTTTTTTTAATTGAACTTCAGGGCTAAATCAGGGGGGAAAAAAACCAAAGGGAAGCAAGGACACTTTTCTTTAATAGTCTGAACATAAAAAACATCTCCCTTTACACATTGCATTAATTGTTCAGTTCTCAGGAGAAAAATATAAGCTATAGAGAGAGATTTAATATCTAAAGAGTTTCAACAAACTTATCTGGAGTACTGCCATTACAATAATCAAAAGAAAAAAAGTTACTCAACTAAACATATTTTATAACAAACCTAATGACAAATACAGCAGAAATAAATGAGGTGCCAGCACTGCCTAATCAGAAACACACTGTGCAGTACCCTGATAGGGTTCTAACACATTTATTAGGGGAAAACTTTTAGTTTAACCTGAAAATCCTCAGAGGCAGCATTATCCCCTGCAGGTTTTATATTATTCTTTTCTCATTGTAGTTCTTCATTAGGCTATAAGAGCTCCCAAAGCACTAGCTCTCTAAATAAAATCAGCATAGAAAAATAAGAAACCAGGTATCCAAGTTACAAATGCAATGATCAAATTAAAGAAAGTGAGAAGCATTTGAAGGAGTCATCCAACTCCATCCAAAGCATTCACTATTGAATTTCCGCATATTTATCTGTAGTATCTGTCTTTGGTGGCATTGCTCTTCAACACCATATACATAGCACTATGTTGTTGATTTTGGGTTTCTTCTAGGGGTATTTTCTGTTAGTGTATGAACTTGAGTTTCCAGATTGTTTTCAGAAAACCTTCCGTGGATGCAGAGAGAATTCAAAAGGCTCTTCCCACTGGGTTCAGTTTAAGCTCAGTCAGCTATGATGGAAGACAAGTCTTTCTCCAAAAACACTTCTGCAATTGTCATTATACACATTACTGGTAACATTAAAATATTTACTTTCCTTTGGTAAGACAAGTGCTTTGAACACTATTAGCTGGTTATTCAACATGGAAAAAAATTGTGAAAAAAGGGACTACCAGAAGAAGAGATATTCTTATAATTTTTATTTCATATCCATTAAGAAACTATAATATTATTTTCCTCATTCAAGGGAAATATACACATATAATAACACAAATAAGTTAGCTGACCTCATCAGGAATGCTGACTTACTGTGAGCTAACTGAAAGCTCCTTCAATTCTGCATTCCAGTCCTTGGAAAAGGCCAGAGAAAAAGCTAACAACACTTAAGTGCATCAAGAGAAGAGCTGCTCCCTTCCTATTTTGACCCTGCGAATGGATAAAATGGCTATAAATTTCCAGATATGTGCCCTATTTTCAATTTTTAAAAAAAGTCACTCCGTGGTTATTTTTCTGTATTTAATAAGATAAATGTAAAAATAAAAATTAATATTCATTGATTTATGAAGAAATCAATGCTCTCAAAGAAATTTTGAATCAGATTCAGTAAAATGGGTAAAGTAATCCTAAATCACCAATGTAAAAATCTGTTGTTATACTTCTAAAACTTCTGAATTTTTCACCTAGCTTATGGAAAAAAACACCCAAACCCAAAATGTTTCATACTAAAGAGTTTTAGAGTATAAGCAAGTCCGCAGAAAAGATCAAATATCAAAAATTCAAGAAGAATTAAGATATGGAACAACGCACTTTCTTTTTATTTGGAATTTTAGGAAAATAAATTGTTTGCAGATTTTTGCTGTTAAACTGTGACACAAAGTGTGACATCTTGTGCTGCCAGGACTTTTGAGCACCAACTTCAAAATTAAAATTGAGGTCCAAGTATTTGTCAAATTGTTTTCAATTAAAAAAACCCCACAATTTCTGTAAAAAAGCTGCATTCCTCAAACCAGGAATAACACAAGGAACCAGGTGCAGTATCTAAGAGCCAACCACTCCCAGCAACACCCACACACCAAAAAATGTCTGGTTTTAGTAACTTTTGCTTAAAGTTTTATATATGAATCAAGTTCAGATTTCATGAAAACCATTTCTGCAGTACCACCAGACATCAGGGAAATCTTTTTCCCTTCATGTTAAGCCACCACAAGAGTCAACAACTCAGTCTTCACATGAAATGCATTCAGATACAGTATTTGTGTCCTTTTTGTGGCATATCACAGTAACTTAAATATGTTAAATTCTGACTTAGCACCTGTTCTTACACATTGGCAGGAAAGAGGCAATTTTGACCAACAGCACTGAAATACAGACAATTCCAAAAACAGGAACAGTGACACACAGCATGAACTATTACATAACTTTACCAGCAATCTTTACTCCTTTCTAAGACAACGGAAGTTTTTCCCATGAAACCATAACTACTACTATCTCAGGCTGAGACCAAAGAGCCACAACAATCTTCTCAGCCAACACAGGCAGGAATCAAACCGAGCAGCTCCGGATCTCAAAAGGGAATATTTTATCTGTGGACATTACCAAGCCAAGATTTCTTCCCAGAGGAGAAAAACAAATATACATACTCTCCTCTAATATGCATACCTAATCATGGTACTACAATACATTTTTGGAATTATCAAGAAAAAATGCAATTCTATCAGGGTTAGACAGAGTCAAGATGTTAATACTAGAGAGGGTAACTGCATGCTGCCAGCAGCATTCTGCCCCAAACAGGTTTAGGTGCAGAGCTCTGTCTAATGTGGCAGAGCTGACTTGGCACCACTTCAGAAATACATTAGCTCTCTTTAGAAGAAAAAATTTATAAGTATCAAAACCCTATGGTCACTAGAGTTGAACAAAAATCTCTACTGTTACCTGAAGCAAGGTCAGGGCCACTGCAGAAAAGGAAAACTTCTGACCAAGATTGTAACTCAAAATTGCCAAAATACTTCCTCTGTCACCCTGATGGTTCATGTTTGTTTAAACTAGGATTTGGCAAAGCTGGTCTAATCATTTAACTACTTTTAGTATTTCCTCCATAGTGGGTAACTCAATAACAAATTCATAGCTATGGTAGCAACTTAGGTGAGTTCTTGGCTCCTGTCTGAGTAAGGGCTGAGTTTTCCTCTCCCTGATGTTTTGCATCTGGCACATCATTAGAGAACAACTCAAATTCCCTTCACACACATAGGTTTTGTAATACTTTGCCATAAAACCTTTCCTGCCTCAACAGCACCTAATCTTGATGGTTAGTTCTATATTTATCTGAAAATATTAAATATTCCTGTTAAACTGTTTTGAAAAAATAGTATTTTCCTACAGCGTCTCTGCATTTTATTGCTTCTTTAAAAATTGAGGAGCAAAATCCTGTTTTCACAGATCTGTTGTCTCCAGTAGTGTTCTCTACCTTTGCCCTCATTTATCAAGGTGATCACTTTTGCTTCTCACCCTCTAAGTCACATACCTCGGCCATACATCTTTATTTGTTTGGTTGGTTTTTTCCAGGAAGTTTGGCGAAACATATACAAGGATTTTTCAAGCAACTTTTTGTCCTCTGCAAATCTTCTGAGTGGAAAGGATGATTATACTCTCATACAGATATTTTATTGCCTTTTTTTCCAAAAATTGCAGTTTCCTTAAAAATTAATAAGAATTATTCTCTGGAATACTTTTTAAAAGGCAGATTGGAACTCCCAAAGCAGTTCTTGACATTTTGAAATATGGTTTTAGTTTAGATCTTGCCTAAGTCCTTAATTTGAATCCTTAAACCCTAATTGGGCAACATTTTCCTCAATCTTCTTAACAAGAATGAAGCATGTTTATTATATGATTAAGAATGTTTCCATCTCCACTCCCTAAAGACTTTAATTAACTAACGCAAGAATGACTTCATCACATTGTCATCTCTACAACAACTGGATAATGTAAAGAGACTCCAGCATCAAAATCAAAGCTCCAGTGTGAGACCAAGCCATGGCCACCCCATTACTCACACACGTGGACACACCTCTGGGCCTTGGGTGAGAAGGATTGACGCTGGGAAAATGCAACACCCAGGTCTCCACTCAGACCTGTCCCATCAACTCAAGAGAGCCTCCCCACCTGTCCAGATTTCAGGTAAATTTCTGAACCTCAGTACCAAGGCAGTCTTTAGCTGTCTCAAAAGGGAGGAGCTGAGCTGATTGCACAGGTTGGTAACAAACAGGGCAGGGAGCCAGGAAATCAACACACCTACACTCTTCCACACTATTGGATGAAATAAAATAATTTGGAGTTGGCATGGGAAAAGTGTGTGCTAGGAGGCTGTTAGTTCCTCTTCTGTTGCCTTAGGCAGTCAGGAGAAGGCAATGAAATTAATTAGTCAAAGCTTAGCTAACTATTTGAGGACCACAAAGAGAATTTTAGGGCTGTGCTTAAGCCTGGTCCCTAACAGTGACTCTGACATGCTCTAAAAGCAGGAGAGATTTGCTCTAGAGAGTTGGAAGCTACAGAGTATTAAGTGGTTAATTTTGAACGTGCTAATATTTTAGGATTCAATGGAGATGATGCTTCTTGAAGCAATTGCATTTTGCAGTGCTTACGTCTGCAGCAGAACATATATTCTACCAACTGTAAAAGGAATTTAGAAAAATCCTGCTCTGATTTTTTTCACCTGGTATCCAAGACATGGAGTGGACTGTAGAAATTCCTTCTTTTGGATGTATTAGGGTACTTAATACTGGAATACAATTTATAGCCTCCCTCATGACAGAGTAGACAGGAAAACTCTGCTTTTTACTGTGATGATTCCACTGACACAGTGTGCATGCAACTTTTAGAAAAATATGTTGATAATGAACTGGCTCCCATGGTCTTAGCATCTTGTTTCTCTTAGCTGGACAGTCAGAACCTTAATTCTTAACAAGCAATTTATAGGGTGCACAGTGGATTACCATAATAAGAGACAGAACCACTTACAATTAAAATACTATTGTCCAGGGAGGAAAATAAAAATACAATTGTGCCTTGTCACAGATTTCAAATAAACACATTTTTGAAATGTTCCCAGGTTTTCTGTTTGGGATGTTTTATCTCTTCCTGAATGTTCAAGACTACTCATGTATTTGACATTGTTTATGCTAGGCTAAAAAACAGAGCTCGTTTATATACTTCAAAGTCACTTTTTCAATTTGCTCACTCTAGCTTTGGCAGACAAAAAGGAGGACTAGAGTAAATAGTGCTACACACACGCATCCTCCCTCCACTTACTCCCACTAAAAAAACAAGTAATATTCCTCTTGCTTTCTCCCCATTCTTGCATTTCCAATAAGCTGAGCTTGTATCTGCCATTGGAGAAACACAGCTGAGACCTGTACAACACATATTTAAATTTAACACATTCCCATGGCAGTAATGAACAAAGCAGTCCTTCCCTTCAGGAAAATCCTGGACTTGCACTCCCCAGGTCCCTGAGCAGTATAGAATTTAGAAGAAAAACAGGAAACACATGTGGAAACCAGATAGAACTGACCAAACCTAGCTATTAAGGTAGCCCAGCCAGTAGCTTTTAAATAAATAATCACATCTATCTATATTATGCCTGGCTGACCCTTCCCTCCCCCACCAGCTATTCATATTGAAACATTTAGGCTAGGTGTATTTATGAGCTTAAATATGCAGAGGAAAGGAACAGGAGCTAGTGAACTATTTACATACATCTTATACTGAGAGTTTACAATTTTATCATACATTCATGAAAAAAGAATCAATATAACCTATACAAGTTAAAAAAAGACTACACTTTTGATTGGTAAGTGTTTATGCATACATAAGCAGCTAGTGTCCATATCTGCTTTATTAAGTAGACACCTACATACATAAACATTTATATAATCTCAGATACATATGTTCCTGCTCAGAAATCAGAGTAACAGGGCAACATTTTTTTCAGTGATGGAAAAATTAGTCATAGTCATAATGATTAGTGCTGTGGGTTTTTTCCAAATATACCTTACCCTACCAAGATCTCTGATTTTTGAAAAATCTCTAAAATAATTTACGTAATCTTTGATTTCTGTGTCTCGAGGAGTATTTTACAAATGAAGATGGGACATTTTTACTGTCCTCCAATCCAATGGTATAGATACTATATGTAATGTGATGTTGTAAATAAAAGATTTTGTAACTCTCAGTACAGAAGATGTAAGTGATGATAACACAAATCAGACTGTGCACACGAGCTGAGCTCATTTTCACAGAAATATTGCTTTCCCATGTGTGCTTAATGAAACAGCAGGAAAAACATTCAGGCATTCTAATTGTGCCATCTATGAAACACAGTGGGACTCTCAGCAAAAAGGCTGCCAAGACCTTAATATACAGTGACCTTGCAACTCTCTGCCTGTGACAAGCAACCTGCAGCATCCTGAGGTTCATATCCAGCATTTTGGGAAAAATCAAATTCACTTCTCTGGGTGCTTGGAAAATTTGACTCCTCTCAGAAAGGATGAGTTCAATAAATAGTTCTAAACTAACAAAATTTTAATAAAGTGGGATGAGAATGAACAATATTTACAATGACCCTCAATAAGCAAGCAACCCTTGCTTTCTCAAAATAAAAACATAATAATTCAAGTCATTGTCTTTATAGAGTGACCTCTATGGAAGCTGGAGCCCCTCTGCAAATACTTCTCAATGACTGGGTTTGGAAGTACCACCAGGTATTGAATTGGGGAGCTCAATTCAATTTATGGTACTTTGCTATCTGCTAGCCACTTTTCCCATTACTTACTCTATGGCAATTTTAGTTTTTCTGCTAAACATGGTGGCAAAATGTTCTTGTCATTTTTCTAAATATATTTTCCTCTTTCACATTGCAGCATTTCTCCATCCAAAAGTTTCAAGACAGGGCAGTAGAACAAGCCAGTAGCCCAGTCCAGGCTTACTTAGAATTAATGTCTTAGAAGTATATTTGTCACAGAATTCCCCATAATACAAAAACTGCACTGGAAGCAGGAGATGTCTTTGACACTGCTTCATCACAGTGAGGATGAACTGTGGTTAACAATAAACACAAAATGGATTTTGACAAGAACTGGCGAAACTTTAAATTATTTTCTGCCTAAACATATGGGTTTGGAGTGAAGGAAGGGTTAAACACTGAATTTGATATGTTTTTTGTAACAAGCAAAGACATTGGTGATACTCACCGAATGAAGAGAAACCAGCAAAATCAGTGGTAAAAGTTGCTTTACCCTGGATAAAAGAATCAAGAAAAGCAGTTTTGTAGAAAAAAAACCCCAAAACCGTCTCACTGGCTACTTGGTGTAGTGAAGCAGTGGCACGAGAATAGCAGATACTTCATGTGTCTTAGGCAAAGTTATATTGCAGGAGAGGTTTGCTGGGCCTGACTCTTCCTGTATTCACCCTTTTCTATAAATGCATAAAGCTCAGTCCAAGACTGTTCATCCCCCAGAGCAGCATATAACAACCACCTTTCCTGTGTCAAATTGGATTTGAAAGCATACATGGATTACTTTTGCCTACGGAACCTTACTGCCTTCATCACATGGGCAGACAGGCACCACCACCATGAATCTAAACTAATTGTTTGTCTCATTGTGCTGTTTAGGTGTGATTATTTACTTCTCTTTTCAAGCCTGGGAAAAAAATACAAGTGTTAGGGGGAGGAAGGATAGAAATGGGCAAGAATTTTCTTCAAAGATAGTAGTAGTTCACCCAATAAAAAAAAAAGAAATTCTTGTAAACTCAAGTCTCAAACTAAAGTCCCTTGGGCTCACTGTGCACTATGACCATGAGACACATGAGCCCTGCTCTTTAATTTTACAACTTAAAAAAAAAAAAGGTCAAATAAAAACAAACAGAAAAAGTGTAGTTTGTTGTCCTGGCTCATTGCCTCAGTGGTTTGGTTGCTAAGAACAATGAAATGCTAAAAGGCCATTTATACCACAGAAATCCTGAGCACTGGCTCTGCTTTTATCTTAGTCACTGAAACAGAACATTTAATCTACTTGCTAGAAGTAACTTCTTCACACAGACTTTTTGGGATCCACCATAGTGACTCACTTATTTTTGGCATTATATATGCAGCTTTATTCTCCCCACATATAGAGCAGCTGAAACAGGCACCTTTCCATTTAAAAAGGCTTGGTTAAAAGAAATTAAGAAAATTAGAAATAAAAAAGAAAGAAGGAAAGAAGGAAAATAAGAAACATTGTGGTATTGCGAGCTTTGACTTAATGTGAACTTTCCTATATTCCAGTCATGAGACTTAACCAAGAACAGCCTTGGGGATATTATGATGGGAAAAGCAAAGTGTGGTGATTGCATTGGGAATATATTAGCTGGAACGCTGTCTCAGCAGCTGGCGAGCAGCCTGTTGAAAACAGCATTATTCCAAGAACTATATAAATAAACAGAGGCCTTGGGAATTTTTATCCATCCAAAAAATCTCTTTGCCAAGCCAACCATTACCCAAACTTTCTCTATATGTGTGCCTCACATGGAGGGTACTTTATACAGAGTAAGAGATGACTGATTATGCCTGTCAAAGGCGTTAAGTTTGGGCTGGGCAGGGGCTAATTTCCAAAGGGGATGAAGAAGAAAAGGGTGTGGGGAAAATGGATTTTCCAGAAGTCTAACCTAATGTAATTATGCAGCTAATTATTGGTGGACTTCCTCTTTGTTCCTACTGCTGACCATCAATAACTATATTTTACTTTATGTTCATAGGGCCTCAGGTGTTAGTTCTTGCAACTGAGTAATTCTCACCTAACAATGCCCAGATGATAATGCATCACACTGCAGCTCTACCTAACTGCTCAGAGAAGTCTCCAGAAACAGAAGAATCTTGTTTGTCCGGCAAAGGCTGGGTCAGACCAACAGCCTCAGTTGATTGGATGTAGAAGGACACCAAAGACTCCCTAAGGCAGCTGCTTTGTCACACCATAGATGATGAAAAACTGCTTACTCCTTTCTGAGTCTTCCTCAGTGGAGACTTAGCTATCCCTCCCAGGTCCACAAAAAAAATTGAAAAGCACTTTTCCATACTAATTGCTATGCCTAATAAGATCTAAAATAATAATCAGCATCAATATAGAGTTCTATTGATCACAAGTTGTTCCAGGAAAATCAGTACAATTACCATGAGAAAGACAGGAGTAGGCCAAAAGCACAGCTCTCCAGATGGCTGTAGCATTGCTTTGCACATATCCAATCCTCTTTATTCTTGTGGCCCAAAAGAGAAAGATTAAATATGGAGTAATAATAGGCAAGAGAAGTCAGGAACAAAAGATAGAGTCACAATGACAAAAAATGCAAGCAAAGTTTTTCAAGAGTATTTACCCTGATAATAAATATTCTAATTTCTTTTTAAAAACAGTTCTTTTTTAAGTCCAGACTTTTTGTCCTGCTCCAAACTTTATTTATTGGCAGCTGAACTTTTTAGCAATGATGTAAGTCTTCTAGGGCTAACATTTGTCAGTTTTACTGTTGACATTATTTAGCCATAGAGAACAATGTAGAAGGCTTGTGATAATCATATATTCCTGTGAAACATATATTAACACCACTTACAGCTATTGACACAAATAGACAAATAATCAGCACATTCTTTTAACCAAGTCCTCCATTAGTCAATGCCATCATGATGTAATTTATAAGATGTTGGAATCAACAGGCCCTTCTATTTCAGGATTTCTAGGTACTTTCCGAAGATTAATTAATTTTTATAAAGCCCATGGGAAATTTACTCCTGCTGTACAGATGTGGAAACAGACATGGAACAGTTAAGTGATTTGCCCAAACTCACATAGGAAATATGAGTCAGTTTGAAAGAAAGAACTTGTGTCACCTCCTCCTTTCTTCACTTTAGTTAACTGTCAAGTAATAGTGATGAAAGTTATACAAAAACATCACAGGGAAGCAAGAATGGAAAATAAGAAAAAATATCACCACAAAATATATTTTAATAAAATTATGGGGAAATGTAATCTGACCTATGCAACAATTTTTTGGTAATTCATAATGATTTATGGAAGTTCAATGGATAACAAAACTCCCAGGGTTTGTGCATATGGAAGTAATAATAAAAGTGTATCACACAAGGCAATTCAACATTCAAAATATTTCACATACCACAAGAACACCATTTGTAAATCTTCATAGAATCAATCACAAAAATCAGGTGTAATTTAATTATGCTCAGACTAGGCACAAGCAGATTAACATTTATCTGTTTGAAAACATTTTATGCTTTTATTACAATTATGTTGGTTGGACTAGAAAATTGCGATTCGTAAGTCTAGTATCTCCAGGGGCTTGAGAAAAACGGTTTGTTTGGGCTTGTGCAGGTGCTGTGATTCAGCACAGTAACACACAGGCTGCTCAAAGGCTCTACACCAAAGAATCCATGGCTTGGTTCCCAGTGACTCAAGCCAGATTCAAGAAACTATAAAAATGAATAGAACAGTAAATCTCCACCCATTAAAAAAAAATATTTACCATCAATTTCTCTTGTGATGAAACAAGTTGGTATCCAAAAGTGATACTGACACCTTCAGGTTTACATGAACAGGCTAAAGCTCCACAGCCCATGGTTATATAAGAAATTAGGGCAGAAAGTGAAGGGAAAAAAAAGCAAACAGGCAAACTTGACCAACTCATAGCAGAAGCATCTGGCAGTGTGAATGAAAGCAGTGAAAAACTGATAAGAAATTATTTTTCCCAAACTGTTTCTTAGAAACCAATTCGGAATTTTGACATGGCTTTCAGTTTTTATTTTTTAATTCATTAATTTCAAACACTCAGGTTTTCACAAAGACATACATCTTTGAAGTGAGCAGTGCCAAGTTCTGGAGTTCATTTAAGGTACACAAGCTAAGACTTTAAACAGAAATTATTATAGGGCCTTCTAAATCTTCCTAAACAACATCAAAATCCCCAGAATGCAAAAATTCTCTCAGGTATTGTCACTTTCTTTCTAAAGCATTCCCAGACCTCTAAGTATGCACTTCTTAAATGATATGGCTGACATTATGGATGATGGTCCAACTCCCCTGTCAGCAGTCTTGGAGCATCAGCAGGTATTTCCATAAGTACCAAAGTCCAACAGAACATCAGCTCCTTGTTTTGTTTTTTTCCCCCTTCGTTCCAAAAGCATTGTGATAGCTGAAAATAGCTATATTTATCACATATGATGTACCCTATTAATCTACATGAAGATTGCTTTCCTCTGTGTTGTGCTTCAGGAATGGTACTCCCCAATTAAATGCTCTCACTGAGACCCTTGAAACCATGTGTCACTTGCTCACTCTCTCCCTTTCCCACTCTCATCCTCAACGGTGATTGGAGCAGAGATTTGGAGGCATAAAAGGTAAAGACCATGGGCTGAGATAAGAACAATTTACTGGAAATAGCAATGAGGTAAGAAAATGAACAGGAACAATATTAATAACAAAATTGTACAAGACAGAAATGAGTAATTCACATGCAAAACACCCAGAGCCAGCATCACCTGACTGCTCCCTCTGCCTCCTTACTTAGTTGAAAGAAGCCCCTTTTCCCAGGAAGAGACTCCCTTCCCCTTGTGCCTGGCAATGAGGTGAGGCGCTACAGAGTAATCTTCATGTCCCACCATGCCCTGTCCTGGATACTGATAAAATTAACCCTGTCCTGGCCAGAGCCAGGACACCTTGCCACAAGACAGGACCCCCTCTCTACATTGCCCACATGTTGTTCTGGGCTCCTGAAGAGCTGCCCAGATCCTTCCAAGAAGAAGGGGAGCAGCATCAAGAGAGCAGAAGACAACCATGTTCCCTCTCTCTGCAGCATCAAAATGAACTTCATCAAGGACAGCACAGAAAACACATTTTATGCAAACTTATCACTCCACAATTTTCCCTAAAGAAATGGAACAGAAGAAGACATCAATGTCACCACTAAGATATTAGTAAAGGCCTTTAGATCTTTCCTTGTAGCACCACCTCAAGATCAGCTGCATGCCAAAATTGCTATGAAGAACTTAAAACAACAGATAAAGAGTCTTGTTGCTATGGACATAATTAAATCACTGACAGGCACACCAAGGTCACTCTTAAAATGGCGCACAAAATCGGCAAAAGCAATATCTCTCAAAATTCTTACAAGTCTTGCTCAGATGTTCTTTTATCTACAATCAAAGACTGCAGCAGAACTCACAAATTTTACTCCCCCACCATGTTTGTATGCCTTTTGGCAGGTAATCCCTCATGATAAAGCCATGTGTCTGCCA
Source organism: Melospiza melodia melodia (assembly GCF_035770615.1). NCBI lineage: Eukaryota > Metazoa > Chordata > Aves > Passeriformes > Passerellidae > Melospiza > Melospiza melodia. The sequence continues at coordinate 66,692,114 of NC_086196.1, forward strand.
GGTTCATTGGCAGACATGGACACTGAATGACACTGAGCAGAAGACAAACAAAGGTGTAAACAGAGTGGGAAAGGAGGATTTGAGGAAGGCAATGCAAATACAGAACACATTTTGGGTTTTGGTTTCCTGAATTACCATTAAAAGCTTAATGGCAAGCTTGACTTCTACATCCCTTATACTTGGCAGTGAATGTTGCCCACTGACTCTGCAAACATCAAACAAGCCCAACACCCAGTGTGTTGTTTGTTGGGCACATTGTCACACCAGCACTCTCAAGAATGCAAAATGGAACATTAAAAAATTCTGTGTGGTGGTTTCATATATGCTATTCACAATGCATATATATTTTTTAAGGTTTGGTGGTTCAGACTTTTGTCATCTTTTTAAGACTACCATGAATGGTATCAGAATGATCTGGACATTGTAATAGGAAACTTTCAAAACAAGCAGGTAATAGCTGAGGATTTTAATCTCATTGTAAAGTAGTATGACATGGCCATTCATGAATGCTAATGAACACAACCAGGATCACAGCTTTACAAAATACCTATAATCTGCTTGCAACAGAGACAAACTTCATTGCTAAACTTCTTTCTCAAGGCCTCCACTATTGCATGCAGCAAGTTTAATCGCTATCTGTATATCTCCAATTACCATATCCATGTGGAAATCTGTCTTCAAAATGCTTTTGGTATCAAGCAAAATGTCATTAAAGAGAGTTTAATGAATGAAAAAATGCCATTTGGATCGTGACTTGAAATACTACCTCTGTTTCTTTCTGTCCAGAGCAGAAACACCACATGAGGTAGCGACTGTTCTACTCTCACAAGCCACAAATATTCAGTGTATGGGAAACCCAGACATTTTGTCAGGAATTCAAACACTAACAGAAATTAGAGGGTGGAGCTTCAAATAAGAGGGAGGTGGTGAAAATTGTGGCCTGGCCCAGCAAAAACTTAGAGTTCAACAAGAGGTGAAAAGCTCTGCTCCCAGGGCAGAAGCACAGGGCGAACTGGCACCTGCTGAAAAGAAGCTTGGCAGTTCCAGCAGATGCCAGCTACAAACAAGGCAACAGCTGTACAGGTGCAACAAGCCGCACTTCCATGACAACGAGGCAACTGCAGAGCTGGGCTACAGCAGGAGGAGCACAGGCAGGAGGCTAAGGGAAGACACTTCCTGCTTCTGTGCAGCACCGGTAAGGCTGCAGCTGGAGAACCTCATCCATCTTCAACCTCTGCTCCAAGAAGAACAGGAAGGGTTTGGAGAGGGTCCAGTAACAGGCTTCCAACATGGCCTGGAGGCTGCAGCATGTGGCCTTCAGGTCTTAAGCTAACTAAAGCCATGACTGATTTGATGTTCATGCTTTGAGAAGGAATTTGCACTGGATGACTTTGAAAGGTCTCAGTCAACCAACATTTCCACGATTATGCCAATTGATTCCTCTCTCCATATGTGAGGAGTTGCAGGATAGGTCATAGTCAAGCCAAGAACAGCAGCCACAAAGCCAAGCACACTGTACTACTGAATATTGGGCATTTTGGAAAACCTGAAATATAGCTCTATAAAGCAAATCAACTAGTATCAACAGGGAATTGTTATCATTTGAGATTTGTATGCTTGAGAAAAACTCAGTGCTACAAGGAATGTGTGTGTCTCTAAGGCCCAGCATGATCAATAATGAACACAAAGTCAAGCAACACATCATCTGTTAAGACACCATCCATAATGAATCACTAAGTAATCAAAAAAAAAAATCTCCAAGGAAATGTGAAGTAGCTGCACACACTCTAATAGGGCACGTGAGTACAGACTGCAGAACACACACTGTAGAATATTTTAATCAGAGACTTAAAGCTGATAGGAAATTGAGTATGAGCAGAAGATTAGCTGTCTGAATAATTGATACTCTATCACTCACGTAAGACAGTGAGCTTCAAAAATGTTCAAAAACGTATCTAAAATTCATGAAGTTAATTCAACTCTTCTGATTGTTTATGTGCACTTACACGGACATAGAACGCATTCATTATAGTGGGGGACAGAAACTGTGCTTCCCAAGACAATTTTGGGAAAATATCTGGTTTTCTCTCATTCCTCTTTCTTCCTTACACTCCTCTTCAACATGCTCTCACAGAAGCATCCATGAAAGAGCTTTTTGTTTTTTGTGAAGAGCACTTACAGAAAAAACATTCAACTGATGACACTGATTAGGGAGCATAGAAAATTGAAAAAAATCTAAGAATACAACTCTATTCTCCAAGAGGTATTAAATCCCTCAGAATTTTATAGCTGCAAATAAAGGCTGAATGTATCCATCCATGTTACATATCTTGACTTTTCAACAAGAGTAGAGAAAACTAAACTGGAAAACACTTATGGAATATTTTTCCTTGATGTCTTGTTTCCTCTGAGCACGAAAAAATTCAAGTGTTTTCGCACACAACCATATCATTAACTTTGCAGCAGTTGGAGTGAACACACACAAATAAGAAAGATTTTAAGTTTTCACTTTTCCTCCTTTTCAGATTTGAAATGAACAGAAGAAATATATTCCTTACAAACTTGTAGCTCTTGGAAGTGCAACAAAGAAAACCAAATCAATAAACTTTTTTGGTTTGTTATTCAGAAAACAGGTGGAAAAGGATGAGAAATTCCTTTTCCACTCACACATACCTAAGGTACCTAAGGGAAAGTCTAAACCAATATTTTAATAAAAAATATCATGATCACTTGTAAAAAAAATGTGTAACTACTGAATCTTTTTTTACCCACTGTTACATGAGAGTATAAATATTGTTTTTACATTAACCAAATTTTAAATATTTAAGTAGCAAGGAGAATGATGTGAACAAACAAGATTTGACTATCACTTTTTTCCTCATAGGAGAAGAAATTTTCTTTTTTTCTTTAACTTGTATATATTTCAAGACATTTTATTTTTAGACTAAAACTTCCTGACTTTAGTAGATGTAACTTCAGAATTTACCTAGAATTACATTACCATTTACTGACTCCAGGAGAAGTCTAGTATAGCAGTGCAACACCACTTTAAGCAACGTAACCATAATGTATTTGGAATTACTGTTGAACAAAATTTGTTTAGTCGCATTTAAGTAAGTTCTAGGATAAATCCTGTGCAGCAAAGTATGATAATAATGCTGCAGTCCAATAGCATTTTAAGCAGAATTGCTTAAGCAGAACTGCTAAAGCATTGCTTTATTCTGTATGTTATCTATCATAAAGCTTGGCTAAACCAAAATTGGCAGAATAAATACCTCATGCTTATTAATTGATTTGGTTTTTTGTCTTTTTAATAATCTTCAACAGAGGTAAGGTACTAAAACGAACATAAAAAAGGTTTCAAAGAAATAGGAGGAGTCTAGGAAACAAATTCTGTCCCCAGTCTAGGGTAATGTTTCAGGTAGAAAAGGTGAACATAATTTTTGGTTGGCATCTGAAGTAATGGCAGTCTTGACTTTTTGGATTTATCAGGCCTAACTGGTCAAAATCAGACTGTTGACTTTAATCCCACACAGCAGGGTGCCAAAACAGAGATATATTTTAACTGTAGACAAATTCAGCACATGTAAATTGGGATAGGGAGAGGGGGGAGGGATAGTCTATCATTATGACCATGAGTGTTCTGGCCAAAAGAGCTATGGTATGGTTTGTCCCATTCATGAAATTAAGCTCTTTGGGAACAAAGAACTACAAGAATCTCATAATCACAGAATACAATTTTTTTACTTGGTTGCAGCACCAGAACTTCCACATTTACTGGAAGCAAGGGCAAACCTAAGGTATCAAAACACTAAGATTCAAAAACATGGTCCTTCATGCAGAACCAGAAAAAAATAAAAAGCTTTTGTCTACCTCAATTTAAGACTGAGCAGAACTAATTTCCTTTTCCAACCACAAACTCTCTAATCATCTGACCAGCTGCACTGTTCTCACAGAAAGAACACGTGGAATAAGGACTAGCATTTATTGATGTAAAATGATCATGAAAATCTGTTAATATATCTTGATGGCTATTATATCCCCTAAAGTTAATTTGTCCCAAATTTACAACAGTTTGTTTCAAAGTTCTTTTTATAAGCTTCTTTCACATGAAGCTGGTCCAGAAGCCATAAAGGGCTAACAGTGCAATCAAGGTTATAGAATAGAAACCTATCAAAAAACTGAGCTAATGTTGTCAAGTAGAAGAAATCAAATACAGAAAACGTAATTCGAATCCAGGAGTGATTTTTTTTTTTTTTTGCCATTCCATGTCAAGGTTTGCCTCCTGCTGCCAGCAGCATCCCTCTGGCAGCCATGCCATGGGCTGCATGGGGCAGGGATGCAGACCATCCTCCAGAGCCTGCAGCTGCAAGGGGGCTGGAGTGGCCAGAGGAGAAGGGATCACTGGCTCAGGGAGAGCAGGTGGGAGCATGGAGCAGAGCAGGTGACTGAGCCAGGCAGTGCTCAGTGTCTGTGGGCACAAGGGCTGTGCCACAGGGGTGCCAGGCACATTCCAGTCACATGCTGATCATGTGCTGGGTCAGTTCTTCCTCCTCCTGCATAAATTTTGACTGAAATAGGTCTTCTTATATTTCCTAAGGTAATGTACTTCTAAAATATCTTGACCATCTATCTGAAAACCTTTATAAATGCTCTAAGGAAAAGAAATCTAAAACCAGCTTCATTTTCAGAGGACATGGGGAGACAAGATCACAGGGAAGTCCACAGTAGTGTTTCAGATTTAAGAGTTTGGTAAAGTTCATTACATAAAGTAACAACCTGAGTTGGTGCACCAAGCAAAACAAAAAGAAAGGGGGGGCTTGTGGGGGGGGGGGGGGGGGAAGAACAGCATATGTTTTAAGTTCTAAAAGAAAAATGTCACAAAGCTGCCAAAGCAGAATGACCTTAAAAAAAAAATCACCACCACCAAGCTGACCCCAACAACAAAACCAAAAATGTACAAAAGCATAGAGAGAGCAACCTTAAGTTGTGGCTCTGCTATAACATCTCTCAAATTGTGGGACTTTCTGCAGAAACACAATTCCCTACAGACATGCAGTGTAAGTGGAGAAAATCCATGATGCCCTGGAGTGTTTGCACTGTGCAGGCAAGACACAGCCAACACTGAAGCTCTGCCCTTGCCTAGCAGAGCAGACACAACTCCAGCTCCAGCTCTGCCTCAGCATGCAGAAAAGCAGACAGGAGCGCTCTCTCAAAGTCTCTACTGCCAACAAGTAAGTGCCACCTACCATTATGAGAAGCTACGAAAATAAATTTAGCTGTTTTTAGAAAAAAACCAGCTAGTACACTGCACACTAGCACAGTAAAATGGCCTGTCATACAATCTGAAGAAATTACATCTGAATCTAGTTTTACTGCCTTTTTTCAATGAAATACCTGCAGATTTAAGCTCATTCCCACACTTCTTGAAGATAAACAGCCCCTGACATCATTGTGGAGTTCTATTTTCAGAAAACTTTATTTATTTCTAAGTGGTTTAATGTGCATCTGTTTACATAAATATTTAGGTATGTGAAAGCACATCCTGCTCAAGCTGCTCTGATAAACAAAAGTCAGCTGTTATTCCTTCTGCACTCCTGACTACTTGGAGCTGTGCCTATTCCCTAGCTCTGGTTTATAATGCAGCCATTGTGCTTAGAAAGAGGAGCTTATAAACACATGCTTGAAAAATGTAGCCTGGCTTTCCAGCAAGATATTTCAATGGCTCTTTTATCATTAAGTTGCTCACAGTTGGTGTGCCTCAGTGCACTGAAAGTTTACATTCTCCTCAAGGCCTCACATGAGATATGTATTGACAGTTGTAGCAAAGCTGGGAGGTGACAGAAGAGTGAGCATTAGGGATGAAGAACATATTTTTATCACAATTTTATCACTTCATGTTTAAGGGCTCTCTCTGCATACTACTTCCACTGATAACAGAAGCAGAGTTATGGAATATGGGATGAAATACTTAAATTTACTGGTGGTTCATCTGTTTGACCTACAAACCTGTTTTTCCTGCTCAACACATAAGAAAACTTAGTACAGGAAGCTGAGGAACAGAGGAAGGGTGAATGTTCCTGAAATCTGAAGGCCAGACCAGGAATCAGAAGATCTGAACTAAGCTTCCACAGTTGCCACACAAGTCTTATGTGAGTCTGAAAAAGTCTTAGATCCTGGGCCAGTAACATACTTAGCACATCCCACTGACTTCAGTCTCTGGCAAGACCTGAATCATATGTGACATTCTAAATCTAGTGAAATTTTTCCTGTTACTCTAGGCAGTGAATGAAGCTTTCCTTTACCTCAGAAAAAACAATAGGGGTGTTCTCACTTCTACATATATATACACACACACACACCATGTGCACACATATGTGTATTCTTAAAAAGAACTGAGCTTTGTTTACCACTGAGAATTATATTGGACACTTTATTCATTGTAAATCAGTAGGCGTCAAAAAAAAACTATCAATTCTATAGAAATTTACTGAAGTCATTGTTGCATCCATGTGTAACGTTTTTGTCAAACATCTTCTGTCTACATTTTTTGTATATGTCAAACTTCTGGAAGTCAGCAGTTTAGAACATTCTGCAATCCAAGAAGCTAATTATCACACGATTCTAGAAAAGGTTTCTAACACCCAAATTAATTTAATTTTTTTTTTTTTTGCATTAAAAGACACCTGAAAATGAGGATAGGCTATAAATACTGTTCATGCTTTTGAAAAAGGAATCCCAAATTCCACAGGAAAAGTGAAATGGATATGTATACACAGCTCAATCTTTTCCAAAATTCTCATTTTTAGATCACACTCATTTACTACCAGTAAAAACTGTCAGAACCAGTAATCAATGACCTAGGCAAGTTCTCAGCAATGGATGAGTGTCATTGCTGCTTTAGGTTATTCCTCCCAGCTGTCCCTATTGATCCATTGATTTGGACCATGAGGACTGGATTTCTTTCAGCTGAAGTCACAGTGAATATGTGCTCCAGCCACAGGTGTACACAGCCCATGGAGCCATGTGAGAGCTAGGCTGGAGTCAATCTCAAAATGCTCACACTGCATCCTCTGTTTTGTTCTGCACCCCAGTCTCCATCAGCCCTCAATATTACTCAATGAAGACAAAGTCTCAATGAGACTTGGAGGCTTTGCTCCAAAGAAAAGGAATACAGAGCTCCCTTTATGACCTGGTTTTTTTTCCCTGTTTGGAACAGTTACATATACGATTTAAGCAGAACAATTGCTGTGGAGAGAGGAAACATTTTCCAGCTCTTCCTTCACCTTTTCAACAAACTGTTTTTTTCAATTCACAACCCTTCAAAACTTTTACTTTCATGCTCCCAAAAAAACACCACTAATGATACATCCAGGCTAATTCTTTTTTTAAGTTACAAGACAAGGCAGATGTCTTTCTTTTATTAATACAAGTCTAGGTTAACATAACAAAACTTTCAATATGTTTAAAGTAAATCCAAAAAAGCTGTGTAACAGATATGAGTTATGCAAATGATGATTCATCTTCCATTTTTTCAATCAAGTAGGACAACTCGGCATAAATGCATTAGATTAGAGGAGCTTAAACCAAACTGCAGATACTCAACTTCATCAGTTCAAAAATCTGTGTTCTTTTTATATAAAAAAACAACCAAAAAGCAAAACCAAAACCCAACAAATAGGGAAAACTCACACAAACCAAAACCCAGCAGTCAGTATCTTCCTGCTTCTTAAAAAGTAATATTAGAAGCAACTAAAATATGCATATGGAAGCCCTTAAATATGAGTTTTACAATGAAAGCTAAAGCATGTGACTGGTTCCATCTGGCTCCTGACACACCAGCAGAACATGGAGGCAGCTACTTGACCAAGATGTTATCTCCCTCTAAGAAATGTCTTTGAAATGATCGAAATCGAAATATTTGCCTCCCAGCTTCTTTATAAGCTCATGCTTCTCGGGAAAAAAGATGTGTGATAAGCAGGTTTTTATTTTTCTTCCTCCAACACTTGCTAAATGATCAGCCTGACAAGGAAGAATTCACTAAATGTCCTACGTTGAGCAGCATAAAAACATTTCAGGAAGAAGCCCTATTTTGTTACAGGAAAGGTCAAAATAAAAGGAAGATAGATTAGGAAGATAAGAATGCAAGAAGTTTCCACATATGTCATCATACAGAGCTGAAAATCACACCATTGTTGTCATTCAAAAATGATTGACTTCAAGCACAGATTAATTTGTACCGACTTCCAGATGTGGTGAAGCCACAATGTGCCAGATATCCTCAAAAGGGTGTGGTACCAATATCAGCAGGTATCAGCAACAACTCACAATAAAGACTTAGGTCTGAAAGGCCAGAAAGGAGGAAACCTGACAAGCTGGAAATAATACACAGAACTGGAACTGCTTCATCACTCTTCACTGTTCATCTCTAAAGCATTACACAGAAAAAGAAGAAAAAGGAAAGCCACAATGTAGGGCAAGAATGTACATTTTGAGAACCAGCCTAAAATGGGAAATTTCAGTTACTGTGTTGACACCTGGGTCAGTTTTACCACTTCTTTAAAATTTTAAATCAAGACTTGTATTTCCATACCAAAGTATTTACAGTCATCCTGATACCCAAAAGTTAGTTGTTTGGTAACTACAACAAATGCAGTAGTATTTTAAGTGAGTATTTTATTTCAAAACATTTATACACACGCATATTGACAATTTTCATTTTTAATAGAACATGTTTTAGGCAGTAGATAATATTTTCCAGTCTGGAACTTTCCATCCCCCCCGCATTCCCTCGGTTTTCAGAATCAACGTCAAGAGAGATGCGCATCTTAGAAAAGAATGAAATCTCAATCAGCACTTGAAGGGACCACTGAGAATCCTGCAATGAGTTCCAGATGTTTGACCACAGATGCAAATGCTTGCACCATGGAAAAATCTTTCCAGGTGTTTGTAGTTTCATACATTGTTGCACAACAGGGATCATAAAGCTCTCTCCGTGAAGGAGGGCCATCCTCAACCAAAGGCATGCACCAGGATCACCAGACTGACCACCACCATGGCAGAAACAAAGAACCATCCGAGTACACCAGCATTGTTATATGTTTGGTCAGAGGCACTGAAGCTCATGTTGGACAGCTGGACCAGAGGCACTGAAGCTCATGCTGGCGGCACAGTTTGGACCTTCATCCTGCAGATGAGGAGTCTGGAACAAGCCAGCCTATCCAAAGACAGCCTAGTTCAAGGTGCTCATCAACAAGAGCTTTAATTTCTAACCTAGAGGCAATATTGACCAGAGAGGCAAATGTTACTTTGATATATAATTATAAATAACCACACTTCTGATTTGGTAACCTGACCTGTGACTTATACCATATTTACGACCTAAATGACAGCCCCTGGAACCTCCCCAAGCCAACAGATCCAAAATTAAAGGACATTTAAATGTTTATATAAATAACATGAAATTCCAAGTTAGTGCCAGAGTTTGAATCAGCATTTCCAATATTTTGACTTATTTTGCCAGTTTCCAAATGCCATCTCTAAAATGCAGCCAACACTACTTAGGGTGCTCAGTTCCTTCAGATTAAAGCCATAAGCTATATATATTATTAGTTAGTATTCTGAATTTTCTTTTTTTGTCCAAACACTGAAATGCATGAACACTTGAAAAGTGAATAAGATTATGGTTAAGTTTAGGACATTTTCTAAAAATATATGCAAGAATCACAAAACCAAAAAAAACAACACAGATATTTTGTGTAACTACTAAGGAAATGTTTTGGTTTTAATGGATATATTCTTTTTGGCTTAAAGAATATATTCCAGTAAAAATAGGATTAAAATATGCACCTAGTAAAAATAAAACCCAGGGAAAAGACTTGAAGTTCTGATATCTGCAATGGTCTCTTATATAAAATCGAAGTATTTACAGTTACCTGAAATGTTTCAGTTGCGCTTTTTATTTTTTTTGGTTTGTGCCTTCCAAGCGTGCTTGTTTCTGTACTGCTAAGTTATGAATCTTGTAAAAATCAGAAGCAGAGCTTTGCATTTATACTACAAAGGGCCAAATACAGCAACAACATCCAACGAGCAAACGGAAAACTTTTGAAGCTGCATATAGGATTAACTACATAAAATAATTTAAATAATGTACCATTCAGCCTAGGCCAATAACTGATCATTCCAAGCTGCAACGTACATTCAGTATTTATAAAGATTGGCTGCAGCTAAAACTCTATAAAAATATGTTGAATTCCAAATCTGAGTTCCTCAGCACCAGCACATACCAGCTCACAAGTTTTCAAGAAGGTCCTTGACCAAAATCACCTTGCCTTCTTTCAAATGTCATTTCAATTTAGACTAACTAACGGGATTTAGGCTTTTTGGTTCTTCATAGTTATCTTGCAAATCCCCTCTCCAAACTTTTAAGTCAGATTTTGGTTGTGGTTTTGTTCATTTTCCTTTTTTTTTTTTTTAATTTGAGCACTATGCACATGTTTGATAAGAGAAAAAAGCACAGTACACAACGATGAAACTACCAAACACACCTGTGTGATTTGATCCTGGTTAGAGGACTGCAAGGTAGCTATGGACAGTTCTAAGGGCAAACAGGAATATCAGTGGAATGGAACTATGTCAAGAGAATGGGGCTGTTTCTATTGCACTAAATAAATCTGAAATGCTTCAAAGGCAGTTAGTAATCCGCTTTATGATTATCTCCTAAAGACATGATCTCACAAACTGCAAGTCATTTGCATTCTCTGAACAACTATTTTAATTACATGAGCTGCAAAGTACAGTCAGGGTAATTTAGAAAGAAAGTGTTCTTGAATAATACATCATTCAAGCATGCTTAACTCAAAATAAGCAAGTATGAAGAGAAAAGAAAATATCAACGATCCGAGGCATAATTTGTTTTGTTTTCCTTACTGTGTGCATTTATTAGCTGACTCACAATGAATCAGTATAATTTTATTATACTTTTATTTTAGGATTGTTTCAATCTGTTTGATTCCTGCTTAAACACAATCTCTCTATTTTCAGAAAGGCAACAGTTTCAGATTTTTATATTGATCAGTATAGATCTAAAATGACAGTAGCATTCTTCATAATTTAAAGAGCCATTAAATTCATAATCACATGATGATGATAGATACCTCTAAAGACATTCAATTGAAGTCATTACCTAAATGGTTTTGGTTCCTTTAAAATAATTGTTAAAAGGTAGATAATTTTTTTTTCCTATTGTGTTTTTATGCATAGGAGAGTATGAGCAATATATGTGAAAAATTATCAACATCTAGGAGTGAGAGCAAGATCATTAATTCAACGCCTGAATTATTCCACTCATTAAACTCCAGAAAATTCAGCCAGCATCTAAAATGTAGCACCAACCAGTTTCAGTTCAGACACATTACTTCTCCATCCCTGGCCAAGAAATTACATCTACATCTAAATATGTAAGTTTTCAGAAGGCAATCAGTAATTTCAAGTGCATTAGTTTTTATTTGCCTTGTCTGAGACACCTCAGGAAAGAAACCTTGATTTTTACAAGGTGCTAAGCATCTATACAGCAAAACTGAACCTGTGCAATACTGGGAATTCAAAACTTCAAATATTTTAAGTTAAATAGTTTTTTTAATTTGTGGTGATTTTTTCTCAGTAAACATATATATTATCATTTCAGAGACAGCAAGATTTCAGAAAAAGCTCCTCAGTGTTCTTTGAATTGTAGGTATCTATTTTTACTCTGTATTTGGCTGCAGTTCCAGAAGTCTTTTTTGTGCTTTGTCAGATAATTTCTCAGCCATGATCTCTTTCTTGTTCTGGTTTACTGTGGAACGACATAACCAAATGTTGGTTTAATAATGAATAAATAAGACTTGACAATCAAAATTAACATGGTGGTTCCTCCAAAACTCTGTCCAAAGATGATGCTTCTATCATCTGGTAACTCTTGGGATCTTTTCAGAGGTCTCTCTTAAATAAGATCCTTTGGGAATGTTAGGAGCTGTGACGGTACTATAATATGAGCTGAATCTGCAACAGGATTGATCAATCTCATTAAGTTCTGTGAGAATCATGCCTAATTGTTTTAATCATCCACGTTCTCATGCTCCAAATACATTACAACAACTACTCAGTGTTTCCCCACTTATTTTCCCCCACTGTGTCAGCAATCCCAAAACTGTGGGACAAAACCTCATGTCATAATTTTATGGGGTCCTAAAGCATCTTGCCTTGTTTGGTATTGCATATTTGATGTAGCATTATTTATCCTGAGTGAATAGTGCTTACCAGGATGTGCATCAGCCATATGTTGGAGATGGGTTAATCCAGTACCTCCAAAACACAGATCCAAACCAAACAGCAAGTCCCTGATTCACTGGAAGTGTTCAAGAACATTCCAAACTTCTCATTGATACAATATGGTACTAATTAATTCCAACTGCCAGCATTTTAAAAGGTAATATTTTCAAAAGGAAGGAGCACCAAAACCTTAGGAAAACACAAATTTTCTTCACAAGTGCTGACCACAGAAGAAAATGAGTCTCCCTCCTGAAGTAATCACAAAAACTAATGAATTTTCAACAAATAAGATGTGTATTATTTTGATTTATTGATTATTTTTTTCTTTCACATTGCGCATACAAATAGGTAGATCGCCCACTGCAATTTCTACTCTGACCAAACAACTACTCCTTTTATTTTTTTCTGGGGAAAACAAGTGCAGAAAACAAAAATTCTTTAATCTATCAATTCAGATCAACAACTGTGTTGCAACCGTGTGACCTTTTATATCAAGTAAACTAGAAATTAGATGGATAAATTTCTCATGAAGTTATGGTCACTTTTTCAGCCCAAATTTGCACTAGTAAAAATAGTATTCAATATCTGTTATATCCAAGGCAAATTGCATTCCATTGAATTCCATTGAAAAATCTTCAGTAAACTTTATTTAAACTATGATTTATCTTGTTAATTATAAATAACAAGATAAAATATAACTGCTACAAATGATAGCTATTAAAAGATATAGGAAGGAAGAAGCAAATTATTCTAAAGGATGCATTTCATAATGTATGCTGGGCAACCTTTCTGACAATCTTGCATGAAAACATTTCTCTCTATCATCTTTCTTTTCCCCACCATTGCATCACTTTTGTTATTAATTCCTCTCCCCCTTAATCTTTCTGTAACCATTTGACCCTTTGCTCGGCATTTCAGTCAGATAATCTCATTTATGCAAGGGGGATTTCTTTCTTTTACATGCACTGTGGTACACTCAGATCACAGATTTCAGGGCGTAGTGGTGTCCTGGATGGCATGCTTGATGTGGATTTATTGGCTGTTTTTGTTGCTCAGCCCCACTGGAGTTGTCCTCCCTCACACATGCCGTTCTGTTTACCTTGGGGAGATTCCCAAGGCAGAGGGGATAGGTACGGCTCCCTCCTCCCCCAGCACATCATCATGCAGATTGCAACACACCACTTGCCTCCACTGCCAGTATTTCTCACAGGAGAGACAGGCCCAAATCCCTCAGCTCCCATCAGGTACCACCACTGAGCTGAATTACAGCACTCACAGAGACCAGGAACTTACAAGAGAGAGTTCTTGTTGTGATGTGCACATGGGCTCTAATTCTGTTCTCACCATTCAAGAACACAGAGAAAGGCTGTCTGGTGAAAACAGAATTAACTGCATTATCATATTTCACTGTGAAAATAAAATTTGGCATGTTTGGAAGAAAAAAAAGCTGATGCATTACTGCAATATCAGCTCATAGCATACAGGCCAAGGATACCTCTAAATTTTCCATCACAAACTTCATCTTGCTTCTAATTTCAAGTCAGAGAAAATTTTCAAGCATGATTAGCACTGAACTCCTGAGCCCAATAACGTACTTTGCATCGAAGTAATTTTAACAGAATTAATTAGGAAGAAACAATAACAAACTAACCAGCCTAGAAGATATGAAAGTTATTGCCTCTTTTTAAGGAGAGGAAAAAAAGAAAAAAACCCACATCTTAGTTTAGGTTAAGAAAGAGGTGTATATGTTTCATTAAAAACACTTTAAAGATATATTAAGCTGAAACTACATGTATGCATCCAAGGTATCCTACTATTTACCAAGCTATCTTACTATGCATATCCATATTAACTTCCATATCAGCATGATACACTGCAGTGATGAAATATGGGTAACCTGCCAAATATATTTGTTCCTTAATCATCTTTAAAGCCTATTTAGAGATTTGAGGTTTTTGGTATTACTACATAGCAGATATGAGGGACTGGAAATTATTTTAAAAGTAACATTCTGCAAATATTCCAATATATTACACCAATTCATATTGCCTAGTCTTTAGTAGCAATGCTGAACATTATCCTATCAGTCAACTTATAGCAAAATTTGGGAAAAGACAATATTGAAAAACACAGAGTAGGAGACTGAGGCTATGTTTTTGAAAGTAATTGGGAGCTTATCTTGGAGAGCCAATATCAGCACCTCCCCTGTTCCTAGCTGTGTGACTGTACTGGGGCGGAGCCTGAGAGCAGCAGCCATTGATGAAGGTCTCAGCTTGCCAGGTATATTACTAATAAAAGACAAAAGGCCTGCCAGTTCTGCTAAGTAACAACTGTTAATGTAAGCTGACATTACATTGTTACACTTTTAAGATATGCTGGCTGATCTGAAAATATGCATATTTTCATACATATTTAAAATCACACCTGTCATAACTTTATCTTAACTATCAACCCAAATAGTCTCTAAAGCCTTTTTCCTGGATTTTAAGTCTCTTAACTTCAGCAAAATCTACTTAATCTTAAGTAGATTGCCTCTTTTTTTGCCCTGACAGAGTGGAAGTCTGTTTTGTTTACTGCTGATGAATGACCAAGTTGACAAAACTGCAAGAGAAGAAACTAGGGATACTGATGCTAGGGCAAATAATATTTTAGCGATTTCATCTTGTGTTATATCTATTTTTAAAAATGCTGTAAATCTAAAATCATTATCTTATTTTTCTTTTTTGCAATATATGCTTAACATTTTCTGGTAAATCTTCATGGAAAAACTCATCAACTCATTTGCCTACCCACTCAAGCAAAAGTTGACAATTCAGTTGTGGGGAAACCTTTGTGAGATCTAGAAAAGAGAAAGAAATGCTATTTTTCTCCGACAAAAGATTAAATCTAACCTTTTGCCCTCCAAAAAAAAAAAAAACAAAACAAACCATAACTTCAACAAGTTGGGGTTTTTTTCCTCATGGATGAACTTTAAGTTATGCATGGCTTTCTTTAAAATATGTTCTTGATACCTTTAAATTGTGATAGAGGCAAATTGGGATGAGTGTGGGTAGGATAACAATAGATAAATAATGCTGGATTGAGGAATGCTTGGATAGAAAGGATGATTCTACTAATGAGGAACATCTGAGAAGCATATAATACAAACAGGATGTTGTATATTTTCCATAGTTCCAATTACACAAAAAAATAATTCAGTCCTTCTTAAAATTATTAGGTCTTTAGTACACAAAAGTACATGGAATGTGCTGGGTTTTTCCCCCCCTAGGCAGAATGAACACCTTCCTGCTATTCATTAAACCTTGTTCCACCACTGTTTGCATAGAACAGCCTCCTACTATCATACACAGAATGACTGCATAAATGTAAAGAGGAGGTATCAAAAAAAGGATATAAGCAGGCAGTGTTCCTTTAAAGTGACATACAAATGATAAAATAAAGAATATTGAGGTTACACTTTCAAAAGGATGCTACGCAAGAAATCCAGCGTACTATCTAAATATCAGCAAGTAGCTGATAAGCCATTAAAAGCATAATTGCTTCATTAATTCTAACTGAAGTTATCCAATTACACTTCTTGCTACCCTCATGTTCCCTGAAAATTTTATGCTTCCAGTGCAAAGTATAATTTTTTCTTTCCTTTTCAAAATACAGCTCTAGTTCAATCTAACCTAGGGTATTATAAATATGTGTACTTGGCAGTAAGTTGACTTTTTTGGACAAGTTAAATTATCCCCTACTGCAGCATAATTAAACTATGTCATTCAATAAAAATAAACGTAGCAGGAACTCAACCCAGTAACGGTAATTTGCCCATTCTCATGTCACCAACACGTCTCAGTCTTAACACAAACATATTTTTAGTTATGACTTCTTTAAAGGAGATCAAATCTGACTTTTTCAAAAGTGCCAGGCAGTTTCATGTTAGGCCAAAATTCAAGGGTTGATTCAGGCTCCTTTTGACCTTTTCAGATTACATATCTATTTTTTGCAGTAATTTAACTCTCTCATTGGCCCTTGAGCCCCTATTCATGCTGCATCCAACACCAGTTTCCTCCAAGCTACTTTCTACTGCAAGCATAAAGAAGAAAATCTGGAACTTGGCAACGTGGGTCACTCAAGATTCCTCATATCTGGGGCCTGGTAAGACTATGCCATGTTTCAGCCCTGTTCCTGGGGAAGGCTGTCAAAAGTTTTCATGTAGTTTTGTCCCTTCATACACCTCATGAGCCCCTCTTGGCACACAACAGAACCAATATTTTTTCAAGACTAAAGCTATTATTTCCATTGCAGGCACTTAGAACCAAAAGCAACTACTAGAGCATAACTGGGAGATTCCTTGATGTAAGACAGGCTGAGTACAAGGCAGTGAAACGTCCTGCTCTGTCACATGTACCAGGGGACACCAGCTTCAGCACTACATCAACTCAATTTCAAAATGCTATAAACATGTAGGAGCATACAGAGATATGGAGAGCATTTCCTCCGTGAGTGGAGATGGCTTATTCTAAATTTGATTGCTGTAGTGTTACAAAGATTAAATGATAAATGCAAAAATTAATTTCACAATAGCATTGTGTGTTTTCCATGTATTTTTCATTTTACCTAATTACCGAACTGTGTACAAATTTACATGAAATTTTTATAACTTTTTGGTGAAGTCAATTCTGGGACACTTTCAGGGCCTGGCCTCTCTGAAGAGAGAGATTATTTTGAGCAATAAATGTAATTTCCACTTGACTATAATGCTTTTTGCACTAATAGTGCTTGCATTTGGAAGCCAAGTCTAGCCCCAGTTGAGGGCACCAGCAAAACTACCAAGCGTTTCAACAGATTTTGCACCTGACTGGAAATTCAAATGACAATTTCTTTTCCAACTGAATATACTTCAAAATAATTTCAAGTAATCCCTGCTATTCAGAGATTTAACTTTTTTTTTAAGTTTACAGATTCACAAGTTTTACTGTTCTAGGAATTTAGCTTTGTCTTCTGAAGTCTTTGGCAGATGGCCTTGCACATCTTCAGATTCGTTAACTCACGTTTAAGGCCCTTCTGGTCCCAGTTCTCTCTTTCGTATTTTCCTGATAAAGTGAAGCAGAGCTTCAGCTAACAAATAATTAGCTAAAAAATCCCAAAAAGCAAACAAAGACTGGAAACTCCTTGAATTAAGATGGCAAAATATCTGGAAGCAACAAGGAAAATAATAGAGAAAGAGGAAGGAATATAAATGCCTTAAGAACTAAACTATTTAATCTTAGATGTCCTGATATCCTTCACCCTTTGGCTATCCCTGTGCCTGTGGAACAGGCCACGCAGAGGCAGCGCCCATTGCTGGCCCAAAGGGAGCTGGCACAGCCAGGCCACACACACACTGTAACACCTTTTAGACCCAAAGCAGGATTGTAGGAGTGGAGTTACCTTGCACAAACAGGACTCTGCCCTTGCCCAGGCCTGGAAAATGGTACCAACTCACTGGGTTACCAACAGGTAGGTTACACAGGTGGTTGGCATCACTAAGCATAACCAGAAAAGCAGGAATTGCCAAGCAGAGAGACATGAATGCTTCTCTTTGTGAGCATGGCACCAAGACAGTCCAGGACACAGAGGAATGAATATACAGAACTACAGACGTGGATAGTTCAGCCATGAATACTAATAAACCACAGCCTATCACCATCAGAGAAACTGGATAGATGACACTGAAAAACAATAAAGCCTTTTCATTTTGAAAACGAGCCACTTGAAAGTCTGGGAGACCCACAGCTCTGACTGTACAATATTAAGGGAATTGCTGCACTGACCAGAGTGCAAAAGTTGAGATAGTTTTGTTGATTTAAAGACAGAATGCCAAAAGAACACATAATATACTGTTGTATCTCTGGCTTAAACTTGAACTCAGCATAAATTATTTCAGGAATGTTTTGCATAGTGTCTTTTTATATCTCCAGTGCAAAATCTATTTTGATTGCATGGTCCTGGAATAAGTCTGTTATTTTTCACATTTTATCATTTTTGGAACCAACATACTACAACACAGTTTTCTTATCTTTCAATCCATGCCCTCCTGCCCCTTAAGTCAAAAATAAAACACACTGAACCACTTGTAATAGCAGAGAAACAGGCTAGAGTGGAAATCTCCATTCACTTAGGGAAGATTTTGCATCTCCAAAGGAAAACAAAACAGAAGCTTAGACTGTGGTTAAGCTACCTCATATACTATAGTAATTCATAGCTCAGCCTCCTTCTTTAATGCAGGAAATGTTCAAAAGGCAAAGCTGAGGGTTTTTTTTAAAGACCACGAGTTTACCAAAAAGATCATAAACACAGCTGACATAATACAGCAAGAACATGAAATGACATTTACATACACCCCAATTCCAGCTCACTGGTATAACCAAAAATACAAAAAAGATTCACACATATGGAAAAAGGAAAAGCATATTTAATATACTAATTTGAATGTTGTATACATGAAGAACTGGAACAAGTCCAAAAAGGGTTCAAACTTGGTGGCAGGCAGGAATATCCATTTAATGTGCCCTTTGCTTCTTCATATTTTTGTTCTGTTCACAGGAACAACCCCTAAAGCCCTTCAAATATGAGTTTTTACTGCATACTATTAAGAAATTAAAGATAATAAAGGAAAGATTATAAAGGAAATGGTTGTTAAATGACCTTCTCCATTTCTAAGGCAGGAGACCAACAAATCCCATCCCTAACAAGGAGAAAGACTAAAGATATTTGAATTTCTAAACACCATGATAACGGGGCAGCTTTAGAACAAGGTTAAGATGAGAGGAAAATAAAAGTGGACACAAGGAAAGCAGTGAAGAATATCATTGCTGATACCTTGATCTTTCAAGTTTTCTTTCAAGCTACTCATCTCAAAGACCAGGAAAGCGCCCGCAAAATACACTGCAGATGCAAAACTGGGAGGCGCTGAGAGCGTACAGGGGGCAGAGGCTACAGAGAAACAACAGGAATCACTGGATCGATCCCAGGTTGATTGCTACTCTATTTATGGAGATACCTGCAATGCCAGTGAACTTCTGCCCACAACAGCACAGTGACAAGGAAATGATGTGATTTACTCCATGTGCTCCCAGAGCAACTCAAAGCCCTCTGCCCATGCTGAGTACCTCAACCCAGTAGGGTACTTGGACTGCATACCAGTAATGAACAGCTTGTAAATTCAACCTTGAATACTGCTCTTCTCCACATCTGCTTTTCCTTATCCCTCTGTTGATATATTTCTGTCTTATTTACTCTCACCCTAAACTCATACATTTTCCTTAAGGGGCAGACCCTAAACAGCACATCATTCTTTCAGCATGTAAGCAGCAAGTCACCTCCTCTGCAATGCAATTAATTAAAAACCTTAAAAAGACCAAAAAAACCAACCCAAACCCCCCAGCATTCCTAGCCATATTTATCTGTAGTTTTGCTGATCAAGCATCAACATGCATAAACAACATAAGGACCATCTAAAGAAAATCAGACGCCCTACAGAACTTGGCACAACTTCCCAAAATTTTTATACTGAACTATATCATAATTAGTTTTGATTCTCTGTTTGAATTTTTAGGAAAAATAGCTCAGCATAGATTAGTTATTTCTAGTTTGTAGACTCAAGTCATCTGCAAACCATGCCCTGATTTGCAGTCAGTTTGTAAAATTGGACTATTTAGTAAAATTTAAAGAATTATTTTTGCCCTAATACATAATGCCATTACAAAACCCTAAGGAGATTCAGTTTTTTCAGTGCTTTAAATTCCCATAGGCTGCATTATAGATTACCTTTGATGAAACAAGGTTCAACTTTGGAACAGTCATTTCATATCTGAGTCATTCCTGAAACCATTCCCTCTGAGGGTCTACTAAAGTGAGTACAGGTTAGACAATCAGACCAATTATTAATCTAATCTCTGAGAATACTCTTTATCATTCAATTCAATAATGAGACAAGACTTAAAACTTTGGAGCAATATATACATCAGTCATGGCAATTTTGGGAAAGGCAGAAGGAGGATGCTTGACCTTGTTATCTTTGGAATGGATATGTGACATTTTAGCTGATAGACAAGCACCAGCTGAAAGAGGTCAGTCTCAGGCAGGCAAACGTGTCTTCTTCCATTATAAGATAATCCATAGTTTAGGTAACTAGATCTTTGTCTTGTTTTTGCAAATTAACCCATATTTGCAAAAGTTTGTATTTTCTAGATCTCAGCCCATCCATTCTCTGTCTTTGATGATTTAGTAACAATAATCAACAAAAGATTATAACAAAGATTGCTTCATTTGACACTCACACCATTGTCCATCATTCACAAACCAATTGCTCCACCTGAACAAAGACTCTAACCTAGCAAATTCAAAGCTACTTAAAATCTTCAGAGAAAAATTCATGTAATTGTTCACACCCAAGGAGCAGATTTGATGTTTTGGACAGACTAAACATTATGGAAAATAGCAGATTCTGTTGGTTACTATGCAATGCATAAATTTCCAAAACATCAGCAAGACAACAATTTTTATGACAGGGAACAGTGTGTTTATTTAGCTAATGGAAAGAGAACATTGTTCAAAACTCCCTCCTCCTCTTCCTTGCATATGTACATACTAGTCAAATGAGAGGCATTTTTTCCCTTGTCTTTTAAAATCTCTGTTGATGATGGATGAGCTACCACAGAGTACACTGAACCTGATACCTTTTTCCAGACAAGGCAGATAGCAGTTAAATACAGGGTTTGAGTGAATAAAGCTGGATTCGCACAAGAGTAATAAAAACCTAAAACTTGGTCGTTGCCTTAGGGTTTTTATCATCTTGTAGCAACTCGTTCAAATTTGCTGACTCTTTTGGAAGCCATCTTATTTTTCATGAAACTTTTCTGTACTTCATGACAGCTACAGCTTTCCTCTACTTAAGGTTTCTTCCCTGTGTACACAAAATAGACATATCATTTGGAAATGCATTATTCCTCAAGCATGACAATAAATGTCACTTATCAAAAATTATGAATGTCTTCCTGAAGTCTGCTCTCTCTTCACCACAATTGCATCCAACATGATGCAGGAATTTTCAGAAAACAACCACCTTCAGAATAGCCAATTGTTGATTTTAGTTGTGTATGTGGAATGCCATTTCTGAGGCATCATAAATACACATGGAAACAAAAAGCATTGTAAATACACACAAGAACAAAAACTCTGTTATAGATGCTACTTTTGAATTAACAGACAATACTTCTGAATGCTTATGTAATAGAAATGTAATGTATGTAATCTATATTTTATACACATACACATGTAAATATGTATGGGCATAATACTGACAAGCTGATAAAGCTGCGGGTGTTCAGCTTGGAGAAGAGAAGGCTCAAGTGCTGAAAGTAAGTTACAAAAAAAAAAAAAAATAGGAGAGTGACCTTTTTACATGGGCAGATGGGAATATAGTAATAGCACAGAGGATGGTTTTAAATGAAAAAATGAGCAGGATTAGGTGTTAGGAAGGAATTCTTTACTCAGAGTCTGATGAGGCACTGGACCAGGTTGCCCACAGAAGCAGTGGATATCCCATCCCTGGCACTCTTCAAGCTCAGGCTAGGTGGGGCTTTCAGCAATGTGGTCTAGTAGAAGGTGACCCTGCCTGTGGCAGGGGAGGTTGGAATCAGATAATCTTTAAGGTCCCTTCCAACACAAATCACTCAATGATTCTATAATGCCAATTTTCTTCCTTCACAGCTCATTAAAACAGCCAATATCCAAAATTATGCCTTCTAGCTTGGGTGTGTCAAATTAGACCTTTAAAAGGTTTAGTACTGCATTCTTAAGAACTAAACAGTGAGAATATGAGAGCAGCAAATTCTTTTTTCAGCTGTTACCAGCAGATATCAGAAGTTTAAGGAGTTCTTCAGAATGGTGGGGAGGGGTTGAAAAAAACTCCACCTAAGATAGTTCCTTAGCAGACAACATAATTTATGAGACTACTGCTTCAAGTGCTTAAAATTACAGTAAAGGCATAGTCAAAATAAGGGCGTGCCAGCTTTTAATTTCCAGTTAACACAAAGAAAAGCAAAACACATTAAGGTATAAGAGTGTAAGGAAAAAGAAGGTGCTACGTGTCACCTGCTTAATGTCAGAAAGGAAATTTTAATTCTTTTGTAATAAAAAAGAAGTTCCTCTGATGACAGATGTTGACTTACACCATTAAAATAGAGCTTAATTTTTACACTGTTACTGTTCTTCAGTATGTTGTTCAAATGGAGCCAGAAAGCACAAAAGTATCTCCCTCTCTTTAAAACTACGTATTTCATTCCACCCATTAGAAGAAATAATAACAAAGGAAGTCTAATATTTTGACAAACTCATAGTGAAAAAGATGGTTGACCTTGAATTTTATCCTATTACAAGAAAACATTATAAAATAAAGTTTTTACTCTTTTTGACTTAGGATTTTCAGACAGTTTGCCCTTGACTATAGACCACTGAAATAGCTGAATATTCGAGACCAGAAATCTTCACCTGAGTGCAGAACCACAAGGAAAAATCAAAGCAAGGAGAAAGCCATTCCTTCCTTCCCCCTCCAGGCTCTACCCCTCCCACATCAAGTGCCAAGTCAGCTCTGAACAGAAATATCTGCTGGTCCTGCTGCGAAGAGAGGAGCCCACCCATTTCACATCCAGCCCATTCCCTGCTCTGCAGCCTCTGCAGGGCGACTTGTCCAGCTCTGACCTTCAGCTTCAAAGCCTGCTCTTACCCTGTGGGGCACAGACATCCCTGAAAGCCAAGGGTGCTCTCTAAGTATTTTGAGATGGCTAAGAGATATTTTCTAAGTTCTTTTTGCTTTCAGTCAGAAAAAAACAAAGTGGTATTTTTACCTTTTCTAGCCACAGTTTTCCACAGGGAAAAATGTTTGAAATCAAGCCTATTCTATTTTCTGTTTGTATATCTTCCCCCAAAGATAAGCATGCAGTACCCTGGAGCTCTTCTATGAAATTAAAAAATGCCAGACACCAAACAGAAGACTGTATGTACTTGTCTCACATAGGAAGAACTGATAAGGTTCTGTAGAAGACAACCCTTTGACAGGATTCTTGAAATGTCAGTTCTTCATCAAAAACCTTATTACTTTCAAAAAAAAGCTTAAATAAACCAATGAATAAGACATATTCCTTATTAGTACACAAGTCTGCATAATACTTATACACTTGGTTGCTCATATACCTGATGAAAAAAAAAATAAAAGACACAAAGGAAGACAAGTAAAAATAACCCCAGAGTATTCAAGGATTTTTGTGAGGACTACACCCTTGCTGACATTTAAGGAATTTCTGATGATACAGGGGTTTCTGACGTGAACGCAATTTCTGACTAGGACTTTTCATCAAACCACTGTGGGCTGCAGTTACCACAAAATTGTTTCCTACTCGTTGCATGTTATTCCATGGTGATTGGCATGATTGCCAGACAAAGCACTTACATGTGTTAAGTGTACATTGAATAAAATCTCACAGTGGGAACCCATTATTTCAGTTCTCCAGGACTTCACATGGGTATAGAATATACTCACACAGAGACACAAACTGCAAAATATTTAACGTGAATTTCTCATCATGGCATATTAAAGGATTATTATCTGTACAGTTCCTGTTCAAAGTAATTACATGAGCTTGAGCTCTGGAAAGAAGCACCACAACATTTGTCATCTTAAGCTTACTGTCTATTGCATGCTATGAAAGCAAGCAATCTTAAAAATCTTTCCTCACCCTTGTATGTGACCAAGTCAATATATTTTTAAAAGGTGGTAGCAGCAAAGATGCAGAAAATAAATATACCAGGTATTTTAAAATAAAACTTCATGACAAACTTGGGTTGAAAAATGTCTGCAAAGCCTGGAATCAATTTGATACTGTGCTATATGAAAATTCCTGTTCCTCGCTACCCCATTCCTGGCCTCCAGGAGGTTTGGGTGGGCGGACAAGGAGAGAGTGCTAATTGAAAGCAGTACAACACTGCCTGTGAGGAGTCAAAGGCAAGAAGCTGTTTGCCTCTCCAACTTTCATGTGAGCAAAACCTAACCCAGACATGACTGTTCTGAGGGCCTAAACATTCACTACACAGCGCCATGTGGAGTGCCAAAACCATGAAAGTTGACCCTGTACTCCTATGAGGTCAGAGCTCAAGAACGAGACTGAAATTTTAAGCAAGACAGACACTTTTATACCTTTTGTCTATGAGAATTACTATGTCAAGGCAAAATAAAGCTTCTGTGTATGTAGAACAGGTCTAAAAATAGCTAAGTCTAGCTTTATAAACAAGAAAAGGAAATTAGGTTGTTTTCCAGTCCCTGCAATACTTATTAATGAGCAGGTATTAATATGCAATTATCCCCTTGGGAAAACAGGAGTAATTTATGTTACGTAATTGGCAGTCAGTTATTTATGATGTACTTGCAGATCCTGCCAAGCACAGATTATCAACAAGGGAGCTCTACTGAGTGCGACACATTAAGACATGCAGAAAGCAGGGGGCCATAGCTATGCTGCACCTCACTTAATTCCTGCCTTGAAGGTAGAGTAGGGTAATTAAGTGCTAATGCTTACTGGAATTTCCAGTGGAAATTCAGGCAGTCACTCCTTGGCAGAGCCAGACATTTTTTGGTCCTGCAGTTCTGCAAGTGTTTGGTATGAACTAAAAGGAATGCATGTGATATGAATGGATATTAGTCCTAATGTGATATGAATGGATACTACTCCTGGTCATATTTATTTTAATGTTCATGAGTCAACTACAGAGCTGAAAAGTTTTTATCTTATAACAAATACTCTAATTGCATACCATGTCTGACTGGCAACATTCAGGCTGCAATTAAACTGTCCCAGAATGTGCAGGGAACTCAGTTCTGCAGTTGCATTCCAGTTCAATAGCAGAACAGAGAAAACTTGTGAAGATACAGAACCCTGTGTTGATAATTAGATTTTCAGACTCACTTAGTGTTGTGCTTCAGTGGCTCGGACTGAATCAGTAATTAAACAACTTTTAAAAAACAACCTCCCTTAGATTTGAGCAAATGATATTCAAAAACAAACTGCTAACTCCCCAAGTCTGCCATTCATCCCTGGTTTTACCCATTTTATTTTTGCAACCGTTCCAGCTTGAACAGCATTTGACTTGAATTTCCAATCTCTTTCTTGCAAATTGTGCCAAGAAATTGAGGTTACTCATCTGCATAATCCACTTTAAGTGGTAGCACTGGACCTAATGATAGCTCATTCCCTAGTTTATGCTCTTTGTCCTTGTTTCTGGGCAGGTCCCAGCAGAGACAGATTGGCAAGAAAGAAATTTTCAAAAAAAGGTGCTGGGTCAGACTGCTGTACCTGTATTCATTGTCCTTCTGTCATAACCTTGTTTTGGTAGCATGGAATTTGCTTTTTAGTATGTAGGATCATGCAAAAAATTTCTGCATAGCTTTTTGCTACATGTGGATAGACTTTTTTTATCTTCTTTTCAGGCCTTTTTTTTCCCCTCTTCTTTGGTGTATGTGTATACATTTGGCCCTTCAAGATTTACTGACAAAATACATGCAGGCAGAGCAGCATAATAATTCCAATTGTAGTGATTAAAAACACATGCAATTTTTCTTTTTTTTTTTGTCTCAGATGTTGAAACTCAAAAAAAACAAAAAAAAAACACAGTTTTCTTTCCCTGAGGTGTAATGAAAATCTAACTCTCCAAATAAAGCAAAAATTTCTTATTAAAAGCAACACAAACTTGATCAAAACAGTGTTTTTCTATTAAAAAATAGTTTCTGTGAAAACTGTCAATACATCTCAATGATTCTTGGATGCTAAGTATAGAAAGGATGCTGTGGCATTTCACAAGAAAAATGAATAAGAGACTTGTTATCAAAACCTCAGCATTTTTAATCCAGATGTTTTTAATTCAGGCATAGCAAGGAAGAAGAGAAAAAGGGAAAGAGAAGAACAGAAAGCTTTAAATTAGTAAAAGCAAATGGATCTTCTAGAAAACAAGTTGAAAATAATTGAAATTAGATGGGATAATTAGCTTGGTGAAAACATAAACCAGAGACATGGATGAATAAGCTAAAGACTTGTTTCCACATGAATGCTTGTGCATTCATGAAAAAGGGGAACATCAGAACAGGAACTATATTAAAGAATGATACCACTTAGGGCATCTTATATTTCATTCAGACTAAGGTGGTTTTTTTCTGCTTTAGATATTTAAAGGCTTTCAAAGTGCTAGAGAGTCTACAGAATGTAACATCAAGAAGTCAGAGCTGTTCCAACAAATATGTAGCTGGACATTTTCTATGAAAACAGCTTTAGAGGAAGGGTCTAGTGAAAGACATTACTGAAGCACAGTATCAGGACTAAATAAGAATCCTCTGAAGAAATCCAGGTCTTCGTTATTACACAAGCGGACAAACAATTGTTACAATTTATTTGATTGTTTAATCACCACCTTGGTTTCTGCTTACATTGCAAAATAAATCACTTACTGAATCTCTCTCAGTGCCAATATAACTTTTTTAGGTCAGTCTGTATGTTGGATTTAGCTTTCCCCACATCCTGACCAGGACAAACTAGAGCCATACAGTCAAGTTTGTCTAAAAGGCAGGGAACTAGTGACAAGAAACTAAAGCTGCTCCTAGGAAAGGAGAACATATAGTTTGTGTCACTCAAGATATTGTCATGCTGCTCTGGCACACAAAAAAGCAGAATATCCTCTGTTAAAACAAGATATGAAGGCAGGATAGAATAAAATTTTCATATATAATGATCGCTGTATCCAGTACAACTTAGGAAACTCACCGTACTGGTTTAGATTTGGCTTTCCAAATGTCCTTGGCTGCTCAGTACTCTTTCCAGAGCCAAACCAGG
The DNA here is from genome assembly GCF_035770615.1 of Melospiza melodia melodia. NCBI lineage: Eukaryota > Metazoa > Chordata > Aves > Passeriformes > Passerellidae > Melospiza > Melospiza melodia. The sequence continues at coordinate 66,719,326 of NC_086196.1, forward strand.
GCATTCTTGGCTTCAGCTAAATTTGTGTTAGCCCAGCACACCCCAGTCTTCAGTTCCCTCGACACTGAGTTGTCTTTGTAAACTGAGGAAAACAGGATATCTGCAAATAAAAAAAAAAAATCACAGCATCTTATTGTGAGCTTGAAGTACATGTGTCATTTCTTTATGGACACAATCCAGTACATTTGCCTATTTTCCAAATTTAAGTAATACAAACCAAGTAAGTATCTTGGCCAGAAGAAGAGGTTACCAGCTATATATGAAAATTGATTTCAATCTGCATCAGCTTGGCTTACAGGGAATCTATTTAGAACCATTTTGAAAAGTTTCCAGGAGGTAAGCTTCTTAAAATGCTTTGTAATCAAACATGTGCATTGTAGTCCTACAACATGCGTGATAACACTGAGGGAATTTCCTGCAGCCATTACTGTGAAATTATTTCATCCCTCTAATGACAATTATATATAAATTATACAAATCTCACATACAGATTTCCAAGAAGAAAATGCTGTCATGTTTCCCATCCCCAACAGGAAATGGATCCATGGTGATATGAACACAAAAAGCAGAATTATTAATTCTGGTTAATAAGAATGTCTTGAAGTTGAGAGCTTTTCCTGTGCTACACAATCATCATTTTACCAGATGAACTGTTCTCTGGAGTTGCCTATCCCGTAAATCAATTCAAGGGAGAGCTCAGCACACTTGAACCATGCCCATTAACTTTCTAGAAAGTTAAATGAAGTCCATCAGTCCTTTGCAAAGTCTTTGGTTAATTCCAAAACAGAGCACTACCAGAGCTGTAAAGAACTGCAGAAGCTACAAAATGCTACTTAGCTCTCCAACCTCCCCCATCACAGGGAACCTCTGTGTTACTTGTGTTAAGTATGAGGGAGAGAACATGGCCCTCTGGGAACTGAATCCTGACAATAGGAGGCAAGCATTGTCTTAAATGGAACAAGGAGAAAAGAACATAAATTGAATTTGCAGGACTGAAACTTCAGAAGTTCTATTAGGAATAGTTATCATATTTAAAGTTAAACTTCAAAGTTACATCCAGTCTCCCTTATTTGGAAGTGCTAACTTAAATACCCATCAGCTTCAATGGAAACACAATTCCACCTCAGCACACCAACATCTGGCACAAAGCTAGTCTGCAAAGTCAGTTCAGACTGATTTCAGAGAGCACAGATCTTTTCCAAATTTGGGATAAAATACTTAATTATACTACATATAGGAAAGTTTCTAGAATTAATGGCAACAACAAGAAGGATTGAAAAAGCATCAGACAGTTACATCCTGTTCCTTACACACACTATACTTGAATAAATTCCTCACTGTTAACTTTTCCAACACTTAAGTTTTCTTTGAAGATGAGACAAATGGCACAATTTTAAGATGAGTACAGCCCAAGACACACTTTTTAGCTTTTCTATCCAGTTAAACTGAATACAAACCAACTCTGCAGTCACAGATCATGCTGTTGTTGCTTTGAGAGTCTATACCACTTTCCCTATCTGTAGAGTAGCAGTAGAAGGAAAACATCTCTATGATCACCTTACATTATTCATATGAAGAATTATCAGTCTTGTCGCCCCCAGTGTAGTGCATAGGCAAGATGAGTAATGAGCAATTAAAGCTAATTTGAGAGGGGATGTCAAAACCCCTCATGCATAAAAATCTGCTTAGTTACAGACAAAACCTTTTCATGCTGTCCCAAGTGTTGCCTATATCTAGATATGGAATACAAAACTTTCTCATTTCCCTTTGTATGAAGAAGTGTTTACCCATAGAAGGCCTTATGATATAGTTCGAGTTTATTTCCATATTCTGTAAAATCTTGTAATTAATTAAAAAAAAAGAAATATCGCACTGAGAAAGATTTAATTGCAAGGTTTTCTCCTCCCACTCCATTAAGCTTTTCTTATGTATTAAATGTGTCAAGAATAGATCTCCAAAAGAGGTAGCATAAATATTAACATAAGTTCCTAAGCCTAGCTTCATGCATGCATGCATCCTGGGAGAAATAGCTGTGCATGAACTATTTATGGGAGGGAGGGCAAAAGGAGCAGAAGACTTAATCGGAGGCACAGATTACTTCAGAATTTGTCCTTTGGTCAGACAAAGGGCACCCCACAAAATGTTTTCAATCACAGGATCATGTTAAATGTTAATGAGTTTCATTTAAACTTAAGTTCAATAGTCTGAGCTATCAAAATAATTTTTTTAAATCATATCCTAATAAGAAAAATTCAGCTTAGATATCTTACCTCCTACTGCATTATGGTAATATGAGAGCAACAGTATTTTGCAAATACACTAGAAAACCAAATCTTTAAATTGTTTCTTTCCAGAGCAGGTCTCACAGAGCTAACAAAAGTACAGAGGAAGGCTACCTGCACAATCAGCTACTTGGAACAACTTACCTACAACAACTGATTACACAGACTTACACTCTTTTCCAGCCTGAAAAAATGTTTATGAATTTGTACAACATTACCAGCCCATCCAGTGTTAACAGAGAATGAGCAATGATTATGATTCCCATTACAAGAGTTACTGAAGAGCAACCAAAAATAGCAGCGGCCAAGTTAAAGTTTTCCAGGACATAAGAACATTCTGTTTACTACAGAGCATCTTAGACATAAGAGGATAAACCAATTATATGGTGATGGCTCTGACCCTGCAGCTTAAACAAGAGTTGGTTTTACATACAGAACTAGTGTGACTTCCTAAAATGTTAAAAGAGCATTTTTAGGCACACAAATTGTTCAACTTCAATTAATCAAATCTACCAGATTCAGAAAAGTTTTCATTTGCAGTCTAAGCTCTTTGAGACTCTGTTTACTACAGGGCATCTTAGACAGAAGGGGATAAACCAATTATGTTACGATGGATCTGACCCTGCAGTTCAAAGAAGGGTCAGACAGTGGTGTTTAACCTGCATTTATGGGATTTAGCCCAGCACTCAACCATTGTTTAGGTAGCCATTAAGCATACATAGAGGGAATTCTATCAAGAGCGTTGTGTTTTAGAATCCATCTCATTGAATCAATTGCTGAATTTTTTCTCTGTGGAAATCTGCTCAAAAACCCACACAAAATGCGTCTGCTGGATCCTTCACAGGTCCAAGGAGGTGAACCCAACTGTCAACTTGTCTACTTTTATGTCACTGCTACGTTACAGAGCAAAGATTGAAGTTTCTGGAGGAAAGTGCCAGGGCAGCCTTTGTGATTTTGCAGATTTCTAGAAAGAAGAACATAAAAGCTGACACTATTTAGTTCATAATAGTCAAGATTTTTAGGGTGAAAATTCAGATGAAAATGAAAACCAAAGCTTCCTTGTTGGAATATCAATGAATTAGTCTACAATACTAATAATGAGGCATTTCATTGATGTAGGACAACTTTTTGCTGTTGTGATGTGTATCATTTGGATGGAGCAAGAGGATACTTCTATCTAAGAAGATTTCTGTGTAAATAAATTAAAGATGCCAGCTGTGAATAAAGAAGGTACAGAGGTGGTCCATTAATATGTAGATGGCAAAGCTGGAATCAAGGTAATCTAATTCTAGAAAATCATATCAATATAGTACTACTTGAACCACAAAATAAAAGTCACTCTTTTGGTACCAAACAATATGTTTATATATAATATAATGCTACTCATATTGAGTCATGGTGAAAATGACCAGGTTTTTTAAGCCATTCTCACTAATTCCATCAAACACAACTGTGCCAGGATCCAAACCCACAAAATCTGGGATAAGAAAGCTCTTTGCTTTTTCCTTTACCATCTAAAATGTTCTTCTCATGTCTGCTTTCTGATGCCATAGGGTGTGCCTTCCAGCCTACAAAGGCACAAAATATACTACAGGAACTATAAATCTCTCCCCCATATATGTAGAAAACTAATTTCCTATATTACTTGTTCCAATCAACTCTCTGCTTTTCATTAAGCACAGCATGTAACTTAAAAATACATTTGGGATACAAGTCTGAGAATTTTCTAAGACCAACCTTCAGGTTGCTGAAGAGTAAGCCAGCATTCAAGCAGGGAGATTTCCAAGAGCTACTTAACATAAGACATATTGGTTCAATCACTTGAGTTCAAGCTGTTACAATTGTTCAACTCTAGATTCAGAATGTATATGCAGCACTGGATTTTAAACCAGTAAAGGATATTCGAATAAAGTCAATTCCTAATCTCTTTGCTTCCCAATGACCACAGATACTTTTACACTAGAACCTATTTCTTCAGAGACAGTTTACTCCTCTATTTCTCTAAGTGCATGTCAAAATATTTCTAGTTATCTACTAATTTCTGCACTACAGCAGCACCCAAGAACCCTGTCACCAAGCAGGGCAACTTTGAGCAATAATTGCTAGGACAATTCATTCCAAAGAGCTCATGTGCAGAGAAAACAAATCTCCTAACACAGCATCTGCAACACAAAAGAAACATGGTTTTAATTTAAGCAATTTGGATTTTAAAAATCCGTTAGACTTACTTGTTTGCAAATAGTGTTGGCTGATGAATGGCATCTGTACAATAGATAAATGCTAATATGACAATTTCACATGTTTTACAAACTGTTAGACAGTGATGCTAAAAATAGGACGTTATTTATTTTGAGAACTGGACAGAGAACAGTTCTTTTAAGTTGTCTTTAAAGCTTTTGCAGCTTGAGCAGCATTTGCATTCACAATTAGGGTAGGGGAGTGGATGGAGGAAGAAATCTTCCAAGTAGTTTTGGAAAAACAGCTTGGTCAAAGTGCCTTTTTTCTTTAAAAAAGAGGGAGAAACAAATCAGGCTTTTGCTTTATATAGAATATATCAACCCAAATCTGCGATTCAAAAATATTTCCTTTCCTTTCTTCCAAGACTTTGAAGCACTTAATTTCTCCTCACACATTTTTCCATGCTTGCAACCAAATACGACATATAGTAATTAATTGAAGACATTAAACATCAAATTAAATACCCTGGACCTAATTAATGCAGAATTTAGGTAGCACACAGATGTTTACAACAGTATCTTCTAGGCTGTGACTTCTGTAAATTACAGATTTTACACCTTAAAGCCCTCTTTTGTCTATTGCAGAATGTTTCCAGTACAGCTCCCATCCTTTAGAAAACTACCTCAAGTCTAGCAGCATTGCTCACGTCAATTTATTTTACCTACTGATAAATATTAGTTAAATTCATTCAAAGTTTTATATTTGTAGGATTACAAAGCAATAAATTGATTTTTAAATCCTGCTGCTACACTGCTCCCATGTGTCGCATGATTTTGATTAAGGTGTCTGGGCTTTAAGAAAGAGATCCCTGAGCAGAAAATAACCAAGAATTCATGGTCAGCTAAGCCCTTTAAATTTAGTTGAATACAGTAAAAATAATTAAAAATGTCAGCTGTCAGCAAAATATTAGAGCCCCCCAGCAGATACATTTTGAACATTCTGTAAAAACCCCAGAATGGTTTTAAAACACTGTAGTCTTTATTACGGGACACGGTACTCCAGTTCATGAATACAAAGTAGACAAATAATAGAAAGGTGAGAGGTAAGTTTTGCTACATGATCTTTTTCAGACTGTGAAAAATAAGGGATAGGCAAGGGGTTATAATAAAACTAACCACACCCCCTTAAATTGTGCACACAATGATGAAGATTTGCAGCTGATATGCCGCACACAGTTACAGTTTGCAGATCTGAAACATCTTGATTTCAAATACAACTTTTTCTCCTGTTTTTTCGGTTTACATTCTGAAGTTGACAGAGCTGCAAAACCACAGCTTATTCAATAAGTTACAGAAATCATTTTGCTTTACAAAAATGGGCAAAAAAATATTTCTCTTCTTTAGAATCAAATTTAGGGACTTTGACCTATTGTGTACAGGTATACTCACATACATTGACATACAAGAGATATTTTCCATAAAATTATTCAAATTGAATGCCTTTCAGCTAAAAGCATTTCTTTACTACTTTCTAAGTATGCAAAAAAAAAAAAAAATCTATGGCTGCAGATGGTACATATACTGCCTTCCACTGAATGTTGAATCTCGTATTACAATTGGACAAGGAAACTGCAAGTTTTCTTTTAACATAAATTCCTTCCCTTGGCAGTTTTTTCTGTCTCTGTGTTCATGTTATTTTAAAACACTTTCATTTGATCATTCAATATTTTCCACCACCAACTAGGTGATAAATAGGCTTGCCACCTGGCTCAGTTTCCCATCCCCTCTCCCAGTTTGAATATTTCTTTAGACACGAAAGCCAAAGGAAATGGAAAACCTGCCAGAGGTATTTTTTAATGCTTTCAACAAACACAAATAAAAAAGAGATTCTGTATGGACATGAAAGTCAAGACCCTCTCTGGGTCCATCTGTCACCTCCTCCCTTACAAAAAGTAATTCCTACATATAAGCCAAAATAATTCTCAGCAGAATTCTAAGCAAAAATATTGATTCAGTCTCAAACCTTTCAGTTGCTTCTTCAAGAATCTATTTCTATCTCACTGAATCCTTTTCACATATTTTAGTGTTTTCTCAGCTTCCTGTATGCAGTCTTTCCTTTCCCATTTTTCTGTTTCACTTTTTTCTTTTAATATCCTTACTGAAATAAAAAATCTCCTCTGCTTTTCCTACCTTTCAGGATGGTGCTGTGCCTATCTCCTCTAACTCCACCTCTGCTTCATGTCACCCCCTTTTCCTTTAACTTCCAACTCTGCTTTTGCATTTTCCGTCTCTTTCTACTGCATCCAACACAGCCCAATAATAAGCGATCCTCATGGATAACACATTTTCCCAATTCATCCTCCTCTTGGCATCTGGAATAATTGATTACTATATCAATAGTCCTAGGATACACCCTAGGGTGGGCACCACTCAACAATCCACAAATGTACTACCAACCATCAAAGAATCTACGTGTGCTGATGGTCTCCACCATCTTCTCTAGACTGACAGAATTCCCACAGCACCTTAGAGAAGTCTGCACTTCCTGAGGATGCTTCTCCCCTGCAACTTCAGCATCTTCCACATTCCTGAGTCAGGAGTCACAGTTATTAGTTGCTATTCAGTTCCTCGTGGGACCTCCAGGAATACATATCCTCAACAAAGTACGAGTGAAAACCCTGGAGTACACCTCTGATAAACCTCAGCAAAGGTGCAAGTAGGATTTGATAGCCTTTCACAAAGTCCTTGCACTGTTGCACCACAGCAAACCCAAACCAAAACTTTATTAACTTAACTAGAACAAATCCAGATGTAAAGGAAAAATTTTCCATTGGTTGTAGTGGGAAAAACTTTCAAATTGAATTTTCTGTCAAAAATTTCATACATTATCTGCTTCCTCATACCATATCCTCCTCTAAAAAAAAATACAAAAAAGAAAAAAAAAGAAAAAAAACCACACACCACAACATTTACTCCCATTCAGGGAGAAAAGCTACATGAATCCCAAATCCAGCTTCTAAATCTTGAAGCCTCTTGAAGCCTTCATGGAAATTCTTACCTAGTGATATCAGACCATCAGCTTCCCCAAAGCAAATTAATTACTGTGATCAGTTCTGCAGAAAGGATGACTGTGTTTCATTTTAAGAGAGTTATACCTGCTAATGATCCTGCCCACATATAAAGGATGAGGATACAAAATATCCATATTACAGTGTTTAACAGTCATATTGCTAAATGCTCTAATCAAAACTCACATTTTCAGTGGAGAGTGGGCAAGCACAAACTTGGATTACTTCTCCTCTCATAACCACTGGAACATTTCTATGTTTGACAAAGACTTCCTAGTTTGCTTAGAAAAACTGCTCCCCATCTTCAGCTCCATTTTAACAGCCTTTCCATCATATCACATGTGTAAGGTGGGTCATGAGGAGGAGTTTGTGCTGTCCTGAGAAGATTGCTACAATTATACTCTACTCATACCAAGCTGTTTCAGAACCTCCTGAAAACTTCATACAAAAGCTGCAGGGAAAGGCATGGGAAAGAGGATCTAGTTATGGCACCTCTCAGATTTTCAGATCTCTGCCTGCTTATTCCAAATCTCTAAGGTTGGAATGGTTGCCATGAACTAAAAGAAGGTTTAGTTTGCTCCAAATAAGAGCTGCTGAGTGCTCAGTCTTGACAAAGATTGCCTGTAGCTTGGCCCAAACAGATACTCAAGATATCAATGAGCCACCATTTTCTCTTTACTGCCTTGATCACTGCTCTACAACTGTGTGACATCTGAATCACAGAATAATTTATGTTGGAAAAGCTCTCCAAGACCATGGGGTCCCACCATTAACCCAGCACTGGCGAGTCCACCACTAAACCACATCCCTAAGCACCACATCTACACAGCTCTTAAAGACCTCCAGGGATGGTCACTCAGCCTCTTCCCTGGGCAACCTGTTCCAGCCAATGCAGGTCTGCCCTGACTTCTGAAGACAATGTAAACTCAAACTTCAGCTGTTCTATGTTTTTCACAGTGAGAGGTTAACACTGTTTACTTGCACAGTCTCCAACATAAGAAAATCTTTCCCTTCTACCATAGTGAGAGACAGGTAGTATGCCACAATCACAATTCTACTTCTAGTTTTCTAAGATGACTTTTTTCTCTTCAAAGTAACAAATCCTGAGTTGAAATCCCTAGTATTAAAGGTATAACTTGAATGAAATTTAGGGGGAAAAATTAAAAATCATGCTTTCCTAAGGAAAGACTAATTTCTTCCTAGTTAATTCTGTTTTTTAAAAATGGTAGGAGCATGAAATTTGGCATAGTCAATAAGCTAGGCTGGCACACAGTTGAAATTGCAACCATTCTCCATGTCCATGAGGTAGAAGTAATTTTATGGCAACTTTTGTCAGTTACTTGGATCTTGCACTTATCTTTTATAACAGCCATTCTACTAAATAAAACATGTTCTGCAAGTTGGTTACCTCACTCATGTGCTGATTAAATCATAACATCAGATGTTCCCACAGACCTGGGTGGCAAACATTGATCAACACCAAGGCAGAAAGCATAGATCATCCAGGTGTAACTGTCTGAGAGGATTTGGTAGCAAACAGGCTGTGTCTGCATTTCTGCTGAAAAGCTTCCCGAACATTCAATTCAGGCTCGCACTTAATTCTTGCATGTACCTCTTGTGTCACCAGTACTAGACAATACATGGAAACACTGAATCCATTTTACAGAGATAACTTAGCAATTGAAGTCAGAGAATGAAAGGACATAAACCTCACAAAGTCAGTGCTCAAACCAGCAATGTTGTGAAAAATTTCCCATTCCAGTGTCTGGCACATCCTTCATTTTAGGTTTTTCTTGCTAGTTAACAGGAGCCCTGTCTCCTGCTTTTCTGCCAGGGCTTCATAACTGGCCTCAAAAGTAGCAACTACAGCTTCACTGCCCAGTGGCAGTGGTGCCTTGCTAGAGCCCTGAGTTGTCCTTCAGCCCTCCTTAGCATTGTTCACCTCTCAGCTGTCTCTCCACCATCATTTCTTGTTCAGGACAACTGAGTCTTTGTTGGTTTGCCTTTGCCAAGTATTTACAAAAAGATCAGCAATTCAAATCAAACTGAAGAGACACCTTGCTCTCAGAGATAGGCTGCTACCAAAAGGTAAGCACAATGTTTCCTCCAAACCTTCAATCCATTCAGACCAGATATTTTGGCTAAAGAGACCAATAACCCTGACTACTACATTTGGTGCAGTTTTCTCTCTAGGGCATCTCTGTTTACATCCATTTGTGTCTTGGTCTAGAAAATGAGGCCTGCAAGGTTTAGACATAAATCACAAGGTGCAATTCCCAAAGTGGTGAAAGAGCAAACAAACACTATCATTAAAACACAATTACTGCCAAAGTTAAATTTTGTTCTTTCTTCATCCAGTTTCCTAGTTTTGAATACAGTGCAAACTTTTAATGAACTAAGCATTTGTACAAATATAAGGAGTCAAAATTTATAGAAATACAAGTCACAAAAATAAGACAAAGGGAGAAGGAAAAAGGGGGAATAAAACTGAATAGCATCAAGATAACTTCTAATCTAAAGCCATAAAAATTCTTTGTAGTTTTATTAATTCCACTAAAGAAAGATCTGCAGTCTGTTTTCAGTAAAAGTTATATGGTACTTAATAATATATCAGACAGCAATTAAGTCAGCAAATGTGCCTACAGCATTTTGTGTCAGAGACATGTCCTGAGAACTGCAATGGGCCAGATGAACACAGATCTACAAACCAGTCTCACCTCACATGCTTGCAATGTTCACAGAAAGTAAACAACATGTTCAGTACAGGGAATTTTAAAGCCTAAAGAAACCCCTTGTGAGCACATTACATTGGGTCACATACCAAATAAACTACACATCCAAACAGCAGTGAGATGAGGACAGATATGCCACTAGAGGCACGCAATGAATGTTATCCCCTGAATCCAGAGCTCTCTGTTTTAATGCAGAAATTACTGCACTTAACAGTTTAAAGCCAAATCCAAGTTGCAAGACGAACAGAAAGAAAGGACAGAACTCCTGCCCTTAGAAACAAGAGACATGTGTTTGTCTCTTTTGGCAGTCATTGACACAGTAGCTATTTACCAAGAGAGAGCAAACATACCACCTAGGCAGAAAAATGTTTGTTTACACTGCACAACAAATGTGGAGAGTTTAATTTCTCCATTTCTACAGCAACAGGCTTTGCAAACACAGCATTAATACCAATTTGAGAAACTAGGTCAAAAATGCAGGATGCCCAGCATCATTATGAAAATGAACTAGCAATTCTGTATGGATCTAGTATGTAAAAAGATGTAGACTGGTTGATTTTCAGAGAATCAAGAGATGATTGTATTGAAAAAGAGTCTTTCAAGAGGACAAATGCAAGACAAATGTGTAGAAAATTCAGAAGCAGAATTTGTCAGAAAAACAAATTCTGAAGTGAATTTTGTAGATGAAGAAAGGCAATATTGAATAGCACAAGAGCTAGAATTTGCAAGCAAAACCCTAAGAAAATGTCACTTGTACATTTATTTCACAGTTCAATTTTACAAAGCAGTTCCTAAAGTAGCACATACACTAAAAGTATTTAGTTTATAACCAAACATATTATTATTACACTCAAAGGATGTTAAAATCCCTGAAAGAAACTCCTCAGCTCCCCTGAATAACACTTATTGTCAAAAACACAGGTTCTGATACATTGCTGCAGCACCTCGCTTCATTTCAGTGCTATTAAAGTAATCCCAGTAAGAGAAACCCTACACACTTCATCTTAAAGAGAAGTTTGAAGTGATTTGGGAATTTCCTCATGTTCCTGCAGAGTATTTAAAACAAAACAAAAATCCCCATATGTTTCAATTTCAATGTCTTTAGCACTCACACAAGTATGTGTGAACAGTAGGGGAAAGACAGAAAATTATTTCTATGACAAAATCCCAAACATGCTCTACAAAAAAGATTACTAAAAGAAAAATATTTCAGCAGACTATATTGACAATCTCATGCAAAGTGATTATTTATGTGCAAGCTTGTGTGCTTCACAAATCAGTACATGACAGCAAGGATTCTGATTTAGAGAACAGTTCTCTGGCAGCATTCATTGCACAGATTGATTGCCAGTACCTGGCAAGAGCACCCAAGAACTGCATCTAGATCTTTAACACACAGTTACAACAGGTGAATTCCCAGGGTGCCACATGTGGATTTTTTTAAATATCATCTGGCTGTCTGATATCAAGCACTTCCCCACCAAGAAATAAAAATATTTCCTAAAATTCCAATTTGTGAGCCTGTTTAATAATCAATAAAAGTGTATACAAAGTAAATTCAACTGTTTCACCCTATGCTTCAGAGAGGCAGGGTAAAAAATTAATCTGTTTTTTATATCACACATTAAGGATACAGTGGGGGGGAAACCCCACAAAAAATATTACAGGCACAAATGTCACCATTTAGGCTAAATAAGTAACACTTTATAAATGAATCACATCAATTTTACATCTTCAGCTTATCTTGATATTCATTTCATGTAGTAGGAAGAATCCTGAATCATTGAAAATGTTAGCCATAAGTAAAAAATTATTAGGAAACGGACTACATGAGTCTAGGGAATTAGTGCTGCAACAAAAGAGGCAGCTTTTACAAATTAAGATCCTCTCACATGCTTGGGTAGCCCAATAGAGACAAACAGGCAGCTGAGGCTACACAACTGCAGCTGCTTAGGGCTACTGCTCAAACACCATCCCTCCAGGCATTTAAATTCCCTGCTAGCTGCTGCTCAACATAATGCTGCCACAAACTTCAGTGGCTTTGGCCAGAAATACTGAGTCAAGCCCCCTGAAGTGCCGTATTTTTCTTGCAGAAAGAAAAGTTCTCAAACTGACTCCCATTCCTTTGAATTGCTCTGGACATCTGCGTCAGCTCTTCCAAGGAAGGGCCAGAGGCAGACCACCTATACTGAGAGGGGCCACACCAAGGCATCAAGAGTCATGCGGCACGAGCATGGACATCCCCACTTGGGTGGCTTAGCTTCCAAAGCATTGGGAGACTGAAAACTGAAGAGCTGATAGGTGGAAACCCACACCAGGTGGAATAAAACATTCTAGGCCTGTCTAACAAAAGCAGCATAAGCATTTCCCATTCAGCTTGCTGGCTCCTTGGACACCTGACTTTCCATCTGTGGGCAAAATTAGAGAAGAGTATTCTAATTAGAGAAGAGTATTCACAGCTTCTACTAGCCAGCAACAGGTTTGCCCTGAGAAGTCTTCTTAAGGGTGGGTCACCATGTCCTCGCATCATCCTTTTCTATGAGATGGGTTTGAGAGCTCCAAAAGCTTCTGAAAATTTCTATTTACTTTTTCCAGTACATGAAATGCAGCAACAGCAACTCTGATTTTCAAGTTACCCATCAGAAATATAGAAGAAGTTTTCCTTCTCTTCTCTTGAAGGTCTTGCATGTCAGTAATGCCCACAGCATATTTCATGAGATGCCTTTATAGCCACTAATACAATAGGATATCCATTTTAGTCAGATGCCATATCATAGCAAATTCTGACATCTTTAGATAAGATCACTGACACAAAATTTTATGCAAAATAATGCAAAAGGCATTACCTCTGGTTTCACCATAACTTGCATTTATTAAAATATTTCTCAAAAGTTAGGTGTTTTAGTAACTTGTTAGTTAATTCTATAGACTAGCCACCAATGATGCACAGTTCATGCAAAATGCACAGTTCATTAAATAAACTGACAATGCAGAAATAACCAATACCTCCTTAATAACTGAGACTTTGGATTCCCCCAAAGTTCTGCCCACATCCTTAAGAGTGATTAAGGCCACAAAAAAGTCTTTGGACAGGTGAACAACAAGCTCTTTTGGCAGGGAACCAGGACAGTACTACAACTTCTTTCCACAACTCCTGACAAACAGATGAATTCTCACGCAACCCTCAACCACACACACCTTGGGAACTAGAGCTACACCTCTCCTGATGTGGTATTTATTCTAAGCACTAATACCCAGAAAAATTACATTCCAGGAACATCTCAGGAAATCCCTATTCCAGTCTACAAAAATCTTGTCTCAGAACACAAAAAGTACTCATACTCCATAATGTTCTACTTCGAAGTTTTTCTGCATTTTACTCAATTTCTGCACTATTTTTACACTTTCTCAGTGCATCAACAAAGGAAATAAATTCCTTAAAAGTGACGGTCAAAACAATAATTAGGTATGGATGCAGAAAACCAGTAGGAGTCTAGCTCAAGCTGGGAGCCAGATGGGAGGAAATCTTCATTGTCATTGTTTTAACTTGTATAGGGAACAGTTAAGGAAGGAAGTCTCTCTGATGGAAACCTCTGCACTGGGACAAATTTCATTTTTCCCTTTCTCATCTTCTGAAAAGGGTCTGCACATTACCTCAAAAGACATGGAGTAAAATATTCTCCCATGGCTTTTCCAACAGTAGGAACTCCCACACTTGAACAGACAGCTTGCATGGGACCATCTGGATATCCTGTACATGGTGCACTCCAAAATTTTTGTGGGTAGAAGTGAGCAAGTAGTGGTGGCTGGGGAAACCAATGGCAGCAGCCATTTTTAGGGGCACTTCCTGCACAGGGTCTCTGTGTTTTCAATTTTTTATAACAACTACCATTCTAAGAGACACAGCATTACCATTGCATATTCAGAGAGGTTTGGAAATTCCCTCAGTAGCCTAGAAGTTCAGAAAAATGAGGTTTGTATCTACTTCTTATTCAAGGCCACATAAAAAAATCAGTAGTGATTACTTTGTCTGTGGTCCTCTCTGTTTTTCACTCATCATTAGCTACTGTCAAAAGAGTGCATTTAGTACTGAATGCAAAACTATCAGTGTTGAAGAGCAGGACTAAGAAGAACCTATCTACCCCAGCTCTTTTATTTAAGCAGAATACTAATCCATCCCTGGCAACTTGTTTAGTCTTAATCCTTTCTAAGTTTTAGTCTGTCCTTGCAGCTCATGTTTTCTGAAGTGATCATTACTGAAGTTCTTTCTGCACTCTTGTCAACTGGCCTACCTTTCTGAAAGTACAATCTTCAGAGGAGATTTCATAGTCACCATCAAAAGAAGAGGGCTAATCAGTTTTTCATCTCACAATTTTATGTCTTTACAATGTGTATTTTACCATGTGTTATCATCTAGCATAAGTCTTTGCAATACTGTTGTTTCATAGCACTGTTATTACTGTTATTCTGCAGCTCCTGTTTCTCACTTTGTACTCCCCCTCATTTTAAGCAGAAAACTTTGTGTCTGTGTTTCAGCTCCATCTTCTGATTCAGACCACTGATTTGTCTAGACCATTCTCATTTTATCTTTCCAAGATTGCAATGCCTTTGAAATAAACTTATCAAGTCTGATAGTTCCTACTTTTTTCCATCAGCCTAAATCGCTGAAATCAGCAGACAGTTCAGACCTCACACAGCATCCTCTCTTGTGATGTTAGCTTAATCAAAAAAAGCTTTTCCAACCAGAGTGCACCACCATCCATATTTCCTTCATTTGGTTAGGAAAACACTGGATTTTAGGTATTTAAAACCCTGGCAAATTCACAGTGGCTTTACTCTGTGCATTAGACATATATGGTCTTCTGGTAAAAAACAGACAAGAAAGCAAAAAAAAAACCCTAAAAAACACACACAAAAAAACCCCAGAAAAACTCCACGCCAGATTTGTCAAAAACTTTTATCAAATTCATGTATTTTAAATATTATTATTCTCCAAATGCAAACAATTTGTTCCCACAAGCACTTGTAAGTCCCAATTCCACTGTTCTGTGTCACTTTCTTCCTTCTCCAAATGTGAGCTTCTATTGCTGCTTCTCTGAAGAAAAAAAAATTCCTTTTGTCTTCATCCAGTTCTTTGGCCTCTCCATGCTCCTCAAATCCCCACTACCACTCACCACCACTTAGATTCCTCCACATACTGAGCACTTAGCTAATAGCAAGCACCTCTTTCTTCCAGCCTAATGAAATTAAGTAATAGTAGAGCAGTGTCATTCTTATTTAGCCTTTTTTTTAAGCCATAATGAAAATAAAAATCCATTGTGTTGGCAGTATTCTGTCCAAGTGTTTTTTCTTTCTGTGATTTTTTAATTTTTTTTTTATATTATGAATTTTAACTACTGTAGTCACGTGCCAATCTTGTCCATTTTTTGAATAACTGCTTTTGAAATGCCTCTATTCAAAAGATATTTTCACATAATCTGTTTCAATGTTTGTTTTTGTCTTTTGCATTGGTTGGTGCAATAAAACATATATTCAAACAGTTCCACCAGGCTTCCAGCACAGAATATATTCAGATTATCAGCCTATTCTTGTTTTTCTGCTGTCACATATTGCATAAGTGGAAAATATTCACCTTCTTGCTTCTGTGAATGGAACAAAACGCTAACCTAATTTCTGAAGTACAATCTGTGCATTTTCACAAGGAGTAGCTTCAATTACTAGATGCAATTACCATCTAGCTATTTGTAAAGCACGTCCTTTTATCTCATCAGCTGAAGTGGAGCAATGTTTACAGCCTTCCCAAAGTTTACATGTTGGTGCAAGTGCTATTCTACCTTGCTACAGAACAGACTTTGAAAACAGGAAAATAAACACCATAAAGGAGAACCTTTTGGGGGAAGAAATCTGAGAATTCTCCAAAAAGAAGTTTTTCAGAGATGATTAAGAACTGCTTTCATGTATTTTTAATCTTTGTCCACATCTCTTAAAGATATTTACATATTAGTCCTCACAGGATGTCTAAAGTTTGAGTTTTCTGTACTTTACACAACTCTGAATAAATAAAAATGTTTGTTATCTGAGCTTAAAAAACCTTCTGGTTGTAAATAGAGTAAAAGAAAAGAGCAAAGATGTTTGCATTTCTGGACATATAAGAACTTTCTACATCAAGATGACATAAAAAGATTTTTCCATACTGAACTCTGACTTCAGGCAAACCATCCGGACTTCAAGGCAGTCACTTTTTTCTGTTCTCCTTTGACAAAAATATGAATCTATGTATATTCCCATTTTTAAGCTCCATCTTAACCTCTGACTACAGTGTAAATATAAATGTGAAAACACATAAAGAAAAGTTTTAAAAAGTTTTCTCATGAAAGGGACACCCAAAGTCCTGTGAGGCTCACATTAGGCAAAGAGCTAATATCAGCACATATTAATATTGGAGTATATAGAGGGAAGTTACAAAGCACAGCCTTCATTCCTTCATTAGTGTCTATTCAGAGAAAAGTTGCCATCATTTCTAAGAAGAGAACACTTGCCTTAAAAATCTACTGAATCTGACTGCAGGCGTGCAAAGTGTTGTCATATAGCTGATAAAATGAACTGAAAAAATTTTCATTGTTAACTTATATTTCCAGAGGACATTTAAGGAGATTTTATACGTCTTTCGAATAAATTAGACAAGGTGTAAAAGCACAACATTAAAAAAAGGAAAAAAAAAAAAACCATCCCAGAAGAATCAGAGGAGTCTATTGGAGGGACTGTGCTGTTTAACCTACACTAAAGTGACCTAGGGAAGGCAGTAACCAATGCTGATGAAATAAAGGTATTTAAATAGGTAAGGGGGAATGGCAAAGTGAGTAACTACAAAAATACTTTAAGGTCTCTGAACAATAAAAAGGCACCAGAAATATAAATAAAACTGTTTTGCATGGAATAAAACAATCCATGGATTCAGTCACCAGACAGACTCCAGAACTCCAGGGTTATAGCAGCTATTTGGACATCAGCATTCACTCAACACTTACAGCAACAATCAAAACAGAGGATGAAATGTTTTACAGAACCAGAGAATCACAGAATAGATAGTTTGGAGGAAATCTGTGGAGATCATCCATTCCAACCCTCCTGCCCAGGCAGGGTTGCCAGAGCAAGTTACACAGAAACAAAGCTGGGTTGGGAACATCTCCAGAAAGGAGACTCCGTGACCTCCCTGGGCAGCTTGTTCCTATCTTCTGCCACCCTTGATATAAAAATGTTCTTCCTTATTTTGGGCTTAAATTTCTTGTGTTTTAGGAAATTTAGAGCATTTCAGGAAGCACTAGAGGAACAAAATCATCAGAATCTCTCTTTCATGTTATGACCTAAATCTATAGTTTGTCCACCAATGGCATGATGAGCAGCTCCAGTCAATTCTCAAAATGTACAGCAAATGGAAAAAGTTCAGAGAAGAGCAACAGGATTGAAAACAGCTCTACAGAGAAGCAAACAAGTATACTGGGCTTCCGTAGCCTGGAACAATGTAACTAACAGGGAGATGCGATAGAGGCCCATAAAATCCTAAGTGTTACGAGCACAATTAAAAAACCAGTATTGAGAGTTTACTTTTGTCCTGGTATATGAACTGGGATGTGTGAAATGAAGCCAGATATGTATCAGAGGAAAAACACGTGTGGTTGTAGAGGCAGCAAGTGACGGACATCAAGAATTTCTTACCAAAGACTACTGTGTGCACAGTTTACACAGGTTAAAGGACAGGCTGCACAGATTCATGAGAGAGATGACTGTGGATTTACTAAAAGATAAAAGAGATCAGGTTTAGGAAAAGAAAAAAAAAAAACAATTCAAAATGAAGTGAAATTTGTTCAAGGCTGAAAGTCTACTTTAGAAAGAAATATTATACACTTGCCTTGTTCTTACTTCCCAGTGAATTAACTCCTAGCAATGGTAGGTTACAAGGAACTGGGGGACAGGTGGCTCTCTAGTCTGAATCATTATTTTTTGGGATAGAGAAAAAAACTTTATAATTATTTTGCTAGGACTGAACCGTGTCATCATTTCACATATCATGTCCTGACAAACACTGAGCAGAGACACCAAAGAAGGATGATTATTTTAATAATTATCAGACACTTTTGTTAGAACATCTAAGCTAGTTCATAATTTTTGGTAAATTATTTTGGCAGATGAATAGACATTACATGTATTTTTACTAATTCACCACCCATGGGGACCTTGGTACAGGTAGTACAAGGGACACAAGAGGGACCTCAAAAATACAACAGCAGGCATTCTTGCCCTCTCCAGACAATACAGTCCATTTCCATAACTAATCTCTCTTGTTTACAGTATTTCATATTTAGGGCTGAAGGGAGAAGATTGGAAGGGAAAAGAAAAACTCATGAATAGAAATCAAGGAAAAGTTCATTTGACGTGATGTGTTTTGATACTCTCTGTCACCATTCATAAAGAGATTATATACTGTAGAGAGGTTTTTTCAAAGGCACTGCTCCATCTTTTTGCCTTTTTCCTGTAGAGTAGGTATGGTTATTCCATGCTTTGTCCATCCTTCAGGGGATCTGTTCAGCTGTTTAGATCCATAAAACAGGGCATATAGCTGCCCATATATTAGAGACATACTGAGTTTCCAGAAATCAGAACATTGGAGTAACTTTGTGATGCCAAACCTATTCCTCCCCTTCTCAGAACAGCAAAGCTCTACTTCTGCTGCTATGCAGGTTTACTTCATAAAGAATTGAAAAAAAAAAGGACAGATCTGTGCAGGAATAAGTTTTCTAAACAAAAGCCACTTTCCTATTTTCAGAGCACACTTAGGCAGTACCTAGATATAAAGCCACTACCTGATGCAAGGGAGAAAAAAACCCCCCAAAAAACTCAAGAAAACCCATATCACAAGGAACCCTTCAAAAACTTTACTAAAACACTTATTCCATCAGAGAGCCCTGCACAAAAAGCATTCCAGAAACCACATTCTTGCACTACAGCCTAACTCAAATCTCTGCCTGTTCAGTGGAGAAAGAATCAGCTCACGTGTAAAGAAAAGAATTTAGGTAAACATGGCCCCTGTACTACATGTTTCTCCAGTTGGAAAATGGAAACAACATTTCTGTCTATTTCACCCTTGAAACACACATCTGGTTATGAGTTACACACCAGATAATTTGCTTTTTCCTTCCTGTCTCCAAGCTTTTCCTTGTATATGCTGTAGGCAATTGTAAATTTCTAATAAGTTGCCAAGAGCTGCACAGTACAAAAATCTTTAAAAACCTTGAAAGGCCTCACAGAGCTACTGCACATGGAGGCAGAGCAGGCAGGTAAATTATCTAATCAGCTTAAACCTCAGACAGCAGGAACAGCTCATTTAAAAGGCACAGCAGAGAACAGCAATGAGGGACCAGAACAGATGTTTACACTTTAAATAGAACCAAGAGCAAATTACCAAACTTATTTAGATTCTACATTCCTGCAGCAGATTCAAAATTGTATCTGCATGCACATTCCAAAATTTGCACCCCCAATCTACATGCAAGTCTGTATTTACATATTTGTAGCACTGACTTTTGGAGGATAACATTCCAGGCAGAAATGTGATCTTGAGCACCTAGGGATGCCAAGCAGGAAATAGGTGATTGAAATGCCCACAAGCCAACCATGCTTTGATGATATTTTTCTGTGCTGCAGAAATCCAGTTCAAGGGAAGAATATTTATGCTACCTATACTATCTATATCACTTTCCTGATATAGAAAATATAAATGTATAAAAGCACAGAAAGGTGGAGATTCCCTCTCTTACGAGTCCCAAAGCCTCATATTATCTGGTATGTAACTCATAACCAGATTTGTGTTTCATATTTCAATTTCCTAGAAAACTTCATAAGCCTATGATAGATTAAGGGAATCTGCATATTCTAAGCAAAATGCTCTGGGACACTGCTAAATTGTAGATGGCAAAATCTGATTTTTCAAGGTGGTTTTAGATTGTTTGCGGACTAAACCAGACCTTACAGCTGCTAAACTTATTTTGGTCCTTGTGACGGCATTACATTTACTTTTTATTCCATGTAGATTCAGTTTTTTCTGAACACTTCTACAAATATGTCATGGATATCAGCCACAGACATTGTATCTATCAATAAACCAACAGCTTATTATTCCTGAAAAAGGTTTCCTGTAGAAAGAAATCCTTTAAAAAGAAAACCTGACAAAGAAAATCTGCTCTTGTGTTGACATTTATTAGGACAAGTTTCAACTAGGAGGAGAATTTAAAAGCCAAGTTATAAAATACATGATGGGTGGAGCAGGTTACAATAGAGGTGTTGGCACAAAACTATCCAAGGAATTACGAGCACAATGCTAAAATAATAGGATCTCTTGAATGGGAAGCCACAACCTCTGAATTTGAAAGCCTTAGGTTTACTTTCATGTGAAGACTTGTTGATAGCACTGTTAAATGAAAACATCAGAGCTCTTTCCATATTTCATAATGTGCTGCAATCTTGAACACAAACACTGAGAAAAAAAGCCAGCATTAAACACACTAAAACTTCAGAGAGTAATGGTTTAAAAAGGTGGCAGATGAAACAACCATATTCCTGCACAAATGATGACCATGATATGCTCAGAAGCTGCACCAGGATGACTTATAAAAAATACTGGTTTGTTTTTATTCATGTTGCAACCCTCGAATTAGTGTGCTTTTGTTAATTGCTCTTAAGAGCAATTTTATTTTGATGAAGCTAAAGGCCACTCTTGAGACTGACTATGCTGCAAGAAGGTGTTATGAAAACTTGAGAAGGAGAGAAATGTGATTACTGGAAAGTACACATACATTTAAAATATGCTTCCATGGTCTAGTTCCAGAAACATACTCTGCCTTTTGAAAAAGTAATTTTCTTTTCTTTGGGAGTTTAAAGAGGAAAGAAAGGAGGGTTGGCTATTGGGTTTGTTTTTCCTTATTCACTTTGAAGATTTTGAGACTTGTATCTTTAACATTATTTTGATAGGCTAGAAAAAACCCTACTATATGATGAAATAAGTGAGAAGATTAGTTTTAGTTTTCCAAGCTTTAGAAAATTTTAAAATATGCCATTGTTTAACTTATTTTTTTAAATGTATATATAAAATGCAAGGAAGCCAGACCTCTAAAAGCAAATGCTGATTTAACTCTCAGTCTCATATTTGTTTCACAGCCCTTTTTAAATTATAGCCTCTTCAGTGCCACATTTAAGAGTGTTCTGCTGCAGCCTTTTTGTCTGTAAAACACACATTGGTTGGAATAAAGTTTTACAGTGCTCACTAAGGGAGGAATAACTCCTCCAAAGCCATAAGAAATACAATATAAACCTGATACAATTTAAACTGCATATACTCCCTGCCTGGCACAGCTTTCCATCTTCAAGAAACAAAAGCTAATATGGTTTTCAGAGTTCCTTGCTCATACGACAGTGGGAACAGTAATTGGAGTCCAAAGCACACCCCTGGGGGACTAGAGTGATGTTTGTGGTAGTGTTGTGTCCTGGAATTCTTGGGTTTCTTCAATGAAACCAACAACTAAAACAAGATGGGATTTAACAGCAATCCTCTTTTCAGGGGGGCCTGGAAAGGTTTTCCAGTTCTCCTCATTATATTGCTAATTAGGCCCTGCAAAGCTCTGCATAGGAATTCAGATCGTTTCAATACTTTCTGGTGACAAGATAACGGTGGGACAACCATAGGAGAAGGCAAAGTGATAACAGGATACACACATGCAGATGGCAGAACTGATTGAGGGTTGGAACTGAATGATCTTTAAGGTCCCTTCTGACCCAAATCATTCCATGATTCTATGACTGCAGATAGCTGGAAGTGAAGTTACCAATGCCTGACTCTTCAAAGGGACAGGAACAGGCAGAAAAAGGAAAACAAAAAGAAACACCCACAAAAAACCCCAAACAAACAAACAAAACCCCACAAAAAACAAACAAACTTCACAAAACCAAAGAAACAAAACAAAAAAAACCAACAAAACAAAACAACAAAACAAAATATGTTGCCAATACATGCTTTGCAAAAACTTTTAAAAACCATTTACATTTCTGCAGTGAGAGCACTTTTTCCAGGTTTTCTTCTTCTGAGCCAAACTCAATTATTTGTATGAGAGATATCTGCACCAAAAATGCTTCTAGAAGAATGTAAAAATGGATCCATACAAGAAAAAATAATATGAAGAAAATTGAGTCAAATTCTAGGCAGATGCAAGCTTCTAGAGAACACTACCTCTAAAACCCAGAGTGAATTCCCTGATCTGTTATGAAACCAGTGTAAAAACCAGAAGGTATATTGTTATCTTGTGAGTACACAGAGTAATCCTCATGGAGAAGTAGCAAAACATTGTTCTAAATGTCAAGATACACAGATTTAGAGAATCATTTAAGTTTAAAAAGACCTTTAAGATCATCAAACCAAATCATAAACTCAACACTGGAAAGGAACATGGTCTAGTGGCAGACAAGGACTCACATCTACAGGTCTTAAACCATCCCAGGGATGATGATTCCACACTTCCCTGATCTGCCTGTTGCAATACTTAATGTTATAAAATTACAGAAGCTTAGAAACCTTGTTTCAAGATACAGAAAGTGAAGAAAATGTAGATTTTGGATGAAAATGCCTCAGACAGGAAAATATTTCAACAACAGAGCAATTTCTTGTGTCAAGCTTTGTTTACACACTGTTATCACATGCAACTGGGACTACCCTATACATCCAACTTTCTTTAACAGACTACATGTACACCCAGGATATTGATTTTACAGGAAGTCACTGTCGAGGTTTTCCAAGCTCCCTTTTCTCTTCTCCTCTTTCCCTTCCTCCTCTCATTTTCAAAATGCCACAGAAAATATCCACCAGAAGACAGAAAGCATTCCCTAAAGTTTTGACAAAAATATAAAGCACTAGAAATAATGCTTGTGGTAGCAGAGCATTTTGAACATCACTAGCCTCCCCACCCCCACATTTAAATATTTATCTTTTAAATGTTTAACACACTTTTCCAGTAAAAATTGGTATCAATCAGTCCCACTTTTCTCTCTATTTGTCTTAATTTACATCTGGAGTTCTTGAGGATGAGAGAATGTTGTAAAAATGCTTCCACCACCAATTCAGCATTCCCTTTAAAGAGGAACAACCCAACATCTGAACTCTGGTCAGCCAACAGAAACAGAGAGGAAACACTCCATCCACAGCAGCAGAGTTTAAGTCATTTGGAAGACTGTGAAAATAGGAAATTCTGTAATTTATCTACTTATGAAAACAACCCTGTGATTTTAGATGTGTAGAGCAACTGGAGCATTCCTCTTCACAGTTTACTGGTAAGAGGACGATGTTTAAAAACTCATCTGTGTTGGCTTTTATGCTTGCATAACAACTATTATAAACAAGAGTTCTTAAGTCCTGCTTTTAAGTCAGAGCAAAAGAGCACATCAAGCCATTCCATCCAGTCAAATTCCTTCCGTGGACCATGTTCCCTTCTGCATAAAACCGTTTAAAAAGAAAAAAGAACAAAGACATCCTTTTGTTCTTTGTGTTCAGTTTCTTCTTTTTCAGAAAACTGCTACAACCCCTAAACTTTTGGTGTAAAAACACATATGGAAAAGTTTTCCCATCTTGATTATGAATAGGCAAGGAGAAAACATGAATTCTAGCTAAGATAACAGGATGACTCAAGCATTGCTCAGCAAATATTCATGTATTACTCCATAAATTTAATTATTTTTTGTTTCTGTATTAGTTGTGTCAATGCAGGCATGGTACACAGACACTTATAGTAGCAGAAAAAGAGCTTACTTTGTCTAAGTAATAATTTCCAACAGTGGGACACAGGATTGCCATTATCAAGCTCTGTGTATCCCAGAAAGGAATTACCTAGGTTCCCCATATCTCTTTTGCTTCAGCCACTTAGGATCAGCCGAAAGCCCTGAATTTTAACAGAGCTCATCCCTGTCTCTTTCCCAGACATCTCCTGAGCGATCTCATATTCCAGACAGACATTACCAAAAGTTGGCTACTGGGAATCTCCTCATTTTCTCAGGCTGTACCTCTTAGGAGCCATATCTTATCATAATTCCACCACTCTCAGTACAGCTGACTAGTGCCAGACTGTGTCAGGCAGAGAGAGACAGCTCCCTGGAAATGGTGTACCATCAAGTGAGGCAAAGGAACAGCACAAAATACATGCCACTATGCTTAAGTTTATACCAGAGGTGTGTTCTCCATGGATCAGTACCAACTTGGATCCACTTGAACCAGCATGACTGGTTCACAGTAGAAAATGATGGGTTTTAGACCATCTAAAGCCTCTTTTACCTACCAGGCTTAACAAACAAATAAACAAACTCCAATTGTGAAAAGTTATCAGTGTTTGCAGTGTAACAAAAGAAAACAACCACCTTAACACTTCAGCACTGTCAAAAAGCACCAGAGCTGTAGGCTTTTATTCCCTCCTGTTCATGATAGGGCTTTGTGATT
Source organism: Melospiza melodia melodia (assembly GCF_035770615.1). Taxonomy (NCBI): domain Eukaryota; kingdom Metazoa; phylum Chordata; class Aves; order Passeriformes; family Passerellidae; genus Melospiza; species Melospiza melodia. The sequence goes on from NC_086196.1 coordinate 66,744,112, forward strand.
TACTCACAAAAATCTGAGACATAATGACAACATTTCCCTAGATGTGTATGTCTGTATACCTGGAACCATCATAAACCAAACATTTACATTCACAGAATGTAGTAAGTAACCTATTTTATAAAACTCAGAGTAGCAAAAGTTTTGGAAGGAAACAGGTCATAAATGCAATCAACCATTGAGATTTTAAAAATAAATGTGGATGGAGACTACGACAGCTTTCTATACTATCTTTTATGCTTTTTCCCCTCTCCCCTTTCCTTGTTTAAAAAGCTGTCAATTTAATGAGCCAAAATGAAGTAAATGGTAGCAGACATGGAAATCAGAGCCATAATGGCAAGCAAAGGCTTGATTGCTGGCAAACAAAGATCTGTCCTCTCAACATCTGGCTCATTTTGATCCTTCGAGTTCAGCTGCCAAATGACTATGTCATTTGGACTCTGGAGATGAAGGCATGAGGGAGACCTGATATCATCATCCCAAATAGTCTGGGTCTTGCCCTGTGCTTAAAACAGGCTTTTAAGATCAGCAAGAGTAAAGGAAGCTGTGCTGTTCCAAGGAAAATGTGACTTCAAAACAAGTTCCACAAGCCAAAAGCTGGAACTCTTAGTGGTATACTGGGAGGTAGAAGAAATCATGTATGTGTGGTATGCTCACAAGCTTGTTATAAATTTCTGTAACTATGCATATCAACAGTTCTGACCACTTGTAGCCCTGCAACTTCCAGCTATAAGCCTGTAACAATAAATCTGTTTATTTAGAGAGTAATTTTAAACTCCTTTTGGCTAAGCCCTCTCAAAAAATTTATGTTTAGAAAATGTTCTTCACCTGGTTGTATTATTATTAGCTTAAGCAAGATGCCTGAAAAATTCCTTATCAGTTACTGAATGTACACATTTATATGATTTGAAGAATGTCCCAGAGTAGACTTACCCTTACTTTCACTGTAAGGAGGGTCCACCATAAGTAGTCTTTGCAGTACACAGGGCAAAGAGTGAAAGACATTCCAAAAATGACAGGAGACTGTGAGGGTACTGGTGGAAGAATCCCCAGCAAAGCTAAAGAATTTTGTAAAGCCAGTTGTAGATGAAGATTTAAACCCAAGCACACATTATGGCTCTATAAATATCCATAATAGAACAAATACAACTTTCTCCAAATAGCCCATTTACCTGGATCCTAGGCACAAGGGGGAATCTGGCCACAAAGAAGTTATAGCAAAAAAGAAACTGCAACAACAAATCCCTGGATTTTGGAGGAGGACAACTTCAGTAGCACACAAACATCAACTCTATTATTCTATTGGGAAAACATCACAGTGAGCATTTGCTACACCAGACATCAAAGTCTAGGGACCAGAAAAAAAGTCAAGCTTTTGATCAGCTTAGGGGGACTCTTCAGCAGCTTCCAACTGCAACAAAAATCAGAGCTACCAGTCTGCTGTGGCTACACATGGGTGCCCCAGTGCCTCGACACACAGCCTGCAAGCATCAATGAAGATTTCAGTGTCCCACACTGTTGGTCTCCTGTACAGAAAGGGACCAGAGGCACTGGGAACACCTGCCAGCTCCAGGCTGCAAGAGTAGCTGTGGAGCTGCAGGGTGGGAACCCTTCTCCCAGCCACAGCTCTTCCCAGCCTTTCCTTGTCAAGTGCAGAGTGCCATTCCAGATGGATCCGTTGGGTTCTTGAGTACATCATTATAAGGATGGGAATTAAACCCAAACCCATTTGCAAATCCATGCTTCCCATTAGGTTTTCTGAATTACTCTTAACTTCAGCCATATGCTTGCTGGACATCTCTATTCAAAGGAATTTGACATTTTTCTAATATGGTCACCAAGTAGTAAAAACCACACTTGTAAAAGCAGTTTGTGGTCAGTCGATTTTATAGACCCAAAAATCATTGCAAGAACTACATTAAAACTCTATTAAAAATGCTCTGAATAGAAGACATAAACTATATTGGCATCTTCAGACTCCAGTACAATTATTTCCTTTTTAAATTTCTTATTGAGCCATGAGTCATTTTAGATAAGTCCATTTCAAACACATAGTCAGCTATTCATACAAAAAAGCCCAAAACAAAAGCAACCAAACCAAAAAACAGTAAGTGTGGAGATAAGGATGTTACTCAAGGACTACTGAATTAGACCTTATTTTAAAGGTCTAGACTTTATTACACTTGGTTATTATTTCTGCCTCTGAAAGTGTTTTAGAGAAATTGGCAGCAACAGGAACCTTTATTTCCTCAATAAACAACTTAGTTACAATAGCTGTAAAAAGAGGCCATTTCATATTTTACATTGTCTACAGAACTTATGGAGAAGAAAAAACATGGTATCTCTCTACGGTCCAATGACACAAAAAGAGTAACAACAAAGTGACTGAATCTTGCAAAAGATAAATGGCCAGATAATTTGACAGAAATTTTAACCTCTCATGTGCAAGACATAAATTTGAGGAAGGCATTTGTTTATGTCAGAGAATAAAAAGACCTACTTCAATTTGAATAATTTTAAATTAGTATATTGAAATCCTTTGCCTTGTGGTAGTGAAATTAAACTCTTGGATAAATGCTCAAATTATCGTTTCTTAGTAAGTCCTCTCAAGCTGTCCTAACTTGCTACTCCTATACAACTTTTAATTCATCTCTGAGGAAGACAACTGACTGTACCAAATGAGGCAGCACAGAGCATAATATTTAAGATGGGTAGGTGAAAATGTCTGAAGCATCATTCTTTCCTCTATTTTATCCTAGTGGATCTACCACCCAGCCTACCAATACTGTCAGTGCTCTGTCCTAATGCGAGTACCAACTCCTGCACCCTTGACTTGAAACAACTCACACTGCACAAAAATTTCATTTCAAACAAGACATTTTAATGGGATTTTTTTTAATGAAGAAAAAAACCTCATTCACCTTTCAACTGAATGAGAACACTTTGTTTTGGTTTTGGTTTTTTCATTTCAGCTTTTAATACCAAACTATTAAGCTGAAACCAGAGCCTTGATATGACTTTTTTTTTCCAGTTACTACTTACTCATCATAGGGATGAATGTATTTCTTACTTTAATGTTGGCACAGAGAAACTAAACCTTGGGCTTCAATCTTTGCCTCCAAATTATGGATGCTTTTATTATTATTATTTTTTAAATAATATGTAATATTATTTAATATCATGTGTAATATTTGGCAGCGTGTGTTACAGTTGTATCACCATGCCTTGATTTTTCACCTGAAACACACAGACTCTTTTATATATCAGCTTGTATTTCATCTTAAATGCAAATATATAGAAATGCCTGGTTTCAGCACTGGGCTCCAGTTTTGTAGTGAAGGGGATTCCTATCTGTGCTACATTCCGGTCCCATGAAAGATAAACCACAGCAATTAAAAGACTTGATTTTTCCCCAGTAAAGTCCAGACAAGTATTGAGCAAAAGCATCATCCCCAAATACCCAATTAAGCCTCATATTTAAGCCTCAGGGACACCTGTGTACGCTGCATATAATCTTAAGATGAATTCTTGGGATAACTTAAGTCAACAAAAGCTCCACCTTCACGTTATATGGGTGAACTATCGTAATTTATGTTTCTGAAGCCTTCCAAATTAGCTTTTTGGCTTTTCTGGTTTTTCTACTTGAAAAGTAGCGTTTAGATGCCCAAACAAGAATGCAAATAATTTGGCCCCAAAATTATTTATATTTCCTACTTTTTGGTAATTGTTAGAAATACTCTTCAGATAATTAAATCGGTGTTAAACTAAGAATAATTCAAATAAATTTCAAGTAAAAAATTTTCATCCCTAGCTTTCCAACTTCAAGATGAAATATGAAGATGAATTAGGCTATCCAGAATTTTTCATATAACATTAATAAAAATCCACACAAGCACTTTTTTCATGGGGAAAGGAGGGTGAGGGTGCTACATGAAAGAATGAGAATCAAACAAGAAGGGGAAAAAAAGTCCAAAATATTGAGTTTAAGATCAAGGTAGTAAGGGACAACACCAAAGGCTGAAAACTAGTTTCAAACCAGATTTCAGGGTGTTATTTACCTGCTGCCCAAAATTGCATTTGGTACACGTATTTTAATACTTGGGCATTTTTAAACCTTTTCATTTAAACTTCATAATTGGCTGTTTTTTTCCTTGGTAATAAAAATGTATTTTTCAAGCTAAGTCACTTGGCAAAGCACTTGAACCAATGCCAGAATACCTAAGGTTTGGGGTTTTTTTTACTTTTCGTTAAGTCATTCCATTTCCTCCTCATTTAAAAAATTCTAGATTTTGAATTAGTGAAAATGAAGGTAATAATTTGTATTATCAAGACACTAGCTACATCTGAGTCAAATCTCAGCCCTTGGAAGAACATGGCATAAATAAAGAACTTGTATTTTTAAATAAAGACTGGGAGCAGAAATCACACTTTTTACCAGAACACATTTTCAGCTAAGGGCTACTTCTAGAGCCAACTTTTAGAAGGCCAAAACGGTAACATTTCAGTCACGGCTACATATATGATGAACTCAGCCTGTCTTTTAAATATAACTGTTTATTTTAGCTAGACAAAAGAGAGAAAAAGAGTAACTTGAGTTTGGAGGTATCACATCTTTTCTCAGGCACTATTCTTCATTTTTTAGAAGAGCCTCCTCCAGATGAGACAATTTCTAGATTAGCAGAATGATTTATTGACATCTTATAGAGTAACTCAGCACTCCCTACTTGACCTTCTGCCTTGTTAATGGATTCAGAGATCTCAGCCTCTCAGCTCTGGCCCAGGTCACAAAACATGTCCTGATCACTGAAGGACTGTTAAAAACCCCTCCAGACCTGGTACCGCCAAACGAGATTCCCTTAGGTCAGAACTGATGCTGAATGCATCCATGAAATAGCAAGGCAGAACTTTGAAAGCCAGTATGGATGGCTGTGGGCTTAGCACAATCCCTGTGAAATCTATTTGAGGCCAACAGCACAGGAAGAGTTTTAAAGAATAACAAAATTTTAAAATTATTACATTTTTAAAAAGCCAACAAAACAAACACAAACCAACCACTTTCTTTACTCAATCTCTTTATCAATCTTGAAAGCAAACTACAACAACATCAAGGAAGCCCAAGACACAGCCAACAGGTCCTTATCCACAGTCCTCCTTGGCTCTGAACTGAACCTTTCCTAGAGATGTTCATTAGCAGGTCACCCACATTTCCAATGGCAATTCTTTGTGAAACAGTAAAAATGGCCCCTGCTCCCTTGAAAATAATAAATTGTTTTAAGGAAGGGAGAGAAAACCAAGAACATTTTCCATCTGTGAACTATGTCCAAACATCCTTGAGATCTCTAATATATCAAGCTGCCCTTCAGAAACTGAAAGATTTAGTGGCACTCATTATTGAAAAGTACTCCTATACTATGGAGCATTTATACAGGTCCTTTTTTTTTTCTAGGTTGAAATAAGGCAAATTGAACAAAAATCTGAGTATGCTATATCTGGTCTTTTCATATCTGTAGACATATTCCATCTCTTTTTGGATTAAAGTAGACACCAAAAACTTGAAAACTGCCACTCACCACAAGAGATTAGCGTAGTAGTCATGAATGTAGTAGAAATAATATCAGAAATGTCTCCTTGAGAGAAAACATACCTCCTCTTGAACCCAAATAACATAATGTATCAGCCTATCCACAATTCCTGTTATGTTCTGCAGCGAGGTCATCCTTCTCCTAGTTCTTGATCTGAAATACAGTATCCCATCTTTTATTTTCTACCCACTCCTTCCCTTTTTCCCAATAAAGCAATACATATAAGCATGAAGGCAAAGGGGCTTAGCAGAAAAACTGGTTTCAAGGAGAAAAGTTGCTGTCTTAGCTTTACTTCTTTATGACTTAATCACAGACAGATTTCTGCTCTTGACCAAAGTTTTTCACCTGTAAATCATGGGATTTGATATCTGTCTTTAGTAATAAAATTAATTAAACCTTACTTTGTAGAAATCTTCAGGACAGGGTCTGCACAGAGTGATGTGTGAAGCTTGATGAAAGGGTAGATTGTAATGGGCACAGAGTTACATAAGAAAGTTAATCCATGCAAGATGCACTCAACTGCCATCAACTGTTTTTTTGCAACAAATATGATCATTTCTACACAAATTTAAATCATCAACAATAACAAAAAACTGAAGACAATATTCATTTAGCTATGACAAAGGAAATTAGTGGGAAGAAATTAAAATTACTGCTAAGAAAGATCACAGACATCTGAACCATTCCCAGCATGGCTTATAGCTTGTTGGCTTGCTTTTTTTTCTTCTGCTAATGAGCACAACATGAGATGCTTCATTTTACGTTTTCCCGAGATAAAATTATTCTCCTACCACCCATGACTTTCCATAGGGGTACTCAGAGATGAAACAAACAGTAAACAGTAGTACTATGGCACAATAAATTACCATTTGAGGTTACTTTTATATTAGTCCCAGTACAACCATTTACCACTTGATTTTCAGCTCCATAAACTGCCTCTAGGTGTTTTCTTGCACAGAAAAATCCTGCTTCCTTTAACACTATAGTTTCTGTCCTTTTGGAAAATTTGTCCACATCTTTTTTTTTTCTTCCCTGATTATCTTTAGTGGCTGCCAGTGTCAGTTTTGCAACACAATGGTCCCTCCCCATTCAATTTGTATTACACAATGAGTTTCTTCACTTACATGTTTCTTTCTGATTTATAGATCAGAAGTGCATTCATGTTCACTTGATTTCTTAAAGCACCATAAAAGCACTGCAAAGGTACATTTCAAAATAAGGAGAAACAGAGATTTTTAATACAGGTGTTCACAGCTCAAACCCAATATGACCCAGAAAAAAACCCAGATATTTCAATAATAGCATACAGTAGAAGCATGCAGAATGTGTGCTTATGGTTCTGTAAGGTGAAGTATCACTGCCCATACTTGTAGAAAAACATGGAATATTTAAGTAAGGCTTAACATTCAGCAAGAGCAGTAATGAAGACACCTCTATCTCTAGGGATGTTGCTTGCTTTGCCTTCCTTGCTTTCTCCTGCAAAGCCGTGAGGCCATGCTACAAGATAGCTCAGGACACTGATCTGTCTGAAAGCAGTAAAAAATAAGCAAGTCTTTTTCAAGTCAAATCAGTTGTCTTGTATCAATTTTCTTCGCTGCATTACCACAATATTGTACCAGCATTGTGTTGGAGAAAGAAGTCAGCTGGGAATTCAAATGTAAGTATTAATTTTCTGGTTACTAATGATATTACAGCTTTCATAAATGAAAGAAAACTTTAACATGCTTGACACATTTTTACTCAGAGCATTTTTACTATTGGCATTCATTCTTACAGAAATATTTGAGAATGCTTTCTTTATGCTCTCTTTTACTTCACAACTCATCTGCCTAATTGCTATTTAATGCAACATTTGTGAACAAAAACAAACAAAAAAAAGGAATAACTTGAAATTCATCGAGGAATTAAATCACTTCTTTTCCTGACAGGCCACACCATTAGTCATTCTTTTCCACTGCAAACAGTCATGTCTCCTGTGCTGCCTCTCACTGTGTCAGCCATCAGGGCTTTGGACACGTGCTTGATGAGATCAGCTTTGGGACCTTCTTTAAATGCAAAACAGAAATGGAACTTGACAAGTATCTTGACCAACAAGCTACAGAGTTTTTCCAAAGCCTAGGATGACCTCCTGGTGAAGCGTTTCTTCCTTGGCTAGCGAGGCAGTTTTCACTTAGCCAGCAACAAGCCGAGAACAAACGTCAGGGAATACGTCTGATCGCACTTTGAAAACAAGAGCTGTTTGAATGTCTGATTTTGAGCATAAATCAAGAAAAGATCAGAGTTTTAGATCTGTAGTTATCCTGGGGCTTTGTTTCCATTTCTAAATGAACAATTGTTTAGTTGTTCCACTACCCTCATGCATACATTTTAGCAGAATTTGAATATTTTCTGTTGTAAAAAATCTTCATAGAGAACTAACGTGATAAAAAAAGAACAAATTTAGATACAGAGGGACTGAGGAAAGAATTGACCTCAGCATCCTGCTTGATGAGAAGTTTAAGACTCTCATTACTTTCCCAGAAGCTAAGATTGAAAACAAGAAAAAATTATCATATGCAATTACTGGCTTATTTTATTTAAATACACAAGAGAGTGTTTGTTCTGTATTCAGCAGATTGACTCACTGCAATAAGGCAGAGTTAAAACTTAGTGGAGGGACAGTTCTAGCTAGCAATTAGACAGAAAAAGGCCAATTTCATGGCCTCCATGGAATCATCTGTAATCCTCAGTTCCTGCTTGCTGCAGTACCCTATTTATTACTACAGACAAATGTAAGCCACAACTTATATTTTTGCAGAGAAATGTCCTTTCTTCCTCTGTGTTCATCTGAAAATGATTAAGGGCCTGCAGACATTTGTCTCATAACCATGAGTCATCTACCTAAATATATATATATATATATATATATATATATATATAAGGCCTATAGGGTATTCAGAAGCAAGAGTAATTAGCTGCACTGTCCTTGGAATTAGTGTCTGCATCACAGGGCAGTGGCAAGGCAGACAACAGAGATAATTTTGAATAAATAATAAGGGCACTCCTGTCTCCAGCCAGGACAGGGTTAATTTTTGCAGTAGTAAGGAGGGGGCACGGTAGGACCTGGGAGTTAATCTATCCCACCACACAGCATTTCCCATAGATGGGGAAAGGGTCCCTTCTGGATCAGAGTGTGGTGGAATGAGGGCTCAGGTATTGTCAGTAGTGAGAATTCATGTGCCAATTGTTTCTTGTACCCACTGTCATCCCTATTGTTGCTGTTACTATTTTTTTCTTCCCTCATTGCTGTTTCTAGTAAATTGTTCTTATTTCAGCCCATGATCTTTATCTTTTGTGCCTCCAACTCTCCTCTTCATCCTATTGCTGGGAGAAGGAGAGGGGGAAACCAGAATTGCACATAGTTTGGAGACACTCAGTGGGAGCACTATAATGGGCAGTACCATTCCTAAATTATGACAGACCAAAAAAAACCCCAAAAACACACACACAAATGTTTTACAGAATATAATCTGCTGCTTTGAATATGTCCTTTGAAGGGTAAATGCCCTCAACTTTATATAATTTGCCCCTTCATTATTTGTTTGAGGTAGTTGACTGAGTTGACACAAATGTTTCTTTTTTTTAAAAAACTGTTGGATATGGGCTTGAAATTCTAGTGAAGGACCATTATTTATTCATAATTAAAGGTTTTGAATAGACAGTTGCTGATAGCATTACCCTTGGGAAAAACAAAAATCAAATTTCACATGGCATAAATTGGTAATCGGTTGATAACTTATCAATTTAGGTCTCAAACTTCAAAGAATTTGCTTTAATTAACTAAACGACTCCCTCATCAGCCAAACACCTCCTGAAGGCTGCTAGACCACTGTGCCCTGTTCCCACTCCATGGCCCTATGCTCTCAGGCTTCTGCAAATGGGGGAGAGAGAAGAGAAGGCTTTTTATTACTTATATGAATTGGGGCAAAGTCACTGCTGCTGATTTAGGCTTCACAATTATCTGAAGACTTCACATAAGCCCTTGACCAATAGAAAAGACTGACATTTACCTTTCCAGAGAAATAGTAGCAAAAAGTAGTTTTTGGTGTGAGTAGTTTCAATAAGTGGAATTTTTAACCCAGTCCACACAAGTTTTTTTGGTTTTTTTTTGCTTTAATTTCCTTAGTAGAGCATTTTCCAGATCAGGCATATTAAATTGACAAAAGAGAAAAAAAAAAGTAACATACAGCACAAAAAACTCTCTACTATACCTAGTTTTCTTTAGAGATTGTCTTTATATGTGGCTTCCAGGGATTTATTTATTTGTTTTTAAACACAACTTTCATTCTCCATTATCAAACAATCCCACAGTCAGCTTGTTAGATTGTGATCAGTCTTGCACCCACTGATCTACTATCCAGCTAGCCCCTAGGCTAATGAAATCAGTTCTTCTGGCTGATATTAACACACAGACAGACTTAAGCAATTGTCACAGCATGTTGGTAAACAGCTCCTTAAACCCAGACTAACAGCACCACAAGAGTGCTTCCTCGCCATAAGTTACATGAAGCAAGAAAGAACAGGAAAATCATGGTTTAACAAAAGAGGGATTCCAGGAAAAGGTATTCCAATAAAAGAAATCCCAGTAACAGCATGTTCACACAAACTCAGTGCAGTAATGAGCAGAGAGACTACAGATCATTAATGTCAAAAAGTTAGTGAGATTAGATATTATTTTTCTTCCCATAACTAACAAAAAAGGCAACGAGAATTATTTGCATGCTTCAGCCCAGTCAGACTAAACTTGTACTGCTGGGTGGTTGGCTACTACTCAGACCCAAGGAATACAGACAGTACAACCTGGATACAGAGCAACCATCATAAAAAAAAAGAAAAAAACCTGTTGGATGTTTTTGTTCTTGCTTTCAATTCATTGCATTTAAAAGTTCTTTTCACAAATATTCTGAATCACACAGTTTGAAGTTTAGTACAGCACTGTTGCTGCTATCTTTCTACCATCACTTGCCTTGTTTTCAGGATGACTCTTCACATTTACCCTAGACACTGAGACAAACAACTTTTGTGCAAAATAACAGCCCCAAGACAAGGGGTAGGAGCAGCTTAGGTCACGTGGGACTTCCAATTGGCCACCTCTGCAATGCAGTTTGAAAAACCAACTTCAAAAGGATATTGCCTTTGAACAGATCTAGCTGTAGGCACTTGAAGATTAATAGACTGGTTTAATTACCCTCTCCTTAGCAACCGTGGTGTTGTTTCAACAAAGCCAACCCTTGCAACGTGCTGCTCCCAGGATCTGGCAGGCTGTCTCATCCAGCGCCAGGTGATCGTGGCACTCGTACAAGTTGCAGCTTGGTGGGAGCTTCCCTTCCCAACAGGGCTCTGGTTTGGTTTTTGACACAGGCAGGATCTCATGTGAGGCAGCTTGCACACTAACCAAACTGCCTGGGACTACATACAAGTGTTAACTTGCAAATGCTATGGTAAAGGGGAAGAAAGGTTTGCTTGGTTCTCTAATAAGTACAAAAAGTGCACAATGAAGCACGTTTTTTCAATGAGAAACATCAGTGGGGTATGAAATGAAGCACTTTAATGCATTGTTTATTTCTTCCTCTTCTGTGTTTGCACTTTGGACAGCCAAATGCAGTTTCCTTGACCAGTTTGCCTTTACTAGGATAATCTCCTCAGTAATTGTCCTAGTCACGTGCTCCTCTAGAAAAGGTTGATTGCCTCCATTCTAGCAGTAAAATCCCACAATTAGTAGCTACAGTAAAGTAAGAAGAAATGTTCTCTAAGTAGAGAAAAGGAGGAACAGAAGCATAACCACCAGAAGGGGTTTTGGTTTCTTCTGAGCAAGCACACATGTCCTCTGCTTCCACTTTCGTGGCTCCACACTTCAAAATGTGAAAGCTGACCCATTCCCAACAGCCCATTAATTACCACTGCTCAAGGAATCCCACTCCAGCAGCACTCAGAAAGAGAGGCCCCTGGAGGTCTGTTGTCAGACATCCTCAGCTCCCAAAATGTTTGAACAGGCATCAGAGCCAACACAGGAAGACCCAGCCCTGCTGGTTCATTGCTTTTGCTTTCTTTTTAACCCAAACAAGTTTGATGGCACAGACACAGAAATAGCTGAACTGAGAGTGGCAGGGGCTGAAGCAAATCATCTGGAGGAGGACAGAATGAAGACAGAAGGATCTGTGCTGTCAGGAATTAGGCTCACAGGTACTGAGCGTATTTTGTAAATCACACCCTTTCAAGAAAAGAAAGCATGCTGCCTCTCAGATGAACTAATTGCAAAAATACGCAAAAACTAATACACTATTTCTATAGTACAGTATTTATACTATGAGCTAAGCCAACAGCCTGGGAAGGACATGTCTACACTAAAAAAGTCAAAGGAAAAAGTTTTTAATTAAAAGTGCATTCATCATGCTGATTGTTTAAATTTACATCTGCAGGCAGCACAGAAATCTGAGAATGCAGAAGATATTTGGCTCTACCTTCCTGTCATTTGCACGTGAACTCTCAATTGCATACTTAGGACACTGTCTTTCCTCCATAACTATAACACAAACTTTGAGCTCTTTTCATTAAAGCAAGAAAGAATTAACACAGCAGCAGAAGCATCATGCACCAAAGCACCTAATCATCTTATAAGTAAAAAATATTAAGCTGGTTACTGAAATAGCTACCTGTAGTTAGGGGAGGTAAAACAAAAAATAATCAAAAAGTCTGTTTGGGCTTCCAATTTTCTGGATAAATCTAATCTGGATTAGATGAATTCACTTTTAAGAAGTCCTACAGTAGAATTAGCAGTATTTGTTAATGTATTAACAGCTAGCTAGCTTATCCTGGGCAACCATCAAAGCAGGAAATTCTTCTCTAAATACAGTATAAACACTATTCTTGTTCTCCACGTTCGGTTTTCTATGGCAAGGAAAATAAGTAAGCAGAGTCTTGTGACACTATCAATACTTCTGGAAATAAATGAAGAACTGGATTTACCAGCACTGAAATAGACATAGAGGCCTTTTGGTTAACTACACTCAGAAAATATTTACTGTAACTGCACCTGGCACTGACTAGCCAAAAAAAAAAGGCAATTTGCAGAGGAGATTTTATAGGGAAGCACCAGAATCTCATTACAATAAACTACAAAGCACTGTATTTGGTAACAGCTTTTAAAATACATAGTTCTAGTCCTTTAGATTACCAGAGACAATGTGAAGGCTTCTTGAACCATGTCAGGCAGAGCTGGCAAGATGAATAGAGGCTTTAATTTAATTAGTGTACCAGCACCTGACCAAACAAAGGTGTGGCCAGGCTGAATCAACTCAAAATACTGAACCAGATGCTTTTCCTAATTTTAACATGTGTAAAGCTGGTATTTAAATATATCAAACCACCAAATAAAAAGGTCTGTGAATACAGCCTGAAAGATTTCTCTTAAACCTTCAAAGAGAATTAAGGTTAGGCCTTTTCTCATTCTGCTCATATAGGGCAGTTGTTGAGAAGATTTTGGGGTAATTTTTTAGGCTTTGTTTTGGTTTGGGTTTTTGAAGGTTTTTTGGGGGTTTTTCTTTTTGCTTGCTTTGTTTTGTTGTGCAAAACACATTTTAAACACCTTCCATGATAACAACAAATCAGGCTTTGGGCACTTTCCTTATAATAGCAACATGATGAGTCTTGGAAATATATGTTAATTCCTAAACTAAGTATACACTGGAATTCTGCACCAAAACAAAGCAGAACAAACTTAAGCTTAATTTAAGAAAATATCTCACAATACAGAAGAGAAGGAAGCTGTCTGTCTTCCATTTCAATTCCATTCTGTCTGGCTTACACTTTCTGGCTTTCTTTTCTTCAATGTAATCATTTACTGAAAGGAAAAGTCGTTACAATAAACTATCAATAAACCTCTGCATTCTTTTAAAACAGGTGCACATGAAATTGTGATTTAACAAAATATTATGTCATAAATCTCCTCTTAACCAAACAAAATCCATGGCATCTATTTAGTCTAATTTATTCTTCCACTTAAATGGGTGTTGGAAGAAAAACAGGTTCATCTTTTTATGTTATTATTCCGTTGACCTGAAAGCTGGAAGCTAATTGTGCAAAGTGTTGCAGTAATTACTTGGGATTAACAGAGGCTTCAATCCATCTGAGATACATTATGAAATACTTGAATTTGCTTTAAAAATCAGAAATGTTATTGCCTTACAACAGGCTATCAGCTTAAAGCTCCTAAGAAATCTTCAAACAGAAATGTAAATATTAAAGTGCTATTTTAAAAGACAGTTTCACATCAAACAAAATTTAAGTAGCCAGGCTTCAAAAGGACAAAGCTGCAGAGGAGTTCTGCCACATCAGACGACTTTAAACCCACAGCATGTAGTAAAATTTGCAATTCCTGCTTAATTTTTATATTTGAGATTGTTTCTCAAAAAGGCAGCAGTACAGCAGGGGAGGAGCAAAAACAAAAGCCTTGCAGAACCTCCAGCATTGAACTGGCAACCAAAACAGGATGCAACAATGCAAGAGCAGCCCTGAAACCACAGCAGCTTCTAAAGCACCACCAGTTGCTTGGTTGGCTTGTATCTCCTCAATGGAAAGATTCCCTTTTTTTTCTGTTTTCCCAGTATCTATAAAATGAAAATATTGCACACACAGCACAAGCCCTTGTGCTAAACGGAGGGATTCCAGATGAGTTAAAGAAAAGATAATGCTTCATAAATGGTTTGTCTTGGCAGGTCTGTTAGGTGTCTTGGTTAAAGTTCACCACTTCAAGCACTTAGTAGGAAGCAAAGACACAAAGACTTGGCAGAAGTTTAACATAAATACTAACAGCTTTGAAAAGACTTTAAAAACTCAATGATTTAAAGATTAGTAGAACATTACCAGTGCTACACTCGTGTCATTAGCTTAAGGTAAAAAAAAAAAAAAAAAAAAGGAAAAAATACCAAAACAAAACACACACCACAAACCAAAAAACAACTTGTAAACAAACTTTTAGTAATTTCAAGAAAAACATTTTACAGAAGTAGAAAAGAGGAAATAATTTAACACCCTTAACCTCTCCGCTTACAGGAGAATGTGCTAGAGCATTTTACAGTCTCAAAATGAGCCTGAACAACAAACCCCAGGTTTTGATTTCACATGCCCTGTGCTGCAGGCAGAATTGATCCTGATATCAAAGTAAATGTTTAGTGTTGACATGAGCCAATATAGCAGAAAACTTTCTAATATGCATTAGAGCACAATCATCTAAACAAAAGGGATTTACATAATTGAACACTGTTTACAGGCTGATTATCCAGTTTATGACCTTAAATACACACAGAGTTACATTAAAAATTTGCAATTATTTGGAAATCCTTCTGGCATCTAAAAAGATGCAAAAAGGGAACTGGACATCCTCAGTCATTGCTGCTCACAGAGCAAATGTGCTTTGACACAGAAGTGACAGGGCTGCAGGAGCATTTCCCACCTCACTGCTGGCATTCAGTTATCAAAACCTCCAGAGGGCATGGAGATAGTAGTAATGAAATCTCAGTTATCTCCCAGAGTTGTTTACAACCACTTGAAAATAAAAGGCTTTGCTGATGCAATCTATAGCACACAACAGCTGTGTCAGGACAGCTGAAGGGATAACAAATCATCACATTGTGGGAAGAACTCCTCAATCAACAAAGGAAACCACCTATCCCAGACATAACATCCTTAGTCATACTCAGTTGTGGAAAATGAATTTTTATATTATCATTAATTATTTCAGAGAAGAATTTCAAAGCATAACACTGAACACCTTTATGGTTTTACTGCTTATCCAAAGGCAATATCGAATTTCTTTGGCCCCCAGAAGAGTAACTTTTGCATTTCTGCAAAGCTTAAGATTTCATGTAATGTACCAGGTTTTCCTAAGCTTGTCAGGCCAAAGAGGATATGATGCCCTTACTAAACTGCCTTAACAAAATGATGAACAGGCCTATTTATTACCTCAGTACCTTATTAGTGCAGAAGTGGAATCCCAAGTGTCAAACACCACTTTCCACCTCAAAACTATGCAATTTATTAGGAGACACAATACCATAGTAGGCTATGGCCAGACACAGCATTTCCATTCTTTTTAGTCTGCTCCTTAATAAAAAGGAACAATTTTACCATTAGCAAACCCAGAGATACTCAGAGACTTGCTTGCCCTTCTCTGGACATGCTCCAGCATCTCAACATCTTTCCTAAAGGGAGAGGCCCAGAAGTGAACACAGCACTCAGCCTCAGCAGTGCTGGGAACAGAGGAAGAATGACTTCCCTGGTCCTGCTGGTCACACTATTCCTGGTACAGGCCAGGATGCCATCAGCCTTCTTGGCCACCGGGGCACTCACTGGCTCATGTTCAGCCATATGACCCATGAACAAAACTGCCAATAAAGTTATTGAGAAGCAAAAACCAAAGTATTCATGTGAAACCTGTAGCACTGGGCTAAAGGAGTCAGGAGCAATGTGGGACAATACTCAGGGAAGTTATCCAGCATCTAACTCTCCACTACCATGGATGAAACAGTCACATTCAACTCAGGTGTCTAAGTAGATTACACAAGGAATGAAACAACAGACCTCCTATTTTGATATGAATGAAAATATGCAATAGGCAAATTACTGAAAAAGCTCAAGACAGTGGATATTGACACTATTTGAAGCAGCCCAAGCTTTTATTGTTTAACAAAACCAAGTGGGGAAAAGAACAAGGAGAGACAGCAATCCTGGCTCCAGCTGGAATGATGATCATTTCAAGGCTCCACATGTGCATGCAAATGACTTGCAACTCAGCCTGCCATTCCAAACTGTTATATCACAGATGATAATATGAGTCAGATGCCTTTCTCTTCTATACCTACAATTAAGAGCAAAGTCAGCTGTGCCCTGGTGCCTTCAGTTGCTTGAAGAGGGCAGATTATTGGGTTATGTTAGAATTAACATAGCTGAATCTGACTAAGAGAAGGCAGTTACAAATGTTTAAAATATGTTACTTGGCTTTTCTTGCAGGAAACATACTGAGGAGATTTGAGACCCAGTCATTCAGTCAAACTTTAGAAGATCACCAGCTCTTTAATAGGACTTAGTTTTCTTTCACGGGGCATACAGACACATCTCTGCGGATTTCCAGATCTGATCGTTCTCAGCCAGAGATGACAGTGATGCAGTTCTGCTGCTGAGGCTTGGCAGACAATCTGACTGTACTAGAGGCATGGTAGACAGTGATGATAACAGCAGATCCAGACATGGCCAGCCTAGACAAAATTGGAGAAAGCCCACCCAGCTCCTATGCTGGAAAACTGAAACCATCCAGTTTTCTATTTGTCAGGGATGGGGAGATCTGACTCTTGCTCTAAGCTGGAAAGGGGCTGTTCAATACTTGAATTTTGTGAAGTCACATACTATCAAAGCTAGTGTCTGCATCACACAATTTTGAACCATTTCTAAAGGCTTAAGCATGGACATTCCATGCAGGTTACACCAATGGTTAGTCTTATTTGGACACTCAGATATAAAGATTATCAGAACTTTTAACTTTCTTTGATGTGTCTCCCATTCTATGAGAACTACCAATTCAGTCACCCTGTGCAGAAGCATCAGAGCTGATGTAGACGCATGTTGTGTAGCCACATATATCCATCCCCATACAAGAGGCAAAATGGGGGTGAAAAGAAGTTTCAGCTATTTCATTCCTCCCAAGAGGTACTTCAGTAAGTAAAAAACTTGTTCCCCCCCTCAGATATTTTCTAGGATCAAAGCAAGATACTCAGGTCAAGAGGTTTGAATTTGGGAGGCATCTGGAATTTGACTCCTGTCTTCATGTACCCATGAAATACCTAAGATGCTGAAAGAGGGTACCAAGAGCTTGGTAAGAATATAATACAGGCTCGTTTGTTTTTTTTTTCAAATAAATGATCCTGGAGCTGCGGGAAGGAAATGAAGGGGATAATAAGTGCAACAGGAAATAAGAACAGTTACAATGCAGAAAGCACAAGAGTTTTTTTTCAGTAACAAATACCATTGCTAAATCAAAACTTGGAGGAAGGTGAACTAAAGAACTGTGTGGAATGCTCAGCCTGAGGAAGAAAACTTATGATGGTTTTGCAAACTGAACTATGCATTTTTCTCTTCTCAAATTATACCACAAGCATCTTGTAAATAGTAAATCAATGTGAGTGGAATTATATTTATCCTGGAAGGTTTCTATTGTGCTCTTAGCTCTGTAGTTAAGAGGCAATTTTATACTCACTGCATTTACACCGCACTTTTGACTGGACACATGATGCCTCACTGCTGTTCTCAATTAAGTGTGTTATAAAGCATGCTGTGCTGTGTGGGTTAACACTATATCATAGAAATTTTCTAAGAGAATATTAGGTGAAGACATGAGCAACTCCAGCATGGTCTGAAATGTCTCTGAGCAGCTACTGGCTGAGTTGCAACTCTCTGTAGCAGTGCACATTCCCAGCATTGTGCAGTAAGCGTCTAAGGGCCCTATTTTGATATATCAGATGTGAAAAAGTTACACTATGTACAATCAGCTACATTCCCTTTAATGCAACCAATATATGAGAAATAAATTACTCTTTACAAATCATAGTACCACAGTCTCATTCTTTGAGTCTGCCTATAAAAAAATATATATAAATCTCTAGCCCAGATGAGCATACAGACTTAACTCATAATTTGAAGTACATTTTTTATGCCTAGCCTGCTCTTCAAGGAACTAAAAAGTTTAACTACATCTTCTTGCCTTAGGCTCCTCCAGCTCCCAGGTAAACAAGCAGCCAAATCAATGCTACCAAGCAAGAGGCTGAAGAGCCAGAAGTACAGAAAAGGGCATTGCTCAGAGAGAAGCTCTCTTGACCTTGCAGAAGCAACTCCCATGACCCACTAGGCAAATATTTGTAGAGAGAGATGGCTGCGTTTTCAAAACTAAACAATAGTGCTGTGCAAATATAAAATCAAACAACTGTAAAATATGCTATAAAAGTAAGCAGTGAGGACACTTAAGATAGCATTTAACTAACACTGTTCCATCTGAACTTAACCCTTAGAAAGAACCTTCTCTTCCCCTTGGACACAGCCACAGTGAGCTTCCTCCATTATTTGAGTCTTTTACACCAGTTTCAATCTTGGCAGGCACAATCAAGCCAAAATTAGCTAAGATTTAGAGCAGACTATAGCAATCACTAAATTTCTAATAAATAAACTACTGTCACTTTTCATCACATAGGTAAAAAACAAGGTATAAAATTAATATAAAGTCAGCAGTAGCATTATCCAGCAGCTCAGTTGTGAAGAGAATAAGCCAGCTGTAGAATGCTGATTTCAAAGATATTTACATCTGCTACCTTTTGAACACATTTATTATTGAAATAAAAAGGTTATTTTTCTTTTCTTGTTGCAATTGCATACAGCAAAATTACAATTACAAGTCCAAAACAATTACAATAACAAAATGAAATGGTCTGCTTGTTTTGCAAATAACTAAAGCCTTTGTGGAGTCAGCAAGTGTAACTTAAATGAATTGGTGTTTCAGCGATTTCTTGATCTTTTTATTTTTAAATACAAACTAAAGCTTTTGAAATATGAGTATAATCTCCCAGATATGCTTTACAACAGCTAAAAACAATATTGGACAGAGACACATCTAAACAGAGAAACCCCTCAAAAATATTTAATAAAGGACACAAGTAACTTACATTGTAGTTCTACCATATCTGGTGAAGTTACTGCTGAAGCAAATTTAGTTGAAGCCAACAATTATATTAACATATGGCATGGCTAAAGTTTTTAAGATACGACCTTAGTGCAGCATCATTATTTTGACCAGTTTGAGATCAGTTGTACCACATAACTCTTTTAAGGGTAATAATGGTGATTTTAACACCAATGTACTCTTAAAGAAAAAAAAAGTAGGAAGAAGGATAATTTCTTCAACAATCCCTTTCTGAGAAGTAACAACCAATTTGATCCATCCAGCCAACAGTCAACTAACCCAGTGTTCATGGCACTGAGTATTTATCTAGTGTGGGCACCTGGAAGTCAACCAGACATGGATTATAGGAGCTAACATTAACAATATGCATTTAGAGCCTGTTTTCTGCAAAACTGTTAAGCAACACCAAGTTCTCTAATTGAAATTTCAGTCCTGTATGCTAAAGGCAAATTCTGATAGCAAAAAAAAACTTGCTAGAAATTTTAGCTAGAAATTCCTTAGTTCTGTATAGGACATGATACTGCTATATAGTTAAAATGTTGGCCTTTTTTCCCTCTTGCAGTATTCCTCCTTTCCACACATCCACCCAGGAGTTTAGGAAAATCCCAAAAGAAGAATTCTAGATCCTTTTGACCCCCAGGATAAGCAAGTCACAAAGCCTTGTAGTTGCTGTAGTTGTCCCTTGCACAGGTGTTGGCAATGGACATTGTGCAGCTCTTCCCCGACAGAGACACCATGGCATATGAACCATCATGCTTCAAACATCACATCTGGCCTCCCAACAGCAGGTTACATTTTTAGTCCTGATGAAAAGCCAGGAATCCCTAAGATGCAGCTTCACTTCTATCCAGCACTCCTATGTTCACATAGAAGCCTACAGTATGAGCATGAGCATACAGCTATGCAAATATGCACTCCCAAGGGTTAACTATTACTCTGAGTCCAAGTGCCTGATTCACTTGGCAGTACTCTTTGTTTTCTTGTTTGCCCACCATATTGAAAAGGTTTAAGAAAGGCACACCTCCACAATCACATTTTTTAGGTGAAGACTTAGACCAAAACTAAAAAGGAAAAAAAAAAAAATCTAAGAATGACCCCAGTCATATCTTTTTGTGAAAACAAGAACTTTTTGTGAAAATATTCAAAACTTCCAAGATGTTTAATGTGTTAAGGATAGAGCTCTTTATTAGGATTGCTTTATATTAAAGATGAAGAAATGAATTAAATGTAAATATGGTATTAAATTATTTGCACAAAGGGTCAGCAAAGCCCATAAATTCTGCTGGAATACTGTACTATAAAGAGAATTCAAGAGCACAACAGACACCAAGCTCCTACAGACTTACAATCTTTTGTAAATAAACCTAGTATCTTTGATTTGGTTTAAGGAGCACATGGATAGAGATTTAAAAAAAAAAGAACTTGAAACCTGTGACTTTCAGCATAAACTTAGATATGAGAAGTTTTTCTGCATCAAATCACAAAATCATTAAACTGTAGACAGAGTCACTGTGCACTTATAGTTCCTCACGTTATTTTCCAGTCTATCTTTCTGTACTGGGATATCTAATACTGGAATCTGTTTCTCTTATATTGGAATCTCCAATGCATTGGAAAGTGCTGAGATTACTGTAACAGTTTTCCTTTAGTTTCACTTCACAATAATTTTCAAAAAATGCTTAAATCTTCTCAGTTAAGCATCTGGCCACCAGAGTACAAGCTTGTTTGGGCAAGCATCCTCCAAACACTTTTGACAGATTCTGTCATCACTGTAGTAAGACAAAATATTGCACTTTTTCTATTGCTCAAGAGTATTTTTACAATAGCCACACAAACTGCTTATAGGAAATGTGAAATTAGGAAGAGCCATTAAAACTTTTAATCAGTTTCATGAAATCTTCCTGCAGAAAACAATGGCAGAATCAGCATTCTGTAGTCTCTCTGCTCTTTAAGACAGCTGGATCACCTAATTCTTCCTAATAACCTAGTCTTAGGAACTTCTGATTTAGGACAAAGCCCAGCTAGCCACATAGGTATTATCACAGAAATATTAAGACTATTTTCTTGCTTGAAATAATTTTTCCTCCACTCTAGCCCCACAAAGTAGCTTGATTTCTTCAAGATCTGCTGCCCTTGTTGCTATTAATCTCATTCCACTGTAAACCAATGAGTTTATGAGGCAGCTGCCAAAGTTCTGCTCCAGAGATGGCAGCAAGCATTTTCCACTGCTCCTGGACCAGGGAGAGTAAAAGCAGAGTGATCAAAGAGCATCAGCACACTTCAAATGGCTGCTCTTGAGGAGGAAGCGGAGGAGGGGAGTAGTGGTAACAAAAAGCAACACAAGTCTCCCCCTTTTGGGGCCTGTTTTATTAGCAAAGTCAGAACGGAAAGAGGCCAGCTCTGGGCCTGCTTTGGAATTCAAATGCACATGGTGGAAACTCCATCTTGACCATCCCTCATCAGTCCCCTACCCTTTGTGTCAAAATGTCTCTGCATGCACAAAACACCTAGATGCTTAGGAAAATACTTCAATTGTAGCTAAAAATCAGTGAGAATAAAGTTTTGCAAAGAGCAATCTCAGGTGTTCCAGACATGAAAATAATTCAAAGGGCAGGAGGAAAACCCTATAAATTGAAGTCAAGTCCCTAGCTTAGTTGTCGCTATTGGAAAGTGAAACTTAACTTTGCAAGTTCCTTCTCTTACAGTTTATGAAAGTGACTGCCTTCTGTGAGGACAAAAATTCTTCCCAACATTTCTGTGAAAGCATTTCTGTGTTAAAGAAAATCTTTTTATTTCAACAAGGTTTGGAGCAGATATTTCCAAAATTTCCAAAGCTGTTTATATATTAATACATACATATAAAAAATAAGGTATTTCATGAACTAAAGCATGCCACATAGAAAATTTAACTGTGTTTTTTCTAAGTACCAGCCTAGTAAATTAAGTGGAAATGAAATAATTGTGACTTTACTTAAACACTCATTTTTCTAAAGAATTATACCAAAATTATTCCCCTGGGGAAAAATTATGATTCTTCAACAACTGTGTAGAGGGAACCTACACAACAGGCATTTTCTGCAACAATTTTCAAGAAAGCCACTACAACATTTTTGCAAAATGCAAACATTTCAGGTAGGTATGTTACCAGGTTCCCTGAAAACAAACAAAGAACATCCCCTCGTTTGCCCAAATCAGCTGAGTCTGAATGACACAAAAAGACACCAGATCATAAACTTCACAAAATTTCAGTGCAAACTGATGTTTAGAGACTTATTTGTTAACCTGGGCTAAAAAGACCTAAGAATGGGTGCACTGAGATATGGAATTTTTTTGTTAAAATTGAATCACTTTTTTAACACTTAAACTGCACTAAAGGGTTTTTAAAAAAGTAACACAGTGATATAAGTTCTGATTAGAACATATCTTTTTGGCTCTGAACTGAAAAAAATCAATTTAAGCTAATTTTCATTTTAAAAACCCTCCAGAATTACCCTCTCCCAGGTCCTTCAGCTAGAATTTACAGTTGAATTGATCCATTAGCCACTTTTGACTGCATAATTATGGCCAACCTTGCAATTTGATTATGAAGCCATCTAATTAATGAGTCTGCACAGCGAAAACAAATTAAGTTAAATGGAGGAATAACAATAGCCCAAGAAAGTGTACAGTGAAGTAATTTTAGAAACTTCAGTGAAAATCTACTTTGTGAATGCAATTTTCCCTATCCACAATTAGATCATTAACCCAGTGCCACTTTTAAGAGCTGAGATTCAATGACTGGTGAGTTGACAATACTGCATGATTTAACATCAACTGTCTGCCATCTGCCCAAAATTAATCATTTTAGTCTGCAAATGTGGAATAAGGCAATACTGCAGCAAGCTACAGATGACTACCTTACATTTTTGCAATGTAACACAGCAAGGCACTCTTCTTTAGGAGAATGAGCCTGATATCTGCAAAGTCAAAGCCAAGGGCACAAGACTTAGTCCATCTGACTGAGTTTTAAAGTCAGTGCAGAACTGTTTGGGTTTTCTTTATGTCTTTCTAAACATTCTGCTTATGTGAACAGCTGAATAATCAGCCATAACTTCATCCATGTGTGCACGGACAACTATAGATGCCAATAAGGATGAGAGGTGTCATACTGTAGGACAGCTCCAGATATGAGCAGCCATTGGATTTACAAATACATGGAATAAGCAAGGGAGCTTAAAGGATACTACCTGCAAGTTCATTACAGAATGCATTTATGTTTCTAGAAACATGAGATAGTGAAAGAATTTCACATAGAAAGCTCTTAAGTTCAGCTCAGGCAGAGAGCTTCCAAAGACAAGAATAGATTTTCCAAACATTCATAAAAGAGAAGATAAATAAAATCTTATTTATAAAGATGATCCAGTTGTCCTAGGAACTAGATAGTGATGTTTGAATTCTAAGGTTACAATAGCAACCCTGGCAAATTCTGCACTGGGAATAAATGGAAAAAACAGTGCCTCTCCTACATTAGTCAAAGTCACCAGAAAAATTAAAATGTATCTTCATGCAAGACCACAGCCCTGTTCACATGCCAAGTTTTAGATTATAAAATGCATACGGTGTAGAGGCCCAGAGACAGAAAAAAGATATTCTGAGTGGGGAAAAGGATTTTGCCACAGCTGGATTGACACCGACACAACAGATACCAGCTGAATTGGCACTGAAACCAGGACAAACTACCCCATGACCTGGATTTACACTGGAACCAGGACTGCTGATCTTTTTTTCTGTCTTTTCCCCTCTCTCTCTTTCCCCAGTTTCTCTCTTCCCTGTCACCCTACCCCTTTATCCAAAAATCACTGCTGTGTGCTCATGTATTAGGTTGGGGACTAATATAACAATTTCTAACCTAAGTGTGTGATTTGCTAATATATCTTTCTGATTGTTTGAAGACCCTCTGACTTTTGTCACTCCTTTCAGCCACAGCATTTACAAATCCTAGGTGCATCCTTCCCCTTAAGGGTGGGTCATCACATAGGCGAAAACAGGAAGAAACAAATGATGCAGGGAGATTTTGACACTTTAAGTAAAAATCTACTTCAGCTGCTACAGCACAGCTGACCTCTCAATATTGGATATACCAGTTCCTTGCCTCCTCAGGGTGTGAAGGCCTTTCTCAGACAGTTTGGTCCAAGAGTTTTCTGGGCTACTCTGGGAACTATGTGGCAGGAGCCACACAGTTCAACAACCCATCCTCTGGGACCAAGAGAAAACTGGTAGCACAAGGAGCAGTTGGATGCTCCTGAATCCAGCCAAGGCCTCAGGCCAGCCCAGCAATGAGGACTTTTCCAGGAGGTCATTTCTGGAGACTCACGCTTTGACACAGTGTACAATACAGGGCAGTGGTGTCACTTGTGGCATGGAGATAACTTGTACTCTGTAACACCTTGTAGGAAAGCACACAAGGCACAAACTGTCTTTCTAAAATCAGATGCTTTAACAGCAACAAGCTGGGACATAGGCTTAGGAATCAGTTCTCCACCCAAGGCCAGCTTTAAAAGTATTGGTTTTCATTTCTGCAGTGCACAGAAATGCTGTTAGAAGACAAAAAGCTGGAGATTTAAACACAGCTGCCAAGCAGTATAAAGTGTTTTTGTTTTCTGGTAATCCAAGAATACAAGGCTTTCCTGCTAATATAGTTTAGAAATGTCAAAATTCTGTATTTCGGATACAATTGTGATCGTTGTGCAATCAGGTCACTTAAAATTAGATATTAAGTTTGCTTTTCTGAGTCTTGCTTCATCTGAACTATTTTATGATCGTTTATTTTCCTGTTGACAGTTGAGGTCAGTGCAAGAGCAGTAAGTCATATCTCACACTTCGAGAGTTTATGCAATAGCTGGCAACCAGACAATCTATCTGACATCTGGGAACTAATTTGCAAGAAAAGCTGGTGAAATGAGGCCATTCTGTGTTATAAACACAAGTCTAATGATATCTTCCAGCTTTGCAGATTGCTTTTTATAGAGTGGAAACTATGCAATTATGTGTATAGTTTCAATTGTCATGACAAAGTCTTTCCTACACACAGCTCGTACTTAATCAATGAAACAAACCATCAGTTTACAAGATTCCCTAAAATACTTGAACAAGTTACAATACTGGATAAACACTTAAGGAAAATGAATAACGAAACTTCATCTCTCACACACGAAAGAAAAACAAACCACTGGGAAATTCAATCCTAAAGATCCAACTCTGCAAATTTTGGAATTTACACAAATCAGAAGCTGCTGCCGAATAATCCTTTTGTTACAACAGCAGACACTTGTGTGCAACCATTTGGTAACTTTCAAGTTATCTGTTGTTTTGGGTGAAGGATGTTTCAGATATTTACCCAATTTTCTACTAGCTAGCCATCACACCTTAAACTGTTATGAACTACCTACAGATCCCAAGGTAACCTGCAGAAATGCAGTCTTGGCTAGGCCCTTAGGAGCCCAGTTGTCTCTCCAAGTAAATTATTCCTAACATAAGCAGTTTGTTGGAACGTCAGGTAAAGATAAAAATCTTCACCCATCACTTACAGTTTAGACCCTTTCTTCAGGTTGCCGTGTTTTGTCATTGATTATGAAATTAATCAAAAATCAGACAGAGATTGATATTCTGAAAAAAAAACTCATGGTCTTACTTGCCAAAAAAAAAAATTGTTGAAGTCAATGAGAAAGCTCAAGTGACAGAGAAACCCTCATACACAGCCCAAGCACAAATTCAGCACATTCAATTCTGAGTAGAAACAGCCTCTTGGTCCAGTACTACCCTGCAGCAGATCAGCAGCTTGGAGCACCTGGTTTTGCAGGCTCTGTTGTACTGTACTCTCTTGGATTTCTGCTTTGATTTATTTTGATTCCTTGAGCCTAATGTCCTGACTACATTTGCAGTTTGAAGCTGTCTGAAGGAAAGCAATCCAAAGAGCCTTTGCCGCCTGCTTTGCCAAAATGCTATCTTGGCAGCTGTCATGTGCAAAAAACCCAGCAGCGCATTAGTGCTTTCCCATATGGAAGCAAACCATATTTCTGCTCCTGTTCACTCAGGGGTGACACCATCTTGTGTGTCACCACACCACGCAGTGACACCACACTGAATCTCACTTCACTACTGAGCTCAGTTACCAGCCATGCAAAGGGAAAACACAAGGAAAGGAGTGCCCATCATGTGCTTAGCTCACCACTCCATTTTTCCTGAGTGCAGGAGGTATCCCTGGGTGCCAGTGTGGCCTTCTCAGGATCTGTTTGCAGGAACAGGACTCCTGGAACAGAGCTGAGCCTGCACTCTTCTCTAAACCTGTACATGCTACAGTGCCTTAGATGTGGCTGTTCAAGTCACACTGAGGGCACAGCTTCTGAGTAATCCTCAGATTCTGGGCCTTCAAGGAGATACTGTGCATCATCTTGGACGGACAACTGCTGCCCTTCTCACTCCCCAGGGGACCAACGGGGTTGGCAGCCTCCTGATTCTGCTCCTAAACTCTCCTATTCAGAGCAGCTCCAGCCTCTGTCATGGCACAAACCAATGAGCAGCAGCACCGTTTCCTCAGTGTCCTAGGTGGATTTTCTGGGACGTGCAAGTGCTGAAGAGCTGAGTGGTCAATTAGAAACGTGAACAACCAACGATGGTCCATTCCCAAGACAGAAAGTTCAGAAAAGGACTTTGCAAGGACAATAGGATGAGAGTGTAAAAAACAAAAAAATTGAAACTATAGACTGTAAAAACACAGAGCTGCTGCTGGAAGACTGATATTTGATAGCAAGTAAAAAGTTGTCCTAGCCTTGTGGATCCTTTACCAGTTTAAAGAGCCTTCTCAGATTGTCATGACAAATCAGTAATTTGCATTGGTGAACACTTTTATTATAAAATGCAGGGTTTCACTTATTTGGATCCCATGCTTTGATCTGGACCCTGTGTGCACAGTCTGTGCAGGCAGAAAAGATCTTCTGTTTTCAACTCTAAGTATATATTCTGTACATGCTTGAAACACCCTGCAATCCAAGCTCTGTTCCTACCCTTTCTCCTCTACAAGAAACAACGACACAAAAAGATAGATACAGAAATATATTTAGAAAAGAATGTGATTTTCTTTTCAACTATTTCAGTTCTTTAAAATGCTTATTAGAAGACTAAGACTGATGACTAAAGGGTTGGTCTGCTCTATCTTCTCAGTAGATGAAGAGCAATGAAGTATCTGCAGTGTCCTTAACCCCTGCCAGAGCAGCATGGACCATTCTGTATGTCTGTCCATGCTTTAAGTGTCAGAGGGTTGGGGAAACTTGGTGATAAATTAGCATTTTCAACCCGCTGAACAGACCTCTCCTTTCCTCCAGGGACTCAAAATGATGATAGCTCCCAAATAAGCCTCAGACCAGAAAAACCTTAAGAAATGAGTGTGTTCATGCCACACACACTAATAGACCCCCTTTATTTTATCTCACTTATGAATTCTGAATCAAGATGTTCTACAGTGTGTGGAGATATCCACATGACTTGGTCTGAAATCATAGTTCTGTTTGAACACAAACACCAAGCAAGTCTCCATGCAGCTCAGACCAGAATGAGGGCTCCCCCTTCCAAACTTTTCTTGGCAATCACATATGATAAAAAATATGGAAGCTTATGATCTGGAAAATTTCTCTAGAAGTCAAGTTATTCTTAATGTATTTAGAAATATGAAATTCTTAAAAAAAAAGGAATGTTCTACTTTCTCATTTTAGTACTATACTAGTTACAAGTTATGTTTTGAATTTTATCAAATTGTTCCTTTATAAATACAGAAGTTTTAAAAATATATTCCAAAGGCTTATATATGTTCTATTATATCTGTTTATATTCTTGTGTAGGTGACAAAACTGACCACAGAACTAGTAATTTTCAAATCTTAACAAAAAAGTTATTAACTTTTTTTTTTTCCCAGAACATGAAACCAAAATTCATCTATCATCCCCAAACTTATTGCTGTTTTAATCATTCTTGGGAATCACAGCCTGCATGAAAACAGGTAACAGCTTTTCCAGACCAACTTGATCAATCTTGCCTAGATCAGTTTTTATTTAATTAGTTTCAGCTGTGTTTGGAACACAGATGTCATTGCACCAAGAGGCTTTTTGTTCCTGTTTTGCACAATTTTCGCAGGGGAGTTTCCCAGCAATCCTTTAATGCTCTCATCTATTATAAAAGTTTTGTCATGAGATACCCTTCTTACTACTGAGTCAGATCTCTGCTGATTACTGCATTTTCAAACCAGCACATAACGCTTTATTCTCCAATTGTAAAACACCCTGCTTCTACACACAGGCAAGACCTATTAACTCCTGTACAATAGATGGGAATGCTTTTTTTTCCAAGAATGCTATGGAATAGTAACACCTTTACATTATTAGCTTACAGTATTAAGCTTTTCCAAGCTGCAAAACTGAGAGCCACCCTCCTCCTGTATAATCTCGTTAGTCTTCAGATTCCAAGCACAATCTTTCATTCATCAATTCATCAAATGACATTCATCATGTCATTTCTTACAGTGACATCCTTGTCACTGTAAGAAATGACAGCCAGAGCCACTCTGCTCCTTCCAACAAATTTCAGGAACTTCTTGACAGAGTATGATTTCCTAACAAGAACTTTAAATCAGGCAAGAACAAATCATTGGCCATTGGGAGAAAGCCAGAAATGGTTGTGCATATTCTGCAGCTTAGAAGAGAGAGGAGGGTATGTGGTATCTGCTGGAAGTACTCCCTGGAATTCTCTTATCTCAGTTGTTTAGTTTGTTTTCCCTCAGTGGATAATTAACTGATTCAGGGCCATAATAAAAGAGGAAGAGAGCCAAAGGGCTTTCCTCCAAATAAAACACCTGACCAGAGGTCCCAAACATGGTGCCAGCCAAGGAGCACCCACCATAAAACCCTTCTGGCCAGATAGATGTCCCTGTGCAAACCAAGCCTTGGTGCATTTGATGGCTCACAGTGTGTGTCCAGCAAAGGAACTCCCTGCTGAACAATTCAGCACACATCCAGTGCTCCTTCCTCAGCACGGCTGCCTTTCCTCTAGTGTGTGTACCAATGCTATATACAGGGACTCAAGAAACAAAACTGAAAGCTTTGGATTTTCTGCTTCTATTGAGGAAAGGAACCATTAGATGAACTTGGGAATGGAGTCAGATGCAAGTAAAGAACTCTGCAAAGCACATTCATCAGGATAGAGAGGGAAACAACAAGATCTCATCGCTGTTTGCCAGTTGCTACACAATGAATTAGCAAGAATACTTTTTCCAAACTTCTTTTTTTTCCAAGAAAGAAACTTGCATCAATTCCCTACTCTACTATATCACTTCTGTACTATATCTCCCTTGTTACAGGAATTAAAGTGAGGAGTAAGCACCATGACTCATAATAGCCAAGGGCAGGGGGAAAATAGAAAAAAGGCAGGGAGGAATCTCAAACATTTCCAACAGCAGAGGTATAAAGGTAGAGGGATCTATTTCCATTTTCATTTTTCTTCTGTTTAGATTTTAAGCTTTGCGATATTAGGACCACAAAATCAAAACTGAAACACAACTATTAAAGGAACGCTCAAAGTAGTTCTGCTCTCAAAGAACTGATACAAGACAAACTGTTGCAAGTAATTTATTACCAAAAATGTAAAACTTTGATATACTGATCTGCAATCAGTGGAAGGTTTATAACAGCTCCTGGTGCACAAGGATAGCATTGCAAGAGAGTTGAAGTCTGATGAAGAAGGTAGTGGATGTTTTTAATTTTTTTCCTTTCAAAAAGCATAACCCAAATAATCTGCAAGTACTACATGACTTGGACTGCTATGATAAGTAGGCTTATTTTTAAACTGTCATGAGTTTATAGCATAAGAATGTGTTTTTTGTAAATATTTCCAGTAGAAGAGGTAAAAAGCTAGGTTTGTTCCCATTCTAACCATACCCTGGGATTTAGATCAGACACAACACAGAACTCAAACCCTGAAATTTATTCTTCTCCATCACTTCAAAATGCAGTGATTTGTCAGACATTTCACAAAAGACTTCTTTCCATTTTACTTCCAGCATGGTAATGGATGCCTTCAGGCATTAAAAGATTTCATGCTATTGAAGATTAACTAAAGGAATTAACAACTTCATTCTAAGATGCTTATAAAACAAGTTTAAGGACCCTAAATACAAAGGCTCCTAATTTTCAAGTGTTAAGTAATTTTACAAATCCTATCAAACAATCCTATTTGGTTTAATACACAGCAGTAAGTAAATTTTTTTTCTTTTTACATAAAAAAGTAAATCTAACATACATATATGTATTTGTACATCTTCCACTAAATCCAATCTGAAACCTACTTGTAATCATGGTATGTCTACACACTTCACATCCACCTCTTTTCACTGTGAAGTGGAAGATGCAGATAATGTTGCAGGTTCCCCCTAAGTACCAGTGTTTGACCATTTGAGTACTTGTTTAACTCTCTAGGAAAAAATTCAGGTGTGGCAAATATGCCCTTATGAACACAAAGTCCTCAAGTAAATACAGGTTTTTCTCTTGCTTAGTTCTAATGGCATGCCCAATACAATCCAGGTGCTGTTCATATCAAAAACCAAATTAATGCCCACTTAACCATACAGAGAACAGAAAACAAAATAATTCCACCTTGCATTTAAAGAGTGTTACTTTATAATTGCCCCAAAACTATTCTTCAAAATTTCTCAGAAGGATCAAACAAGCTGAGAGAGAAATGCCCATTCCAGTTCCACACAAAGATCTAATAACTCACAAAATCATCGTGGTTGGAAGAGACCTACAACATCATCCAGTCCAGCTGCCTGCCTGTCACTACCACAGTAACCACAAACCACACCACCCAGATCCAGATGCCTCTTGAACACTCAAGGGGTGGTGGCTCCACCACCTCCCTGGTCAACCTATTCCAACGCTTGACCACCCTAACAGTGAAATTTAATTTTTTTGTATATCTAATCTGAATCTCCTATCTCAGCTTAAGGCTATTTCCTTTTTTCCTCTCACTCCAGGCATGGCAGAAGAGATGGGCCCTCACCTCACCACAGCCTCCTTTCAGGTAGGGAGGCAAAGTCACCCTTGAGCCTACTCTAGATTAAACAAACCCAGCTCCCTCAGCTGTTCCTCGTAAGACATAAGAATATTCCTCTGGTCTCATATGAACATTTATTTCTACAGAATTAAAAACAGTCTAGAATTGGAAAAGGAGGGGTGGGAAGCTATTCTACAAGCACTGGACACCTTCAGGTTTCTTGACTTGTCAGATTTGTAGTTTGTGCTACTTCTGATGAAGAATGCATGTAGGATTTCTTTATCACACCAAGTTTTCGTCTCCCTAAACAGAATATTCTTTCAGTATTTCTCTCACCAACATTCTCTAAATACAGCACTGCTTTCAGCAACCAAACACTTAGGTTCATTGAAAGTCTCCTCTTGTAGAATGATCTTTTGTTCAAGTCCTAGTCTCAACATGTACACTGGCAAAAAATGAGGCTGAAAAGCACAGTTGGATGGAACTCATTAAAGAAGTTTTCAGATGTTCAT
Source organism: Melospiza melodia melodia (assembly GCF_035770615.1). Taxonomy (NCBI): domain Eukaryota; kingdom Metazoa; phylum Chordata; class Aves; order Passeriformes; family Passerellidae; genus Melospiza; species Melospiza melodia. The sequence continues at coordinate 66,776,037 of NC_086196.1, forward strand.
TGTGTGCCTTACAGTCCAAACTGTGTTTTGATTTCAGCAGGTAGAACAAGCAATGGGGCTTATTAATAGGTTTATATGAAACAAAAAAATCTATCCAACCAAATTCTAATTACTTCAACAGAAATAGCTGAACTTGAAGAGATTGATGTGAAGTCAGTAAATTTACATTAATAAGAGGTCATTCTTCCCTTCATGGTATATATTTAATTTAAATTTTAACTGATTTTAAACTCAAAGCAGATGCTGCAATCCCAGCATTGTTCACATACACAAATCAGAAACCTCATTATTCCTTGCATGCAGGTACGATAAAGCTCATGCAAAATATCATTTCAAGAAAAAATAATGATTTTGAGCATGTCTCTGATCTTATTCCACATTGTTACATTAGTAGAAGCTTCATGAATTCCCACTCTAGATGACATGAGGCCTTGTGAGCAAGCCTAATAAAACTTCCTGGTGCTGATTTTCCTACTCACACCACATTCAATAGACACAGAGTCTGTCAATTTGTGCAACCGTGGTCTTACACTGAAAATACTGCAGTAAACATTTACATTAATGGACCAAGTGAGTGCCAACAAGCAAGTGCCTGCTGCAAATCTTGCATAACCCAAACTCAGTTTTCATTTGTAGACACAAATGAGCATTACAATATCTGAGTAACTTGGAAGGTTCATTTTATCAAGATCTCCACAGTATTTGTTGCATCTTGATATAAAATCCAGTCTAGACCCCGATACAGCATTAAAAACAAATTAATTTCACACTGAAGTTAATAATTAGAGAAGCAGACATGCTGTAAAACACTTAAAAAGTAGACTTCATTCTGATTTACAGGTATGAATCTTTTATTTGTGCCAGGACCTTAAAATACATTGGCTGCATTCTGAAGATGTTTCATCATGATTGGTCTTAGATTTTTTAAACTATTTGCATGCTTTGCAGAAGGTGATTCACAGCTCTTACCCTTCATCTGGTTCTACTAACCCTCTTCCTCCACCTTTAATTGAATACACTGAAATCCATGCATGTAAATCACTGAATTATATGTTAATAATTATTACTACATACTTAATTATTACTACATACTACGACTTAACTGCTCTATCCACCCTATTCACTAGCAGCCTCTTCCAAAATTTTCTGTCAAGCTTGGGCAACATACCAAATGCTCTCCTTTTAATTATGCTTGCTCTTGCAAACTTGATGGGCAGATTTTCCACATGCTATCTCTTATAGCCCTCAGGCACATGTTCGTCATTGACTACTGTCTCACTGATCTTCTCTAGAATTCATGTCCTAATTCTTGTCTTCAAGGGTTTCCATTAATGTAGCACAGGAAGGAGGGGCCTGGCTTTCACAAACAGAACAAAAGTCCCTTTTCCTAAGTACATGTAGTTCTGGGGTTTTTATTCAATGACAGCCCTTGGTGAGCTCTTACAGCCTTATCAGCACTGCTGGTCTGGACACAGCAAATTCACAGATGCTGCTGCTCTTCCTGAGATACAGAGCAGCTGAAAGCAGGGCATTTATGTTAGGTAATTGCTGAAATATATTAAACATGTGTTTCATCACAAACCCAAATTTTCCCAAATGCAGTGCCTCTGCATCTGGGCTGTCATGTACCACTACCCTATTTCAGTGGGCCAGGCAGATATTCTCCATGTCTGCCTGGAACACCTGGCTCACCAGGCACAGGAGCAGCATGCCATTCCACAAGCCAGCAGCCATTCCCAAGAGGCTCACTTCCCTGGCAGCCCATAAGACACAGGCAGTTCTAGCAGGAAAAATCTCCCTGAGGTTGTCTGCCACATCCCTTCATGCCAGAACAGAGGCCAAAATTCCCACTCTGAAAGATATGGACAGGCACCCCGTGGGACTGTGGCTGTCTTCATGCCACCCCTTCTTCCTCTTCCATTTGTGCAAGCAGCAAAGGATGCAGGAGACTGAGTGGAATGTTGCCATTAGAATGAATTTTGCTTGGAAAGTTGCTAGCATTTCTGGAGCTTTGAACTTGAGGAAAATCACCTTCAAAGCTACCTCTTTGGCTGAAAACTTGCAGCACTGGCACTGAAACCAGCTGACACAGTGTGCAGTGACTACTCCTAAAATCCAACATCCAAGTAAGGAAACTGAAGGGATCTATTCTTCCATAGCTGTGCCATGGAATTACTGGTCCACAAATGTCATCTGTTAACATTAACAGAAATTTAATAAAAAAAATTTCACATATGCCAGTGAGAGAATGCATCCCTAAATTTCAAACCAACTATGCCAGAGAGGAAACACCCTTTATTACTTATACAAAAAGACAGTTGACCGAAAGTTGGTTTGATGACCATGGTGCTCTGTGATACCTCTGAGATAATTTATGATTCTTAACTCTTTTCTAGCTTCTTCATTAACTCATTTGTGAGTCTTCACTGAAAAACCGAAATTAAGAACACAAAAATCACCATTAGATTACATATCTCACAAGAAAAATCTTCCCTTCATGCATTGTGAACAGAGAAGATTTAAATGTGTGATCAACAAGGTATGACTTCTACACAAAGCATACCCAAAGCCTGCTGATTGTATCTTCAAAGAAATCAATGCCTAAAGGAGAGTAAGCTAAACACACATAAAACCTAAACCAAGATGAGGAAACAGGAATAGTACTTGTGCCACAAATCACCCTGTTTGTCCCTGCAGATTTGAACAAACTCCTAAATGTGTTTGGCCAGGAGGAAAAAAAATATGTTTTAGACCCTACCTTCATGCAGTGTGTATTTAAAGACTACCACAAAAAAAAAAAAAAAATCATAGGAAAGGGAAATTGAAGTCAGAGAATGGGATTGCAGATGTCTTGTTACTGCACATAACAGTTACATCCACAGAAGAATTTTGTGCCCAGCTCTCAGTGTATGCAACATGGAGTTTTCCTTATGCAGAACATTCAGGCTAACAGGAGATTTCATAGAAGTATAATCTGGATGTACTTCAGAAAGCTGGGCTGCTCAGAGTCTGTAAGTTCCTGTGCTCTTCCAAGGTGACTGGCCTGTTATCCCAGGGGATACATCTCCATCCTTAAGGCAGCCTAGTTTCTTGCTGCTACATGCTACTGGAGAGGTGGAGGGAGAAAACGTATTTGTTCTGCTCTAGGGAGAAGAAAAAATTCCCCAGAAAACATTGTGACCTCTATCACATCAGTATTTGAAGCACAAGAAAGGGAGATATTCACAACTGAAGAAATCATCAAGAAACATTCATTAACAGCATTTTGTACACTTGGTCATGAACTGGTCTGTCCTCAGCTAATGTAAAAGACATTAAAAGAGGAAATTTCATTTGAAATGAATGCATGTAAGTAGGAGTTAGTACAAAGGAGTGAGACAGCAGCATTATTTCTCCAAGTGAAACATGATAACCACCAAAGGTTTATGATTAGTCAAACCATAAAGACTTTTCAGTGTAAAGTATTAACTTGAGAGGCTTAATATAGTAAAAACAAAGAATTCTGGAGAAGACAAGCAATACATGGAGACAAATGCATGTTTACCACATATTAAAAATCACTGTTCAAGCCTCCTGCTCATCAGATTTGACTCTGTGCCTGTAAACAAGACATAACTTTGGCTGAAGAAATAGCTATGGGTGGTGTCCACCCTCTTTCCCTAGCCTGAAAGCTGAGGAATACATAAATTAACATGAAGCTTCCTTTCCCTGAAGGTTTTGTTTAATTTTAGAAGTGTCAGGAAAATGTTAACATTACATTTTGTTGCATATTTTCCAGCAGCATGTGGCATATGCCGAGAAGGGAAATAACAGTGTTTGTCATTATAACTTCACAGCCAAGGAGGAAGAAAAAATAAAAAGGAAACTAATGAAACCTGTAATTCATAGATCTGCTAAATACTGTTCTCTGCTACCCAAATTAGATCTAATAGCTTAAGATGAATACAAAGTTCTTTCTCTGCTTCTCAAAACTGCTGATTTATTACAAACCAGGATAAAAGAGTTTTCATCCAAAGAGTCTGCATGTGAAAAATTTCACTTATCAAATTGGGGAAGAAAACCTTCAGCAATTGATTTGTAATCTTCAAATAAATTCTCATTTACACAACTTTTAAGATTAAAAATCTAATTGATAAAATCAGTAACTGAACCAGGACTTAGGAATAAGAGAGGTAGATCAGGACATTTAAATATTTACGGATTCAAAATCTCATGAAGTGGGAAAACTGTTTCCTATCCAGCTCAAGTGCCACTCATGACTCTCCTGCATAACAGAAATAAATGTAAGGAGACATTTGCATGTGTATTGACTGTAAATGAAGAATCCAGTAATACTTGGTGTTTTTCTCCCTTTGCCTAGGACATTAAGAAATACCTGTATTATTTAATTTCCCTTTGGTTTCATCAGAACAGACACTGGAGTTAATCTGAGCATTCATTTTTGACAAGATGCCACTTTTTGTTTCTTCCCACAGCTACCTTAAGCCAGTCTCCTCCTTGCAAAAATCCTATGTCTAAGTTGCTAAAATATTTGCTCCTTACTTTGCTTCCATCCAATATAGAGTCATATTACAGACAAAACTAACATGGTGCTTGTAACATAAATTAATGCAAAGCTTTAGTTTCAACACTTTCTAAAGTAAAACAGAGATAAAATTGTAAATTTTTTCTGACTCATAGCAAAGCTGGTCACTCCAATGAAGAGTTCTTTATGTTTAAATGGATAAGAAAAATAATATTACAGGCCAAGAAAGGGGTTATTATCTGTTCTTCTGCTTTCCATCAAGATTAGTAGTAATTCTGACTTAAAGAGTCTGCATTGTCCATAATTTCTCCTGGATGACTGCATTATAGTCATTGGGGTTTTGCCAGAGAAAGAGCACCAGTTTTCCACAAATACTGATGTTTCCACAAAAAACATGATGCCCTGAAAGAAGATAAGTAAAATTCAAATCTAAACCAGCTTGTTCTGCTTTGGTTAAACCAAGTCATCTGTAAAGAGCATCACTTCCATTTTCCCCCCAGCTCTAGAAAGATACAGCACAGCAGTACAGGGAACTGAACCCAAAACACAGCTGGCATGGCAAGAAACACTCCAAGGCAGAAAGATTTTTCCTGCCCATACCATTACAAGCTTATTTTTCTACAAACATACTTTGGTATTCAATAAACACAGAGGTGTTACTACCTTAGTGCATCAAAACACAGTATCAGACCATTCTCTGTACAACGGTCACATTTTTTTCTTCATTCTTGTTTCCCTTCCCAAGCCACCTGCCTATCCATGTCCACAACATTAGAGCAGGCAAATATTGACAACTAGTACAGAAGTGCCAGAGATTCCAACAGGTACTAAACCATTTCAGATATAGATACTGTTGGCTGCTCAGAATAGCCCCAACTTCTATAAATGTTGAGATTGCAATGCTCTTGTGCTTGAGAGGCACCTTACTTGCAAGCACCCCACGTGTGTGGATGTGACTTGCACCAGGTGTGTCACTGCCCTTTGACTGGGCACAGTCCCAGGCACCAAGGGGGAGCACAGCCCAAGGGAGCAGCATGTGCAGTCAGAGATCTGTATCTGGTGCTGAGAATGTCACCAGAGACATTCAGCCCTGCTGCTGGGTCTCTCTCAAGGAGATCTGCCAGGCAGGTCTCTGACCCACCAGCACAGCATCAGTGTGTTACACTTTGCTGTTGAAATAGAAAATACAAGGAAAACAGTTTTGTAGGAGGACCGGGGACTGAGGCACAAAGCCAGTGTGTGGAAATTCTTGCCAACCCTTAGGCCTTCAACACAGAACCATTAAATTGCAGCATTTATAAAATCCAAATTAATAGCTTAGGGAAATAAAGAAAACACTGTTATTAGCAAGGCCAACATCCTACTGCCTTTATTTCTTCTCAGTAAAGCAGTTGCTCAGATGCTCTGCCGAGCTTTCCACAGAATACCTCCAATGGATGCAGAAACCAGAAACTTGACCTTTCTCAGGCTTTCCAGCAGAATTTTCCATGAATTTGAGTTTAGACATCACTAGGCTCATTACTGAAAAGATACTAGCCAGAAAGACAGCACAGCATTGGTATTACCATGAAACAGAAGTGCAAAAATAAGTTTTGCTTGGAGTCATATGAGGGAAGGGGAAGGGGGGGAGGACCAAAAGACTGAAAACCAGGACATCCTGTAATTGTAACTGGAGGACTGGGGAAAGAAAACAATTCTAAATCCCATCATGATCACTCTCTCATAGAAGCCAGAGAAGTTGCTTTCTGTAAAAATAAACAGAAATGAACACTTCAGTATTTACCATAAATGCCAGCATATTGAAGAAACAACTTTAATTTTCTCAAGACTGAAAGGATAAGTAATAAGTTGGCAGGGTTGCTTAGACATTTGTGAATTCTCATAAATATTACCTACCACAAGTCTAAATCACTGCCAACTCTGGCTTATGTTAGCCTATTTTAATACCTTACAAACTCCTCTGCCAGGGAATAACTGACCTTTGAAAGATTATCTTCTAGTGTGTACAAGAGAGTGTCAAATAAACGGTTATCAGTTCTCAGAGAATTTCTCTTCTAATCTTTTGGATGGATCATTACCTCAAATCATTATTTGTTAGCTATTTAAGAGCTTTTTACATTGATGAAATCACAACATAAAACTAAATATTGCAGAGCAGTAAGTCTTGCAATTAAAACCACTGCCCAAAGAATACATGAGAAACTATCAGATTTACCAAAGCTTTATTATGGATTACTGAGAATAATTAACCCACATAATGGCAGGTTCCACTTTTCAGTTGGATTCTGCTATTTGCTAAGATGACTCATGCACACACACACAAACATCTATATGGATTTAAATATACATTGCACCCCCACTGATTTAGACTAGATTTAAACAGTATGACAGAATTTGAGTATCTTTCTGAATTTTCAAACTATGTATCACTATACCTGAACTGGATGACAAAGGAAACAAAACCCAAGTAAGCACACAAAGTGCATGGTTTAAGACCAGCATGCACCCGGTAGCAGAGCACATGGTTTAACACATCCACTAGCTGTACTGACAGTATAAAAAGGACTCACTGCTGTTTTATTTTCTCTACTAGAGGACGGGAAAAATACCAACTGTAAACAAGAGAATGACTAAATCTTGGGACATGGCTTTAATTCTGTTGAGGGGAGAAAAGAGTAACAATAATACCAGTCAAATGTGAAGATCTAATTTCATCTTCCTGAAGCCATATGGGAAAGTGAAGAAGTAGGCTAAGCCCCATATGTGCTCCCCTTCAAATGCAGGAATTACACAGCAATCGTTGTGTCCACTTTGATTTCTAACTGCAGGGAGAGGAGTGAAATACAGAACAGAACAAATCCACGGCTTCTCTGAAGGTCAGCTCAATCTGCCAGGTCTAATAAACAGAAGACAGTTTCTCCTCTTATTCCTGAGAAACCCTTGGCTCTGTAGATGTGTGCAGCCACAAGATTAGTTGGGCCTTTGGATCTGCGTATCTTTCCACAGTAGCACTTCTCCTCAGTCCCTTTCTGAATTACAGAGTTAAACACCAAGACAGGCATGGGGGTGGCATAATGCTCTTCTGTTTGTCAGGGAAAATATTTCTTCAGGTTTATGGAGGGGTTTTGTTATTTCCAATTGAAAGGAAGGGTAAAATTGGTCCCACCCCAGAATCAGATGGCCACTGCTTAAAGTATCAATGCAAAAGGAATACAGTTTTGAATTGTAATGAGGGTTGAAAGTAGTACAGTAATAAAAAGGTTCTATATACTATTATTTACTCTGATGCAACTCCAGAATGGAGGGAAGAAGAAACAGAAAAGTCAGCCACACAGTATTACCTAATATTACAAATTCACTATCCCAATTTATAATTTCACTGTTAAAACAAACTTTTGATTTCCCACATCCCGCAAGGATAACAGTGCAGGCATTGCCTCATATTTCTACAGAGCCCTAATGAAATGAGTTTCAGATTGCCATGAGAGTTTTATTAAGACATGGAGTTTTATTAAGATTTTAAAACAAATAGTCTAAAAACATCACTGAAAAGTACAGGCCTAAACAAATTCCAGAGCAATTAACTTTAAATACACACTTCCTGCTTTCATACTACACAACTGAGATAACAGTGCTCCATTTTCTCATTTAGAAGCTGAGTCTTCGCCATAAAGATGCTTTCCTGTTGGAACCAGGATCTTCCAGAAGATGCAAGCAGTTGTCCAAGAACAACTTTAAAACCTATGTTTGTAGAATAATAAGTATTACTTTTGTTATTTTTATTCCCACTGCAACATTTACATACAATTGCAGGCTGCAGCATAACTAAACTGAAAGATTTTTGAATTGTAATAAGAAAAAAAAAATTAAAGCAAATACCGTGTTTTATTCTTGCTCTGTTCTTATCAAGAGGAATTTAATACTCTGAATATCTGACTCCAGAGAAACAAAGATCCCTTTGCTTTTTGTCCCCTCCCCATGAGCAAGAAGGGAATATTATGGCTTTATTTTGAAGGCATGCTAAAAGCTAAATCTCTGAAGTATTTGTGGGAGATTACAGCAGAGAGCTAGAACAGCCAACAAACAGAAAATCTCTGCAGATAAGAAAGACCACAGAAAAAACCTTGACGTACAGCTTTAGCTGAAAGTTAACACTTGAAGGTTGATCCTCTCCATGTGGTCATAATTTGCCCTATTTGAAAAATTAAACACTCCTATACTTCATCTCTCATTGAGGGTGAAAAAGAAATCATTCCTGTACACAGAGCCAGAGTCCATCCAGACCCTTCCATCAGTGATAAATACAGTTTTCCTACTGCTGACAAAACAGGATAAGTAATTTCTTTGATTCCCTCAAACCTGAGTGGAATCCAACTTTTTTAAAAAACCTTTAGATTTCTTCATTCTGTAATATATAAATGATACTGATTCATATAATATATTGCATCACAACTTCATGTTGTTCCACTAAGCAGCAATCCTGGAAATTGAAAGTCTCAGCTGGACTGGATACTACACCACCCACTCAAAAAAGGTGCAGCAGTGTCCCCCCAGTTTTCCAGCCTTTCCCTCCAGCCACAACCAGAAGCTGCACACCTTTCCATGTGTTGGAACACCTTCCCACAGCAGAAGAGCTCCCTCCTGAGCAGCACCCCTGTGTCTCAAGGGTAATTTCTATTCCAGAGGCAGGAGACAGCCCCTCTCACAGGGATGACCTTCCCCTTTAGCTCAGCAGCCCAACACTTCCCACACGCCCCCAGGCACTCAGTGCTGTGCACCTCAAAGCCTGGCTGCTCTTACCAGCTCCACCAACCCAACTAGTGAGGCATAACCTCATAACCTCTGCCCACAAACCTTGTCTTTCCTCCTCATGGCATTAAACACTTAAAAAAAAAAAAAAACAAAACTGTTTTGTTTTTCCAAAATTTTTTTTTGTTAAATTAATCAAATCAGTAATTTTTTCCAAAACATGGCACAGCCCTATACTAGCCACTATGGGGAAAATTAACTCTACCCCAGCCAAAACCAGCAACCAAATACACAACAGAAAAAAAAAATCCCAGAATGCCATAATTTACTTCTTCTGGAAAGATAAAAGACATATAGAGTTTTGTGAAGCTATTTGTCCAATTTCAACATATTAACCATATTTACAGTTGCCAGTCCAGTTCTCTGTTTTAGCAGATATAAAGCTCTCCCCTTTTTCCAAACACAGCAGAGTTTTCCTAGCAGGCTATTAAAAGTCTTATTTTGAAGAAATGTTGGCTGTACAGGTTAGGAAATAATTTCTTTAGGCAAGTTCCAAAGTACAGCAGAACTGAGATGCTTTGCAAGCCTGTCTGCCGTTCGACTTTGTCCCACTTTGAAAATAGAAGCAATTCTTTGGAAAGCACGTTCTTAAAGATGTTAATCCTTTTAAAAAACCACAAACAATTCCTAAATTATTTGTACTATAAAAGCAAGCAGAGCCTGAAGAAGTCTATCTGAATGGTTTACATTGCTATTTAATAGCTTGCTTCTAAAATGTACACAACATGCAAATAACTGTCACGTAGCTGTAACACATGAAAAAACATCTTTTATACTGTTTTCTTGAACATGTAAGTGAGCAATGCTTACTTTGTATTCGGGAAATGTAGACAAGAATGACATAACCAACTAAGAAATAAAGTATTTGGCAAACAAAGATCAAAATTTTTACCTAAAAAACTGCAAGCTTATTTGCTATTAAAGCCCATCAAAACCACAAATTAATTCATTAGGAGTATTAAGGGAATAACTGATGGCATCTCCTGTCACACTAACAGTATATAACCACTGAATGCTGAGTGTTTCACACAGATCTCATGTTCCACATTAGTTACACACCCAGAACTTTTGCCATGGTATGGTAAGCAACCTCTAAATCACCTGGAGCAAGCCCTGATTATTACATCAGCCACATTAACTTCAATATATCCACACATTCTGTCCATTTAGAAAGTGCTGCTCCGCATCTCAAAGATAAACAAGATCATTTAAGCTGTTGGTAATGTATTCTTTAAGACCAGAGTCAGAAATCCAGTGTTCTTTTAAAATAAGAAAACATGGTCAGTCAGTACTGAAAAAACAGATGAGAACATATCACAAATGAAGAGGACTATTTTAATCTTAAAGGTTTTATCTCAAATTCAGGCTATGCTCTATAGCATTACTGAAGTGACACCAAAAAATGATGTACCATTAAAGCTACTTTAGTTGTGGTGCAACTCTTCCTGATATAAAAGGTCTGAAAGACCAGAGCAACACAGAGTGGAAGACATTCTCACAGATAAAAGTGCAGGAGCAGAAGCCACCCAAAGTAGCTGCCTTCCCCAGAACTGCTCAAAGGCAGACAGTACACGTAGCTGGAAGGACAAATATGTCAAAGTGAGATCTCACTTCTGTGGCTAGATGGGCTCCCCATTTTGTTTGGTTTTTTGTTGCCTTTTGTTTTTTTTAAAAAGCCTTGCGTCTCATTAAAAAAAAAAAAATATGCAACACAATGAAGTGACCTCTGAAGGCTGCCTTAGAAAGAGTGACTTATCTCACAAACCTAATACCCAAAGAGACAAGGGAGATGGATGGTCTGATTTCATTCCAAGACCAAAAAATCTCCTGACAATTATTTGGCTTAGACCTTTGGAAGGGCCATGGAGAGATTCTCTTCCTTCCCTCTTCTGGGGGAGGGGGGTGTTACTACACCAGAGATACAATCCTGGCTGCTTTTCATGAAGAACACATTTCTCCCTTACATGAGAACAAAACAAACCTGTGTCTTTAACTGTAGGAATCAGTAAGTAATGCGTGACTCAAAGTATCCCAAATCTTCACACCACAGCTTTAAAATGTGACCAAGACGAAAGACACCCAGTGATATCCTTTCACAATATATGCACAGATGGCAGTGAGTCAAAGTCTCTCAGCGTGCCCTTAAGGATAAAATATTACATTTACTAATATTTTCAAAGGACTCCCTTCTGCAGTATTAACCAACTTTTTGTTTGTTTTGCTTTTTGTTTTAAACAGGCTTATGCAAACTCTGTTTAACCAATAATGAAGACAGGAAACTAGTTCCAAGTCTTATTACTCTGCTCAAGTTGCAATGGGAATCCAGCTAGATGAAAAAGTTCATTGCCACACATTCCTATTCCAAAACAAACAAGCTGTGTCCACTAACACCTCCATGCTTCTTGAGGGGAAAAGCAAGTGTGCATTAGACTGATCCTGACCACCAGATCATCTTTTGAGGATTTGACTGGAATGAGGACCCTCTAACTCCAAAACATCAGTTCCATGATGCTGATGTCCCTGAAATTCTCCCATGAATGTGAGATTTGCATCTACTTAATTTCTTCCAGAATACTAAGCTAGTCACATCCAGACAGCACCAAAGCAGAGAAACCATTCATCTTGGCAAACTATTCTGGTACCTGCAGTATTTCTACTTTGACTAAAAAAAAAAAAAAATAATTAGTCAAAATTCCCATTTTAACCCAAATGAGTAAGTCTGAGCTTTTGCTTACCTATAGTATTATTTTGTTCTATAGGGGAAAAAAAGAAAGGAGAAAGTCTGAAGGTTCCTTCATTTACTCTGGAGCCAAACTCTGAAGTAGGTACATAAAGCTTCCTAAGGAGACCACTAATTTCATTCATATCAATATACTTGTTTCCACTCAACAAACTGCAAGTTTGGATGGCAAGAGAAGAATGCTTTTTTATCACTTTTTGAAGGGCTGCAATGGCTGACCTAGTTTCTATTTATTATTGCTTTGTGTTTGTGTGATGCCATTTACACCAGTACTGGCTGGTTGCAGCGCATCAGTCAAACTGCATCTTGTGCCAAACCTAAGAATAGCATTATATGCTCCCTAAGAGAATACGCACACACAAAAAATCTCTTACACATTTTAGGATTATGTATAGAGTAGTACATCACAGAGAGATAACTATCTGGAAGTAGAAGGGTGGTTTCTGAAGAGGCCTCTGTACACAGCCCTTTTTTTTTCCATAGCAGGAACAATTTTCATTTCCTCCACAGTTTCCCTGGAACTCTGATGAATTCAACAGTGAAGGTGGAAGATGTGGGAAGAATGCCTCTAATCAACCAGACTGAAGATCCAATCAAACATGTGCTTTGTATACAAAGTAATATTATTAACTGAGTAATTACAAACAGAAATTAACTATTGCATCTGAACCTTAGAACACAGAGTTGATAACTTCTAATGAGGGTATGTTCACTTGTATGTCTGCCTAGGTATGAACTATGGTATCAGGCTGTATGGGGTTTAAATGGTATCATACAAAAAGCATTAGGAAAGTCAGCTCTTTTTTTCTAAAAAAGAATGGGAGCATGATGTAGTTTTAAGGATTGTATGCAGGAAGTCATTTACAAGCTCCCCACTCATGGTTCCACTTTGAACGCTTAACATCTTTAAGGGACTTGCTAGTATTTTTACAAAGAAGTCGAGTTTTATCAAACAGCCTCCCTCTGTCTCAAAGCAGTAATTTAGAGTTAACAGAGAAGACTTAGGTGTACTCACACTGGTTTTTAGTACATCTTCTTACCAGCACAGAAGTATTTTCCACACGAAACTCACGAGTCTGAAACAATACCCAATTATCATAATCTACTAAAACCTGTATTTCAAAACATTTTAGAAGTGGTTTGGATTGCCACTTAGCCCGCAGTCTCCAACCAGCCCAAGGAGTCAGGAGTTGCAAAACCACCGACAAAAAATCCATTTACAGAGTGCAATGCTGCCATCTGCTGGAATTTCTGTCTAATTTTCGGTTTCCTGTCTAATTGCGGTCTAATTGAGTTGCATGCTTCTGAGCACTCAGAGCAGCTACTCAGACGTGTTTAATCTGAGAAATTTGAGGATGAGTAACCAATATTTTTGGATTTGTGCCTACAGATACAAGGTCAACTGTATTCAAGTACAGAATCAGTATTTCCCTCGAATGGGATGGCCACCCAACTCTTGGTAATAATTGCTGTTTCCATTTGTTGCCCACAGAGCTGCACCACAGCCTTGCAGAAGGTTCTCCATCAACAGCAGACCCCAAAAGTAATGTTTCAAGCCTAGTGACAAATCTGGAACAGATCTGGACATCCAAGCTTGCAGCTTCTCCTGGCTACCCCCAAGGCAAATTTACACATCAGGCTGGACACCTTTCCCTCCAGCAGATTGCGCGGGTGTTCCAGGACTGCACTGAGAGGCGGCTGACTTTTAGGAAACGCCAAGTCCATAGTTTTTCCTTGGTTTTTTTATTTCTCCATATCTATTCATGGAATAAAAAAAATCTGTCCTCTCCAAGTGATGGATATGGCCTTGCCGAAACTTCACAAATTCATCTCATTTGATGAGACAAGACTTTTCAGCTGTGGGCCACACCAAAGTTTTCTGTATAGCAAAAGTCACTAAAGAGAAAAAAAAACCTCAGAAGAACTGGTGCAAAAGTACCACAATGTCATTTTCACTGTGACCTGTATTAACCATGGTAACTAAATTTAGGTAGATGTGCAGAGCTCTCCCATGGCCCAGGCTGTCACGCACAACCACTACCCTGAAGCAGTCTGACATTCATGCCCTGTGCTCTGCTGTTTGATTAGCACTTCTCAAACAAATGAGACCAAGTGTTGCACCAGGATGAACTCTTTTAAGTGCATGCCAGATATTTTTGTTTCCGTTTCACCAGTATAAATCTGAAATAACTCTGCTTAGCTGAGTGGACACGGACCTCAATTTCTCTCAGTGTAAACAAATCAAGTGTGTGAGCCACTGCACAGAGTTCAGTCACCCATGGCTCTACCAGATACAGATGCTTAACAGTACAAGCCTGATTTGCCCATGCCTCGCACTGAAGGAAGAGCAGAATTATAACATATCACTAGTCAATGACAATAGTAGCTGAAAATCACTTAGAACAGATTGTAAGCAACCTAATGGGGAATATGAAGAGCAGAAACAGGTCTCTTCTGTGTACAGGAGGACAAGCAAACTCATCAAATGATGAATGCTGCCCAGCCTTCCTCTTTGTTACCATCCCTCATTTCTTCAAAACATCCACTGGAAAAACTCAAGCCTTGATCATACCATCTAATTTGGTGCAGTAATTGTAATGGATTCATACTGCATCACTTACATTGATAAAAGGAAATTACCCCGAAATTCCAGAAGCATTTTACTGGACTTAATTCCAAGCATAAACTTGTAAGTGCTCCACTGATGTCTGTCAGTTTGATTATGGAACAAATCACACTCCAAGGAATACTTTCAACCACATACTTCAGGACCATTCTAGTTCTAGCAGTAGCACTAAGAAGATGCAAAAAAGCCTTTGCTCAGGCTTGTAAACATTCATCCTTAGCTTCACTTTCTTACAAGATGAAGAAAGTGAAATTTTAAGAAAAAAATGTCACTAGAAAAGATGAGATGTAGTAAGCTGGCATTTTACACTTCAGTTGATAACTTGTGAATGTTTACATTGTTTAACACAGACACACGATGAGAAGAGCTTATCAGTAAACCAAGACACAAACAGCATGCGTGGGAAACAGCCACAGGGACACCGAGCTACAGCAAAGACTCATTTAGTCAGAGTAGCTCATAAATACCCACTCAGTAAAGAATGAGCAAGAAGAATTTTTGCCACATCAATGCTCATGTTTACAATTCCAAGCCAAGGAACAGTAAAGTCAGTAGATTTGATTATGCAAGAGGCAGATACAGCATTTTGTTTTTTTTTTTGTGCACAGAAAAATGGGCAACACAAGCTTGAAGCCACAGCTACCAATACTACAGGACAAAGGTTTACAGGTCTGAAGTCACCTCAAGGTTTCCTACAAACCACCAGCACAGTCAGACTGGTAACTTGAACTGATCAGCAGCTAGGACTTCAGAGACCATTGGTGTGGTCCATGAACAGCAAGAAAATATCTGCAGAACCAAATGATCACATGAGACCCAAGCACAGGATGAACAGCACACAATGAATGGGCATGTGAAAAGGCAGAGCCAAGTTCTCCTAGGATTTCAATGGATGCAATTCCACTAACAGTGGTATTTTATTTTTTTAAACCTCCCACAGAAGCCAAGCCAGATGGCCAAATGCTGCTACTACTAATGCTGCTAATACCCCTGCAGGATTATTTATTGAGTGAGACAGCTAAGACCAGCATTTTCATAGTTAGTAATCACTACCAGTTTTTTCCCCACTTTGTCTGTATCAGTTATAATTTCTTTCAGGATATGACTTGTTAGTCTCCAATGCCTATTGTTCACATCTTCTCTGAGATTATTACTTAGCCAATGCAAGTACAATTGAATTTAGCTATGTTGTTATTATTTCAACTGTATCCAAGCCACAATTGTTATTGGAAACTGCTGTCTAAGTTACTTTCTGAACTGACCCTTAAACCCCAATTTCTGATATTCTCCAGCAGTCATTTAATGGAGTAAGTTACAGGAATTTTCACCCCATTATCCCATGGATGAGCTTCCTGAGAGAACAAACAACTTAATTAGTAGAAATATTCCATATAAAAGTTAGATACAGTCCAATGCGTGTTTCAAACCAGCATTCAACTGGAGACATCAAGGAACTGTAGTTTTCCAGTTATAACACCACACAAGGGAGCGATCTTGAAGCAACAACAGCTCACCATGGGTCACGTCTCACGAGTGCTGCTGGCTGTTTTCTTTAGCTCCTGTCTCTACAGGTCTCACAACAGTAATACCCCGTCCCAGTTCTGAAAAGCCTGATATACAACAAAGCAAGGCAACATATGCTCTAAAAGCAATTAAAAATGTCCAAGCAAGGAATTTACTGTGCTAATGGTTCATTCTGCTATTTGCTTTCATTTTCATCTCACTTGTGACAGGAACCTGCTACTCCTCATTCCAAATGAAGCAAATAGAAGCCAATCATTGCCACAGTGTCAGCCAAACACATCTGTTAAGACCACTTTGGCTACTCTTGGTTATTTTTTTACCAGAAGGTAAAAGTGTTATCAAATGGCACATAGGAATTTTGCTTGGGTGGCTCTCTATGTTTAGAGTCAGAACCAAGCACTGCTTTATATCAGCAGCCAAAGCTATTTAAACAATAACTGAAACGCAAAGGGAAAGCTCAGAAAAACAATTTAACACAGTTTTCTTCTTCCAGGGCATGATGCCTCTACCAATGACAAAGAAAGAAAAAAGAAAAAAAGGCCAGAAAAAAGCTTTTAAAAGTCAAGTCACGGACATTTATTAAATGAAGGAGCGAAGGAGCATTGTGTCCATTACATCCTCCCACCCAGCAGGCATGGAACAGAAAGTCCTCTCCAAAATGAGGACTGCCAAACGCAGCAGCCTCACACGATTTGCCGGGCAGTGTACACAAATGCATACAAAGGAGATCATTATGCCCCTCTCAATTCAGGTGCCATCCAGGAAGATCATTTCCACAGTTTCAACAGTGACCGTTCCAAACTGCTGGTGTTCTTCCCAGCAATTGTATTTTGCGGTTGTAGTTCCATTTCCTTTACCATGTATGCATAAGCAAGCCTCTTTTTGGTCTGAATTATTTACCCTATAATTTGTGCTTCTGTTTTCAACTAGTATTTACTGCTGAATCATGCCAAAAATCACACATACTGAATATTGCAGTGGGTCATACTTTAAAGCCCCATAAATTTCCTGGTTTCCTTGCAGCCAGACATAAGCTTCCCATTACTTTGGGCCAAACTTTATCCTCTTATGGAACATGAAGCAAATCCACAGAACTCAGTGAAAATGCACCCACTCGTACCAAACATTAATACATTTAAAAACCAGTCACTTTAGTCTTGATTCATTGACAGGTTGGCTTCTACTTATGGAATTATTCACATGACAGAGGTTATTCCTCCAGGAGCACTTCAAATACATGACATTTGCAATAAGAGGTCTGTTTGCTAGATATCGTTTACAACACCCAGATGCTTAGAATCAAGCAAACACCAGCATCAGGCAGGAATCGCTAAACAGCTCAAAAAATTAGTCCAAGTGTTACAAGAATTCTGTCAAAGGACTACAGTTATTAGGAACATACAGACAATTGCCCTATTTTTCTATTAAAGAAATTTGCCTTCAAACACTAAGATACACAATAGTCCTCCTAGGACACACAATGAAGCAAAAGTCTCCAATTCCAGGAAAAAAAAAAAAAAAAAGGATTATCAAAGATACTACATATTAAGAAATTAAGAAGTAGTTGCATAACCCAGTATTTCCTTTATCATAATAAAAAGCAGTATTTTTTTTTTGTTTGCTTACACTGAAAGTGCAGGACAGCTCAGTAAGAATGACAGACACAATCAGATATATCTATCTGTCACAGAAGTATTTTAAACGTATGGAGGCTACTTTAGACCTTGCACACAGTTCAATATTAGGAGTCAAACTTCCAAAGCTTGCACATGATATAGATGCAAGCTCCTACAAATCTCAACAGGTCTCAATGTAAGCATTTTTTACTGGCACTGACCTCAACAGGACCCAGGCACCAACCTTAACTGATCAGCAAGTCTCAGGGAGGAACAAGCACTACTGAGGTGTCGGGGCAACAGAGGGCTTTGGGCACTGAGCTGGCCCAAGCTGCAACCACCCAGAGCCACCCGAGCTACCCCAGGAAGCACAGCACCTCCTGCCACTGCCCAGGGATTGACGGGAGCACAGTCACAGCTGTGCTGAGGCAAAGCAACAGGGGTGGACCTCCTGTCGCAATGGAAACCCCTTGGAGCACTTGAGCAAAGTGGGAAATGAGTTGAACCCCTCAGGAGCAATTGGGAGTATGGGGAAATGCAGGTGGGGAGGGAAGCACCTGAAGGGATGTTCTCACCTTCCCTAAACCAGTGCCAACTTCAAGGCAACCCTTTAGCTTTCTTTAAAGGTTGAATCCCCCTGACAGGAAGAAGATGAGGCAGAGGGGCCCAGAACATGAAAGAGGTTACCTTCCCAAACCTGGATCCAAGCACTTAATACAGAGACCCTCAAAAAGCACCTCCAAATCCAGCATAATTTTCCTACAAAATTCCTCTAATTCCTGAGCATTTTCCTACAAAATTGCCCTAAGCCAGATATATTTTCACTTCCAAGTGACACAACAATGTTAAAAAAAAAAAAGTGAGGCACCTCCCTGACAAAGCTCCATACTACATATACTACATAAACTTGCACTGTTAAGAGCTTTTCAATATTAAATGGCTTTCAAGTGTGCTGGCACAAGTGTGAGGTGTCTTTCCTTAAAGACAGATGTACATCCTTCTTTACACAGCATATAAATGGTGCCTAAAATTAGGATGTATAGTTAATGGATTCTCATCCCCATTTCAGTGGGTAGGATAAATGGAAAATAAATGCAAGCAGTGAAGTCAACTGTCACTGAGGCCTTGCAACTGGTTTTGAATGCTTGTGTTTACTGACTGACAGCTTCTCTTCATAAAACTGGTAAACCATCTAAGTTACACCATGCAGCCACATGACTTCCAACACAATTGCCTCTTAAGAATTTTCCAACATATTTTCAAAAGATAGATTTTAAAATTATTACTTTATCTTCTTTCATAATCTTCCTATGTGTTTTTTATTATATATGTAGTTAAATTTCCAGAAGTATTTCTTCACGGTGCCATAAATCTGCTACCCCATGTACGAAGATCTCTGAACTAAAGCAGTCTGTACATGCTCAAATGCCTACCTCAAGGGAGCATCCCTTCCCCAAAATTCATAATTACAGACTCTGACTACCCCCTTCCATTTCAGTCACTTCCCCAGCTTGATCTTCTTCTGGGTTTGGTTTAGTTTGTTTTGCTGTATTTTGAGACTTCTCCAAGTTTTCAAATATTTAGGTTGCACCAAAACTATTTGAAGAAACCAAGAGTCTTTTTCCACCTTAAAAGCAGAGCCTAACACAGCAAACTCAGCACAAGCAAGAAAATTAAATGGGCACAAAATCCAGGACTGATTGTCCATTTCCTTCCTTTTCCAACCAGAAAGCTGAGCTCTCTAACCCTCCCAACACCAGCTTCAAGCCCTAGAGAGACCAAGGGGTCTCTTATATTGCCACACTAAAGTAACCACTCAAAACACACAGAAGAAAAACCTGCCTCTTGAGCTCTCTGTTTGCTCAAGCAAAACGGACAGGCCTATTTGCTTTCTACAGCAACTCCATCTTAGCTTGGCTTGCCTAGCTAACACTTACTCACTTGTTTTCCACTGCCCTAGGCAGCACACTCATGCAGCTAGAGCCAGACAGGAGGATTTTTAAAAATTCTTTTGAAGAACTTCCTTACCTATGTTCTTCTATCTGACTCCTCCATTTTCTCTTTCTTTGTGCCCATACCCTTTCTCTTTTAGTTCCCTCCTTGTAGTGTCCCCTTCACCAGTTCCAGAAAGTAATGCATAAAGCCTTTCCCTTTGTCAGCTTACTGTTCTACTCCTCTTACAAGTTCTTCTCACCTCCACCTTCCATCAGCCTGCACCAGCCCCACTGTCCCCCTAATCTCTCAGCCCTTCTCTTCCTCAAGGAGGCTTCCACATAGGTTTCTATTTTCTTTTTCTCACCACCTTTACCTTTTCTTTTCTCCACAAAAGCAGAGTATTTCTATTTGGTTTAAGAGTTCTTCCACACAGTTTGCAAGCATCTACACTTCATTTCTCTCCTCCCTGCTAAGCCAAATACACCTCCACAGCCTCTTTTCCACAGTGGGAAGCAGCCACCTGGACTTCAGGCAGCCCTGCATGAAAACCTCTAATGCCACCAAAAAAAAAAAATATTTAAGAGAATCTAAGTCAGGCCTGCTACACTGGAACTTTGACACAGGACTGGATTCACAGAGACTTAAAAAAAACATGATACCATTCGCCTCTACTACTCCAAACACAACAGATCAATAGACTTTAATTTCAGAAAGCTCCTCAAGATCATACATACAAAGGAGGTGGTGGAACCCAAAACAAAACCAAAACGCATCTATACCTCCAGAGGACTTTGTTTTCTAAGTAACCTTTGAAATTCTGGCTATTGTTTTCTGCAGTGCACAACGGAGCATTCAGCAAGTGGTTTCTATTTTTAGTACGTCTGGGAATGTTTTGCGTTCGTCTTTTTCGCTCTGCGGGACCACAGTGCCATCTATTGGGAACAGCTATAAAGAGCAGATATTGGCTCTTTATTATTTGCAAAGACTCCGAGTATTCATTACTTCGATTTCATAGCAATTAGGTAGGCCAAGTCCTTACCATAGGCTTTTATAGGTATTTGTTAAAATATGCAAACCTCAATATTATGGAAAATTCCAGATTTTTATATTCAAAGTAACTTAAGCAAACACTTCAGAACCTCACAATCACAACTGTATCAACATGCCAGAGACAAGAGTTCTCGTTCTTAGAAATAAACACCAGGAAGGTCTACCCTGCATTAGCCTTTCTTTCTTAATCCTACATCTGGCATTGCACTGAGGCTCCCTGTTTGAGCTAGATCATACAGGGATAAATACAAACCCTGCTCCCTAACCTGCTCATTATTAATCCTCCAAGATACATCTTCAAAAATTCTCTTTTTATCAATAAGCAGCACACATCAAGCTTTCCTACACCTATAAGCAGTCAGTGGAAACTCAGAGCAGCCAGAATAAGCCTGTAGAGCACTTATAGTCCATACTCAACATTAAATAAAGAGCAAGACAAATTTTAAGAAGAGGGACCTTTTGAAAAGGATTCCAGAAGAATTCCAGAGGAGTTTGGGAGATCCAGGCCTGCAGGCATGACATCCACACCAGGCAATGAAACACAGAAACACAGGTTTAAAAAGGCAGGCCCCTAGATAAGCCAGGCAACATGGAAGACTCACCATGGCGAAGTCTTTCTTCCCGAACGCACTTCCAGGAGTATCCAGAGCCCACAACAGTTCCTTGATAGGTGACAGCAGGCTAAAACCAGGACTCCCCTGGCTACCACCTCAAGGGCAGTGATGAACAGTGGCTCACAAAAGGAACATAAGTGCTGGCACCTGGCTTTTAAAAAGAAAATGAGGCACAGGTGAACCCTGTTACTGTTTGGGGAAGAGGCGGGATTTTCTCTCCCTAGATCACAGTGCAGCTGGCACTTTGCATCCCTCACACACAGGTGTTTTCCAAATATATCATGTGGCTACACTTAAGATTTAGAAAATAAGCTAGTGCCAACACACAGACTTTGGGAACTCTCCCATAATGGTGAGAAGGTGTCTTCATGCCCGCATGAACTGATATATGTAACTACTACACTATTTTATACGTACGCTGCTGCCAAGTAGCATTAAAGCATTACCCAACAAATCAGGACAAAAATGTCTAATAAAAAAATAAGTTAGTGTAATAAATACTAGCTTCTTCTCGTAAGCCTGTAAGTACCTAATTTTGAGGAAAAAGTTGCAAATGCAAGCAACAGGACAAGGCCCTCCTCACTTCCCCTCACGAGAGCTGCTATGGCCGTGCTGGAGCGCAGCTCAGCATCACACAAGAAGCTCCTCACAGCCCTGGAGAAAACCTGCCCAGGTCTGACCCCCTTCCCTTCCCAGGGACACACAGCTCACCTGCTCCCACAGCAGCCCCTGGGGAAGGGACTGAGGTGGAATCACTGAGCTCACCCCAGCACGGCACCATTCCAGCCAGGCCAGCCCCACTGCGGCACTGCCATGGGCTGGGCGGGAAGAGACCCTCCAAAGCCAGAGGCACCAGGGCCCAGCAACCTCACAGCCTCCATGGAAGGCCTCGTGCTTTAGCAGCCATTCACTTCATGTTGTAAACAGCCATCAGATAAACAACATTCTCATTTTCCTGGGGTTTCCAGTCAATCCACATAAATTTTCCTGATTTAGCATGATTTTCAGTGTGAAATGCTCATCTTGGAACATGCTGCCCTTCAGGTGTCAGGCACAGGTGCCTACCCATCAAGAGGGGCAGAAACTCAAGAGTCGCCTCACGAAGCCATTGTTTCTTTTTTACTTTTTTTCCAGAATCAAGCTAAAAATCAGTAAAAGCCGAGGTAAAGACTACGGGGATGAAAGAGATCTTATGGAGAAGGTCACAGCACTTTATAGTCCCACTGCATGTCCTGGCTGCTCTCTGGCAGCACCATGGAGGCAGGTTGCAAAACAGCTGTGCAGGCAACGAACCTCATCTGCTTCACACACCCTGAATGTGGCAAAAATTGTATAATCACTCACCCAGCAGGCCAGAGCAAGACCCCAAATGTCAAACTAGCAGTTCCTCCTTGGCAGGAGGGTGCAGGAGCTGCTGTCTGTTCCTGGAAACCCACCATGGAAGAGAGAAAGGAAGTAGTGCTGTCTCCACACAGTTTCTTAAGAGGTTTCTGTCCAAGGAATGGAGTCCCTCTCCCTTTCTAATGATTTGTGGCTTGGGTTCTTTTTCCCCAGTTACATAAAAACAGCACTTTTATTTTTTAGTATTCCCAATACTTGTCCAAATACTCCTCTGTACAGACCTCAGCACTGAGACACGGATATCCTGGCACAAAGAAGAAAGCATGAAACTCACTGCAAGCAAAAGATTAATTTTATTCATCCTTTGATACATTACAAATGTCTCTTATTCATTTACACTTCCTTATACCACTATGGCACCTGCTTCAGGGATTACCACTCCATCATTGAAAGCCATGAAGTTAAAGCAAAATTCAGAGGGGACAAAGTGGTAACTAAAAGACAGAAAGAATAATTAAGAGCCTTAAAGTGGCACTTCTTGAAGATAATGCCTGCAGTACAGATAAAGGGCTGATATGGGCAATAGAAGAAGCTATCTCTGGCTACATGATCTTGAGGGCCTCTTTGAACTTTTTGGTATAAATTGCACTGTGAAAACAGCAGACTAGATGTTAATGTAGAGGGGAGGTCACAAGATCTGGGCCTAAACATCCAGGAGGCGTCCTGCCTAAACATCCAGGAAGTGTCCTGTAGCCTCCTCCATTACAGAGCTGCCCTTTTCCCACGGCCCTGCTGCCTTTCTTGAGTGGTGAAATCAGAAATTTTTTGAAATACTTTCCTTCCTGCTACAGTGTGTGCATTCGTTAACCACTACCCAGGCAATGAGCAGTTACAAAGACTGTCACCACCAAAGGAGACAAAACAGCTATGTTATCACCATTGAGCTGCAGCAATGACACCAGTCGAGCATTTTTTTGCACTCTGTATGAAACAACATGGTGTAAAACAAACTTTATTTCCTGCAATTTCTCACTCACAAGCAGCTCTGAGCAGGAATATGTTTCTGTGCAGCGACAGGGTGCCATGAATCCTGTTCCCTTAGGCGGGGACACGTCCCTGTAGGCACAGACACACACACAGGTGGCACTGAGGCACCGGCGCTCCCGGCGCGCCCCGCAGAGCCACTTCCCCAGGCGCGCTGTGCCCTCTCCAGAGGCCCACGCTGCCGCCAGGGCCGCATAATTTTTCCCCGCGCTTTTGTCCTTCTCCGTCCGGAGCGCCTCCAAGTCCCAAAAAAAGCCCATTTTTCTTCCCAAAAAGCTGTGTGCTCCAGGTGAGGCTCGAACTCACAACCTCGGCATTGCTCGGCGTTGTACTGCTGTATAAGTACCGCGCGCTAACCGATTGCGCCACTGGAGCCCTGACACCAAACCGTCCCGAACGGTTTATCAAGGGCTCGGCCGGGCCCGGCGGAGGAAGTGCAGCGCACTCCCGCCCGCACCCCGCGCTCAGCGGCGGCCCGAGGCCGCCCAGGCTCCGTGCCCGGGCCGCGCTACCCCGTTAGCGGCGCGGGGAAGGCATGACGGCGCTGGAGGACGCCGCACCGCTCGGGGAAGGCGGCGCCCGCGAGCAAGGGAGAGAGGCGAGAGGCGAGCGGCGGCGGGGCCCGGACAAAGCCCTCCCGGCCCGGCCTCCACGCTGGGCAGGCATCAGCGGCCGTGGCGGTGCCGGCAGAGCCCGGCCCCCTCCGCCGCCGGGCGGGGCGGGGCGGGGCGGCCGTGGCCGGTGACGGGCGGCAGCGCCGTGGCCTGAGCGCCCTCCGGCAGCCGCGGGCCGGAGGCGTCCTCAGTTCCGTTTTCCGGGGACGAGACCGATGGAGCCCGGCCCCGAGTCGTGCGGGATTGAGCCTCCTGACGACCCTCGGTAAAGGCTCGGGCCGCTGGGGCAGCGAAGTTCAGGCTCTCGCTCATGGCTGGCCGTGGGGCCGTGATGCACCCTCGGTCGTGCTCAGGACCAGGCCGCAGCAAAAAGTGACCAGTTACTGTCGGGGAACTAAATGTTGATATCTGCAGTATCGCCGCTGTGTGTGACGCGAGGGGTGCCTGGCACTCTCAAAACAATTGTTCAACACCAAGTGTGCATTGTTAAAGTATACCTCCAACATGGATTTATTCTGCAGTCAGATCTGTCCTACCTTATGTGGCAAAAAGATGGTAAACATAATCATCATCAGCAGAAATTTAAACCCAAGTGTGACTCCACTACCTCTCTTCCCCCATGATCCCCATGGTAAATGACCCAACCCTTTTTGAACAGAGAGAATGTTCTCCTCACTTGCCGAGGAAGCTTGTCTCCTATTAATGTTATTACTGTGGGCATTACCTAAAATACATTTCAGTGGTAATCACCATTGACAGGTGAAGCAGCCTGCAAATGCTGTATGTGATCCTTGATGAAGGTGTCCGGCTTGGAAAAGAGAACTGACAGTTCATTTCTGGAGAGAAATTTTTCATCATTTAGGTATACCTATGGCATACCAGAAAACAGCAGCAGCCTTCATTACCCTTAACATCATTATGGTAACAAAACAGTCTATATCTCACAAAGATTGCTGTGGGGGAAAAAAAAAAACGTAGTATGGAGAATGTAGTTTAAAAAGTATATAGCCCAGTGTCAATATTTAATTTAAATCTTCAATGGGTTTGGTGATTGAGGAAGGTAGAAAATGAGAGTGTTGTCCAAAATGCAACTTTTTCCAGTAACCCTTTTTTCCTGTACCCTCAATGCAATAAATGAGTTATTGTCATGTAGCAGTTTTGTGCTTCAGTACTCTTGCACTTCTCTGGCAACAAAAGGTTACCCATCAAGTCCTTACCTTTGCATAAAAGGAAAGGAGAACAGAAACTCCAGGTGCTGGAACAGGCTTTGATGAATGTGAAGAGCATTGTGAAACAGACTAGCAAGTAAAATCTAGGCCCCAATCAGTTCCTGAGGTGTGTGAGATGGACATATTTACACGGATGCCACAGAGACTGTAACACTGGTTCTTTTCTGTGCCTCTCCAATACCCTTCACAGAAATAGTTTTATAGCCTTTCATGCCATGCAGTTATCTGCATTTCTTAGCCCCACTGTTATATGCATGAAGTGGCAATTAATTTCATTTTTCAAAACCTACTGATTTTCAGAAGGTTTCAGAAAATCTACCCTGTGAAAATAGCCTCAGCCTTATACTAATGGTGAATTTTTTAAGTGAACTTTGTTTCCTCCCTGAGTAGGTTTAACTGTCAGGTTTTCGTACCTCATAACAGCCACAAAATGGATTTATGAGTCTGCAACTGAGAAAGTTTTCTCTGCAGGTAATAGTACCTTGTATTCTGCCTGGTGGGGAAAAGCAGAGACTAGGGATTAGAGCAGTGGCTGTGGACAAGAGCCCTGCAGTTAAAACTGGTACTTTAATACCATGATGAACAGGGATTGCCTCAATCAATGCCAGGATCTGTTTTTTTTCCTGCTGTGACTCTGGAGATTCTCTTGGCTTTCATGTCCAACAAATGGAGTCCTGCTCTGCAATACAAGATACTAATGATGGGGCAGACCTTTACAAAACCACGGTCATTAACTAGTGTCTGCACTTCTCCAGTCCTTCCAGTCTGGGTCATAATCCCTTAAGTGAAAGTGCATTTTAAATAAAAGCTCTCTTTCCTTCACAGCTAAGAACAGAACCGCCAGCAGCCTGCAGAACAAAAAGTACCAAAATGTACCTGTCTCTAAGTTAAAAACCAGGCCTTATGTGTTTGCTGTGTGGTCGTGTCTCACCACAGCCAGAAACTGCTAGAAATTTCATGTGCTACATAAGTGATGTGGTGGTGGTGTTTTGCAGTAGAATGAAATAATAACTACTTTGGGCTTATTTCAGAGGAAATTATGGCTAGTCTCATTGTGATTGTATCAATACAGTGGAACTGTAATCCACATGGGGATTTTTTTATCTCAAAATGAACAGATTTTTTCCTGTTCCATAAATTACATAATGAGTTTAAACTAAACTGCAAAGAGTGATAGAGACAAAGGTAAAACAGAGTCACTCTTACAAATACTTGATAAAAGCACACTATTAGTTCAAAGTCACACTCTGTTTCTTTCTTCTGGTGGAAGATTACAACAGTACGAGTTAAAGAACTCCCAGTTTTGTACTGCTCATCATGCTGAGTTTTTGGGCCTGTAGCTGCGCTGCTCATAGTGCAAGCCATGGAGAATGTGCCACTCGCTTTTAACCAGATCATTTTATCACCTTATATCCATACACATCCACTAAGCACAGTGTAGATAAAAGTGGAAGACTGAGATACGTCAAGAGCAAAGTGCTAAGATATTGTAATGTCTTGGGATTTTTTTGTTTACCCATCTCCTGTGTTTGGAGTCTGTTTATAGATTTATTTATTTAAAAAATTGGGGGTGGCAGGGAACAGAGCAAGCAGTTCTCTAGCAACTGTGTACATCTTGAACAGCAACTTGTGAGGGAATAGAGACTAATAAAGATCTGGAAAGTCTGTTTCTTCTCAGTTTCTTTTTTGCCAGTGTCCTGGTTTGAGAGGAAGTGAGTTTTTTGGGATGCTGTGGTCAAACCAATAGGTGCTCAGATTTGAATATTGGCACCTGGTGTGGCCGCTGAGGACATGGATGTGCCTCTGAGAACACAGGGGGTTAAAAGCAGAGCACTCCCAGGAAAAGCCTCTCTTGGGTTCTGGTGCAGCCGGGTGAGGTAGGCCTGGGCCCTGAGGATGGAAGGGTGGAGGAGCACAAAGAGACATCGGGCAGCCACTCCCCCTCCAGGAGAGAGAGAGAGAGAGAGAGAGAGAGAGAGCTGGTGCTGGTGCTTGTGCCACCTTGAATTTGATAGCATGGCCGGCGAGAGGGAGTGGGGTGAGAAGGTGCCCAGCAGGGCAGCGTGGGAGTTCTGGACAGGCAGAGCCCGATGGATAATGGAAACCTTATGGATTTTCTTAAATGATGGAAAACTTACAGATGCTGATCCCGTTGAATGAGAAGAGAGATAGAAATGAGATAAGAGGAAATGGGCCACGAGAGATGTAGAGAAGACTCTTAGGTGGGAGGAGGTGACGGACTGGCCTTTGGCTGGACTTTTCTTGTATAGCCGTGGACAGAACCATTTTTCCTGTGACACAGAGCCTGCATTTAGGGGGAGGCAATGGCTCGGAGCCAAGAGAGTGCAGTGATGTCATGTGAAGGAGTGTGTGAACAGAGATGACAGATGAGGAGGGTGGTGGTGCCCTCGATCTTCAGTGGAGGAGAAGATCTCTGTTCTTGAGACCCCTCGGCCGCAGGGGATGAAATCTGGGGGGGACAGGTGTCCCAAAAGTGAGAGACTGTGCACTTTTTAGAACTGGGCAAAGCACCCTTAAAAAGGAGAACCCTAGAAGCAGCTCTGGTCCATGTTCAGTGGTGAGAGCACTGGACATGGAAGGAAGAGGTCACAATGGCAATGATCTCCAGGCGGTGCCACGTGTGACAGGAAACACACGAGGTCTCAACTGTGTTTCCAGGGGAAGTCTATGGCACAAGAGGGACTCCTCACTCCTTGATGAACTGAGAATTGATATCTGAAGGATGGTGATGGATGAGAGCTGGTGATCTGAGGGATGGATGTATTGGAAATTTGGTGGGGGGAGGAGGAATCTTTTTGGAAGGTTTTAATTCTTTCTGTGTCTTTCTTTTTACATATAGTTGTAAGTTAATAAAGTTTTTTCTTCTTTATTCTTAAGTTGGAGCCTGCTTTGCTCTATTCCTAGTCACAGCTCACAGCAGACACCAGCGAGGATGGATTTTCATAGGGGCACAGCATTGTGCCAGTGTCAAACCATGACAGCCTGACAATTTGATGCACTTTCCCAAAGGGCATCACAGAATCAGGGTCAGCTCTCCACAAGCCCTGCTATAACATTGGCAGAGTGGATCAGATTAAGATGAGCATTTATGGACAGCTACTCTTGGTCTTAAAAATGCAGGAGACATCTGTGTTTTGGCTACTTGACAAAAGACGATCCCAGTATTTTCAAATAAATACACATACCACAAAGATTTAGCTGTAGAATGTTGAAGGGAGGTTTCTGTATAAGACTTCAAAGGAGTGAATGCCCCAGCCTCACTGACTTTTTCTGACTGTGTTATAAGGCTATTTTTGTAATGTTCACACTCCAGTTGATGCAATAAAGAGAATTAAGAAACCCCCTGTAGACAAAACCCAGTCTCCAGTAAAAATATATATTTTAAAAACACTAGTCAATTATTAGCCAAGCTGCTGGAGCATTAGTGCTCTCTATGAAGTAACCTTTGGCTGATGGACCTGTCCCTTTTGACACTGAAGCCTGAAGACACCTCTCCTAGCAGCCAATCCCCTGAGCACTGGGGCTGGAATCACAGGCAGACTGCTCACGGAAAAAGCACTCTGCAAATTCTGATATCTCGGGCAAAAGTTTCATAGCTGGTGGGCCATGGAGCTTCTTGTGAATGTAAGAAAATGGATAGAAGAAAACAAAGCTGCCTTTTTGCCACCTGTTTGCAATAAGCTTATGTAAGTAAATGAAGATTTTTTTTAAAAAACAAGTTATTATATATACAAATATTCCTAGCTATATGAGGAAGCTGCAACAATGCATACATGGTAAAGATTAATGAGGAACCATAATTCCTCTCAGGCTGCAGCCAGAGTGCTGTTCCAAAGAACAGAAAGTGAGTGAAATCTGATTTGCAATAACTCAGTAGAATCTGTAAAGATCAACTTGAATACAAGATACTTGTCTCAACTCAAAGTCACTTGTAGGCAGGGAGACTGAGTTAAAAGAATTTGTGTCAGGCCCTGTGACAACAAATTCCTAGAAATTGGAGGAGATGGCATCACATCCAAAACCAAATTACAACCTGAAGTAGCTAAAGCTGCTGAGAATCATTCCAACATCACAGAGGAGCCAAAGCTGCAGGAGCAATCAAAATCAGAAGGCTATATTGCTGGAAAACAAGGGAAAAGGGAGGGCAGAGGTACCAGAGGATCAGATTTCCAGGGCATTTCCAGATCTGTCAAGGCAGGAGGGTAGGGAGCCTGAAGGGGTGGTTTACAGCCATTTATTTACAGTATTCTTAATGAGACAGCCAGTATAAGGAAAAAAGTGTGGGCATTATGCAGTTGTATGTGCACCATGCATATGCTCTGTGTCAAAGCTTGTGAACAAATTCCAATGTAAATTATCCAATGTGTCTCAAAATATTAACGAGGATTTCTTTGTCAGTGAAGCTGAGGGGAATATACTTTGTCTAAAACTCTGTATGCAGAAAGCTTTCACTAAGAAGTATTCTCTTTAAGGAGTGACATAGACCCAGGTTTTATAAAGAAACGAAAAAGCATTTTCCTTCTATAACTTTAATTAAAAAAAACTTCCTTTACAATTTTAGTCATTAAAAAAAAAAAGCCTCTTGCCCTTCCCTTAAGTGCTATCTCTAATGAAAAGCTGAATGGGCAGTAATGTATCAGTGACATTAATTTCCATTCACAGGGGCAAGGGTTACTTTTCAAAGCAGTGGTTACAAGAAAAAAGAAAAGGTAAAGAGTGCATAATTACTGCCATGTCTGTGTAGTTCTACAGCTGTGCATAGAACTGAAAAAATTCTGAAACTTGAATCACTGCAAGTGTTCCCATTTCTTTCATTTTCAAAATGGATTTTAGGAAGCATTTTATGAAGTATATTCATTTCTGAAGCCTACCAATGATAATGAGAAAATTTTAGTATTTTATTTATATGGAATATTCATGTATTTCTTTCCTTATCAGCACAATGAATCTTCTTTGTGCTTACTACGCTGTTCTGTATTGCTTAGTAGTAGTTCTGTAAATCTGGAATGTGGCATCTATCATAGACCTTTGCCCATAAACATTTTAAGAAGTTACAGTGAAACGAGAAACATTTCTTGTGATAAAAATTGCACAGTTTAAAACAAAATCCATTTTTCCAACATGGCTTTAGCCTGTGTAGAAGGAGAATAAAACCATGTACTGCATGGGTTCTGAGTCTACCACCATCTGCATCTGGTGCTACCTAAATGCTTTCAGGATTTTCCAAAAGGTTTTAAGTGATTTTTTAAGAAGCAGCTAATAGATTTTCAACTTTTTTCAAAGGCTTGATCCTTCATGTACTGAGTAGAAATGTATAAGGCAATCTTCTCACTGCCCTACTGCGGCAACTCATGGAAGGCAACCACCTCAAAATTTACGTAACTTACTTTGTTTCAAGGAAGAAGACTTAACAGTTTAAACTAGGAATCACAGCAAATCAGTAGGGCTTTTGGTATCTCAAGCTATTACAGCTTTCAGGCTTTTATAACGTTGTATTCCATACATTTGAGAGGATCACAATTTTTAAATACCTATTTGGGATTGCAGCATACAACCTCAATTCCTGAACTACTCCCTATTCAGAGTTTTAGCAAAGTAAAGAAAATTATACATCTAATTAAACTGCAGCTCTGACATTGTATTTTAATGACACTATCTTGTAAGTTTAAATGCTTTTTAACCTCAACAATGAGCAATTAGTGCAAAATCAAACCCCTTGACACTGCTGATTTTCACAGGTACTTCTAAAGCTCTTCTGAGTTCAGATTATTGATGCTTACTTTTCAAAAGGACTACTAAGTATGGTCATTGACCATCTGATTCTTTGTAGTCTTACCATGTTTTTAAAGGGTTACCTGCTGGTACCATTTTCTTTATGGGAATGAGAACAGAAATGTTAGAGTATGGAAAACATAATACTCCGTTAATTAGGTCCTTATTCTAACAACAGTACAGTCAAGTAATTTTCACATCCCTGAAACCTTTACAATACTCTTACCTGCATTTTAGCAGTCTTAACTGAAACCTTTCTTTGTTATATTTCATAACAATAAATAATTGCTAAATATAACAATATTTAAAGCAACTATATTAACCAGATAACTTTATTTAACAAGGTGGGCACATTGAGTTCCTGCTCATATTTCATAGCTGGAATCTTTTAATGGTGTCAGTATACATTTGTTAATCATTGAATGATTAACCCATAGTCCAGGTAAATCTATGGGAAAATTAATCATAAATTTGCCAAATTAAGAAGTCAAGCAGTAATTAGCAGTATTTTCACTTTTACTTAGTGAACTAACAACAAAACTGAATGTTTATAAAAAAAAAACTAACCCATCTTAACAGCAGACTACAAGATACACACAGATTACATTTCTCTTGTTTTATTCTTCAGAGTTAGTTTTCATTTATTTCATTAATTATTATCTGTATTGCTGCTGTTTCAGTCATCCTGCCCTTCTTTAGTAGAAGTGTTCATTAATGCAGAAGCATTTCAGTGTGCTATTGAAAAGGAATATTAAATCTGCGTGGAACAAACAATTTGGATTTCAGTTCCTTATTTTATGATACAGATATGAAGCCCAGTGCTGTCAAATATACAGCTTCCTATGGAGAAAACAGTCAATTCTAATTCTTTAGTTTTATTTGACCAACTAATTTGTCACTGTTACTTGTTAACTGCTTTACTAGTCCCCACTGTGTTGGTCATTATCATTTAAACATTCTTCACAGAAAAAGTGATAAGGCCAGCAGATTGAATATGGGTGTGCCGCCGCTCAGAACAGCCTCTCTCCAATAAAGCCTTACAAGGTGCTGACCCAGGGACACGTTGTTATTGTTCGCTGTGTTTCAGGGGATTGTGGCCCTGCTGGTTCCCTGTTGCTGCCCAGAGCCTCTTCATTGCAAAGCAGAGGTTAATACACCTCAGTTCACTTGTCCAACAGCAGACAAACAAATTTTGATTCACAGCTAACAGGCCTGATTTTGAGGGGCTTGTTTAGCAAAGGAAAACCTGCTACCTTACCTCTATATTAGTGTGAATGGACTGATAGGTAATTGAGGTGATTTCCATTCCTTGTGATAGCTGAGAGGAATGCTGACTGGGGCTCTTAAGAGGGGCAGAGTTAAGAAATTACTTGGAATCTCCTTTTCTGAAATAGCCACAACCACAGTGAAACCATTGTAATGTTATTCCAGTTTAGCAAAACCAGTATAAGCAGAACAGAAATTAGCTGGCAATTCTTACCATCAGTACTACTGGTAATTCTACCAATGGGGCGGGGGGTTGGGGGGAAGTATGTTTTTACCTTTATTAACTTTTAAGAGTTTTACCTTTACATAATCAGCTCAGGTTGAAAAACCTCTATTCTAGTTCCTGTCTCTTAGGTAACATTCTTTATCTTTTCAATTCAAAGCTCTTTTCAAGCTGGCAGCTATTGTTGTCCCCTTTTCATAGCTGGAGGCATTGAAACTCCAGGAGGGAGGTAGTTGGCCTCAGGTCACCCAACAGGACAGTGCCAGAGCAGAGAGGTGCATCCAAGGTCTATGAGTTCTTGTACTGGCTGTTGCTTTCCACTCAACATTGTTTCATTGACTCACTGTCCTAAAAAGAATTAAAAATAATAAATGAAATAAATAACATCATGAACAGAAGTAGCTTCAAAATGTCACTTTCTCTTCTAGGCATCGCTATCAATTAAATGTGATGTTTGTTGGAGGGCCAAATGAAAGGAAGGATTATCATATTGAAGAAGGAGAAGAGGTAACCTATAGGCTGTTTACATTATTCAGATTTAATTTATCTATAATGATTAAAGGCAGCTACTTTTGAAGCTATAGATTAGCTATGCCAGGCTCAGTGATGTATTTATTAGATCTACTCATAGGTTTAAACAGAATCATTCACCAGAACCATACATACATCATCTCTGCATTTTGTTTGAAACAAGCACATGAGTTCAGATCTGTTTTGCTGTAATTAATTTCCAACAGGGAACTAGAGAAAGTGTTTTTACACATCCAAGTGTCTCATTTCAACATTTTGGAACAGAATTTTAGGAAGGTAATGATATTTTTAAAACACTATTTTATTGCAGAAGATTGGTCTGTATTTGAAAAGTGACTTTGGTATTCAAAAATCAAAAATATTTTAATTCACTAGAAATTTCTCTTTTTGTGGACTTTGTAAGAATCATCAGCTTTTCAGCTTTCATTTGAGTTTGTAAAGAATAGGGTCTTTAAATATTTTTCACATCATTCTCCTGTGCTCAAAGCCATTCCACTGGTGGCTTAAAGTCATTCCAACTTTGAGTTGTGAGTAGCCATTGCACCAAATGCAGCATGGAGGAAGAAAAAGTAGAAATCTAACAAATTTGTAACAATTTTCACCTTCTTTGTTTACTGCCTTTTTCTTGGAATTGTTTGCTCTGTCTGGGGACTTCACCACCACTGGCTCTTAAAGAATCCTAAGGGAAAGTGATTACTAGAGGCCTGGAAGTAAGGGTATCAGAATAGAGACAATTTTCCTTGCTTCCCAGCAGAATAATTTAACTTCATGTCATTCCAATGACATTTGGCAACCTAATTTTAAGTATCTTTGGAAACTCAAGCCTAAGCATCTACATAGTTTAAGGCAGAAGTGGGTCAAGTTCCTATAAATCCTTCTGAAAAGAAAGAAAAATTCATTTATTTATCATTGAATCATTTCTCCCCAAACCCACCCCAGCATTTCACAAGAGCCTTCACTGATTTCCTGTTCTAACAGTGCTGTGCAGGTGAGTGTAGTCCTTGCAGACACACAGCTCTGGAAGAGCAGGTGCTGAGTTTTCCCTGGGTGACTCCCACCTGTGCTGGAATGTCACTGCCATCTCTCAGCCCACCTGTGGCTGTGGGCACAGGCACATCCATCATGTGCCAGGTTACCGACACTGTGTCCCTTCTCGTGGGCTGTGCAGGGAGAGCTCTGGCAACATCTGGGACCAGTCCATCATGCTTGGGATTCCTCTAAAACCAAAGTTAGGCTAATTTAACTTATTGGTTTTTTTCATGCTGCAAGATGTTCCTGTATTTGTAAATAACATGGCCTACCCTTTTATAAAGTCTTTATATGACTTCTCAACAATATAAAGAATTAGCCATATCTGTAGAGGCATAATTTTTAATTTGCATACTGATGTTGTTGTTAACTCAAGTGGAAACAAGGTTTTTTAGGTATCAGTACATGCTCATTTACACAGTAAGCTTCCCACAGTTATTCAGAAACCAGAAATAGAAACATAACAACCCTATAACATCGGAAACTTGGCAATGCACAGATCGGAAGCATTATCAGTTATGTACCAGTTTAACATATGGGCCAATTTTCTTCAGTTTTATAAAAGTTATTCATTGCATTTTACCATAGCTTTTTGTCAGACACATTTACATCTTCCCATGATCTAACTTAGAACCATGTTTCTCATTAGAGAAGAATTGTGAGGTAGAGAGTATCTTAGCAAAAGGGCATATTCCTAAATTAGATTTGGGATTAAAATAAAAAAAAAAACATTCAAAGCCATGTTCAGCTTATTATTTTGTCAGAAAAAGGGTAATTTATAGTTCTGGGTGATAATTTGAAGGCAGACTGTATAGACATACTGTCAGCAGGCCAAATCACGAATGTGAAAACCCACAAATCCTTCAGGCAAATTTAGCTAATGCTGTTCTGCTGTTAGTATTCCCATAGCAAAGAAGGGTTGGTTTGGAGAGAAAGTTAAATTTAGGATTGTTTATATCTGTCCACTCACTATCTCATGCCTGTTATCACACAGTTTATGGAGTGTCCTGTGGCAGAACTTGTGCTTGAAAGCCTGCAGTTCACAGCAGCAAAGGGTTGGCATGCAGAGATAAGGGCTGAGGAGCATCCTCCTGCTCCCGAGCTGCTCTCTGCTGGTGCCATTAACGTGCAGGTGTATCAGGAAGATTAGGTCTGACTGGCTAATTAGGAGGAAAAAAACCCAGAGGCTTGATTTGAAGTCTCTTCAAAGCCTTTTAGAATTGTCTCCTGAACTCATTTAGGCTAAAATGACAGCTAGTCTAGCACAATTTCTTTCCTCCTCTCAACAAGCAGGCATTTCCTAAATAACCCTTATAGTTTGTTCCCTCTTAGTTTTTTCTATAGCTCTTCACTGCCTTCTTAAACTTCTGTGCACTACTTCATTACCACCATTCTGCACAAAAAGTCTCTCATACCTGAGACTGTGTTACATGGGACAGGTTTTTTAAAGAGAAATATGAAGCTGTAACTTAGAAGAGTTAAACCATTCACAGTCTTCAGCTGGAATTTACCAGGAAGCAATATTCATTCTTATTTTTAAGTTCTCTTTTGCTCCCTTCTCCATCAGAACAGAGGTAGAGTCAGTATCCATCTACTCAGACATTCTCTGCCTCTTAATCAGACTCATTCAAAATGAAATGCTTTGGGAAATGCATCTTCTGTTGGAACATGGAAAAAAAGTGCTGTGAGGATGGACCTATATATCTAATATTGACAGAACTTTCTAGGAAGTGTTTGTGCTATGTAATGAGTTCTGAGGGTTTCAAAAGAATCATTATTCTGATGTGCCTCGTTTGTCAAGACAGTTTTGTGTTCCATGGACTATTGTGCAGTGAACTTGCTGAGGCCACTGAAAGTTTCTGTGGTAGGCCTGATATGATCACAGAATCACTAAGGTTGGAAAACACTGCCAAGATCATCGAGTCCAGCCTTTGCCTGAAACCACCATGGTCTAGATGACCATGGCACTGAGTATCATGTACAGTTGTTTCTGAACACCTCCAGGAATGATGACTCCACCACCTCCCTGGGCAGCCATTTCAATGCCTGACAACTCTATCCATGAAGAAATTCTTTCTGCTGTCCAACTCAAGCCTCCCCTGGCACAGCTTGAGGGTATGTCCTCTTGTGCTCAACCTTTCAGAGCTATGGGGTAGCAGGTACTAGGGAACAGTCCTCAACATATCTTTGTCTTGTCACAAATTCTATGGTATGATGAAAAATCCAAGAGGAGTTTCAGTGTTAACATGGCCTACGGGCTTCATGGTGTATTTACTGCATTTTTACTTACTTGTAAAGCCTGAGGGTAGAAAAAAAAAAAAACAAAACAAACCTTCTTCCAAAGAAGTAAGTGAAAACTCAAGAGGACCATATATTTTGGAGAAAGTTAATGACAGAGAAACCCCACGATCATAACAAATCCTAGCTCTAGTACAAGAATTCAGAATTTATTTACTGCAATGTGTGGGCTGCTTTGGGGAAAAGTGAAATATGCTAACAGCTAAATCTAGGATTACAAAAGTAGTTAGGCTGCTATCTCTTTACCCACCTCAGTCCACCATTTACACACAGTGAATTTCAACTGACCTTGATTTTGCTGACTTTGATTTCTTAACACTTTACATTCTGATGTTGAGTCTATGTAAAACAGTGCAGTTCCTTGCAGAGAAATTCAAATCAGCTTTTCATCTACCACCTGCAACACATTTGCATTGACACAAACCCCACTTGGATTTAGAAGTCCCACTTGTCACTGTGCTGTATTTTACCCTAAATTTCTGCTCTCAGCATCTAGGTTGTTTCCTATGGATAGAGCTACCTAATTGTTGGCACAGTCCCACAAACCAAAGCCCTCATACTGCAGTCCTAAAGAGAACTCTCAGAGAAGGAGTTCCCCCTCCTTTGATCACCTTGGTGAATCTCTTCAGCTTCCTCTAGCACATTCACATGGTCTGACTGAGATGCAACTTCATGCTTTGAAACATGATACAGGTTTGAGGTCACATCTGCCACATCTCATCTGAGTTTTGATTTCTCTTTCTCTCCCTCTCCCACAGACACCACAAGTAAGACTTGGCTCCAGTTTCTGACAGATTATCTGCCTAAATGCAGCCTGACCCCTTCTAGAGTATGCTGCTATCCAGTCAGCATGCTTTTGAGAAACTCTCCCCTCTCAGATCAATTTGTCCTTGGCATTTTACAAGGACAGTGGATGTCTGAAAACAAGGGGAAAGTGGGGCTCAGTAAGCATTCCCATAGGTTGTTTTGTGGTGCTTATATTCAAATAAATCTCAGAACCTGAATCACAGCGAAGCAAGAGAAACATTTTTGCTTCTTTACATTTAAAAAAAAACCACATTTATCTGGCAAAGACTCTTTTAATAAGAAACAAAGCTCCTATTAAAATGTAATAAGAATTATGATCCTTTTCCATCAGAAGGAGATTGTGTCTTCAGAAATAGTTTTGCTGTGTAAGATTGTTGGTATGAGTTTTGGCTAGTATTCAGATCTCACAGATGACATGTAAATGAGCAGAGGGAAGTAAAAAAAAAACCAAACCACACCAAAAGCCCTCAACCTAGTTTTCTCTACCTTCCTCATCTGTTTGTCTTGTAGACTTCTGATGGCTGAAAAACCCTTATGATGAGAAAGGGAGAAAAGTGTTTTTCTGTATCCAAATAGATCAGTCACCACTGAAGTCTGGAGAGCACCCAGGCTCTACTCCCACATCAGAATTGGATTTGCTCTGCAAATTAATTTAATGCTTAGCCATATGACAAGCAATAGAAGCCAGGATGTAGCAAGCCAGAGCCTAATCCCAGAAGTGGCTGAGCAATCCCAAATTCCATTTTTAGATGCAGGCAGAACTGAAAGTATCTTACTACTTTAGAGGTCTGTAAGTAAGCTGTCAGTTATCAAAGCCCTCATGGAGCTCCGAGTTCCTGTGTCTAGGCAGAGTTTGATATCAAAGGTGGATCCAAATTAAATTACATTCACTGCTGTACATGAAATAAAATAGACTTGTGGGTTTTTTAGTTAGTCAATACAAACCAATTACAGATCCTGTCTTCTTCCACTACTAGATGCTTCTTTGTTTACTCTGCTAGGATACACATACCGGGATGAAGGAGCAATTCTCACCACACTAAAATAGTGAGGATGTTAGTGCTTCTTTTAAGGTAGCATCCACTTGTTCTACTACCCTGTAGAAATTTCTGTCAAGACAAGCAGCTTCAGCAATGCTTCCACTGATGGCAGCAGTGAATTCCTACCTCTGTGCATCTCCCCTTCTTGGCTCCAGAAATGCCAGCATGCTTTATTCTATGAGTATTCATAATTGAATGGAATATCCCTGTACAGAATTGAGAGTGATTGAGAGTGATTCAGCCACTCTACCTTCCCCTGCAGGCAAAATGCTATCAGGTTTGAAGCATGATCAAAAAGGGTGAGGCAGACTAAGGAAGGAGGATGTATTTCTCCTACAGCAAAGAAAATTTAAGGGAAATTAAATTAATTTTAAAAAAACCCTCCCAGTCTTAAGGTGTTTTCATTTGAGTTTCGTAGGTATATCTGCAGTTTTAATGATCATATTGAGTAATGTTATGAAATAATGTTGTGCTTGGGGCAAAGAATCACTCTTAGGTGCTTCATAATTTCTAGAGGTGATATGAGCATTAATAAAGGAAGTGTTTTTAGTGTAATCATATTGAGAAGATATGACATAGTAAGCAGAAATCTAAACAAAATGCTCAAGTCTGGAAAAGGAGAAAGGAGGAAGATACAATAATAAATATTTAAGCACATTTAGTAACAAAGGATAAAAAGAATGGTGAACAACCTTTGTTTCTTCCTTGAGACACATTTTTCACCCAGAAAGAGACAAAATTCATGCCCAGTTGTGAGCTATTATGCAGTAGCAATATACAAATCCAGGCTTTTCTACAAGAAGAGATATATTCATTTCATGTAACAAGAGGCCTTGCCATTAATAACATGTTGATAGAGCAGAAATATTGCACATTTCCACAGTTTTTAGTACTGCTGGGGAGAATGGATACTAGATCATTGCAGTAAGAACAGTACAGCTGGGAAAGTTTATATTTTCAAGTGGTATGAACTCTATTGGATTACTATGCTATAGGTGTATATATTTGTGTATATGCATATATATACACCTGAATCTTCTAACTTTTTGATTTTTTTTTTCCAAGAGAGACTTATGGAAACATTAGATTTGCCCAAAAGGCAAAAGTCAGTCAGTATTTAGAAAAAAGTTTCCAAGAAAAAGACAGTGTTGCCAATCTGGCCTCTGAAATGGGCGTGGACTGTAACTCACTGAGATATTAAATAGCTGACAGTTTCCTTGATAAAAAGTTCAGGTTATATTATAGGCAAAGCAGTATATTCACTAATTGCTGCCACTTGTCTTAATCACAGTTACATCAGATGATTTATGGATGACTGAAGCACTCAGGCAATTTAAAAGAAAAAAAGTTTTTAAGAACAGACCATAATTTTCAGTGAAAGGTACTATTTAAATTCAGTCAGAAAAACACTTTCATTGACAATGTGTAGCCCACGTCATTCCTCCTCTCCCACTGCAAAACAGTTCTTTTAATTCATAACTTACTGTTTATAATCTTTCCTTATGGCTGTCATGCTTTGCCTCTGAACTGGATAGCTGACATCCATTCTCAAGTTTGTCATTTCCAGGAAGGTTTCTCATCTGCATGATCATGTCAGAACCAGGATAAACCCTACCTCTGCTGTCCTTTTCCTCCTGTACACGTCCTGTGCATGTGTTCAGTAATAGCTGCCCCAGTAGCTGCAGGGGAAATAACACTCCAAAGCTCAAGATTTCCAAAATGATACTTTAGGTTTTAGTATTATCAGCGCCATAGGACCCACAGCTGGTGGGACAATCCATCTAGATCATACAGTCTTAGATTAATTTCCTATGAACTGAAGGAGAGGCCATTTCCCCACTGAGATCACTCTCTGTTGTGCAGGGAGCAGCTGGCCCTGCCCAGTGGAAGGAGGGCTGCGGTAGCACTGGGTGCTGGATTTCAGAAATGCCAAGGAAAGCCAGAGCAAAGGAACACAGGGGAATGGACTGCATGAGGATCAGTAGCCTGGCACTGTGGCCTTCTAGACAAGAGTTATAATTTTTCTGTTGTGATGTCCCTGGCACAAGGTGAACTTTTCACTCATGTAAAAGCTCTCAGCATGAGCTTTTTTCCTGTGTATCTTCAGTTCTCCCTATTGTTTTGTTCCCTTGGCAGCATACTTATTTTTTCTTGTGTTCACAGAGGTGTTTCTTCAGTTCCAGGGGGCATGTATTAATATTTAAAAACTCTTTCAGAAATAATACTGGTTAAAAAATTGATTAAACTTTTCTAATGTTGGAAAGAGTTCAGTTCAGGGGGCTTTCTTTCTCCAGTGGTTTCTGCTTTCCCCTATTTTTTTTTCATTTTGATGAAATTGTATTGACTTGCTATAAATAAGGGATTTTTTCAATTATAGTTCTAACTTTGAATCATGTTTCAGACTACTTCAGCTGCACTAGCACTCTGGTTTCTAGATGTGGTAAAGTGAACATGGAAGGCATGACAAAAGTGACTTCTGGAAATATTACTGCTCTGCACTACATAAAAATGAGGAGGAATATGCCCAATATTTCAGGTCAAAGATACAGATCTGCTTACAGATGATAACCCAGTTCTGTCATGAAACATGAGGAGCTGAGCACCTCAAAGTCCCCACAAAGCAGAGCTGGTTTTGGTCTGAAAGCAGCCATGGAAAGGTCACCAAAGACAGAATTTTGGGTTCAGTGGTTCTGTCCTTATACACCCTTAGAATGTAACCCTTTTGCATATACACAGTGGGAAGAGCAGCAGCTGTTGCTGGGTTTGAGGGTAGGCACAAAAGTAAAGCAGAACAGCTCCCAAACAGGCAATTTTTCCCAAATGAGGAAGCACCATTAAAAAATTGTAAAAGTACACCAAAAAACCTGGATGTGCATATTTGGAGCTTATTTGGAGAATTGGCATATAATTTGATTGATTTAAAACTCTGCTACATCTGAAATTAAGCTTTCTATATTGTGTAATTAATGGATGCCTGAACTGCAATGTTGAGCCCTCCAAAAAAGTAATTCCAAGGGTAAAACCAGGACAGTGGAATTTCACCAGGTCCAGAGAATAGCTCTATATGCAGTTACAGACCTCTTGGATAGATTGTTAATTCTTAGTAAGATAATAGAAATAATACATATTCTGTAACTTTTTTAAAATCAACAGATTTTAGAAGCCAGTTTTTGTTAGAAAAAAATCTGCAAATACTTGCAACTGCAAATTGAATGTATTTATACATGTATTCTTTGTATAGAGAATATAAAGTACAGAATGTTTTGGAGTAACTGCTTTAATGCTACATTATTATTTCTTCAGCTTTTTTACCAGGTTCAAGGAGATATGTGTTTGAAGATAATTGAAAATGGGAAACACAAAGACATTGTCATCCGAGAAGGGGAGGTAAAACAGGATTGTAGTTCTGTTGTAGTTGTACATAAGTATGTTAAATGAACATTTTATGTGTTATTTAGAATCAATTGATCCCTGTTGTGCAAGACACAGCATCAGAATTTATTAAAAAAACAAACAAACAAAAGCTTGAATGTTGTATAGAAAACTTTAAGTAAATAATAGGAAATTACAATGAACTGGGTTCAACATTTGACTGTTTCAATAACAGATAAAAATCCCTCTGAACAACTGGGGCATCTATTCAGAGAAGTTCTTATTCCCCTGCATTGCATGGGATCTGCCATGTGCATTCAGCTGGATCAGTCTTTTATTTACACCTTGCCAGGTACACACTCTCACCCACCCACCCACACCATTAAGCCAACTGCCTAAACTGAGGAATTGAAATGATTCATACATTTTCAGCCTTCTTTAGTCCTCACAGCTCGTCTTTCCAACCATCACAGTAGGACAGCTTTAAAAGAGCAGCTTACAAATAAAATGTATCCAGTTTTTCCTCGTGGTATTACACTTGCTAAAGCATGGATTGCAGTGCTTTTACCGAGAGCATGAATAGACACTGGCTGTTACTGCCGCTTAGATGTACTACAACTGCCACTCATGGTTATTGACACAAGCTTGGACTGCACTCAAGTCTTGGAAAGGATTATTAGGTCTAGTGGAGACAGCCTTTAAAATGGAAGGAGTGTTAAACCCAATAGCATAATTCCATTGAAAGCATTACAACTTTTTCAGTGACAAAACGGAGCCACGTTTTCCAACTACGAGGTTCTGGTATTACACTTCAGGTGCACACCCAGCTGAGATCTCAGCATGTCAGAGAAGTGCTAATGAAAAGGAGCACACAATACTTGGTGGAAGGACTGACACTAGTACTGCTGAGACACCCTCATTAGCTCTGTTTTGTAGACAGAGAAACTTTAATGACTGCCCAGCCTTAGCAAAAACCTCTGTACTGCTGAAGAATACAGGCTTACCAGCTAGCTGCTAGGAAAGGGTTTATTCTCAAGCTTCAGAAATAGACTTCTCTTAACCACATGTTGCCTATTCACTTTGTCACTTGCATGACTAAATAGCCCCTCATATTTGTTATTTATTTTTGGAGAGAGTAGCACTCCTCATCATGCAATCAAAGGTGCTCACTGTGTTGGGAGGATACATGTGGCTGATTAGTTTAGACATTTTATTGAGCAGACAAAAAAATCTGCTTTTTTATTTCTATTTCAATTACTCAGAAATTGCAGTATAGTTTATAACTTTCAGATGAGCAATTGATTAGATTTTCATTTCAATTTTGTCTAGCAATGATGATCAAACCTCAGGAGGAGAGAACTTGGCTGCCATCAAGGCAGTGCTGATTGCAGTCACTGTGTCATCATTCACAGAGAGAGCAAGAAACAGTGTTGGCAGGGCTGTGGGTACCACAGGGTGCAGCTGCAAAGGAGCAACACGGCATCAACAAAAAGGAGGGGAGAAGTGGGGAAAGGAGCAGAAGACTTTGCAGGTTGAGGGGCAGAAAAAGGACAATGCAAAAAGCAAAGACTTCCTGACACTGATGCTTTCTGATTTCTCTTAACAGATGTTCCTGCTACCAGCCAGGATACCTCATTCTCCTCAGAGATACAAAAACACTGTGGGTCTTGTGATTGAGAGGGAAAGATTAAAAACAGAAGTGGATGGGCTAAGGTGAAGTATAAACTATTGACTAATCTGTTAGAATTCATAATATAAAATAATTTCTCGTATCAATAACATGATGTGTTTTAATTTCCTGATAATTTATCTGATTCATCCCAGCAATTTTGTACTAATTCTGTCCACACATCTATTTATCTATACATGCATAAACAGAGATCTCATTTAGCATTTGCTTTAGTTAAACAAGGACCATAT
Source organism: Melospiza melodia melodia (assembly GCF_035770615.1). Classification (NCBI taxonomy): domain Eukaryota; kingdom Metazoa; phylum Chordata; class Aves; order Passeriformes; family Passerellidae; genus Melospiza; species Melospiza melodia. Next base: position 66,819,983 of record NC_086196.1, read on the forward strand.
TGAAATTTCTGAAGTACATGCTGTGGTTATAGAAATCTACTTAGGTACTACATACTGCTATTGCCTTAAGTTTTAAAAAAGATCTCAGAGCTCTCTTACAACCCAAATAAAAAAGATTTTTTTATCAGTTCAGGCAAGCAGAATATTAATTCCTTTGCAAGCACTGAAAGTAAAGAGATGAAGAGCAGCTTTCTTGTCAAGTGTGTGGGAAGCTAAAAACAAAAGTCAATTTTTTTGCCACTAGTCCCTCTACATTGTACACACCTCTGCCTAGGTTTTATTGCCTTTTGAGAAGAACATCTTCATGTAAGTGAGTGGTTTGCTTTGTATTCTAGAAGGAGCAGGACTAAGCTTTGTCTTGTGTCCATACAGAACTCACAAGTCTAAGAGGGAAAGTCACAACAGTATAACATTAGAAAAATCTAGAAAAGTTCTCTTGGTATTAACCAGAGATCACCGACCAAGCAGAATTTGTAACTGTCCATATAATCCATACAGATTTAAAACTGCAGTGATATCTGTAAAGTGCTGTTCCTGTCCTTTTACCTACAATTTTGATTGTTGCATGGGTAGTGTCACAGCAGGAAGATTGCAAGTATGCAGAGCTAGAAAGATATGCTTTATCATTCAAAAAACAAAAAAAGCTACAGAAAGAAACTAAGAAAGGGACCATTCAAGAAAAGAAACCCACAATTAAATTCCAAGTGAAAAAGTCCAGTTCATTTAAAGTATTGCTTACCTATGCACTTCTCTCTTTTTTCCTTTCATTGCAGATCTGTAGATTGTCTGGACTTACAGTATTTAAAGGATACTTTGAGGTAGAAAAAAAATGACTAGTGATTTCGATAAAAAAGATTATTATTAAAATAAAAAGAACAAAATAGTAAAAAAAGAACTTAAGTACTAAAATAAAGTAAACTTCACTTAAAGTAAAACAACCTACCATGTGATATCTGTGATTGGTATGAGAAATGCTGAATGCCTTTTTAGGGATCCAGGCTGATCTAAAGATTTGCACTCCAATATAGGCATGCTCATGTGGAGAAGCTAAACTAAAAGCTGCCTTATGTCTTGCAGGTGGAAATTAACACATCCTCAATTAAAAGTATCTAATCAGATGCTTGAAAATAAATCAGGAGTTTTTAGTGCCCTTGTGTTCACACTGATGTGGTGAATAAAGACATCTGAAGTTTTGGAAGTGAGCAATCTTGTCATGCTTTTGAACCCTACATTCCCTCTGTGTGCTCCTGGGAGAGATGGGGAATTCACAACCAGAACCCCTAATGTTCTCCTACTTTTTTCAATACCAGCCACCTGCAGCAAAGACTGCACAAGAGGAAATCATAATGCTCTTTCAAGTATACTGACTCAAAGTCTAATAGAACTGTGTTACTGTTCCATTATTTATCATGTCTACAAACCATAGTCATAAATCAGAGTCCCCAGCATGCTGATTACTGCACAAGTGAAGAATAAGTAGCCTGGCCCAGTGTTCCAGCCTAAGTAATGATTACGTGTCTTGTGCTATGAGAAAAATGAGCTAGCTAATCTTAATTCCATGGCAAATAAGTACAAAACCAAATAAGTTTGATGTTATTCATATTGCCAGATACTTCATTTGTACCAAAAAAGATGTATTTAGCATCTCTCTTCTCTGTAGATTGTCTGTGTTCAGAATTTGTGCTGGCAGCCCAGCTGTTATCTAAATTGGAGGTAGATACTGTTATTCTCTTCAGTGTATCTTTTTGCAAACATGAGGAGCCAGGGAGCTCCTAGAAAATTTCTGGACAGTATTGATACCTATGACAGATATGAACATACAGATGTGCACAGGATAATTACCTAAGTTTTGTTTTCCTCTTCAGACACACATTGCAATAACTTTAACCTAAAAGACACACGGAACCTTTTTAAAAACTTTGACAGTATGAGTGACAGGAATGGATCATCATTCCTTGCCTTGTCTTTTAAAAATCTGAGTGTAAATTCTGTATTTGCTGTTCCATAGCTTGATTCCATACGGCAACCTTGACTTGACCTCACCAAAATTTATTTATTTGTTAAGACAAGAAAATAATGCAAACACTAAATTCCTCTTCAGAGGGGTGACTCAAGCACTTCCCAAATCTGTGTAGCTGAAAACCATCTATTTTTCACTAACAAGTCCATAATCCACCTTGTTTTCTCATCAGCCGATGCATGGGCATTAAGTAAGCTTAATCAAATATGAGTATTTATGTCATAGCTGCATAGAAGCAGTTACTGGAAATGGTATTTAGGTCCAGGTTTTTTTGCAGTAACTACATCCAAGGTGAAAGTTATTGGTCCCAAGAGATTATGGCTGCAATCATTTGCAGGATGAAATCAGGAAAGGTTGCTGAAGGAATTTGGTGAGTTGTGATTGATCAACAGAACTACAAGGCACCTCACCACCAAGTCACCTAACCAGGGAAACCAGAAACCTTTCCCAAATAACCATTCCTCAGAATGAAGCAGGCTTGACAATAAGTTGTTCTTACAGCTATTTTCTTCAGAACACTGAAACTACCTGATCAGTTATTTAGTAAAAGGACTGACTAATGTGTTTACTTTATCAGATACTATGTTGGAGAATCAACTGATGTCCTCTTTGAAAAATGGTTTCACTGTGAAGATCTCGGCACTCAACTTATACCAATAATTCAAGAGTAAGCTTTTTCCTTTGTAAATTTTTTAAATAATTGAAATTATATTGTAGATCTTTGTCAGTCTGTGGCTTATGTCATTAATTTGCTATTTATGCTGCATTTTACATAGACTTGTTGATAGTTAATTGCTGCTCTATAAATTTTTAATCATGTCTTGTATGCCCCAAATTCATCAAATCAGATTTAAAAAGAAGATAAATCAGGTATTTCACACATCCATCTGGAGCACACTTTTTTTAACCAGTAAACTGTTCACAGAACTGTGGCACACTGCTTCTAAGTGCAAAAAGAACTGAGTGAAAAATTGTCACTGACTAATGCTGGGTTATCAAGGTGAATCACTGAACTGCTTTAAGGCTTTTTTCACTCTTGCTTTAATCTAAATACTTTAAATTGATATTATTTATGCATGATCAGGACTGTGGCAAATTTGGTAGAGAGCTGCTTTCTAAGAAACATATGAATGTCATTAACTAATCACTTTTTAAATGGTTACTAAAGGTGAACAAGGGAAGTGTTTAGTAACATTAATCTTGTAGGACCTTCAGACAAATCCTCTATCATTAAAATAGATAAAGTCTTGCATAGATGTGATAGTATCTGAGGATAATCAGCACAAAACTTACTGGCCAGTGTTACTGCCAAGGCTTTGTTAACCTACAGAACATAACTTTTTCACTTCTATTTAAATGTTCATTATTGCAGGTTTTTCAATTCAAGGCAATATAAAACTGGAAAACCAAACCCAGGTAATACAAATTAATTTCAGAATTAGAACAGTTGCTGATTGAAGAGCAATGATTCTCACCATATAAAATAAGTATCTGTTTTTCTTTTTGGTTGTGTAAATTAAAGTTATTTTTGGGAAGCAATTCCTTTTATTACCCCACAAGGAAATTCCATATAAATGATTACCAACAGCATCTTGCTTGGTCATGTGATGCCATCATAACCACTTATCAGGTAATTCTATTAATGTGAAATGCTAGTATCTCTATCCTTACATGCCTTTCAAGCCTTATACTAACAAAAATTCACTTCTGACAGCCCATAAAGTGATTTTTACAAGTAGAATTAATACTTTATACCTATTTGTACTCCTTTACCTACAGCTGTGATCTACTCTTGGGAAGCCTAGATGATTTTAGTTCCCATAGGGTCTGGTCTGTTTAACATTTTATTTCCATGCTGTCTTGCCACATTTTTTATTTTGTCTCTGTTGTGGATAGTGATTGCAAAATTCCACCCTGGAACAGATACTCCAGTTGTAACTCCACTTAAATCTGTTGAAAAGAGACATAGAACAGAGAGAGTGACTTCTAGAAAGCAGAGTTATTAGTTTTGGCTTTGGGAGTCAGATCTCTCAAACATGATGGTGCCTTTCTGCATGGCAACAAAAGCCTCAGTTTCAAGGATATTGCTACAGCACCTTCAGTAGGAAATTTGTTTTGCTGAAATCTTGCAATCCTGCTGGTCCACAGCTTTAAATGAGCACCCAGCATATGCATGATCCATTGCTATTGATAACAAAACCATGTCCAAAATATCACCCTTACATCTTAAATATGTACAAAAGACCACACTGTACAACCATTTGTGCACCTGCAGGAGCAGGCTCTATAGACTATTTGGAAGTGCTTTAGTTAGGTGCAGCCTGGTCAGTTCTCCTACAAGAACTACCTGGAAAGTCTCCATGACATTTCCAGGTTCTTAATTGACACATGGAAAATCATCATAAGAGCAGCAGAAGCTGCCTGTGTAATCTCCAGGAGAGCCTGAGATTGCTTCCTGCAGATCTCCTACACCAGTTAGCCAAATGCTACCAGCTCAGTCATTCCCACTGCTCAGCTAGGTTTGTTCTTTCAAATCTCTGTCTCATCTTTGCTGGCAACTGAGGGACATCCTGCACCAACCAAGAAATGTATGTATGGCTCAGGTGCATTGCACCCAGCTATGCTACTCTTGACCTCATGACCAACTTGAATGTCATCTTCCAGTCACACTCAAAACTTGAATTCCATTGCTCTTGTCGCAAGAGAAATTTTAATTTCCCCTCTCCAAAAGGTTTTTGGAACCAGCTGTCCTTAATCTCCACATCAATTCCTAAACATCTTAAAATTATTGTTATTAATTACTCTAAGAGAGACAAAAGTTTCCGTGAAATGTTATTTCCACATCTGTTCCATTGATAGTCACCATTAAAAAGTCAGTCTGCCATCTCAATCAACAACACAACAAAGCTCTTACTGAAATCCTAAAATTGGGTTAAGCTGGTTTTTGTCTTAATATCAACGTTCTTAAAAATAGTTAACTAAAACACTGTTGCCAACATGAAGTTTAAAGAGTCTTCTGTATGTGATAGCAACCTTAAAGCCCTTGCAGTCAGAAAGTGGCAAAGCAGTCAGGAACCCTGAATGAAAACTTTGCTGAACCAGCTTTAGGCATTGGTTCTTTCACTGACTGGGGAATGTCATTCTCAGGGAAAGGCTCCATGTTTCTATTAATAAAATAGGGTTGTCTCCAGGATCTTACTTTTATTTCTATGCACTGTCCAAATCTGTTTTAGTCTGAGCATGTCACTAGTGTTTGGGTGTTGGTTGGTTTGGCTTGTTTGGGGTTTTCTTTGCATGGAATGTGTGAGAGCTATAGTGCAGGTACTGCCTCACTGTGTCTTCATACAGTGTTTAGCAGAGGAAATATAATTTCAATTGAAGCCTCTAGATGCTGCTGTAATAAAAAAAATACCATATCATGCATAATACCCTTGTTCAATACGGGGATTTGCAGTAAGCATCCCTCACCAGGCTAAGAGCTTAAATGTCAGTAACAAATTAATAATATCAGAAACAAATAACATTAAAGATTTATATTTTTGATATTTTTACAGAAGATTAGGGCTAAAGAACAAACCTGACAATCAATCAGAAGCTACAATATATCCTGACACCTTTTTTTAAACAAGTAATTCTGAGAAACTGTTATTGAAAAATTTAGTACAGAAGCTCTTTCCTTGTAATTTACCTGGCAGGTTTGCAGCCTGGGGAACAGCTCCCTTTTTCCAATTTTCAGGTTTGACAATAACTAACTCAACATCTCAGTGATATCTTATGCATGAGGAAAACACCCCACATTTTTAGTTACAAAAGTTTTAGTTCATAGCTCCTGTAACTCTCAATGAGACTGACAGTGTTAAAAAAAAAAAGTATCCACAGTTTGACTGAGATAGAATTAAGCTGGTAATATGTTCACTCTGAAGGCATATCCAGTTGATATTAAAATAATGCTTTGGATTTATTCAGCTCTCATTATTTTTTTAATTTTCTTTTTTTTTCCATGAGGAGAGTTCAGCAACCAGCATGACATTTGTAACACATAACAAGCTACCACCAGTTGTCATGATGTTTCACTCAATAATATCTCAACATCATTTGAGCTGGCTTATGCAGAGGATGGAGTTTCAGCCCTTTTTTTCAGTTTCTCTTCTGAAAATCCAGGTTCACCTCAATTTAAAAGTGACAGCTGAAGCACTCTCAGGTGCCTCTCCACATAAGCCTGAACTAGTGCCTCACCTTCTTAGAGAGAAATGGAATAAAATTGAGGAAAAACATCTTAAAAGGAATCCTGGATTGCAGCTCACTCATAAAGGAAAGCTGTAAATAGAATCAATCAAGCTCTCCAATGTCTTTTAAAAAAAGGGAAAAAAAAAAGACACACACCCCAGCCCACCCCCCCCCCCCCCCCCCCCCCCCCCCCCAAAAATCCCCAACCCTAAGTCCAGACCTTTTCTTGATTTATTTATGGTTTCTGGTTTAGCCAAAAGCAGGGAAAATCCCTCTGAAAGCAGGGCAATCAGAGTGTATGAAGACACAGAAGAAAAATATAATCAGAAATATATATTGCAAGCAATCCCTACTTGAGGCATCCTCTCTGAAACTGTTTTGTATTTTATTACGAGACTCTTATTTCCATGTGCAGAAATAAAGTCTGAGAATACTCTCCCCTTTTTTTATCAAAAAAGGTGAATATTTTTAGGATATAGGCTATACAGGGAACTCTCAAGATGGGCTGGTTTGGGTTACTTGTCATATTTTTTGACATGAGGAATCATAGTTATCAAAACAAGTCTTGCTACTTTCAGCTCAATCAGCCTGAGAGCAAGATTATCCCAATGTAACAATTTCACCCCACTTTTCTAGTCAAGAGAAGACTCTAGTTCAGACAGAGACCCTCAGTTCTAATAAAGAGTAATAGCTAAGTATTCTTTGCAGCAGTAACCAGAAGCTCCAAAGCTTTAGATGCCATGCCTGAAATAATCCAGACTTCTTTTAGGAGTAATTTGATGGGAAAAAAACTGCAATAAAATTTTTTTCTACAGTTAGGTGTGTTTGAAAAGGAACCTCATGAACATTAATGGTATAGGTAGAATGTCAGGAATTTGTTTATCCAAACTACTCTACTTCTAATTATCAATGAAATTTTATTTCCCAAACAAGCTTTATTGTGATTGAACATTCAGATATGTAACGTAAAAGCCAGTCCTGTAGTGACTTCATGAGAAAAAGTTTCATTGATTTTTGGTGTATCTTGGATGATTTTCAGTCTAGATTAAGAATCTTGTTAGTACAGTTAGAATACAGTGATTTTTATGTTTGTGATTCAGAGCAAACAAGACCTAAGCAACTGAATGAGCATGAAAAAATAGGTATTTTCTTCAGTCAGTGGAGCAGGGGTTGCCAATGAGCCTAGGGCATGCTCTGTAAATGTTCTGTGGTCTCAGCAGTGCTAAAGAAGTTATAAGGGTAAGTTCAGCACTATAAAAATCAGCTTCTGTGTGGTCATCCTCTGTAGCTAATCCAATGAACCTCCATAGACAATATTTGCTGCTCAGTCTTGTTTCACTGATATATAAAAAAATCAGATATTTTTTCTTCTATTTTTCTTCTTCCTTTCCAGTTAACTGGCTAGTGGGCAATGTTAATTCAATTGAAACTACTTCAGAAAACTAAAAACATGCAGAAAAAAATTCTGTCTGTATTTGCACTAGAGCAAGTACAAGGCCATGTTTTGAACTTCAAATAACTGTATAAACATTTGTGCCTTTCTGTTTTCAGTACATTGAAATAATTCTAAAGATACTGTCTCTGTGGTATTTTTTTTCCCAAATAAGAATGCTAATTTTGAACATAAAATTTATTTGCTATGTATCTGTTTACAAAATTGACTATTTGATTCTCTTTACTCTCATCTTGAAGGACTTCCAACACACCTAAATGGATCATTCCTTCTCTTCTATAACGTGGTACTCCTTTCTGCTCTGAGTACTTGTATTTAGAAAAAAACAGTATATGAGCATTTAGATATTAAGGAATATCCTATTAAGGACTAACCAATACAGAGACTAAATAATTTTAAACGGTCTAGACCCATCAAAATTGTACAGTTCCCCACAACACCATCTCTGTAACTTCTATCAACAACTTGAATCTTCCCCTTTTCTCTATCATCCTCATTGTTCTCTTCTGGCAAAGATGACCATATAAACACACTATTCATCTTTAGCCTGTCATATGCAATCATTTAAGTAATATCCAAGTCATGTTGATATCGGTCCTCAATCTGTACCCAAACTGCAAAGGATACGTAGGTGGAAGAAGACGATAGAGCCATATAATAAAACCCTTCAATTCTTATGAGCATGTTACCTCTCACATTTCATCTATTTCCTCTCCTCTCATATTTAAATGAGGACTCCAGTCCCTAATGAGTACAGAGCTCATAATGAAAATGAGCTACTCAGACAGACCAACCTAAGTCAGCTATATTTAATGCAGAAATAAAGTAGGATCCCAATGTCTGGAGTAGGGCTGCTATAATTTTCCATATGAAAACTTTACTGAGTTTTTTTTAGTTCCAAACTACAGTGGATCATCCAAGACTCAGGACTGCAGGCTGCATATTCTCTGGAGCCAAAAGGTTCATTAGGCTTTCAGAGCCCAGAGCTGCTAAAGACAACACCAAAAAAAAACCCAAGAAAGTCTTCAGGAATAAATCTGCTTCTCCCACAATATTCTCAAGTGAGCCTCCTCAAAGAGGGGCAAAACATAAACTACAGGCTCTGGGAGCTCTCCTGATGCTTCACCACATGAACCAAGCCACTACTGATCTATACACACATACATACAGTGCATAATGTACGCAATAAACCTATCAGGGCAATAGGAAGAAATGCCCTATAGAGCTGTTTTCCTTTCTATTCAGACTTTTGTGAAACAAATAAGAAATATTTAAGAGTTATAAAGCTCAGCAGTTTCACAGCAGGTATGTCCTCTCTAATAAAGTAGCTTCTTTCTTCCTTACATTCTTAAATGCTCCCCAGACAGCAACATCTGAAACAGAAGACTCACTAATGGAGTTTGTCTGATATTTTCACTAGTGTTTCTAAGGCTATTTAGTGGTAATAGCTCACACATGCTGTAAAAATCTTGTCTCACCAAGAGAGTGAGGTCTCAACTCCTGTTATAATGAAGTATCCTATTCCCATTCTATGCAAACTGAAGTTACATACAAAGAGGATTAATGAAATGCCCTGAGTTATAAAAGGCAGATTCAGAAACAGAATTAAGATTCTTTATGTTAGGATTGGATGAGTGGACAGCATTTCTCAATACAATTTATCATTCTTAATTACAATAACCTAGCTAGATAATGAAAAACCTTTAAAAATTATGGCCATAATAGTGACTTTTTTTTTTTTGGTTTAATTTGTTCCTTTCCTTCTGGCTGATGACATCTCCTTTTGAAAAAGCTATATTTCTTTATTATAAAATATTTTTCAAAGCTTTTCTCAAACTTCTTAGTTTCAATTAGGAAAAAAAAGCTTGTTCAGTTTCCAGCATAGATTTAATGACACAAAGAAAAATCTGCCTAGAAATAATTACATGGACAAGTCATAAATTAGCAGTCATGACAATTCTCAGGTCATGCTACAAAAAAAGAATACATTTACACATGTAAACGTATGGTTGCACCAAGTGAGTGCTGTATTTTCAACTAAATGCTTTTGCATCTATATTCCACAACAGGGAAATGAACCAACAACCCTTAGAGTAATCAGTCACTCTCAGTGCTTTCACTCTGGATTTTTATATGGACTGGGCTAAAACCCAGATGTCTGAAATTATATCCCTCATTTCAATGGTTTTACTTGCAGAGGTATTAAAATCCTACTAGTCTCATTGACATTTCTGTTAACTTGGAAAATAAAACAGACTTTTCACAGAAATTAGGTAGGCACATATGGGAAAAACATCCTAGGGAATGTATTATTACTGGCATTGGCAATTATATGTGAAATGCTGCAAAACTCTATCACTGGAATTATTCATTATGATATAGTATTGAAGACATGGAAATGATGATTAGAAAGTGTGCAGAAATAAATTAATACATAATTTAAAAATAATTCACAAGTAGTCTGGGCCATTTGACACTCAGTTAAAGGATGAAAAATCAAAGAGGATTCAATTACTCCACTTTGAATGATGTCTTGTGAAGCTATTGGGGGAGACACCATTTGTAATGGACTGTGTCACATCCTTGCATGGAGATGGGGCACAGCATGTAGGGACAGACTGAGGCAGCACAGCACCTCAGGATGGTGGGATAATTAGTAAGAATATATGGGGATTTAATGATTTGAACCTTGTTCCATCTAGAATGCTCTGTCTACAAGTGAAGGGTGACACATCACTGAAAGATGCAGTTTTTCATAAAGTCAACATGCAATTAGTTGACCTTATTTTGATATACTTCAAGTGCTTTATTGCTCTTTTCCTTTGAACAAGTCTTGAAGAAATGAGAGCTATGAGGAGAGCTTGGGGATAGTAGGGCTCAGGAGAATGACATGGTTTGATTTCTTGACAGGAAAGCTCAGGACCATCACAAGGGAAGGGAAGGGAAGGGAAGGGAAGGGAAGGGAAGGGAAGGGAAGGGAAGGGAAGGGAAGGGAAGGGAAGGGAAGGGAAGGGAAGGGAAGGGAAGGGAAGGGAAGGGAAGGGAAGGGAAGGGAAGGGAAGGGAAGGGAAGGGAAGGGAAGGGAAGGGAAGGGAAGGGAAGGGAAGGGAAGGGAAGGGAAGGGAAGGGAAGGGAAGGGAAGGGAAGGGAAGGGAAGGGAAGGGAAGGGAAGGGAAGGGAAGGGAAGGGAAGGGAAGGGAAGGGAAGGGAAGGGAAGGGAAGGGAAGGGAAGGGAAGGGAAGGGAAGGGAAGGGAAGGGAAGGAAGGGAAGGGAAGGGAAGGGAAGGGAAGGGAAGGGAAGGGAAGGGAAGGGAAGGGAAGGGAAGGGAAGGGAAGGGAAGGGAAGGGAAGGGAAGGGAAGGGAAGGGAAGGGAAGGGAAGGGAAGGGAAGGGAAGGGAAGGGAAGGGAAGGGAAGGGAAGGGAAGGGAAGGGAAGGGAAGGGAAGGGAAGGGAAGGGAAGGGAAGGGAAGGGGGGGCCTTCCAGGTTACATATGAATTAAGCAGATCAGCCACATGCTCCTGGTAGGTCACTGTCAGCCTTCTTTACCTCTTCTCTTTACTGCGTCAGAAACACAGCACTCACAGCCTCAGCAGAGACTATCTAAAGAAGAGTCTGAGCTTGCTGGAACTACCTGTACATTCAACTTGCTCTTTTCTCACAAGCTGTTCTCCCCTTTTTTGCCCAGTTTAATATTCACAGTCTCACTACAGTTCAATATTGTTTAACTGAAGTCAAGTTCCTCTAAAACCTGTAATTTCCTTTCTTAAGTATTTAAAAACTCATTCTGTAAACATGACATTTTTTCAGCTTAACATGATATCATCACATTGTAATTAAAATCTGAAAAAAGCTATAATCCCATAAAGAACTGTGATATAAATTTTTAATAGTAATGATCTGCAGAAATGGACTTCAGTATTGAACCTTTAAATGGATGTCTGAAAATGTAAGAAAATATTAGATTTGATGTTCCACATAGTGTTATAATACTTGGAAAAACCTACACCAGACTATTAGCTGTCTAGCTTAGAAGTGCCATTTTCTTGCATTTTGCTGGCATATTTTTACTTTTCCCATCTTTAAACATGTTGTCTCCTTGTCTCACAGTATTGCTAGAACAGAACTCCAGGAACACAGGCTTGCACTTCCTCAGATACTGAGTTGAAAGCAAATGTACAGGCTAAATAGAAATATATATAACAATATCTAAATATAAGCCATAAGCCTGATTAGAAATACTCGGTTCCTTTAGTAGCACCAGGCTTCAACTCCAATATGTGTGGAACTGCAAGAGGTTGGATCCTCTTCATTGTAGCTTGTTAGCTCAAGTTCACAAGCATTAGGACACCTACAGCTCTTGGCATCAGGCAAGGGATCAGCATCAGGGTTAAATAAGGACTCAGCCAAGCAGTCTATTGATAATGCCACACATCTGTCACGTACCTCATCACCACAGCGCTCTCTCATTTGCTCTGCAGTAAAAGATAATCAAGTCATCATAGCAGGTCACACTAAAAGCTTAATTCCATGCAGGCACAGCTTTCAAAGGCCATTATGCTGTCACTGAGCAAGTGCCATTAACATCAAAGATAGTATTAAGCCAATACCCCATCACAGGCTAGGGCCTGCTAATAAGACAAGTGTCAAAAAAAAAGAGCTCTGAACTGAGGAACTTAAAGTCTAAATAAAGAAAAGCCCACCTTCAACTGAAAGCAAAACCAACTGTTAGATGGTGGCGGTCTATCACAAGCAAGAAAGGGCAGTGCACTAAGTGCAGGATGCATTGCACTTACACTGGCCCTGAGCAGGCACACTCTCTGCTGTTGTCCCCTGTGTTTTGTCCCAGCTGATCAGAGCAACCAGAGTCAGAGATCAGCAGAAAGAGGAAAATAGCGAAATTCTGTTTATGGAGAATAACAGACAGAAGTTAAACTACAAACTTAAACTTCTTATTTCTAGATTTGTGTTGCTTCTTGGTCAAAATATAAACAAGTACTTTGGATTTCTTTTTTACCCCAAGTTCCTTGCAGATCATGGGGAACATTCATAATTCTCCTTGCACAAAACACCACAACGCCCATCCTTGAGACTCAGCTTTTTGCTATTCATTCTCCAGCATATAAAATCTGAATTTACTTGTCAGCTTGACGCTGGAATTCTTAAACTGCGGAGAAGAAATATTCCCCAGGTTGAGCAGGATACTCACAACATCTCAGTATTTTTTGGTATCTCAGTATTTGTCTCTTATCCTACCAGCTCCCATATGCTTTTATTTCTTTAAAAGCAAACAAACAAATAAACAACCCACCACCAAAACCCCATATACCTCTCACAACTAGGACATGCATTTCAGTAGACAGTCTACTAATGAGTAACTTTCTGGTATTCCAAAACTACAGTGAACTTTTCTGAATTCAAATGATGAGTTTTAATCTGAAAACAAAATAAACCAAAAACAACTGGTAAAGATTTCTGTTATTAATAGAACAAAATATTTTAATGTCTTTTGGAGCACCAGTTGCATCGAGTACTTTCTCATAAAATTTCTGATAAATTTTCTTTTCTTCCTCTGCTGTGTCTGAACATATATCATAATATTTTAGACCTTTGTTTCACATCAGTCCCTAGTCAAAAAAGCAATTTTTCACTCAAATCTCATTTGCACATATCCATAATTTAAGGACAAAGTGTGTTTGTGTTCCTAATTACCTCCAAAGGATGTTTGATGAACCTGTGAAAATTAAGGAAAAAACCCCAAGCAGTCATATTACAGTGAGAAAATGAAGCACCAAAACTAAATCACCAAATACCTTTACACTGCATTTTAGTGTTATCAGACAATATATAGAACATTCAAGAATAGATCATGTTAATGCTTACAAGTTCAGAAAAAGTAAATCTAATGTAAAGGCTTTCTTTTTCCTTTGGTGCTTCTTAGTTTCTCTGGACAAGTTTGCTTTTCAGTAAAAGTTGTTTAAAATATTTGATTTAAATAATGTAAAAGTAGGAAGTTTTTTTTTTAAAAAACAAAAACCTGTTTGAAAATTTTCAAACAATAAATGTATTCTTTTGCTACAGATTTCTTCAGATTACTTTCAGAATTTCCTGAAAGAGGCATTTCCAAGAGAAATTATTTTTTAAAATATAATTATTTTAATATCACAAAATCACAGCACACGTGAGGTTAAGGGACCACAGTGGGTTAGCAACTCGAACCTCCCAAAATAATGGAGAAGAAATTTGAATAGCAAAATTTTGTTTCTACAACAAAAGGGGTAGGATCCCACCCAGATTATCTGGAGATGGTTGTACCCAGTGCTTATTGAGATCCTGTGAGCAGGAACAGCATCTTCAGTACACTGCATACACTGACCCTCCCACTGTTGTTCCAGGCTGCGTACAAAATGGTCTTCAATGAAAAACTGAAATATTACATTCAAAACACTGCAGAATAGGGAAATTCAGCATTAGAACAGAACCAAAAGAATATTGCATAATGAATACATTAATACTTAAAAAAAGAGCTGTTCTATTCCTAGCACTGAGACCAAGATTTGGCTGCAGGTTTATTACCACAATACATTTGGGACCAAACCATCCAGGGAGTGTTCCCAGCATCTGGTTGGCATTACTGCTTGAAATTACTCAATGGGTGTTCTCCCATGGTATCTCAGAACAAACTACACAGAATCACCAAGGCAATTGCTCTGTCTCTGCACTTCCCTGTGAGCTGCTAAATAACTAAAGCTCATTTCATATACCAGCAACATGCAGCATGAATTTTGCCAGCTATGCTGCAATTAGTCCTCCAGCTATTTTAAATCAAATTATTTAGGAAGGAGAATTACTGGAAATTAAATTGAGCTACCAAAACCAAAGCCATGACATGCTCCAAGAACTCTACAAAAAATGCATTGTATTAAATTTTAAGTTGTACTACTCTGTTTGATTCACTGTGGCCAGTGTATTTAAAAACATAGGGGAGAAGAAACATAGAAGCCAGTGCTAACTATGTGAGAGATGTAGAATAACCTTATTCTATAGGCCCAAGTCCTCTTTTAGAGGGATATGATGTGAGCAAAGGCTCAGAGATGACACATCATCGTACTTTACCAGAGCAAAAGGTGGTCTGAAAGAGAATGAGGACTATGTCAGGAAGAACTAGGTAGGATATTGCACACTGTTTGAATGCACAGTTCTGACATCTTTGTAGTCACTCCATCAAGACTCACAAATAACATATGCATCTTGCAATCTCAAAAAGTCCTGATAATGACCATAACACTGCTAATCATTAAAACTGTTGGCTAGATAGTGTCTGTAAATTGATCCCTCAATTAAAAGGTTTGCAAAGACCAAGGGAAGCAAGGTCTGTCACTGATAGCCCTCTGCCTTGCTTACAGATGAACTCCTGAAAGAAACACCTTTCCCACTGAATTCCACTTCTGTAATGGAGCCATTTTCCTTCTCAAGCTGGTTAAATGACCATCGTGGTGAAATAAAACAGAAAAAGTCCTTGAGTATGTTTGGAGATAACTTTGAAACAGAGGTAAGGGGGTATCATTTCTCTATTAAAAAAAGAGATATTTTAAAATTTACAGATTATTGGTGCCTACTGCTCAGAATGAATGAATCCAGGCTTGGGATCAATGTACAGTCAGTAGACAAAGTTAGGCACCCCAGCAAAGTTATGCACCCCTGTCTTTTGTCCATTAATTTGATTGGCTTAGGGCAGGGGCTTTTTTCTTTTCATTACTTCCATGTCCAGAATCAACCTGAACTGCATTTCTATTCATTTCCTTTGGGAGTAAAACAGTTCATTTATTCCCCAGTCCCTCTCTCCATATTTCCCAAATCAGAAGCACGAGTGTGTTGCAAATCAAGCTTCTTTATGTGTTTGAGCAGCATTCGTGGTCCAAGTCTAATCTGGGTGTGTAAACACACTTTTTTTTCCCTCCCCCTCCATCTATGTAAAGTGGAAACAAGAAAAACTGGACAGCAACCAGAGAGCCTGGGCTGCCCTAAAACATTCCACTTCACAGTTTTGTCAAACACAGCCTAGTTTGGGTGTAAATGAAGCTGTCAACATTTGGTATCTGTGCTGTACACGTGATGTTTACAAAACATATTCTTCCCCAGAATTACTTGGAGTCACACTCCAAAGAAGCCAATACAGCTGACAGCAAAGTGACAGAGTGTGGGAATGTCAGGAAGAACACAGAGGGGATAGAAAATGACAAAGATTAAGTCCTGTCTGCAGCATTTTTAATGTTAATGGAAGAAACCTTTCTACTTCAACGGGCTCTTGACAGGGCCCAGAGTTCATGAGGAGGAAGTGCTTGTTCCAGGAACAGAAGCAGGAAACATATAGATGCAAAGCTGAGAGTGGGAGGAGGCAGGAGGAGTAGATAAGCAAGGATGCAGAGGAGCATAAGGAGTGGCAGGTGTGACCAGCTCCCTTTTTATCAGTAGGAATCAATATGAGAAAACCAAACATAGTGTGAATTTTAATGTCTGCAAAAATAATGTCATCTTCTATGAATATTCTCCTCTAAAAATAGAATGTTTTAAATGCTGTTGGGAGACGAATATGGGCACTTTGGTCATTTGGATGAAACCATTACTTTTTTTTTTTTTAGGCTATAGCCTATGGACCAGGAACAACTGAGAAAAGTAAAAAGGATTCAGATATCTGGATATGGCAGCTGGTATGTGGCAATTCACACTTGTTAACTGATGAGTTCATGTTTAAGTTCAGACTGAACAGTAGTAAAGCCTTCTAGCAACAGAAACTGGAATGATTCCCTTCCTTCTCACTGAAAAGATCACCAATAGGCACCACCTTTCAGCTTTAAACTGTAATGAAAAATAACTGTAAAGTGCTGCCAGAATAAAAATAGCCTCTCTTTCCTCCTCATATATGTTGATGACAGAGATACTAGCATCCATCCTTGTTGGGAATTTTAATGCACACTACCTAGGCCATATCCTGTAAATATATGAGCTCAAGCAATAAAGCAACATCACCTCTTATAGTTCTGCCTTGAAACATTTGCCCTCATCCTGAAGTCAAACTGGAATCACGTAGAATAAGCTAATAAATAAGTCTGAAAACTTGCTTATATTCACTCAGAATTGCAGGTGATCCAGCTGTCCTTCATTCAGCTTGCTTCTAGAATGCATTTGCAACCCAAAGAAAAGAAAATTTTTGCTTACACAAGTCAGGCTAGCTCGGGAGGCAGATATTTCTATTAGTTCCTCTTCTGTTGAAATTCACAGGGACTATCAAATGCTAATTAAAGAAATCATAATCTTGAAGGACATTTGTTTACGCTGCAGCTTACATCAGCCTGTGGAATCAAGACCTTGTGGCTGGCAAGAACCTGTCTCCCCTGCCTGACAAGATAATAACCAGTGCATTCCAATATGGAGAGACTCAGCAATTTCAGTCAACCCCCTGCCGACTTGTGAATTGCTCCTCAAGACTTAAAAAGCTATGAAGAATCAGAAAAGTAGGAGAGGAGCTTAAACTACTCCAGAAGATTGTCTCTGTAATTTCTGGATCTGTACCAACTTGTAGGCTGCTAGCTTAGATTGGTGGCAGTGTACCCCAAGAATCAGGCAATGGGTTGCTGCTTTATGATAGTTCATTTTTTATGAACAAAGAAACATATTTTTATTGATGATAATAGTGTTAGACAGACAAGATCAACTGAATATTTAGCTAGACCTCATGAAACAGAACAGGTTTGAGGTGTTCTTTCAGTAGGACTGATTTCTGTACATGCAGCATTTTCTTTCTGCTGGGGACAGGACATGGAAAACTAAAAGCCTTCTTTCCTTTCAGGAGGGCACATCGACTGTTGCCATGGATGGTAAAACCCTGACTCTCTCTGCTGGTGACAGCCTGCTTGTCCGTGCCCAGTCTGTGTGAGTAGAGATGAGCAGGGGCTCAGAGCGCGATCCCCCAGCTTCCAGCCACGTAAATTCTGTGTATTCAGTGCACACCGTGTTGGGCATCACTGGGGCAGAAACACAGCATCTGTGAATGCAGGATTTGTAATAGCCTCTGTTATTTCTTGGGGCAAAAGTGTTTTCAGGAGGAAAAGCCAGACATTCATTCTAGTTCACCTCTTATGATAAAAGCTGGAGAAAATTAAATAAATAAATAAACAAATAAATAAATAAATAAAAAGAAATAAAAAAGAAAAAGAAGGAGGGGAAAGAAGGAGGGGAAAGAAAAGGGAAAAAAAGAAAAAAAAAACCAAAAATGGGGAAAAAGAAAAAAAAAGGGGGGAAACGAAAGAAAAAAAAGGGGGAAAACAAAAGAAAAAAAAGGGGGGAAAAGACCTTGTATAAAGACATATGGCCTGAAACTACCCACAGGCACTCACAACTCACAGCAGTTGCTAGAAGCATCAGAACAGGCTTAATCAACATCAATGCAGGAAGATTTGGGGTTCAGGCTAAGAACACAGCTCCCTTCCTGGAGTAGGATGCATACAGCTGTTTGATAACCTTGACACATGTGATACACTTTAAGGAAAATAGCTTCCAGAATGGAAAGGAAGCTATAGAGCATGGCTAAAGCTGATAAAGTGCCTGCTCCTCCTTTTCAGTATCATCCATGTTTCATTTGTTGGTTTGAGTCTGTGCTTTCCCTCCATACACATTGCATCATCTCTCTTTCAATTCTTCCAGGTACTGCTGGAAAAGAGCAGAAGATTGTGTTGCTCTCTGCGTCGCTCAGGATCCAAAACGCAAGCAGCCTTATAAATAACTCCTGTGTCACTTGGTTTCAGGATTACCAAGTTTTAACCTACCTACCTTAATTATATTCTACTCAGAATGCCTGGAAATTTGAATACTCGAACACAATGATTAAGAGGAGTCAAGTGCTGTGCCCAATTAAATTTTTTCCCCAAGTAGTTTAAAGTTTTAGCAAAACATGTAATCAGTATTTTTTTAAGATCTAGTGTTTTGATTTTATCTGAAAGGAAAATGACAACATATCCAAGTAGCAGGATTACTTATATAGTAATACCTGATACTATCTAGATTAAACTAGATTCCTTTGAAAGGCAAGTCTCTGCCACAAGATGTAGAAAAGGAGATGGGACAGATAATGTTACACTTCTTAGGTAACAGGCTGGATGCTGGGTCATGGGTGTGCTCCTGTGCAGCAGAATATTCAAGTCAAATTCACCTTTAGAGGTATGTTAAGGGACAAGAAAGCAGAAAAATTATTATAATCAGTTTCTATTAACAGCTGCTTCTTTTTGAACAATGAAGTTTCTGGCAGAAATAATAAATGTCAAATTATATTTTGCTGCTTTTATTCCAAGAACTCTGCAGAAGAGTTTTTGTCTTGGTTTTAGTTAATTGTTCTTCACATTGTCATCAGAAAACAGGTTGCTTAGATACCTGCAGGTATTATCGATTAAATATTTGAGAAAGCAAAAGTTTCTGATTCCTGATTTTTTTATTTCTAATTAAATTCAGAAAAATATTTGTTTCATCTATCACCTATAAACCTCATTAAACTGAGATTTCATATGTGTTTTATTGAAGTGTTCATTCATCTCATGAGAAAGACACAGATGCCTTGGCTTTAATCTATAACTTGTATTTAACATCAGCAGCTTTTCTAGCAAAGCATACAGCAGAACTCTCCTTCATCCTCCTGATAACAGGGGCCCTAACTTGCAAAACTGAACCCAGTTCTTAAGGGTGTTATAGGTGTGAGCTGCCACACACAAAAATGGAACAAGGGATTAATATTTTCCGATTACCATTGGTACTGGTGTGTTTATGTGTCTGCAGAATTGACAGCTTGAGTGAACATCTATGATTGAGGGATCTAGGGCACCAAAGTGTTATATTTTTAGTCCAGCAGTTACAGGGTAATCACAGAAATATTTCACACTGAATGATAAGTGAGTAAAACACAGCAACATGTAGAACAAAATCCAGAATAACCAGCAGCTCTTCATCCACCCAGAGGCACTGAAAACCATGGAACTTTCAGAATAAAAGTTAAGGTATCTCCAGATTAGATACCTCACGTGATATCCATTCAAGCTATACTTATGATGCCTTTTACAACAACTTGTGCTTGAACACCTAAATTCTGTCCAAGTCACTCAGTAGGTGCCAGACCAGGAGTGCTAAACCAGAGCTCCATCATCCTCAGTTTTGCCACAGCCCATGATCAGAAACCAGGACTTAGTAGGTCATCAATTTATTTCTATTGAGGAGCTCCTGTCTTCTAAGAACTAGGTAAGAAGTGTTAAGGCCCATAATTATGGAAAAAAATCAGAATTAAAACAGTAGCAGATGATTTATAAAAACAGTGAAACACCAAGTACCAAGAGAAAAGAATTTTGTTTTCTAGATATATTATCTTTTGAGAATTATTTCTGTTGTTTTGGTTTCCAATTTCCTTCCCCTCTCTCTCTTTCATTCAATAGTTACTTATGGCCAGAGTACAAATGAGAGCCCAGAGAGTACTTGTCATTTACTCCTTCCAAGGTGCTTAACCACTGTGATTCAACTGTGAAACCTACAACTTCCCTTTTCATAGGTGTACAAATAGTTCCAGAGGGCTTCTGGGCAGGCAGTGAATAATTTTCAAGTATTTTGCTCTTCCTCCATAATGTATCTGTTCTAAACTGCTCCAACTATGGTACATTTGTATTTAGATGCATCCATGCTACTTGTCTCAGGAGGAAGTTTGCCTTCTGCAAATGCAAATCTGGTTCCTGGAGCCCTCTTAGCTGCTCTTTCTGTGTATGTGCAGTCAGCTGAGCAGATACTTCAGCATCCAGGTCTGGAGACTCCTGTGCTGGTCTTGCCTCAGAGAAGGACTTCAGGCTAAAGTCAGTGGCAAAGTTAGGCATGTTGTTTGCAGAGTACCCTAATGCACCGCTCCTGACATTGTGCTTGTTCATGCTTGTCCATGAAACACACCTGGCAAAACCATGTCCTACAGAATCACTGAGGTTCAAGAAGGCCTCCAAGACTGTCAGATCCAACCTTTGATGGAAAACCAGCTTGTCAGCTGGAACTAAGTACCACATCCAGTCATTTCTTGAACACCCCTAGGTGCGGGGGACGGGACAGGTATAAGTCGAATTGTGTCAGGAACCCACGCCTTAAAAAAGGAACCCACTAGGCCGCAGCAAAATATCCAAATATGGATAACATTGTAACCAGACCAGTGAAGAGACTTTTGTTTTTATTCCCAGCACATCAGTCTCAAAATACAAAATGGAGACATGACAGCTCACTGATCCACACTAAAAAATGTCTCTTCCAGCAGGGCTCATACAGCAATACATAAAATCATCTCAGACTAGAATTCAGCCAATCAGACACAGAAAACACGTATTGACAAGCATTCTATCCAATCTTATAAAGCATACGTAATCGTAGCTAAAACAAACACTAGTTCATAAGAGACAAAGAACAGAGTTCTATTCATGCTAACCTTCTAAAGATATACATTAAATCACCTTGTTGCCATCCTAAAGCCAATTCCACAGAGACCTATTGTGGTTTGTCACGTCTACTGCTTGGGAAACTTTTCTGCTTGCATGGGAAACTTTTCTGCAATGCTAACAAAACTCCAATCTAAGGCCTACATACTTCTTTTAACCATTTCTTTAAAATCCTCTAACCTTATGGATTCCAACATTTCCCCCTCTCTGTTTGACCTAGAAGCTTTCATTTTCTTGTCGCTTGCTACTTGTGTTTCATAGCTCTATTGCAAAATTTCTGCTTATTATCTGCTGAAGACTATTTTCACTAAACTGAAGCATTGCTATATTACAGCACAGCAACTTAATGCTGTGAAGACCCAATCCCTGAAAGAGAGATATGAATCACGTTTGGCAACGGTCACAAGTTATCGTTCGAAAAACTCTGGTCGATTCCAAGGCCTTAATTCAAAACCTTCGTTCATGTCAATACCCTCATCTACTGCTTTTGTGAGATTTCGTACACTCTCCGTGCTTCTACTTCCTAATTCTCCTGCTTGAATGACAAAAACTTATCGGACTGTTTTGTTCATCATTCGCTGAACACAACAGAGTATACAAGGTACCACTATCAATATCAGTATTAGAACACCTAATACGTAAAGACCTATCTTGCAAAGTTGCCTTAGCCAAGGTGCAAAACTCCAATTTTGAAAAAATCATCCAACCAGGAACCTCCATCTTCTTTAATTTGGGCTGTCAGATCCTTCAATTTTTGAATGCTTTTGTGAATGGATTCAGAATGATCAGACAAATTCATACAACACAATCCTTCAAATTCCTCACAACCATGTCCTTGTGCCAGTAAAAGAAAATCAATGGCTGCTCTGTTTTGGAGAGTAGCATGTCTAATACTATCAACATTGGTTAACATATCACTGATTGCGGAGGATGTGGCATTAGCTTGTTTGCTCAGCCAACATCCAACTCGATCTAATTGTCTCAATGCCACAGCAGAAGCCAATTGGGGTAAAAATATACCTGCTGAAAGCCTTCTGGCAGCATTCCAAGGCATAAAATCACTCTGACAGTTCTCATCATAATGAGGAACAGCTCTTGTTTTCCTTTGTTTCTTTTTCATCACTGCTTTGGCAGTGGGGGTAATTATAGTGAGCATACCAATGCTACAAGGGCCACCTTCGAGGTGGGCTGGAATGCCTTGCCAACCTCTGTCTCCGCAAATGAACCAATACCCTTTTGGCAATTGCCGTGGATATTGGTCAGTCTCAGGAAGCACATCCCAACTGTTTGAAACATTACACCAAAAACTCAAATTGTTATATGCAAAATAATGAGGAGTAACACTGAACTTTGGGGGATCACCTTTTCACCAGACACGAGTCATGAAAGTAAAACAAAAATCCATGGTCAAAGAACCAAGGATTTCCAATTCTTGAGGTTCAGAAGCTGCCCTGAGAAGTTTTTTGGACCAAATGTTCCAATTGAAGGAAGGATTGTTTCCATTGTCAATTCCACCTGGTTTACCATTAGATTGTTTTTTGACCAAAGGCAACTCTTTCACTGGCAGACAACCCAAACAGGTTGAAAAAGGCTTTTCTGGTTCCGAATTAGACAGACATATAGTGTCCGATCCGGCAGCCTTGGCTAAGGTGACTCAAACATTTGTTTTCGGTTGATCCACAGGCAAATCTACACGACAAAAAACAATTAAAATCAAACAAAACAAGTATACCATTTGAATTTGCCCCATCTCTTTCAGGAACTAAGTTTTGGCAGAATTCTTTTTAAACAAAAATAACCTAAGTTTTCAGCCAAAAATTAGCTTTGTTAAACAACCATTCAGCATTCAACTAGCATACTCATAAATAACATTGGCACAAAATCAGAGTTCATAGGTTCCACCGATGCACAAAGAACGTCAGGCACAAGAGGCGTCAGGCGAGACCCGGGATCCTTCGATTCGGTCCACGTCTGCGTACTCGCTTCCTCGGTTCTGGGCTCAACAACAGGTTCTGAAGTGTGATATGGTTTGACGTTTTTGGCAGGAACCCATTTAATTCCAGCACCTGTGAAGACAAAAGCATACCCTTTCCCCAAATTATTAATCAAAACGGACCTTCACTTGAACTGTTTAGAAAATTAAAAACGTACAGAGCCTTGCTCAGTCTCATCTGTGGGGTGATCTCCATTCCCCCTCTCTGTTGATCTAATATGCGTTTTAGAGTTTGATGTGTTCTTTCAATGATTGCTTGGCTTGTGGGAGAGTGGGGAATACCAAAAATGTGTTGAACACCCCCTTCATTTAAAAATGTGGCCAATTTTTGAGATATGTATGCGGGACCATTGTCAGTTTTTACTTCTTGGGGTATATCCAATGAGGCAAAAGCTTACAGGAAATGATGACAGGCATGGCTGCCAGTTTCACCTGTGTGAAGGGAAGCAAAAACTGCACCAGAGAACGTGTCCACGGAAACATGAATACCCTAATGTGAGAAACGAAGCATGGATTAGTTATATATTGCAAAGTTGTAAAAAGATAGGAAAGCCAACGATGTAAAGTTTCATTACTAACATCCTTTAAAAGTGAACTTTCTATTCATTAAATTAAATTAAAAGATTGAGGAAAAAGCTGAAAAACTCGAACCACAGTCAGAGTCCAGTGATGAGGTTGTCTTCTTTGAAGAGTTGATGGTCTTCTTTGAAGAATTGATGTCTCAGTCTTGAATCTTTGTTGCATCCTTGGAATTTAGTTGTAGAAATGTCAAGTCCAGCACTTTTGGATTTCAGTCCCAACACCATCACAGGTTTGCTGCATCTCTGTCTGCGTTGAGGCTGTGATGAGCAGATCATCCATGTAGTAGTAGAATCTTGAATTCTGGAAAATTCTGTGAGCTGAGGACAAAACTTGTACAACAAGATATTAGCAGTTCATATATATCACATCCTATGACAGGTAAAAAGTCACTTTGATTGAAATCTTTACACATGACAATCCTTTTGTGACATGACCAGCCCAGTGGGAATATTCATCCATTGCCAGTGGGTACCACAAGTTGTGTCCGAGTGCGGTGGAACGCACTGTTTCTGAAGTTTAACGACAGTGGGTTGCCATTGATATCAAGTAGTGAATGACAGAATTTAGCAAGATGCCTTCCTTTTCGGCATCGAGGGCAAATAGAAATTTGATTTGATGTCCCACGACAATCCTTTTTAAGGTGCCCTAGTTTACCACAACCAAAGCAGACAGGCTTTTTATTAGAGTCTACTTGTACAGCATTAACAGAATTTTCCCAACGTTTTTCTTGTTTTTCTAAAAGCTTTTCAATTTTATCCATTTGTTGTGTCAAATTATGTTCCAGTGTTTTTTCCAAAGCATTGACCTGTGAATTTGCAGCATTTTGTAAACCCATAAGTCTACTGCAAGCTGTTAGCATCTGTGTAGTTGTTGGAGGCTGATCAGGCAAAGCTAAAATAATTTTTCTACATTCATTATTAGCATTTACAGAAGCAAGATTTTGAATGATATAAGAGCGGGCTTGTTCATCTGGACATTGCCTTTCAACTGCTTGAGTTAATCTATCCAAAAAAGAACCATAAGATTCAGTTTCACCTTGTTTGATCAGTGGATAAGAATTCAAATGAGAGCCAGGGGGCTCAAGTGAAAGCAAGGCCTTTCTAGCAGCATCTTTAATGTCTGTTAACACAGGCCGAGGCAGTTCAGCTGCTTGATTTTCAGGCCTATTGTAAGGTGAAACACCAGCTAATTGAGCAACATCTAGATTAGCATAATCAGTATTTGCATATCCTTCAACCAACTTGTTAAGTAGTTTTTTCCATTGTAATTCCCATAGTAGGTACTGTGAATTGGTTAAGATCAGAGAGGCCACATTCCTGCAATCAGCAGGAACTAAGTCATAAGAGTTAAAAGTATTTTTCAACACACTATTAAAATAGGGAGAAGAAAATCCACTTTCTTTCAAAGCCTGTCGCAAATCCTTTATATCATGATGATCAAGCCTTTCATATTTTGGATTTCTATCATTTCTTCCATATTTTACTGGTAAAGCAAGATATTGTTCCTTTAAATCAGAATCTTTTTCCAGTTTCTGATTAATGTATGACCAATCAGGTAAATTTAATGGAAAATCAAAATTCTCACTTCGATCAATGACAGGTTGACCTTTACTTCTAACCAATATATTTTCTGATTCTGAGAAATCACTAAATCCAAACCATCCAGGCACTCTGCCCAAATCCAAATTCCTGACAGGGACACTTTTTCATTCCCATCTTTTACACATTTTGTCCCAGTGAAGAGACTTTTGCTTTTATTTCCAGCACATCAGTCTCAAAATACAAAATGGAGACATGACAGCTCACTGATCCACACCAAAAAATGTCTCTTCCAGCAGGGCTCATACAGCAATACATAAAATCATCTCAGACTAGAATTCAGCCAATCAGACACAGAAAACACATATTGACAAGCATTCTATCCAATCTTATAAAGCATACATAATCGTAGCTAAAACAAAGACTAGTTCATAAGAGACAAAGAACAGAGTTATATTCATGCTAACCTTCTAAAGATATACATTAAATAACCTTGTTGCCATCCTAAAGCCAATTCCACAGAGACCTATTGTGGTTTGTCACGTCTACTGCTTGGGAAACTTTTCTGCTTGCATGGGAAACTTTTCTGCAATGCTAACAAAACTCCAGTCTAAGGCCTACATACTTCTTTTAACCATTTCTTTAAAATCCTCTAACCTTATGGATTCCAACACTAGGAATGGTGACTCCACCTCGCTCAACAGCCCATTCCAATGTTTAACAAAGCTTTCTGTGAAGAAATTATTCCTTATGTCCAACCTGATTCTCCCCTAGAACACCCTGAGACTTTTCCTCTCATATTGTTTGCCTGGGAGAAGAGGCCCACCCTCACCTCACTAGACCCTACTTTTAGGTAATGGTGGAGCACAATAAGGTCTCCCTTGTGTGGTGGTGTGAGGTCCCCAGGATGAGGTGAGAGATGAGAATTTTCCTCCATGTTCTCAGAAGGCTGATATAGTATTTTATGATATTATATTAAAAGAAATTATATACTAAAACTATACTAAAGAAAGAGAAAGGATCCATCAGAAGGCTAGAAAAGAATGAATTATAAAAACCTGTGACTGACTCAGTCTGACACAGCTGGCTGTGATTGGCCAATAATTAAAAACAATTCACATGTTTGGATGAACAATCTCCAGAACACATTCCAGAGGAGCAAAACATGGAGAAGCTGAGGCTTCTCATCTTCTCAGGAGAAGAAATCCTGGCAAAGGGATTTTTCAGAAAATATCATGGTGACACCCTGGTCTTTTCTCCAGGCTAAACATCCCCAGGCACTCCTCATGTGCCTTACACAAGACACACTTCATATGATTTACACACACATGACTGCCTTTCTTTACAGCTCTTTTTATACCTGGTACACCTGCACCCTGGTTTGGATGTTCACTTTCTATCTAAATCAGACAGATATTGGGACACCTGATACTTAGCAAACTTGGTACATTTTGACAGGATTGTGCTAACCTTATTAGCTCAGCATTGCACAGACAGACCATCTGCTGTTTGATGCTTCTGCAAGACTCAAAAGTAAAACCTTTATACAAATAAATATTCTAAGCAGTATTAAAATAAAATCTACACAGATACAAGGCTATACCTGCACCATTTTTGATAAATTATTAAACACATCCAGCATTGTCCAGAATCACAAGCTTGAGGTGATTTGAAAGCTTAGAGATACATACAAAGAAGTTTGAATCCACCTAGAAGCATCCACAGTTATTCCAAGGCAGAATCTCACCTATCCTTGAGGTCAGCAGGAGTTTTCCCTTTCACTTCATATGGGAAAAAGTGATGCAGCCTTACCCTGCCAGCTATTGATTAAAGCAGCAAGGCTTTCCCTGGGCTTTTTCAGTGCCTTCAGAATGTTTAACCCCAAGGAGATCACAGGTAAACCTTTTAAAGAGAAAGCTAAACCACTTGCTTTTAGCTATAGATATATTTTGATTTATATTTATAGCACTTAAATCAAATAAAGAGTGATATAAGCATTATTACAGTACTTCATATTGAGCAAGGAACTTACAGTCAGTCTTCCATTCAAATTAGCAATATAGATTAAAATATTTGAAGTAATTAATGTTTCCTATTACTCCTAGGCTAGGCAGGCTTGATCTCATAGGGTACTTAGGTTCTTATTTTGAGCTATGCTAACTTACATGAATGATGGAAATAAATTGGTAT
This sequence comes from Melospiza melodia melodia, assembly GCF_035770615.1. Taxonomy (NCBI): domain Eukaryota; kingdom Metazoa; phylum Chordata; class Aves; order Passeriformes; family Passerellidae; genus Melospiza; species Melospiza melodia. Next base: position 66,847,487 of record NC_086196.1, read on the forward strand.
GTCTCACTGCATTCCTCCTAACTATGGTCTCATATTCCAACACTTAAAAACAGTTGATTAGCAAGGTTACATGATTAATGATATGTGATTACCATCATCACCCATTCATAATAAATAGTATTGCTTGAATTAACTTAAGAATCCTGGTACAGCAAATAAAGCTTCAGCTTTCACCTGCCCTTTCTTGAAAAAAAACCTACAAAAAGCAAGTTCATGAAAAATATGTATGTTTATGGTTATGAGAGAACTAGAAGAGAGTTACCCACACAGATCATGTAGTAAACATATCCGAGATCAACAGAAGAGCATAAGATTGTCCAATTAAAAAACTCAAAAACAAAAAAACCCACAGAAAAGTTAAGACATGATAATGATTCAATGCTATCTACATTTGAGCTTGCAATAGATAAACTGACAGCTTGTAAAAGTCAATAGAGGAACTCTGCTTCCTCTGTGCTTGCTCTACTTTTAGATGTTGCTTGTTTATTTGAGGCAGTGAACCCTACCAGAGGCATAAAACTGACGAGGTGGATCAGGAAACTGGTAAAAGCAAGACTGTTGTAGTAAAGTTTTTCCTCAGACCCACACAGTATTTACTTACACCTGCAAATCAATCTCCTCTTACTACATGAAGATAACAAATGCTTTCATTCTGTTGTTACAAACATTAATTGTACTGATTTCAGTTCACCAGTCACATCTAATAGAACAGATGCAGAGAAAGCAATCCTCCCACCATCATTGCATATAAGTAAAGGAAAAAAATAATTAAGCTATTTTAAAAATTCCTACATAACCACCTTGTTTGTTCATATTGGAGACATTTTAAGGCTTTGGAGTGTTTTTATTTAGTTTCTTTTCAGTTAACGAGCCAGATGCACCTGAATGAACACTTCAGACTCATGAAGGTCATCACCTCCTGGTGTGTTTCTTTTTCAATACACAAGTATTGTAGAGCTACTCTTCACTATCAAAGGATGCAGAATAACACCTGATTGGACCCACAGTAAAACTGTTGATTTTTAAAGTAATAATGAAGGAGAAAAATTTAATATCCACCTCTCAGCTCAAAGTACCTGATCTACAGGTCTTAGCACTGTCTGGTACAGAAAGATCTATGCTGGATCAAATCAAAAATATTTTCAGTCATTGTCCAAAAATTGTAGAAGTGAATAAAAACTCTTCCTTGAAATGTTACTGGAATTTTGATGGAAGCTTGACATCTAGAGTGATGCTTACACACACATAGAGTCAGACATTTTGTATTCCAAAAATAAGCCCTTGAATTGTGACATCTTTAGGGAAATCATCTCCCCTTTTTGAGATCTGCAAATGATAAAACAATTCTTTCTAAATCATTGTTGCTCCAGGTTAAATATATCTCCAGGATCTCTGGCCTGCTAATTCAGTGGGAATTGCATGAGGACCACATACTCAAAGATTTGAACACTGCTTTGTGTTTTTACAGTTGTTAAATAGGTACATGTACATGGCTAAATATAGTGCTAAATAAAAAATTCTGTTCATAGTTTTGGAGATAAATTACACTGTAATTGAAGCAAAACTGTTCGGGTTCTAAAAACACTTCATTATACAATCTCATAAGCTCCAGAGAAAGAAGTCATGACTATGACAAAGTAAACTAAGGATAATCACTTTTGAAAATTCAGTGAGGAATTTGGGTACATCTTTAGTACAGCAGAGAAAAATAGGACTTCTGAAGTGCTATACAACTACAGCAAAAATATCATTTTATCACGTTTTAATGCTTTTCCTCTTGAAGAAAAAAAATCCTAGCGTGCTTAGAATGCAAAACCAAAGCACACATCCAAAGATGATGGAGTTTGTAAAGGTTCTGCTTTACAAACTCTCAGCACAGGCAAACTTTTCTAGACAATGAGTTGCCCATACATTCAATGCATATGCCCATACATACATGCACTTGGTAGTTTGAAGATAAATTTGACAATCCAATTGTGTAAAGCAACTAAACACATGCCAATTTGTAGAACTGAAGTATGAAAGTTTCAGTATGCAAGTCCCAAATGCCACCGGGGTTTGACATGGAAATGCAGCCATTGCACCTTAGCTAGCTTTTTGTTAACTGTCTCTTCCTCCAAGGAGACCCCAGGGCGGAATTCTGGATTCCATGCAGAAAGGAAACTTGAGCACCTTCAAATGGCTCCACATTGACCGCTGGGGTGAGCAGAGAACTGCCCTGACAAGGCAGCTGTCCACAGCTGAACCACAAGGAAATTCCTGGGGGGTTATTTTTATGTCACTCTGACACATTCTGCTCTCAGGGTGCTCCAAAAGCCACCTTCACTGAGGAGACACAGGGCTCTTTTTCCAAGAGCCAAGCAAAGCTCATCCTCTTCATGCAGATCACTCCTGGAGATCTATAACCTTGTTGACCCAAAAGCACATTACCACAAGCAGCAGAAGCCCCAGGAACGACTCCCACCTCTGCACAGGAGAAGGAAGAAGTCAAACCAAATCTTTGCTGTCCTGCAGGACCACCCCAGTCACAGTGTCTGCTGTTAGAGGCATTTTCATCCCCACCTGATGCAGCTCCACTGAGCCATGCAGGAAGCACCACAGCATTGCTGGTGAGCCAGGAGATAATTCCTACTCCCCAAATGCAGTTACAGATGATATTACTCTATATAACAGAAATACTGACAGAAAGAACATATCATTATAAAGCCATTGCTCTAGCAGCAGTTATTTGCCTGAACACATTTGTGACCTGTCTACAGCATCTTGGCATACATTACAAAAAGAATGTGTACACCACGTTTTTCCTAGAGAAAAAATCATCACCAAATTGTTGAAACACAAATAGATCAGCTTTACTTATGACAACCTGAGAAAAATGCTAACAGCTCCTAATTGTTTCCTGATACTGGTGACTAACAAGCCACATGACTCAGACCTCATGTGCTTTAATAATGAGTGGCAAATCAACATTCAATGGGCAGATCCACTCATCAGACAAGGGCTCATTGTTCTCTCCAAAAGGAAAATGGCAAATACTGAATGAAACCAAGTAAAATCTTCTCAAAAAAGGTTAAGACTTTGTATTTATCTACCAAAATGTACTAGTTCAGCTTATTTTTAAACGAAGATAGAAAAATGTATTTGAGCACTGGAATGAGATTGCCATATGCCATCAGAATTCGAGTTTAAAATGAAAATGAACCAACTCTGGCTTCTGTTTCCAATATGGATGACAATGTTCAGCTGTCTAAAGCCATTTCTTCCATTTTTTGGATATAAAAGAGGCAATTTACACCCAGTTCTTCACTGAAAGCAATTTGTCACTACTTCCATCTTTGCCATTATAGATGCAGCTGCCCTGATTTATGCCAGTGTGTTAACAGAATCAGGCAGCTACACTACAATAATGCAAATGTTGCCTTGCTGTGTACTGCATTGCCCTAAATGCCATTGCATAGCTGCATAATTTACATACTGCATATACACACACATTATACACAAACACACACACACATATATATCTGTCTTCTGAGTATTTTTATGTCCTAATTAGTTGTATCTTGCCCATACTGGTGAGGTTTGTGCCAAGCATGCCGCGTGTGCTTGGAGGTTTGTAACACAACTAGCCCATTACTGGCAGTCAGAGAGAGCGATACTAAAGGTCATTTTTGTTTATGTCAGACACAGGATGTTTCAGAAGCTTTTATGAAGCAGCTACATCTGTGCTCTCTGTGGGTTGGATCCACTCCATACATACTGCTGGAGGACAGAAAAAGCAGATCAGACGAGAGGGAAGCGCTATCCTGGGCTTCACTGGGAGCCAATCCCACTAAATGCTACACAAATCCCAGGCTCTTCACAGCATCCCAGGCAGTGGGGCTGTGCAGCTCACAGATGTTCTTCATGGAGGGACAAAGGCTGCTGTTTATTATCAGTTTTAATCTAATAGAAAGGGTTCATGGCTTTTATTTCCTCTATAGCAAAATTAACTCTACTTGCAAAGCTTCCTCCCCCTCAGAGGGAAATAAGATGTAGGCTCAGAAGCCCAAATCCGCAATGATATTTAAGTGCCTGAGGAACTGTGCCAGAGTGTCTGGCAGGGGAAGCTAAACAGACTCAATTTTAAAAGAGAACATAGTGAATGGAGAGACAGACTGAAAGCTCAGGAGAATGAAGTGCTCCTTTAATCTACTATGGGGGGAGCTGTTCTGTGGCAAAGCCAACTTCATCTCAGCTCTTGCTCAGCTGTGTGCTTTCACCCACCATGAGTGCCATGTCCACATGTATTTGAGACTCACTTTTGCTGCAGCTGGCACCAAACTAGTCACAGATGCTGCTTCCAGGGCATCAACACCAATGTGATGGGAACTGGACAGATAAATACAGCTTGTGTTGAACACATGAACAGTTGTCTACAAGTTCCTTGTCCTGCAGGACTGATAAAAATACTCTCTGTGAAAGATACTAATATTCACCTTGCTTAAAAACAGGGCAAAAAAGCAGTAGAAAAAGTAGAAAACATTTCTCAAAACCCATGTTACTAATGATACTCTACAGCCTGTGAATTTTGTCATTAAAATGTTATTTTCCATTTTTATATCTTAACATTTTACAGTGAACCCATTTTATTAATTTCCTTATATGTCAATACCAGGACAAATTTTATTCTCAGCAGTACTTGGGTAAATATGTAGCTGATGGAATTACCCTGATCTCACAGCACTGCAACAGAGGACACTTGGGCTCTCTGCGTGCACAGGAATTCTGGCTAAAGAGTGACACAATGGTGGGACTGCATCAGCACATGAAGGTTGCTTAACACACAGTACACCCCGATATGACACTGCTAACCTGCAGGTCATAACCTCACTGTAATCATGTGTCTTATTCATGATAATAAAACAAAATTTTGGGGCTTTAAATACCCTTATTACAGCCAAGTTAGTCTTTACAGAAACGTTAAAACCCCAGAAATTATTGGCCACATTCTAATACAAAGGAACAGTTTTCCAATGTTGATTTTCAACATTGAGATACATGGAAAAGACAGCAATGGAAAACCATGAGAACATCTCAAAAAAAAAAAAAAAAATAAATAAAGACTCCGTGAACAAACTTCTTTTTCATTCAATTATTTTATAATTCAACTAAAAATTAGCTTGTTAGTCATCAAAAAGCCAAAAAAACACAAAACACAAAAGTTATTGGTTCATATTTTCTGTTCTTTCACCCTGTTCTCACAGAGATCACCCCTTCTTAAGGAAGACTCTACAGCAGAGAAAAGGAAAGCATTCAAATGCCAGGAATATCTCCTATATTTGTATTCCTAAAAGCCTTATATACAGAAGTCTTCGTACTAAAAATAAAAAAAAAAATCTGAAAATCTTTAGCAGGACTAGAGCTGAAAAGAGATTTCTTCAATTCACTGTATTGCTTTCTCAAATAACAGAAAAGCACTGTTAGAATCTTACATTGATTTATCTGATTTGAAGTGAGGTTAGGAAACATATGCTAGAACAAACAAGTATCAGTCCTTGTGCCTGTGCTTTGAAGAAACACAAACCCCTTTCACTCCAGTCTCTGATGTGTTTATGGAAACAAAAGACATAATTTATCTGCCATAAGGTGTTCACTGAAGGAGTTCATGCTGTGAGGATTTCCATGGCAACTACTTAAAGAGACATAAGTGCTCATTTTTGAAACTGAAAGCCCAGGGACATGATTAGCTACAGTAATAAACCATAAACCACCTGAACAGAGATCTTTTGTTCAGGGCCAAGTAACTTCTCTGTTCCTGTGTGAGAATTGCTTTCCTGAATTAACCAAAAACAAAAACACCAAACCAAAACATGCCTAAAGAAAATAGTTATGTTTTCTCTCAAAATTTTTACAAGAAACAAGAATGCACTTACATATGCACACAAAGCTGAAATAATTAGTTCCTTAAATTATATAACGTACAATATAGTAGGAAGTCCATAAAAAGTGTTCATGAGGGTTATACAGTGTCACCCCAAAGAGACACAAAACCAGATTTTGCAGAACTTTTCCAAATCTATCGAGATTCATTTGCAAAGAAATTCCAAAGAGATGACAAGCACTTGACAGTCACTAAAAGATGTAAAAGAACTCACCAGTATAATAAAGCTGCAACAACAAATTGAAGCTTTGGTGCAATAGAGCAGAAAAAAAGGAGAACCTAAATTAACAAGCTTCAAAGTGAAGAAGAAAAATAAGCAAGCAACACCTACCTTTAGCAGAGAACTGGAACAGCCTGTATACCTGTTTCCCTGCCCTCCAGGTGTAGTCTTGATTTTATCAGGCACAAATCAGGGACAGGAATTAAGCACCTGCATCCAATCCCAACCTGCAGACCCATTAGAGATCACAACCAGAAAGCACAAATGCAATCCGAGGTTAGTTTATAATGGGATGGGGCTAATAGGGAACAAGTCCTAAAACCACTTGGTCCCAACTAAGTCTTCTCAGCTGTGGTCTTTCTGATGATTGATTGCTTGATCCAGCTGAATGTATACATCTCACAGAGATGATGGTAGATACTTTTATTCATCACTTAAGGCCATAACTGAAAAGCTCTCCTTCTTCAGTACTGTGAAGTTGACATAAAGCACTAAAGACAGCTTGAAAACTACATTTTATATGTTCATCTGAAGCAGAGGATTTTATATCAGCTCAAGTAAAACTCCACAGAACACCGAGTTTTTATATTCTCTTTAATTCTCATTTATTTCAGATCTCCATTAAAACTGCATAACATTAATTTGTCAGGAAAGTTTAATAGTCTCCTGTTGGAAGTTTTGTCCATTAAGTTGATATTAATGTCACTTTGTGCAAGGCCTGAACAGATGTCATTTTTTTCCTATAAGGGCTATTATTCCAAGATATGCTCACAGTGCCAGTTTCTTACAATAAAAATGCCTGGGAATAAATGTTCTCTGAGATACAGCATTTCATCATTTTATCTTCTGACTGGCGAGACAATGACAAAACTGATTTGTTCATTTTAGAGGACATTTGAGGACTCATTCATGAAAGATACAATAGTGGTGGAGAGATGTATCAAGGAAGAGCAGTGAGTCAGACTCTCAGCAGCTACATCAGCTGGAAGAAGCCACTTAGAACCAGGCTCCACATGAACTCCCCTTACAATTCTACTCTGCCTAGTTTTAGCACTGAAAAATTCTTTAACTCTTACTCTCTTGGGCTAAAGGCAGATGGCAAGATTAAAAGGGACCTGAACTAAACTGTCTTGGGATTACACCAATAGGCAGCAAAACCTTTGCTAGGGGTGCCCTCCACATGGGACGAAGTAAAGGATGAGCTAAGCTAGAGGAGAACAAAAGCAGAATTAATGCACAAATTCCTATACCCAGTGACCAGCCAGTGTCCTGCAAGCAGGGACTGGGCATGAAAACAACTCCACGGCCAGAGTTGAGTGGGGAGTGGATATTTATTCTCACTGTCCCCTTCATCTGTCACTGCTGTTATAAAGAAGCTTGACTAGGCCGATATTCAAGCAGCAATCAGTTTATTAATTAATATGGTAAAGTATGAGCAATACAGCGCTGGGTACAGTGGGGGAAGTTTTCCCTCCAACTGCACACCGATAGTTGAGGCTTACAGGTATTTATAGGGGTACTCATCAGCTTTCTCAGCAGTTTCTATTCAAATTTTTACTCATCAGCAGTTTCTATTCCCAATTTTTAAGTCACAATTCTATACACTATTTTCTCAGGATGTACATCCCAAAAGGAGTATCCCAGGTGGTGGTGGTCTGGTTTCCGAAAGAAGGAAGGAGTATTTCATCTGGTGAAGTCCAGTTTCCGGATGTGGGTGCACCTTTTGATTGCAAGGACTATAAATCTCGTAACAGTGATGTCCAGCTTCCCTCGGTCGAACCTATTAGTCCTTGAGTTGATGTCCATCTTCCTTTCTCAAGCTGCATGTTTCCTTTTTATATATTCTAAAGCTATAGTTTCAAAAGATCCTTACTACAAGCAATATTCTAAAATTATACTTCAAAAGGTTGTTATTGCAAAACTCTTTAAGGCTTACAAGCAGAAAGTTCCTGTCAAACAGCAACCTCCTTAAAGCTTTAATTCAAATGTTCCTAAATCAACTTAAGACGTATAAAGGTTAATTGAAACAAAGGATAGCTTCTTCCATGCTTTCTTTTTCTCAGTTATTATTAGAATTCATCTTTATAACTGTCCCATGGTCGGTTTCCACACATCTCACAATCACAAATACACACATTGCCTGTATGAACCTGACATGAAACACAGCTTTGTGTTTCACACTGCCTCTCAGCCTGGGCAGTGCAGAATGGCATATTCTCCTTGTCTTTGTTCCAGCTGAGTTCAATGGGTGCTTTTCCTGAGCAGGGGTGAAAATACTGAGTTCCTTAAAATGTTCTGTGCAGGGCTTTTTACTGCAGTCACTGCCACGTGGCACATGGATAGGACATAACGGGGTCCCTTGTGGCTTGGAGAGATGGTGCTACTGCTGCATCCTCAGAGGAGTTTTTCTTTAGGATTCCCTGTTCTCTGGGTAAAATCTAACCCTCTCTCTTCTTGGGCTTATGCTGGTGCTGGAGACCAGGAGGGAAAAGCTGCACAGAAGGCAAATCCCACTATACTTGAGTCATCAGTAAAGCAAATACTTTAAGCAAATAATGTAAGCAAATAATGTAAGGCTCCCATGATCAGGAAGGCACTGAAAAAACTTGGATTGTCACAATCTATTTCTCTGAGGCTTGTAGGCTAAACAACAAGCTAGAGAAAGGGAGCTGCACAAAAAGCAGGGAAAGGCATCTGACAAAAGCCTCATTAGCCTTCCATTTCCTTCACCCCCAGCATGTGTTTGTTTCTCCTCCTAGCAGCACTTCTGCAGGTCTGTATGCTCAGTACTTATCCTAAGTATCCAGCAGTGAGAAACAAAGGCTGCATAATCCTTTGAGTTAAAGAGTTATTGTGTTAAAACTTGGCTTTTCCAATCACAATGATGTAAAAATTCAGGCGCCTGACTGAGAAAAAGACATCAAGACTAGAACAGGGATGACTAAGAAAAAGAGTCCTGCCGCTTAATTGCAGTTGTATAAAAATATTACCTCTTGATGTGTAAACATCAAATTAGCAATATTTTCAGGGCAAGCAGTAATATAGCAATCAAGCAGCTCCTTCCAGCTATATGACAACAACTCTGTGCTTTCCTGTCCTACTACATTTTCCTAAATATTTGTCACACTGCACATTGAGTATGCTTAAAACTACCCCTGGGCTGTAGAGTCTATTAAATCCCAATTATTCTATCCCTTTGTACTAACATCAGAACTTTGAATCTTATCAGCATTTCTGTTTCCATTTTGTAGAGAGAACCCTTTGCCAGGGCTGGCAGCAGCAACATGGGAATTCAGCAAGCCATAATGATACTTCAAGGCCTGTGTTTATGCACTGATGGTCCTCCCATATTCCCCTGGAATCTGCAATTGAAATTCAGCATTATCCAAGCCAAGTTCAAAATAATCCTGGTATTTCTTAGCATTAAAAAAAATCACTTTTAGATAAAAAAAATTTGGTTTTGTACCCATACTTCTACTTTAATCAGATCTGTTTCTGCAATATTACTGTCCTGTCACTACTTGGCACATTATTCTTCATAATCTGAGTACATACTTTATCAGCAGTTTAGACATTGTCTGGGGATCTTAATTCCCACTGCAAAGAGGAAACCACTCACACTTCAGAACTGTGAGCATGGCACAAGTTCATTCAGTAAATTGTCTTGGATTACTCTGTGATTCCAGATGTGTCTGCTGCTGAACAGGCAGGGCTGGAAGTGACAATGAGAGCAGTTTCCAGTCTCATCCCATAGCTCTGTCCTGAGGTGTTCCAGCTGTTGCACTTCAAAATTAGGCTTAGGGAGTACTTTGAGGGAAGATTATTCCTAAGTTCTTGCAGGATGCATGAAGTTTTGTCGCCCTCCTGCCTTTGCAATCCTCTGGCTTTATCCACTATGGATTACATTCTCCACCACTCCTGGCATTCTCCTCACACCACAATTCAGACCATAAAACATGTGGTACAAGCTGCTCAAGTGCAGTGAACTCTCAGGAAAACTCTGTCTTTTTGGAACTTCCCATTTAGACCATCTCGTTTTCAATTCAAAACAAGCTTGCAATATTATCCACAGCTCATTTCCTACTTCCCCCAGAACCACAGATCTATACATTTATCCATTTCTATGGTGTATAAATTTACCTCACTGAGCAAATACGCATAGCAGTGTTTGAATGCATATTTACAAAGAAAATATTGCTTCAGGGAACATGAGGGATGTGTTATTCCCTGTTCTCTGAGTTCAGTCAGTGAAATCTCCTCGATGGATGTCAACAGTCAGTCACAATTTTCATCTGTAAAAATAGGAGCAGCATCTGACAGCCATACAAATTACATCTGTTCCACTGCAACCATCTGTAATTCAATCTGCAAAATATTAATCAAGTTTATCTGACATGATTTTTCCTCTATCATCAGCTCATGATGCTTATTGCTTCTTGGTCTGTTACCATTATACATCAGCTTTTTACTCTCCTTAATATTTATTCCTTTACTTCAGCAGAGATTGAGTTAGATTTGTTGGACAATGCTTTTAAAGATCAATAGCCCATTACCTCATTTTAATCATTCCATACATATCATCTGTTTGCTATATGGCTCTCCATGGTCTGGCCTTTCTTGGCACTGCTAACCCAGCATGATATGTTTAGGTTTCACAGTACATTGCAGTGTTATAACTCTTTATACACTCAGAAATTAACAGCTCAAGCGCCATCTTGCATTTAATGAAAATTTCTTAGGTTCATTTTATTGTCCTGAGTTCTCAGGCCTTGCTCTGAAATCAGGATACATTTCATTTTTTCCCAACAATGACAAGGGCAAGAGTACTTCTCTCCCCTCACCTCCCTCCTTTAAGAAAAGCTAAACACACACACTCCCAAAGCAGGTTGAATTCCAGTATCTTAGAAGCCAGGGTTAGAGTTCAATACTTTCTTAGTCTGTAGAAAGCTCTAAACACTAAAGTGAAATTCAGTGGGGACAACTGGACAACAAGGAACACACTTAGGCACAAACAAATCCACTGCCAAAAAACACAGGCAACAACTTGCTCTGCAAACATTCTGCTGGAGAACGCTTGGAGGTTATTGTGGATCACAAGGTGAAAATGGATCCCCAGCATGTTAGAAAGGAAAGAACAGGCTGTACAGAGATGCACAAAAAACTCCTGAAGGAATTCCTCTCAGTCCATGAGAGACTCACAGGCTGCAGGTAAATACAGCTCCCAGCTGTATGTACCACATCTGAGGAGGGAGGGAGGCAATACACAATTCCAGCTCCTCACCCAACCAGTACAGATTTTTATATTAAAATGCAACATCTGAATACTTTTTTCACAAAGATGGAAGAGATTCTGGTTCACAATCTGTGAGTCTTCATATAAAGCAAAGCACCTCTCAGAGAGCCCCACTACATCTTATGCTTTTTTTTTTTAACTTAAAATTTCAGTTTTAGATTGTATAAACTTGTCAGTCAGTTTTGGAAGAAAAAAATTAATTTAAACATGGGCTAAATGTTAAACATGAACGTTGATCTTAAATACTGTCAAAATCTGAAGGTTTGTGATAAATAAAGCAGTCTCTCTGTATCAGGTGCTTATTCTTTTTGTCATTCTTCAAATGATGCTTCAAATTAGAAAGGTTTGACCTTCTCATCCCCTGATACAGTTACCAAGGAAGTCATAACAGACAAGAGAGCTGTTTCTACCTAGCATTTCCAAGCAAAACTCAAAAATCATAAATTAAAATTACCTCAAAGTGTCCAAAGCACAGTATCAGTGTTAATGCTGAATTCTAATAAAATCTCTGTAAATATTTTGTACTTCTGGTACTGCAGCTCAAGAGGACATAAATTACTGTTTCATTCCCAGAGGGACATTTAGCCTTCTTTTTAAATGAATTCTAAAACCTTGTAAAATCTACCCAAGACTCTCCACATTTATACACTGCTTTGCAAATATTAAGGACACCTAGATTCTAAAATATTTTTAGGCATGTCAATTTAACATACAGCAAAATGTAAATTGTCTAATTTTGGCCTGATTATTTGGCCCAGCTTTTTGTCGATTAAATCTAAAGTAATGTCAGGTAAAGTTAGGGAAATTTAACTAATTTCAATAGCAGGCAGTTGTATCAGAATACATTTACTAAACAAAGGACACATTTACAATATTTTGTTTTATATGATAAGTGGCTAAAATCTCAAATGGGACCCCTTGCCTTCTACAAAAATTTGGGTTTGACCCTTAACAGACAATATTGCTACTTTCCGATACTAAAAACCCTAATGACAAAACCGATTTTAAAATCCTATTTTTAAAAAATTAAAATTGAATTCCAATTTTACTCATCTACTCTTAAAGCTTAATCCATCCCAATTACAAAATTTACAGAGTTATTACAAGAGCTGGAGACATCTAGGAAGCAGGAAATAGTCTGGAATCTATTCCTCCCTTCCTCCCTGTCTGGCTGCCAAGTGTTACATGTCTGAAGAGAAGCTGGCAATCCTAACTATCAGAATTAAGGTGACATACTGAGTTCTAGGGTTCAAACTCATTATTTAGCTAGGCTGTTGCTCCTTCCCTTTCTCCATGTTTATAACAGCATTTATTCCCTCATATTGAGCAGCAAAATGAAGAAATGAGGCAGTTTTCCCTTTTCCCACTCATCTGCATGGCCTCTTGCTGACCTGCCTGCTGCTCAGTGCACGAAGCATGCAAAGCCCATTTTGACACAACACGAGCTGCTACCTTGGCTTCTTTGATGGAAAGAAGAGGAGAAACTTTTTTAAAATTGCATTGAGGAAAGATGATTACAGAAGGCACTCTTCCTAGCTGCTGCCAGCTTTGCAGGAATTGGCTCAGTAAAAGAAAGACAAGTGCCTGAAACATTTCATCATTGAGCCCTCTGCCTTTTCCTTATCAGCAATTAGCATGAGTAGCAGAATGTGTGCACTTCCTCAATGGAAGTAATTACTGTGTAGAGCTCCAGAAGTTTTCAAACCAAAGCTTAAAAGACATTTAAATGACATACACCTTCTGCAGGGTTTCCAGAGGGACATTTTTTTTCCTCTCTCCTTCCAAAAAAAAAAGAAAATTAACTGTATTTTTCTTACCACAGAGATAGAAGACAGCTTAATAGTGACTAGTCAGGCTTCAAGGCTGGATCAAAATTTTCCTGTGCTGTCATGATGAACTATCAGAGAACCAACAGATATCTAGCACTGTTGTCCTGATCTTAAAGCAATTTTTCTGCCATTGATGAGTTAGGCTTTCCAAGCCAACTTTACTCCCATCTTTCACAAATTAGCTTTTTTTTTCAGGCAGGAAAACACTGCAGACTCTGGAAGGAAGAACACAAGAAATTTGTAATGAGGAAAGAAATTGAGAACACCCCTAAATTTAGGTAAAACTCTCTCATTTCTGCCATCCACACCCTGCCTCTTCCCGAGTAAATACAATAACTCTGTGTTCTCTTGGCAGACCTGCTTCTTCACACCCACCCACCTTTCAGTCTGAGGCAGAAGAGATCACTGAGGTCATGGGGAGGCAAGGATTGCCTTTCAGGGGGCTGTTGCAGGCAATGAAGTGCACCCAACAGTCCTATCTTCATGCTTGGCACTTATTTGGGAGAGAAAACCAGAAACATTTTCAGTGGAAACAGTTCATGATATTCAAGATTGGGCAGAAGGAAAACAAAAGCACAGACCAAAAATAATGTGTGAAGGAGGGACTTGAAAAAGGTAAAAGTGATGAAGAAAGAGGGACCAAAAAAATGCACTGCAGACAATTACATGTACATAAAAAAGAGGCTTTGCTGTTGGTTCCTACAGGGCCAAAAGGCATAACACTGAAGAGAGCAATTATTCCTGGTAAATATGGGAGAATGTCAGGCTGGCACAGCTATGAATAGACGTTCCCTCTCCAGGAGCTGGAAAAGTGCAGCGAGATGCTGAGGAGAGATGCAAGTTCCAGCCCCAGACAGCAGCGTGGGCGGCCCCAGTGCCATCCCAGCAGGTGAGTGTTAGTGCTGCTCTGGAAACCATCTTCAGCTTGTACCCAAATTAACAGCACCATGGAGAACACATTGCCTCTACAGGCTTCTAGGGAAGCTTCAGAGACAGATGACAACATGATACCAAAATGAAGCCAAATGTATCTTATTTTTAAAAAAAGATATACTGTCTTAAATAGTTGAAGACTAAAGAGTCTCCTTAAAGCCATAGAAATAGTTGTGCCATGTGCCAGAGAAACATCCTAATAAATTCAGAATTTCACCTGTGACTCAGGATCACAGATTTGGTTGTTGGAGAACTTTAGTTTTGATAGTATGTTTTGTGTTCAGCAAGGAATGGTAAAGCAAGAGAGTTTGTGACTCAGCCTTGAGGGCACGGGGTGTATTTTGTCCCTAGAGCATGAAAGAGAGCCTCAGATACAAGGGCTATCAATATTGTCACTGGACACAATTCACTGATTTCATCTTGCTGGTGGTCTCTATCACAATTAACAAAATAAAACCATTTTTGAAAAAGGCCAGAAAAATCTAGGTACTTTATCCCCATTGAGGTCTTTGGGGAAAGTATCTAAGTATCATTAAAAAAAAAGATCATATTAAAATGATTTAGAATTTTCCTGTATTTGTAAGTGGGAGCAGTTTTTAGGGTAAGCCATTACTGAACCGTCATGGCAGGTTGGTGGGTCTGGGTCTTCTGGTTTCAGAGTGCAATTAATTTATAAATATAATTTGAGACACAGGCCAGTTGCAAAAATTACTCATCTGCCTCCTCATGGATGACCAGGCAAATTATGGTTTTATTTTGCTCTCTGAAATTAAATTGGTTAGCTGAAAACTGAGTGACTCATACTTTCTACAGAAAATTTTATCATGTTGTTTTCTGCTAATATTTTTCCCTCCTATTCCCCTTCAAAGGGTTTAACACGGCTGGACTTGGTGGATCTTTTGCCTTTTAGTTCAGTTCATGGAAAAAGGTGCAGACATCAGTTCTCCTGTTCAATCACCCAGCACATGGTGTTGGTATTTCCCAGGGAACATCAACAGCTACATGAATTCTCAGCCTTTCTGTAGCTCTGTGCAATGCCAAACTGAGCCCAAACTCTGGAAATGGCTCCTTGCCTCCATGCATTCTCTGGAAGGGGCTCATTCCATTAATCACACAGACAGATGGGCTCACATTTTGTACTATTATCCTACCTGACACTGCTTTCTTTGGCTTTCAAAGCATGACATTCATTATTGCTAATGCTCAGGGCATGGCAGGTATGCTGGACTTGTGTAGCATCCAGGTGTCTCCTTGAAAAATAGCATGGTCCTGAAAGAATCTCTATCTGCTCTACAAATGCCTTCCTTGTGATCCTCTCAGCCTTTTTCTTCCTGCTTATGTCTGGAAAGAAATTAAATTAAGGTTGTGAGTATCTGACCACATCATTTCTGAAAATGTTTCTGCCTGAAAGAGCTGTGTGTTTGCAGCACTTATTAGCATGTGCTGCATAATTGTGGGCATTGCCTCGACCCTGTGTCTCAATCAGCTCAGGTTTTGCTGCCTCAGAAGGTGACTTTTAACTTCCACTGGAGAATGTGGGGGCTCCAAAGGTGGAATATGCAGGTACAATTTAGGGCAGGTCTGACAGAAGCTTGATTAACTCTGAACTCTGGGACAGCATATTTCTCTGCTCCCAAGTGTTGTAGAGACCTAGCCTATGCACTGTTGGTCACAAATGGTTGTTTTAAGGTTGTTTAAAGAACTCTCAGATCATAATGTGACCTGGTGGGGGTGGGGAGATGGATGCACCAGCACACTCTTTCAAAAAAAAAAAAAAAAAAAGAGGTGAGAAAAAGCAATAACTTCAGTGTTAGGAAAGCCAGGTATCCACCCCTGGGAGGGATGATCTCTGTAATCCATTTGCTAACTCTCATGTTTCTGAGGACTCAAGCAGTAAACAACATGCTTGAGGGATGGCTCTTGGTGGAGCCTCTAGGAGTGGCACACCCAGTATGAGCTTAGCTCAGAAGCGAGGAGCTGCAAACCATCACAGACTACTAGCTTTTAGCTGAAATGAATGTTTTTTAAGTTGAAAATTGCTTCTTAGCCAGCCCTCTCAATCTTGAATATTAATACTTTTACCACCACCCTCCTTCCACTCCCAGAATCATAGACTACAAATTGTCTCATTTTGGGGGGCATGTTTGTAGGTGGTGGAAGTCACTGTTCTGGATTCCAAGCACACAGAAGCTCTTCCTTCAGCCAGACCTGCTACCAAGGAGCTTGATCTTGCCATACAACATGCTGCAGGGGATTTCCTTTAAAGACACACTGTCCTTCCTGAATGGGAAAAGAGTTCTCTCCTAAGTGAGCAAAACCAGCTGAGAGGAAATAAGATTACTCCACAGATAAGACTGCCAAACTTGCAGAAGACTGGCTGCAAAAACAGAGAGATATCAGAAAAACCCAGGGACTGACCTTGATTTTTTAAATCAACCTTCAGACTCACCTATGATGCATGAGTTTTACAGAATCCCATAAAAGATGTTCTTCCTTTCAATGAGAAGTTTATAGGAAGAGAACATATCTTTTATTAGAGCGGTACAGATAAACTCTGCGTACTCTTGAGAATCTCAGCTCAAGGTAGTGCTTTCCTGTCCTCAGACAGGGTCCATCTCTCAGTCTCTTTGATTAGTGGTGCACACAAGGTCCCAGGTGTGCCAGGCACAGCTCCTGCCTGGTGCCCATGCTGTGAGCTGTGACCCAGAACCATTCTGTTGGGAGCCACATGGGGGCTGTGGTGGCATTCCATTGCTCCTGGTGGCACATCAGAGCAGAGCGCACCACAACAGTGTTCTCCCCGTGCAAGAGAACACAGAGGGAAGCTTTCCTGTCAGAGGAAATCCCAGCTAGCTGATCACAGGAGGGCAGCAGCCTGTGACATCCTTCACAGCACTGATACCACACAAATGACAGAGAGAGGAGGATCCTCAGCGCCATCTGTTTTGACCGACTGTTCCACTCCTGTGTGCTGAATTACAAAAGCAGACAGAGCCCAAGGGGACTAATTAGTTCCCTCCAGAAGAGAGCTAGGAAGTGAATTAACATATCCACAAGCATGCACAATCAGAGAACCAGCAACCAGGTCAGGAAGCTGTGTTATATGACAGCAGAGATAGACCCTTCCCCATCTCTTTTTGCAGTGATATCCACCAGTCCTGTAAGGAAACAGAAACTTACAGCTGTTAGTAACACCAAGGTAGCACCATTTGCTCAAAAGAACAGATGCTATACTACAGTCTTTTTCTTTCTTATCAACCCCTCCTACCTGAATTAAAGAGATATAAAAATTTAGTCAGATCTCTGATTGCTATGAATGGAATACAAAGGCACAAGCAATAAGCAATAGGACATGGGGGTATGACCTCAAGTTGTGCCAGGGAAGGTTTGGGTTGGATATTATGAGAAATTTCTTCTCTGTAAGGATTGGCAACACTAGAACTGGCTGCCCAGGGAAGATGTTGAGTCAGCATCTGTGGGAGTATTTAAAAGCTAGAGAGATGTGGAACTTTAGACATCCTTTAGTGGTGAAGTTGGCAGCATTGGGTTAATTGTTGGACTCAGTCTTTTCAAACCTAAATGATTCCATGATTCTAAGTGATAAGCAGTGAAGGATGAGCAAAGCATCAAAGATGTGGGATTTCTTAGGAAAAAAGTATTACAAGTAGGGAAAACAGTTTTACTTAGCTCCTTGCATGAGAAGAGCATTTTAACTCTTCTATTGACTGATTCTGTAAATTGGAAGCAATACCCAGTAAAAATTGTGAGCCCAAGCATGGTGGGAGCTGAAGAATGAGGAACCATCAAGCAAGTTCCATGAGTTTTCATTGTGTTGTAACTGGTGAGCAAGCCTGTGAAGAAAAAATTATTAATCCCAGATGGAATTCACATTATTTCATATAATCTGGCAAAATACCAGTGTATAATCTAAACAGTCTGGGCCCTTGAGCATTTTTGTTACCTGCCCATCTGATGTACAGGTTGAAGGAGAGAGATCCAAAAACACTTTCCCTCCAAGATTTCTCTGCCCTGGATCTTCAGATAATCATGTTTACAACAGCAATTCAACTGTCTCTGTCTTACAACAACTGTTATAAGCAAAAAAAAAAAAAGTTGTGTATTAACATTTTTATTACACAAGGGTGCTGTATTGACCCAGATTAACTTTTTCTGCATTTTCCCTACTGATTAAAGAGTTTGAAAACTTTATACCCATGTGGTTGTTGTTTTCAGTACTATACCAAAGTTTCAATAACAACACACAGAGAAAGCTAATTTATAGAGAGTTAGCACCACAAGTTTGTTTCTTATATTTCTACTATTTAGAATTTATAAGAGCACTCCTTCTCTAGGAAAACACTGTATCTGTCTCCCCCAAATCTCATTTTGGTTGGTTTACTGTCTGATAATCATGGAAGACATTTATCACACCCTTACATTTTTTAAATACTTAGCTTTTTAGAAAGAGAAGCCTGTAATCCACAAGCTGTAAAAGCTGGTTGTATACTGAACATAAAGACTTTTGGGAGATAAATTACAATACTGAATCCCCCTCAGTATAAACACATACACACCCCCCCCACACACACACACAATAATAAGAACTGTAAATTATATTAAAGTTTGAACTGAATTAGTCAAATATAATTATCTCATATATGACAGCCAGAGACAGTCTTGTCATTCTTAGAAAAGTGAGAGAATTTCTACTCCTTCTTAGGCCAAAGAGGGAACTGGCTTCTGAATATGATGTGTTTCCAAGGCTAAGGGATTTATTTTTATTTTTTCCCCTACCAGGCACTGAAAGTCTTTTTTAGATGTAGCTCTACTTCTTGATTAAATCCAATCTCACAAACAGAAGATAAACCTACTGAGGGGGAAGTTAACTAAACAATTAGATACCTGGAAGTCTCTGTTTGATAGATACCTCAAGTTATTTTATAATCCTGAACTATTTAATGAAATATGGGGAGAAACAAAGGAGTCATTTTGTCTCCAGAGAATGGGAGGCATTCTTGTGAACTATTTACACCAAATTTTGAGCAAAATTAGTGGGAGTTAAAGACTCCCTTCAGCTCCCAGGAAAGCTCAGGATCTTGCAGTAAACCATAAATGAGCAAGAAGATAAAATATCTTCCTTACACTGTATTTCAGTGCATTTAGAACAGTTAAATATAGGCATATTGGCTAGATAGAATAAGAAATGCATGTTACCTCTGCCAGTGGAATGAAGACTGTCAGTTTGGCAGCTTCCAAGGGTATAATTTTGTACATGAACTTTTATCAAGAAAGTTTCCTATCCTAGATCAACAGTAGAAACAGTACACAGAAATACATGTAGTCTCCAGCATCTCTGTACTTTCTTATCTGTGTGACTCATCTCTCAAAATAGAAGATATTTTATGCCTCTGAGATCCTTGGGCTTTCTACTCTGAATTTTCAGCTTGGATGTCAAATACAATTAGTGTCAAACATATGATGGCTGGTTTTGAGACCATGAAGGTCCAGTCAACTGATCCCTAACTTTTAGTCAATTTTTTTCACTGGAATTGTTGGGCCTTTTACATCTTTCCTGAGCATATAAAGCTATTGGCAATTTGTGTAACAGAGGGGTGGTCAGGACCCTCAATGAGGTAACACAATTTATAGGGTACCTGTGTAGAAATAGATGTGAAGGCATGACCATAGCGATCACCAATTTCCAGATGTGGGGCCCTAATTTTCCTCTATATCTTTGCACCAGTCATAGCTCCTCCCTCTGGAGCCGAGAATTTATTTATTCCTGTAAGGTACTACATGTAATGCACATTAGTATATGAAAATGACAAATCTTGTAGAAAGAAAAAAGTGGTTGCAAGAAAATGCATTGATTTTCTACCCATTTCCTTCTTGTCATGGTTTAACACCAGTCAGCAATTAAGCACCACTCAGTTGCTTGCTCAATTCCTCCTGGTGGAATGGGGAAGAGAATTGGAAAGGTGAGGAAATTACAGGTTGAGATAATTTAATAGGTGAAAGAGATAAAGACAGTTTAATAGGTAAAGCAGAAGCCCCATGTGCAAGCAAAGCAAAATGAGGAATTAATTCACCCTTTCCCCTGGGCAGGCAGCTCTTCAGCCATCTCCAGGAAAGCAGGGCTCCATCAGCACAGTGGTTACTTTGGAAGACAAAATGCCACCACTGTGGACACACTTTCCTTCTTCTTGCCCAGCTTTATGTGCTGAGCTGGTGTCTCATGGAATATCCCTTGGATCACCTGGGATCAGCTGTCCTGGCTGTGTCCTCTCCCAGCCCCTGGGGCCCTCCCAACCTCCTTGTTGATGGGCTGAGGAGCAGAAGAGGCCTTGGCTCTGTGAGTAATGGAAACATCCCTGTGTTATCAGCACTGTCTTTGGCACAAACCCAAAACACAGCTCCATACCGGCCACTGTGAACAAAATTAACTTCTCCCAGTCAAACCCAGCAGAAATACATTTAAATTATCGTAAATATCCACTCATTATTAAGTGTCTTCAGCTCCTCAGACAAATCAGAGTGGGAAGGTTGGTTTTCAAGGGGTCAAATTCTTAGGATTTTTTTCACACAGTTACTCTCAAACTAAAATTTCATTACAAAACCCTACAAGCATTGTACTGTTTATTTTTCATTTCTGTTAATTAAAGTATGATCTCATTTTTTACTCTGCCTCTTTCATAGTCTTAATAAACTCATGCCCTGTGGTGCCAGTGACTTTAACAAATCAACTTCTCAACTATCCATCAATCTTTACACAGAGCATTAATGTTTTATTGTTCTTGTTCTGCTAGTAATTCCTTTGCTGATTTTTTTATCAAAAGTAATTTACAGCACTCTTCATCAAGATGAGCCTTTGCCAATTCTACATACATCATATGTGTGTTCTCTGCCACTTGGCCAATCCAGAAATTTGACTTATATCCTTTGCTGGTTTTAAATCAAGCCATATTAGGTATTAAATTTAAAAGGTCCTGTAGGAATTTCCTTAACCATTTATATATAATGAAAAATATTATTTAAGTCCCTTAAAATTCTGGAGGGTTTTCTGTAAAATGTTTTTGTAGGTAATTTATTTTAGTTACCACTGCATGAAGCATCTATGATCTGGAGTTTTTAAATAAAAAAACCAAACAGGTTTCTTAGTGCTTCCATATGATTTGTCACTATAAAACAATCACTTTGGAAATTACTAAGCTGATTCTGAATAACTTGAAAGCTGTTTAGAATCAATATGGATTAACACAAACACTTACCTGTCTTTTCATTTATTACCTATTCTACAAGAAGCAAAAGAGGTCTCTGGGACCTCACTTAACAGGTGATCAGCTTTGCCAAACATTGACCAAATAACTGGCATAAACATCACTTTCAATTCCTTCCTGTGCAATAGAGGTGAGACTGTTTCCTTTCTAACACATTAGTTTGTGTCTAATAAGATCCCTGGATAACTTTTTACTACAGGTATTCCTACAAGTATTGTATATTGTTGTTTGATTGGGAGTGATAGTAAAATTAATATTTATTAGATCTTTCCAGCAGTAATTTATAACTATTTGTTAAATGCTCAGAGAATAATTTATGTCTTTTTTTTTTACATTACAGCAACCAAAATGTCAGCTGGTTACACCCATCTGTGAATTTGAATGTACTTTATAACATTTTTAATGCATAAACATGCAATCAGTATTTGTTAACTTTTCTCAACTTAATATTTAAATTTGAATATAGTTGAAACATTATGTATCTTGGAAGTTTTTTAGAGCTGAAAGCAAGAAATTATCTCGTCCCTTGGCAGGGACATTGTAAAAATGCCCTTTTCTGTCCATCTCCCTGCTGTTTGAGAAATAGGCTGATTAGTGTTTCTTCCTTCAGACCCTCTTGCCAAAAAGCTTCAGTCTACAGAAGAGAGTTTCTTCTGGCAGTGTGTAATCCTTGAATTTTGAACAAGCTTGACATTTATACTATATAATTAGGAGTAGCAGCTATGTTGCTATGCTGCTTTTCCCATATGCTCCAAAAACGCAGCATCAGAGACGGCAAGTTCGTGACACCACGATACATTCAATAATCCACCTTCACTGAAACACAGTATTCCCTTCTCCTTTGTGTCAGACAGTTATCCATTTCCATTGCAGGGAGCACTGCCAGGTGGAGCAGCAGAGGAGCTGGAGAGCAGAGGCGTGTGGGAGAGCAGTGGTGCAGGGTGAACGCTCAGCCCACAAAGTGCAGCACGAGGACACAGAGTGGGCACACCAGACCAAAAACTGTGTTTGAGAAAGAAAAAAGCGAAGCAATTTAACAGAGAACAAACAAACAAGCGAACAAAAGCTAGCCTACACTGTAGCTGTGCACTTTTCTCTGAACGTCAGGCCTCTCAAAGTATTTTATTCAACAGAAATGGAAAGCAAAGCTGCAGCTTTGACCTACAGAGAGCAAAGACCTACAGATCCATATGCTGCCTCAAGCAGCAGCTGAAACCATACCAGTATCAGTCAGAAATGAGAAGAAAAGGAAATAAAGCCCCCATATCATTAAAAATCACCCTAAAAAACATTTGAAAGAACCTGCATGAAACCACACAACTTATCCATTAAATTATTCTGTTGTACATCAGAATGCATTTCTTTTATTTCAAAACTCTGCACAGATTTGCCACAAGGATAGTTATACATGATAAAAATATTCAAATCTCCAGTATTGCATCCAAACATGCTAAACCTTACACTGTGAAGACAATATTGGATATCTATTAAGCAAAAGTTTCATGGGGCATAAATCCTGGGGGAAGAGATAGGAATGCAAATTAGCTTGTTCAAAAATAGTCTCAATTATTCTTTAAAAAAGAATAAATTAAAAGTCCATGGTCAGTTCTCTTAAAAAAACCTGCTCCTCTCAAAGTATTATACCAAGGCCACAACTCAGATAACCTCAACTTTTAAATACTCCCTGAATGCAAAATACATCACTCAAGCATAACCTTGATGTGCAGCAAATGTATTTCTCATGAGCCCTTCGGCCTCCATACAACCCACTAAGTAAAAACATGATCCAAAGAAATAATTTTTTACCAGAAAAATAGAGAGTTCAGGGTATATTTGTAGCATTTGGATTATTTCACTCACTTTTACCACTACAATAATATTTTTTTTTTTTTATTTATTATAGCACTGAAGAATCTCAGCTCCTTTGGAGTGGCATTAACTGGAATTTGGTTTGGAGGACCTAAAACTTTTTCACATATTCAGGACTTGAAGTGAAAAAGAAAAAATAAGTAATTTAAAAGCTAAGATAGAAGGATTTTATTAACATCAGCTGCCCTTTTTCATGGCATACAAGGAAAGAGAGTAGGACTATGTTAAAGGCAAAATAATTAATCTAGCTTCCTTTAATATTCTCAAAGCACCAACAGGGTCTTCAATGATATTAAATGTTAGGGGAAATATATGTTTTAGAGCCTGCCTGTGCATAGAAAAATTGCTTTATTCACACCTCTGAGTATTGATGCAATCACAGCACTATTGTAGACTAATTACAAGATGAGAAGGAAATTGAATTATACCAGTGCAATTTCATTCAAATAACGTTTCACCAAGAATAAGTGAGATGAAGGAGAAGATTTAAAGATCATCCCCAGGAAGACCTTTTGTGCCAGGAGAAAAACTGTGTGCAGACCAAACCTTCAGTACATGGGACTTATAAAGTCTCATTAGTGCTCATTTTCCTTTTTTTTCTTTTAGAAAAATTAATGGAAGTAAATGCACATAAATGAAGATTTTGGTCCTAAAAGTCACCCTGATCTTTGAGAAAGCCATCTTCATGTCTCACTGCAGTATGAAGATGCTATTAAAGGAGGATAATTATTTTCATTAAGTCATATTATTTCATATGCTGTCAGTATCAGGACAGTCACAAGACTGTGCCTGCCTACCATCTCCCAGTGTTTGGCAGCTTCAGTGCTGAAGCACATCCTCTGAGCCTGCTGATATCCCCAGGGACAAGGTAGCACAGCTAAATACATAGATAAATAATTAAGGACACTGAAATGGTGGCACTGAGCTTTCTGAGACTGATGTAGGGTAACCAAAAAGTGACTGGTGTCTGGTAAGTGATGGGAATGCAGACTCAGGGACACCCTACAGTTTGCTGCAGGGTCAGGAATCTCACACACAGATCCAGATCCTTCAGAGACCCTCAGGAAGCCTTTGCGCAGAGAAAGAATGAAATGTAGGGCTCAGTAGGAAGCAAACCCCTGTGGCCAAGTGCTGGCAAAGGTCTTGAGCCCTAGGGACCACTCTGTTTTCTGAGAATTCCAGATACCTGCCTATGCCTCACTCTTGTTTCTCCCTCCCCCCAAAAAGGAGGGAAAGAGAATATGATATTTTGTCTAATGGCTATTGTGGGATGCTCTGGTAGAAAGGAGCACTTAAAAAGAAAACACATGTCAAATGTTTTTCACTGATTAGTGCTCAAAGTCTCACAGGACAGAAGAAAAAAGGGTTTGAGAAGTCTGCATCAGTCAACATCTAATTTATAAA
The DNA here is from genome assembly GCF_035770615.1 of Melospiza melodia melodia. Taxonomy (NCBI): domain Eukaryota; kingdom Metazoa; phylum Chordata; class Aves; order Passeriformes; family Passerellidae; genus Melospiza; species Melospiza melodia. Next base: position 66,872,232 of record NC_086196.1, read on the forward strand.
GGGGAGCTGGAAAAATTGATGGAATTATGAGTGGAATGAATAGCAGGGCAGAGAAAGTAGACTACAACAAGCCATCAGTGAGCCAGCAGTTAGAAAAGCACATTACACTGCTCTCACCACAATGGTCTGCGGAGGGACTGAGCACAGAAGTGCTGGAACGATCAGAAGGGGGTACAGTCCCTTCACCAACAAGGTAAATGGGAAAGAAAACACACAATTATTTCTCTCTGAGCACCTGTAGGAAACAAAGTAAACACAGCAGCAGGGAAAAATAAAAAAGCTGCAGGATTGCCTGTGAAAGCTGTGATGATCTCAGACTGTGCCTAGCCTCAGAGAGCACCTGCTGGGTGAATTGCTTGGGCTTTTATTAAAACTTCAATTAATGTAAACAGTTGTAATAATGGAACAAGAACAGAAAAATGGTTCTATACAGCCAATACACAGTCCAATCATCCTGTTTCCTTTCTCAAGCAAAAGCCTAATAAAAACAACAGTCTGCTTGGAAAGGAGGGGCTGAGGGTGCAGCAAAGCGAACCAGGACATGCAGGTGGTCAGACTCTGCATTTGGAGCACACAGGCTCCAAACCTATGTACAGGTTAAAATCAGTCTTAAATCAGTCATGTGGCCAAAAAGCCACCTCTCACTCTGAGGCAGTTTGCTGCTGAATGCAGCTGAACACAGCAATTTGCTGCTGAAATGCAGCTGAACACAGCTGTGTGTCCTGTGCTCCCATGGTATCTCCCTGCCACGACTATTCGGTGTGTTTTGTCACCAGGAACAGGGTCCCAAACTGCAGCAAAGGACCAAATCTTCTGGCAGGTCCTAAACAGAAGAGGCAGGCAATGCCTCTCCACATTCATTCACATTCCTGAATTGCTCTCCTTCTCTAGAGATATTCAGCTGAGAAAGTTCTTCCTGCAATAAGCTCTTCCTTTGTGGTCTCCTGCAAATAAAGCTCTGAAACGGGATGTCAGAGGAGCTGCAAATGTCACAGAGGAAACTATGTCACAGGCTAAAGAACTTGGGATGAAAAACCCTCCAATGTCCAAAGCTCCAAGGAAAACAGAAGCTTCTCTCTGCCATCTCCACAAAATACAGGCAAACAAATTATTTGAGACCTAGCCTAACTTTACTCATCAGCACAGGAGGACAAAACCCAGCTAAACAACTAGAAACATCAGACATCTGCCATATTGTGTTGTCCAGCAGAAGAAGGTGATCAAAATAAAAATATGTGACAATTTCAAGCAATCCATAACATGTTGGGGGATTTTTGTTAGGTTTTTCCCCAAAAAATATAAATATTAGCTGTTGGTTGCAAAGCCTAGTTATCAAAAAAAAAAAAAGCTTTATCTTTCCAATTCATCAACTAAACAAATTAATTCAAGGCAGGGAAGTAATTAAAATGCAAAATTAAAACAGAGACAATGTTCTTTGTGTTCATAGCCCCCAATGTGGATTGGAGTTAAGTTCACATGGGTTTATGCTGGCATGATCAAAGGGAAAAAAATTGTAATTAAAAGTGTGTATCAAATCATAAAGCACACACAACTGGGAACAGCACTACTCAATTTGTATGTTGCCCCAAATAAAATATTCAATATAAAACGTGATCAGAAATCAGTCATGCCATTAAAGGGCAAGACATAAGTATTATTTTTGCATCTCACTATGTCTTCCGCCCCAATTCATTAGGTCCTTTAATTAAGAAAAAAACAAACATAAACAAACAAACAAAATCCCAGTTTCAGTATCTTTCATACCGACATAAACGAAATTGGAGCTAAAATTCATTTTTTTCATTTAGCAGCCAAGCAGGCTCATGAAGCCGTCTCCCCAGTACCTCGGCTGGCAAGCCTGCAGGCAGTTTTTGGAGAAAATCAGGATGAATTTCATAGTGCTTGGCAGTGGCAGCCTTTCCAGAGCCCAGGAAGGCAGGACAGCTTCCTTGGGGCCGTGCTGCAGACCAGGAGTGGTGCTTCTGCCTTCAGGGGGCTCTCAGTGTAGGAAAGGAAAGATTGTCTCTCTGTCTTCCCCCACACCCAGGCACATGCTGAGATGAAGAAAACAAACCCTAATAAAGAGCCCAAACCCACTAGATTATCATGTGCTTTCTATGATATTTATATTTTTACTGTTTAATCCCTGTACACATTACAAGTTTGCAACACATATGTTAAAATTTAAACCTTAAGAGAAGCCACTTGGGTCAGTGTCACCCCATCTCTCTCTCCCAGCCAAACACATTTCAATTAAGAAGAATTTGACATTCAAGAGCTCTCACTGGGATTTATGTGCACAAAATTAATCTTATTGATGGTGCCACGTGGGCCTGTGGCACCATCCTGTCTTGATTAGGGTCACTCTTTAAAAAAATTAGCTGTTTTATACATGGCTTAACACTTGCTCTTCCCAACACTCCAGGGTAATATATTTATTCACCCCTCCTTCTAATTCAGCAATATTGGAAGAAGAAAAAAGAATATTAAGAATATCTTAGGGCAACAATGCTACTATATACCCTAAGTGCTATCCCATAGATGCATTTCAATGTTCCATAAACACATGCATGCATGCTTCTGCCATTAAAGATTTCATTTTATGTCTAAACTTTTCTCAAGATTAACCATTCCCACGATGGTTGAGCAGTAAATATAAATATCAGCTGAGCCCAGTTCTGAAGTTTCTGTTGCATTTTTACATCCAAGATCTTGGCTTGCCAATCACACATTTCAGCTGGATTGTAAATGTGGCTAATCTAGCCTGATGTTATCCAAAAGAGCTGTGAGTAAACTGGAAAAGGGTTTTTTTTAACATTTTTAAGAAATCTTATGTAAGCTGTAACTTTCCTGCATGCATGGAATTTATAAAGTGCTGTGGTAATTATTGCTGTACCTAAAATATAATGAGACAAAAGCAGTTCAAAGTCAGAACTGGTGCAGGTGAAACCATCCTCTTGAACTTCATAAACCTTTACAGGATGATCCAAAGCTGGATGATTAGCAAACAACTGCAACAGTTCTGAAATTTGCTGTGAAAGGCAAATGCTGCTCTGTATTTTGGACATGGATTATGCTGAGAAACCATCCAGCCTAATCCTTCTGTTGCTGTTACGTCAAATGCACTGCTGCTAGCTCAAACTTAGTGCAATTTCCTTTTGCTGAATCTGAAAAACATCTCAAGAATTAAATCCATGCAGGAACTCTGAGCTCCAACTAGCTTAAGTGCACAGCATGGAATTGCACCCATGGCATTGCACAACAAAGAGCACCGAGCACTGAAGAAGCCCAGGAACCTCTGACCCTTGCCTTTCACAGCTGTTAAACTACAAAGCTAACAGGTTTGGAGGTTCCAAACATACAGAACCACAGAAAAGTTTTGTAAAGGTGAAATCCTTGTTTTCTTACTCCCTTCTTCAAAACAGAGGTCTTAATTCACATTACACGACAAAAATCAACAAATTAATTTTTTTTCTATTTCCAAGTCATCTGTTTCTTCTGGTTTTCAGCAGCTGTGATATATATAATCATAAAAAACAGAGTTCTTCACATCACAGATGAAATTAAGAGAAATACCGTGATAAGTACTTTGAAAATGAAAAATATTTTTTTTTTTATTTTGTCTGTAACTGAAGAAAAAAGGGATATTCCGGGAGACAACATACTTGAAAGCAATATGCAAGAACATATTACTTTATAAGGGACAGATATGCCTGTAAAACTTATTTCTCCTAAATAGCTTCAGCTTCTAGGCATAGCTGGACTTCCTCTAGAACTGAAGTTCATGTCCCTGTCCATAGTGACATTGAACCACTTGGAGATAAGAACATATCCATGCAAAAGGTGTCTGCTACCATGAGAAACAAAGCATAAAGTGAGCAGTTTAGAAAGGTTGCCAGGGAAGCAAATATGTAAATGGGGAAATAAAATAGGTTTAATCAGCAAAAATTCAAAAAATACGTTGCAACACTGAACATTTTGTCTCAGGGAATGGCCTGGTACACCTGTAGAGGGAGTGCAAGGAGTCTTTCTCCCTTACCTGGCTTCTTAGCTGCAGAGCTCCTCCCTCTGATGCAGCTGTTGGTGCCACTTGTAGAAAGAACTGGACAGAAACCTGTGGGGTTTAGTGTATTCCAAAACAAGCCATATGCCTAAATGCTTTCCCAAATGGCTCTCCTGGTCTCAAAAGACTATCCTGTACTTGCTGACAGCAAACACTGAGCTACAGATGTAGTACCTCAAATAAAGGGAACCACTTGATGTTGGGCCAATTCTCACTGGATGAGGCTGAATGAAAATAAGAACAAGATTTATTGTTTTATTGCACCTGATGTTTTGTTGGAGACCTAAAAAAACAGTACAGCCAGGTTTCACATTCCATGGCAATGTTTTATTGAACTAATTCATCATTAGTCACTTCTCTTAACAGTTTGAAGAGGTGTGTCGCACTCACTGTGACTCATAATTTGCATATAAACATATCCCATCTTGAAATTTCACTGCACTTCCTCTGCAGCTCACTTCACAGACTCTTGGCTAGAAAACAGCTGAATTTACCAATTGATTGGGACCAACAGCAAGGACAATGATGATGAATCCAGGAAAAACTCCAGAGTGGCAGCAGCAATTGAATAAACAAGTGGATGTTATGGAGTTTTGGGAATTCTTGACCTTGTGCTTGGCAATGGAATTGCTTTGTGCATCTCTTGGGCTTTTATAGGAACAGCTAAAGATCAAGCACCATACACCTCTTCAGCAGAATTGCTGCTGTCATTTCATGTGCAGTACAACCAAGAAAGAGAACTTTGGGTTTCCAAAGAAATTCTCTGTAGTTTTAATCTGTTCCCATTGCCTCTGAACAGAACTGGGAGTTTCACTTTTCCTGCTGTCATCACATTGCGCTGGTTATTTATAGTGGTTCATCTGCACCAGCAGTTGAATGAAATATCAAAACTCTGAGCCTCCATGTCACTGCCATGAAAGCTTTTCATTATGATAAATCTTGTCAAAATTGCATGCCTGGGCAATGTAAGATGATATATGGCATAAAACTTTGTTCTGGGGTTCTTTTCTGCTTTTAAGGTGTTTTCTTTGGTATTTTCTGCATCACCTTCAAACTGAAGCTTCTTGCTGAAAGGAACACAATCCAAAGAAATATTAAGTGCTAATAGGTATTGCTCTTTGTTTATTGTTACTCACATTGCCTGCTTCTTACTTCTTCTTCTTTTTGTTCTGATTGGTACTGGGGGAAGCATTACAAAAACTTGGTGTTGTTATCCTTTCTTCCTTGCTTCAGTTGCCTTTATATACCTAAACAATGTGTCTGAACATTATGCATTACTTTTAAAGGGTTCATAAACAGACACAAAAAGAAAAAAAAAAAAAAGAGGAAAATAAAGCTACACCTATTTAGAGAGCCCCCTGTGTTGAAAATGTGGGTTCAGCAAGAAATGTAGAACAAAGACTGCAGTCTCTCAAAGTATTAATATTATGGCAGTAAAACCACTTCAGAATTGTGCTTGTATGCCAGATGCAAAAATTATTCCTGAGTTTTAATTTACTAAATTAAAAAGGTGCTTTGGGGTTTTGAATACAATATGGGATCATGGATACATGTGCCATTTGTGTACAGTAAGGCATCATGGCCCAGCTGTTCAGAAAAAAAAGAAGAATGAGGGAGTCCTTGCTTAGCATTTATAGTCCTTTCCCAGCAGATAAAACTTGGGGCAAGTCAAGTGATGTCAGAAGGTTGAATTGGCTCCACTTAATTTGATATCAGTGTTCAGCTAATGCTCTGTTTGATTTTCTGTGACATTAGGGTCTCAGATGAAAGCTGAGTTGCCCAGACTTGGAGTCTAATCAGCACAAACAACACTGCAGTCACTAAAGAGAGCCAGCAGCACATCCATAGGGTGGTACACACCACGGAGAAGTGGACCTGTCTCCTTAGACTGCTTCTCTCCACCTAATGATTGCAGAGGAGATCTAGCATGACTCAATTCCTGACACAGAGACCTCAGCTAAATTGGTGATGGTAGGTAGGGTGAGCAGGAGTGGAAATGTCATTGCCTCTGGAGTGCCAATCTCAGAGGGAGTCAGGTTTCATTTAACAGGAGTGGGGAAATCTTTTTAGAAGAGTGGAGAACTAGAGAAAAATAAAATTCTGGCCAGGGCACCACTGTAAGCACAGGAAGTCCATCCAATTGTCTCTGTCCCAAACACTATTCAATCTTTCTCTGACAAATCCAGATGCAGAGAACTAAATCTGTCTCACAGAAAGCCAACAGAAGTGTTGTAATTATCATCAATTAATTCAGAATTTTATTTAGGAAACCAAAGTATGAAATGACAACCAAGGTATAATAAAGAAGTTTTGAGCAGCACTTTCAATGAGGAAGCAGTGTTGAGCAGGGCTTTAAGCAACCTGGTGCAGTGGAAGGTGTCCCTGCCCATGGCAGGGGGGGTTGGAACTGGATGGTCTTTGAGATCCCTTCCAACCAAACCATTCTACGGTTCTATGCTTGAAAAACAAAATGAAAGGGTGGTTGAAGCAGAGAACAGGCATTAAAAGAGCCCTGAGGTACGAAGCAGAAGACAGAATGATAAAGCAAGAGCATATGTGAACAGATGAGCACTGGCAGAAAAAAGAGGAGGAGTGGTTTGAAGTCAAGGGATCACTCCAGACTGACACTCAAATTCTAAGATCAGAAACTGCCTTCTTATTTTGCCTTGGTAACCAGAAAAAAAAAAATTCAGGTTTCCACAACTTGATTATCACAATCTAGAATCAAGTCAAGCTTCTTAATCCAAATAGGCCATGCTTTATATCCAGAGTAGAATGAACAGTGCACAAACTGCTTGTTGAATAACAGATTGTGAGAAGGCAGGTCTGATTCCATTGCTTCCATTATTACCTAATCTCTAGAAAACAGCTAAATAGCAAGACCAGTTTCTCTAAGGAAGCATTTATCACATTGTGTGATCTCATCTTTGAATCATGCAGAAAAGATGTGGGAGTACATTTTTATTGGTATCACTAGCAGATCCAGCTCGGGTTTCACAGGATTTTCCTAGAGCAGCATTTCAGTTCCATTAGCATTGATTAACCTGATATTAACTCAGTATTTACCTGTCACTAAATGAGAATTCTTACATGCCTCATTTAAAGATCACATCATCTCAATTTTTCATATGGTTGAACTCTTCTTGCCTTCTGAAACATTAGATATCGTGTGTCATCTCTTGCTTTACTGACAGTCAACATTGCAAATTCAAATGAAGCAATGTCAAATTATATCAGTTATGAATTTGGCCAAGGTTAAGAGTAATTTAAAATTTCCAAGCTGTCATAGAGCAGGCAACAATTGTGCAGCTGAAAGCACTACCACAAAACCCACCAGCAATACGGGGAAAATAATTAGCTTCACCTGCTTATTCTGGATCTAAATAAATGCACTTACTGGCTGGGAGTGGTAAGAAGAGCTTCAAATCTCAATGTGTTCTTCTTCAAATAGTCATGGAAAAATAATTTAACTCTGCTTTTTTATTTATTTTTTCTTTTTTAAATAAGGATTTCTGCCTTAAGGGGCTGCCATAAAATTAGTACCTTGATAGGCTTCAAAAAGTGGTAGCAGATCACCAGTAATTGTTATCAGAGAGCCTTATGGTAGATATATTCAGAATTATCATACAGCTTCAATTTTAATTTAAGAATTCCAGAAGGAAGAGTTATGCCATATTGCTACAAGAGGCTAATCTGGTCTTCTTTCAACTGAATAAAATCTGTGTTAGGCTGGTATCCTGACATTAGAGTCAGGCTCAATGCTTTAAAGGGAGAAGCTTTTTAAATATCATTATTAAAGTCCATTAGGGTTTTATGGTGAATTTCATTCCCTGCACTTGTTCAGAGCCACATCTGAGCTCCTTAAGCCCTTCATTTTTATGTGGAATGAGCCCCTTCCTTTCTGTATAAAGCAGTAGCACTGCAATATGAAATTCCCTCTTGTGGTATTTTTTGTAGCCAGACACTGAACAGAGAGAATCCAGCACTGTTTTCATTTGCTGTTATTTTCTGTGCCACACAGCTTCATAAAGTTAACCAAAGCAAAACTGATGACATGGAATCCTCTGACATTTCAGGTGTTTTAAACTGTTAAGAGGGACCAGTATTTGCAGCAAAGGCAAACCTCCAGGGAGAAACAGTCCCAGCATCTGAGATGATAGATTTGGAGCCAAATAGCACTTTCCAGCTCCTGAGCCTGACTGCAAGTGAGCCAGTGGCATCTGGACTCCTTGTCATCCTGAGACTCAGATGTATTTGAGTTGCAGAAAGGGAACACCAGGCAATGTGACTGTGCTAAGCTCAACTTATTGAGGGAAGCGAGCAAGGGATGAGCTTTGGCTGAAAAAGCCCTTCACTCATGCACACACCTGTCGCAGACATTTTTTCACAGAAATCCTTTCTTTCAGATTTCTGCGTCTTCTGGAAGGCAGAGGCTTCAGAAGAGAATGTAAACAATTGTTATCAGCTGCCGTGGAATGCAATAGGATGCACCTGATTGGCTCATGTTCCTATGTTTATAATTAAGGGCCAATCACAAAGTGCAAGCTAGGGACAGAGTCCCTGGACACAACTTTGTTATAGATTCTTTCTTTCTATTCTTAGCTTAGCAAGCCTCTGTAACTTCTCTCTTTATTCTATTTAGTATAGTCATAATGTATTATATATCATAGATCAATAAATCCAGCCTTCTGATCACAGAAACAAGATTCACCGTCTCTCTCTCACCCTCAGCGACCCACTCAGGTCGCTGTAATACACGCCAACCAAGACTAACCCCAGTTACCACCCAAGCAGGCTGGCTCAGTCTTGCCTGGGGCAGCACAGCACCCCACTGCATCCAGACCTAGGGTCAGGCTCTGTTCAGTGGCTCAGAACCAACAGTTTCACTCTGTGTCCCCGTCCTTCTCATCCATTCCTCATCCGGGGTGGGTGCCTGCATAGCAATGCTTCCCTGGATCTCACCTGAGGGTTTCACAGCCACTATTTGGCACAGGCTGCCAGTCAGTACCCAGCAATATCCCTGTCCATCTTCCCAGCAGTTTCAAATAATGCGCTTGTATAACATGTTGATCCATGACCATGCCAAGGCTCAACACACCCTGTTCCTGTTTGCACTTTCTTGTCAGCTATTACTCACTATACCCAGCTGTGAAACTAAGCACAGTCATGAAAGCACAGTGACAACCAGCTTTGCCCCTTTTCCCTCTTGATCTTCCCTTTAACAGTCCCTCTTCTGCATGGCAGAATCATTCATAGAAGTAAATCAGGAAATCAGAACAAAGATGTTCCTGCAACACACTCCTGACACCAGTCAATTTGTCTTACCCAGATACACCTCACACATCCAGACTCAGAATGCCTGTGCAAACAATCAAAAAGCAGCAGATCATCTACCTGGTGCTAAATCAAGCAAAATCTGATCATGTACCTCTTCCTAAAGCAAGTTCCTGTGCAAACCCCACCAAACATTGTCCCAAGAAAGTTTTCAAATTTGTCCCTCTTGGAGTAGGGATTTGACCAGATGTCCTCCAGAGGTCCTTTCCAACGGTTTTGCTGTGATATATGATATGATATGATCTCACTTCTACACAAGCTGTTTGCTGCTGACTTTGCTGCCTCTATTCTTTCAGTAGTGGAACCCTGAAGCAGGCCTGAGGCAATTTGCATGTACCAGGACAGAGAAATCCACAGCTGGAAGAGTCACCAGGAGAGTTTTCAACATCTCTTCAAAGTACAGGGTGGAAACAAGCTTTTGGAAAATATGTTTTCAGGGCACCTATTCATTGTAATAATTGAAAGTGTCACTGATAATGAATTACTGTTCTTGCTACTGGCCTAACAAGCCTTTTTTTCTATGGGGTTGCATTCAGCAACTGTAACATGTTGATTCAATGCTGCAACATACTGAAAATAAAAGCAGTGTTGATGCAATGCAAAACCAATCTATTCATCATCCTGACATCCAACAAATAACTTTTCTTCTTTAATCTGGAAATTGTGGCTGTTCCATGTTTTGCTAAATCATAGTATTGCTATTCTACAGAGGGTCCTTATTGTTCAGCTTTAGGGTTTGGAGATTTTTCTTTTCCACTGGTACATATTTCCAGCTTTCTCCTCCCATGTGCTATTCTAACATCTCCTTTACTTGGGAACATGAGCCACATGAGCTACTTACAGCATGTAGATCACACATTTGTTATTATCTACAGTTCTCATGAACTGTACCAGACATTAAAAAATTGTTCTCCTCAAGGACTAGCCAGGATAAAACCAGCACTACCTAAAGAGACCATCAAGTCAGGGCTGGAAATCCTTCAGGGATAAGAAACTGTATCAAATGATTTCAACAGACTGCCTTTCATCTGTCTGCTGGTACTCCTCATCAATACCAGTGAGATGTAACATTGATTGAAGCAATTTTCCCTTCATGCAAATGATCTATGTGCAGATTCTCTATTAACTACTAACTTGCTGCTTTTTGAGATATGAAAAAAATTACTTCTAGGATAAATCAGACCAGAGATTCCCTGCTAAGTATTTGTCATACAATTTCACTCAGCATTCACTGTTTATGCTTATTGCAGCTGTGCAGCTTCCACAGGATCCAATTCACACACCTTACTCAGCAAACCCCAAACATTTTCCATGGAGCATTCAGCTTGCTGAGCTCAACCACAGCACCTTTCCATCTCTCATTGCTAGGTTTCCTTCACCAATGGAAGAAAGGACCAAGGAAAATGTCCAGCATACTCATCTGAAGCTAAAGTTCATGTTCACAACTCCAATTCAAAGTCATGTCTTTTTACAAGCATTAAATGCAATTTCCAGTCCATTGGAATTAGAACGACCCTAGGCCAGTTACATTAGAAAAATAAATATTTGCCAAGAGTTGCCAATGCAACAGTATGAGAACATTAACATCACCAAAGATATTCAATTAGCTTCTAATTAGAAATATGATTTAATGTTTTACCACCCTTTTTTGTTTCCTTTTTAAAACATCCATATGTTTGGCATTTTGTTAATAAGAATATGAACAAAAATGAACAGAAATTAATTCTGGGTCCATGGCTTAGATACATAAGGAGATACAATTTTTTTTGTTTCAAGTGTAAGTCATTTTTAAAGCTTCATTTGTCAAGTAAAAACCAGTAATGTACATTCAGAATATAACCTGCCACACAGCTTCATTTTTAGTAACTAATGCTAAATATCTCACTAAAGAATCCGGTAGAAAAGACTTTTGCCAGAAAAATGACATTAAAATTTTTTAAAAGAGAAAAATTACTTCAGAACAAAATATTTCACTTCAGAAACATTGCCAAAGAGAAGAGCAAGAGGAAGTATCCTTCTAATATTTCTTATTATTAATTTTCCTCACAGATTTATCTTTTAGGTTGCACATTGTGTCACTGTTGCAGCATAATCTTTTGCATCATGGAGAAGCCAGGTATATCATGGAATTCTCTGGTCAGAATACATGAAGAGCAATTCAATGGAGCTTGAAATCTCTGTCTTATCATCTAAGAAAAGACAACCATGATTCCCATTATGCACTGTAGCAGAACTTTTTAATTAAATGTCTTATTATCAGTTCAAATACTGGCCTATGCAACGATTTCTATTTTTGAAAGAAAATAATAAATGCAAGTGAGATACTTGTGAAAACAATTTCTGTCAAAACCCAAAATTTTTCTACAAAATAGCAATATTGACTATGAAAAACCCCCACACTCAGACTATTTGGAGCAAATGGAAGTAAACACAAATAGCTACATTGGTTAGGGAAATTATTTACATATTTAACTTTGCCTTTGTGGTCCTCAACTATTCTATTTCTCTTGTCAAGGCTGGATTTCATGGCACCAGAACAGTGGCAGAGAAGAGCTGGGCTACAGCTTCCTCTGACACTGTGCAGGCAGAGTGAGTGACACAGTCACCTTTAAATAAATATTGCTGAGGAACCTTTGAAATATAGAAGCAAGATAAAGCAGGGAACTTTATTAAATGGAAGTTACCTTCTTTAGCCTCACACTTCTGCATGCAATTTCATTGATTTCTGTGGGATTGACTGCGTACATCTGGTTTGTAAGAACCTCTGGCAGATAACCTATGAATTGGAAAAAACCAAATTAGCTGTCTGAACTGCAGTTTTGCACTCAAAGCAAGTTATGTCTCTGCTTGCCATCTGCCATAATTATTATTGTTTCTTCTGAATGTTCATTGCATTTGAAATGTCTCTGAACAACATTGTTCTTACTAGTTATAAAATGATCCTTATAATGGGTTTACCAAATTGTTGATTCAAAGCTTTTTCATAAGTCAGCCACAGAAAACAACATGTTCCATAAATAATGCATTTTGCAGAGGAGTAGGGAGAAAAAGTAACTAGAAAAAAAAAAATTTCTTGCTTCTTTTACGTGACTTCCTCACCTCATTTCTCTCAACTCTATTGTCCATAGTTGATTCAAAACTATGACATTCCTATGCAAGAAGAAAATATCTGCTCAGTGTCAATTCTCATATCTTGAGTACTACAGTGAGTGAATTTTTGATGCCCAAGTTCCCAGAGTTCTGAGATTATATTAAAAATTAACAAACTTTTTGAGATAAATGGAGAGAGTGGAGAGGCTTGAGAATAAGCCTCACACATTTCCTCATGTTTCAGAGAGCTGAATGCTTTTTGAAAAAGAATTAATGATTTTTACTGACCCTGGAGGGCTTTTTCGAAGTGTAAGTCCATTCTGACAATTTTTTGTTGCAGGAGTTTGATTAGCAGTGCTTCACAAAAGAGCAGTCAGCTATTTAGGGTGGGTCTCTAATGCAGTTCAGAGCCCAGGTCTCATGGCATTACGTCCTGGAAAGGCACTTTTTCCATTCCAGACAAAGGAATGAAATTCTCTGCATTACAGAACATTCTGCTGAAGCAACAGCCTCTCCTTGACTGCCTTGTAATGGGCTTTGGAGGGTGATTTGTCTTGGGCCAGGACGCAGGGCAGGCATAAAGTGCTGCCCGCTTCCATTAGCAGCCCACGGGGTCTGGGAGAGCTGCCTTGGGCAGGAACAGCCAGGACAAAACTCTTCCAGTGATGGAAAGTGCATCAGATTTTAAAGGCTTTAGGAAGCAGGAGGCCAGGAAGGGCTCCCTGGGTACTGAAAACCCCCCTGTAAATCCTGCGTGTGTGCTGCAGCACACAAGGAGCCATCCCCCACCAGCTGCAGGGCTGGTTCCCCTGGGCACTGCCAGAGCCAGCACTGCAGCACCACAGCGGCCATCCTGAGAGACCCAGCTGAGCCACGCTCCTCCTCAGCAGCTCCCCTGGGCTCCTCAGGGCTCCCTGCTCCCACAGGTACTCCCAGCTGGAAGCCAGGGCCTGACAGAGTGCTGAGAATCCGCATTTCCGTCACCTTCCCTTTCCATTTGGGTGACCTGGCACACCCAACATGGATGGATGTGGCAGCCTGCGCCCAGGTTATCAGCTCTGAGTGCTCCCAGCTCCTCAGCATATGAAGAGTTCAGCAAGGCCCAGCTCTTACCAAACCCTGCCTTTCTTCCAGCAACAGATGCTTTCAATTTTTCCATGATCAATACCCTTAGATTGCACACCTGAAGCTAAGGTTGGTTATTTCAGGATACAGGAATTGATTTGCATAAATGTCTGCAGATACAAAAACACTGCATGATTTAGGTTGGAAGGGTCCTTAATGATGATCTAATTCCAGCCTTGCCTTCCCTGGGCAGGACACCTTTCACTGGCCCAGGTTGCTCAAGCCCCAAGGCTCCATCCAGGAGCCAGGGCAGCATGTACTTCTGAGAATCAACAGCATTTCACCAATAAAGCAGCTGTAACTATATCTCACAATAAAGTAAACTTCAAGTGGAAGGGGGCTTTATTTTTATTTATATGACTTTGAAGAATTAAAAAATTTAGAGATATCACAGGATAATTCAGGTTGAAAAGCACCTCAGACAAAAATATAACAACCAGCTCAGGGATTTAAATTTTTGTTTGCAACTGCAGTGAATATTTTTTAAAAAGTTTTATTTTTCCTAGTCTGTGTCTCTAAAATTTTTGCTTACTTTAAATAAGGTAGGAGACAGATATAGAAGCTTACAAAAAGTAATGCACAATGTGGGAGAGAAGCCATGGTGTGCAAGCCAGCACTTTGCTAGGACAAGCCATGTCTTGCTTGGCAAATTAACTGTGTTGAACAAAAGTTGTCTTTAAACAAGGCTCCTGGAATTTTGCAAAGAGATAATGCTGTGCTATCCAATTACAAATGGTCACATTGTCTACAAACATGGCCAACAAAAGGCATTAATTTTCCAAGGGGGAAATTAATGTCCAACTATGGCAGAACCATTCCCTTGCCTTCACTGTCACTACATGAAATAATTGATTTGGACAGATTCAAATGTGGTGTGGGGGAAGAAGATCCCCAACACAGAAGAGAGAAAATCTTTGCCTCAGACTAGCAGCAGTTACTCAGGCATCCACCTTACTGGTGGGAGACTGTTCCCAGGGGTTAAAATGGAAACATTTCTTGGTAATTACATTAAAAAGAAAATATTTGAAGCCAAGCTGATAATGTTTACTTTCAAAGTAATTAATGAATATTTGTTTTCAGGGACTTAAACTGTTTCTTAAGAGTGCTAAACAATTTTACTGTAACAAAAAATAGATGAAACAAGGAGATTGTTACCATAGTACAAAGATATTCACATAATTGTTACTTAATAAAAATTCTGCAAAAAAAAAGTGTGGATTGTTGTTGTATGCATTTAATACTACCATGGGTCTTTAAAGAAGGCTTTAAAAAGCAATTTTTGCAAAAACAAATTGCCTCAAGGACCTTGTAGTTTTAATGAACCAGCTTAATTATGTTCCTTTTATATCTAAAGATGGGGAGTGGATTAAATATTCAAGTATAAGAATCTAAACATATGAAATTAGGTGCTTCCATCCACTTTGAGATGTGCAGCATCTTCACAGACTGTTTATGACCAGACAAAATCACTGGATTAAAAACTTGGAAATGTAGAAAATTTGATGGGATTATTTCATTTAATATTTTTCTCTCTTAGTTTTTGTCTGTTTTTATGTTTTGACGCAAATAGCAATAAGAGATTATGAGATTCTACACATTGTGTGTGACAAGTTTGCTTCTAAGGAGCTTCTTGAGATCAAGATTGTAATCTCCTGAAAAAAAATAATTTGTGCCATAAAAATATCTAAACAGAATCTTAGTGTTTGGTGCAAGTTACTCTCATTAACAAAATTTTTTGTTTGAATTTTAAAACAAGATTTTTGCCATTTTCCTTTCTTTTCTCCCTGTAACTGGGTTTGGTTTTGGAAGCTGATTCTTTCATATTTGTGACACAGAAGTCTTCTGAAATCAAGAAATAGTTTGAGTTGGTTGCACACAACAGGGAAAATGGCTGAATACCTCCAGGAGAGCTTAGCCTAATCCCTCCTCTTTTCTTCCAATTCTCCCTTGCAAGGTGAAGGAATCAGAGAAGGAGATGCCAAGCAGCTTGACAATCACCATGTGTTGCACCCTTGAAGTTACACAGTCCCTACAGATCTAAAACAAGGACAGTTTCTTGCTGAAGGTGATTTCCAGAGTGCCTACTAATTAATTAATTTCTGTACTACCTCAGGTATTGACAATGAAAGAGTTTTTAAATTTTTTTTTCTGATGTGGGTTGTACATAGCCTATTAACATCTTTGTTTATTTCTTCTCAGACTTTTGTTGTAATATTTTCTAAAAATAATTAAATAAACTCCAAATTTAATTTTAAAATAGCAATCCAAATCACTTGCAGCAAATTCAATGGCAGTGACAAATGAAGCACACAGTCTTGAGCATAATTATCCAACTTTTTATACTCACCTTAATGTCTTTTTTTGCTACTGAGACGTCATTGAAAAATGTTCATTTAAACATGAAATTTAATGAATTATAAAATAAATATATATAAACCTAAGACACAAAGGTAAACAACCTCATGTCTGCTATGGTCTGGAAACGATGGATGAGAAAAATCAAAACTCAGAAAGGAGTCACCTACTTACAGGTAATAATTCTGAAGGCAGGACACTCAGATATTGGAGACTTCTTTTTTAAAAATCATTTAAAAACGTACTTTGTTTTAATTCAATAAGCTACTTCAAGGTAACTTGCTAGAATAGGAGTGTAATAAAATACAGCTCTAATAAAGCAAATAAACCCTGAGAAAAAGTTAAACCCAGGAGAAAAATTGCCATCACTATAATTAACTAGAAATACAGATCACAACCAAGATGGGAAAGTCTTTTAATGAATCCTTGGTCTGACCATCAGCTGATGAATAGGAAACAACATTGAAATAAAAAAAAGATGTATTGATTTACACCTACTCGGAGTCAGCTGTGGATCTGACATGATAGACAAGTCTGGTGGTGGAAAATTGAGTCAGAGCTCAGTGGTGACAAATATGCAGAGACAGGATAAGCAGCAAAACCCAGATTGATTGTACCTAGTCCATGATAAAAGACCTAAGGCTTGGATCAGTTAAAACTGGACCAGGACATTATCTACTGAAACATGGTAACCATTTAGTCCTGCCTCTTTTTTTAGATTTTGTTTATAAAAACATTCTTTTAAGTAGATGTATTCTTAGTAGAATATCACGAGTATGGCTACACTACTGTGGATTCTAGAGAAGCCCCATTCCCAAGTAATAGCCCAGAGTGAGTCACAAAATCAGAGAATATATTGAGTTGGAAGGGCTCCACAGGATCATGAAACACATCTCCTTGCCCTGCACAGCACCATCCCCAAGAATCACACCAGGTGAGTCCTTTCCATCTACTTGTCATTGACAAGTGCCTTATGGATATGAGGAAACACATGCTCCTGTTCCCCACTGAAATCTCTGGGAGTTTGGCCTTGATCAAAGGTTAGGAGCTGTGTAGGCAGGAAACAGTTTGGGGGAGAGTTTACCCATGAATAAATGACCCTCTGAACTCCAAAGAAAAGCAGACCAAAGCTGTGGGAGTGCTCTTGCACATCTTTCAGGTGATTATCTCCAGCAACTCTCTTCTGTTTTTCACATCCAGCCCAGAAATCACCCTTAATGCCTGAGGCACACTATTTTAAGGGTTCTATTGAATTAATAGATAAAAGATCACATGAGGAAAATATATCCTGGCATAAGGACAATTTCTAGTTCCCCTGCTGCCAACTGAAGCAATGCAAAGTTCAAGCAAAACAGTCACTGCATCACAGTGGCTTCTGCTGCAGGAACAACTCAACTGTTGATGCAAGAGGTACTGAATCATGGCTTTGAGTCCAAAATATTTAGCAGAATGGGCACTACAGTCAAATTACTTTCATATGCTGGCTTTTAAACTGTGGTAGTTCAGCAGAAGTATTCAGACAGTAAATATGCTCTCTGAAACAAACTACTTAAGTCATCCCAGACTACAGTTGTGCCTGATAAAGGAGAAGGATCTTAAAGCATGCACTAAAGATCTTTAGATAAGGCTGCTCTAGTCTGAAATGTCCTGATAAGTTTGCTGGCAGGGAAGTTGCTATAAGGCACAATTCCACTGAGTTACAGAATAGCTGATGGCAAAGCCTCTAAACAGAAAAATGAGCAATACATATATTTAAAGATGTTTGGCTGTCTATTTCTGTTTTCTGTTATCTCACTGATACGTAAGGTCATTACCCACAGAAATAACAGTTACAGACTAAAAAATGCATAGATCACAATAATGCCCAGACCCAAAGAGGAATATGATTAACAAAATCTAATCCAGTTGCTTCTGATAGCACAATATGCAATAGATCTTTATGGATAAAAATAGCAGTTAAAATTTTCCATAAAGGATGCTCTTCAACATAACCACAACCAAATATTAGTCTGCTTCTCATTTGGTCCTAATTTCCCTGTTCAGAATAATTTTCTAAACCCTCTCTGTTAAACTAAGCAATTCTCCTGAAACTGGCTGTTTCATTTTTATAAGATAAGATTTTTTTTTAAGTATTCCTGGGAGCTCTTTACAGGAGTTATTTATAAGGTGAGGAAATGGGAACATGCAGGTGTGTGGCCTTCAGACTCAGAAAAGAGGTATTCACTTATGAACAAAAGGAAATAGTTGAAGATTTGAGATCCCTGGCTTTGCAAAGAAAATAATAAATAAAACACCACCCAAAAATGCAGATAATCCTCTTGTTCAGTCTGACATTCCATCTTCTTTCACGAGATGTCAAACAATAATGAACATCTGGTAAGATGGGAACTCACTGAGCTCATCCTACTCATTGCCTTGAGTAGGATGGTACTTAGATGTGCTGTTCCACTAGCACACAGACAGGTGACTGGCTCAGGGAATGGGACCAGTTGCTGCTTTTCCCCCAGAATGAAATGACAGGAAAACAGCTACATTTTGAGAGAATTATACTGTACCTCTCAGGACACCTGTTCCAAAGCTGTTCCAGTTGTTGGGTAGGAACTCGGCGTGCTGGTGTTCAGACTTCACTGGCATCAGGCCAGCAGCTCTCCTCTTCATTCATGTTTTAAAATGTGAATGGTTAATTCTTCAACACTGAGACTGTGACAAACACAGCCCCTTTCAGACTGTGAGCTCTGTGGTGTAACTCCAGCTGGCCTCAGGCTGCAGCTCATGCTGGCTCCTCAGGTGCCCCTTTCTCATCCCCTGTGACATGACTGCCCAAGCTGCTTCACCCATCCATTTGATTCCATTTTTTTAAAGCAACTCAAGGAGGGAATAGGGCTCAAAGCATGTTTGTAGTAAACTTATCAGCCTTCAAGTATTACAAAACTACTGCTGAAGAAGAAAGGACTTAAGCCAAATCAAAGTGCTTTTAAACCATGTTGTTTAAGAAAAAAAGAACAGGTATCTCTGCTTGCAAATACTCCATTCAACAATCCTATTCAAAATTACAATTTTGATGAAAAGGCAGAATGGCAAGCATCTTGAACCAGTATTAAATGATAACTCCAAATCCTCTGTGAGATAGTGAGACCCTGCATGGACAGTAAAGCACTAATGGGAAGCAGTTCTTTTCCATGCTAAAAGCTTCAAAAGCTGGCTCTGCAAGGAGCATTAAAACACCTGAACTAAACTTTCCAGAAATTACACAAAGAAATGGAGAAACACTGAAGCAGAGCTTTCTAAGAGACAGCACCACCAAATTCTCTGTGTTGTGTGGTTCAGGTGAGCAAACCAATTCCAGCAGTGCTAGAACCACATGCTTCATTCTTAGCTTGGTGGTACTTCCCATACTGCATACCAGAGAGCAACGACTCCACCTGAACTTTGATAAGATTGGAATGGGAATCATGCCTTAGAGGAGACTGTAAGCCTTTTGATTTGTTGGGGGGCAGGAGGGGAGAGGAAGGTTGAATAATTTCACAGTCTTTATTAATCAATTTACTGCTGCTCTCTTCAACGCAGTCCCCCTTAAGGGAAAATAAGCAGTTCCCGTCCCTTTTCAGGAGCCTGACAAAGTACACATTTGTGTGTGCTTTTGTAATCAATTTAAAAATTCAGATCAGACACAACATCTGGTTTGTGGCAAGATTTCCCTTTCCAAAAGAAAAACTGAATTAGTCTATTATGAATCATTCAACAATATTGATATTACAATCTGAACAGAAATAAATGTCATAAAACTACCCAACAGTAAATACTAATGACAGTAGGGGAATCTAACTTTAAATTTTTTTTATCATTATTTTCATGAATGTTTGGAATTCTCAATTTCCTGCCATATCACTTGAACATACACTGAGGCACTCCTTTCTTCCTCTCACTTTATTTTCCATTTGGCATTTCACTCTAGGAATGCAACAAATGGCCAGAAAGGGAAAACTCCCTCTGCCTTAAGAGTTGCCCAACACTTCAGTGTCTTAGCATAATTCAAAGAAAAATTGTTCTGGGTGGAGGAAGTAATCCCACCAGAAGATCCTCCCAAAACCAGAGTTTACTAATGTGTTCCCTACATTGTAGGGTTCACAACTCTCTCACACACAAGATGACGAGCAGTTCAACCCCAGTGTGCAGTGGGGTGACTAGAGTGACAGTAATGCAGCTGTTATCACTTATTTTACGAACCATTTATTCTGAGAATTCATTTGATGTGTGCCTTTGGTGAAAATTTGTAGTCTGTGCTGCACTAGAGACCCTATGTCTGGGTTGCAAGTCAGCAAATGAGAGGTCAAGTTCAAAAGCTTCATCCAGATACAGCTATTAAGCTTTAAAAATTGAAGCTATTGATCTGAATTATTTCAGTTTAGAGACAGGTCTCATAGAAACGTTATAGGAGCAAGGAGCTCTAAATTTGCCAGAGTACAGCTGGCTAGGGATGTCTATTCCCAGAGACTTGTTTCAACTGAGAAAGAGAAATGCGCCAAATTAGTTTTTTTTCTTGTCTTAGTCTTAACAAGAAAACTTGATTCTTTGGGTACAGTTCTACTAACTTTGGCTTTCATTTCTGAGATTAAAACAATACTAGCTTGCATGCCTAAGCAGCCTTTTATTTTCACAAAATAATGGCAGCAAAAAAAAAACAGTAGATGCTCAAGTAGATGCTCCAAGTTTTAAAAATCTTGGTAACATTCCCTTCTTTTGCCTCTCACTTCCCAAAAAAATATTTCACTTGATGCACAAATCATAAGCTTTTTAAAGAAAAATCTAACAGTAGGTTTTGGTCTCCTCTGATTTTAAAACTAGTCAGAAGCCAGAAGAACTCATGAGAGCCAGAGTTCTTTCCCTTACCACAGGAACTCCTGCAGCAAGGGCAGAGCTGTGCCTGGTGATGGAGCAATGACTGATGGGTGAGTAATGCTCCTCCAGCAGCAGCTCCTAATCTTGTTATATGGGGGAATGTGAGGTGATTAGAACACGAGCACAAGTTGCTGTCAGAGGCACCTCCCAGTACAGGTGCAAACCAAATGTATTGCGAAGAGCAGAATTAATTTCCTTAGCAATGGCAGTGGCAGCTGGGCTGCTCCCAAAACTCACCATGGGCACAGGCTGCACCAAGCAATGCTAGCAGGAGAGACTGAAGCACGCTGAACTTTTCATAAATGCACTCACTCTGATCCAGGCATGCAGGAAAGATTCATCTCTGCCTGTATTCAAAGCCTGATAGATCTAGAGAATATCTGCCAAGATCTACTTAGCTGGAAGCCAGGGGTTTGGTGGAGCAGGCAGTATCAGCTTTCAGCAGCGTGCAGGACCCTGCATTTATATTTGCATGACTATACAAATGTGTGTTAGTATTTAGAAAAAAAACAGTTGTTGTCTGGGGTTTTTTATTTTTAACCTGCTTGCCAATAAATAAACTTATTTTTGTGCATTTCATTTCTTGCATTTATTTTAAGTGCAAGCAAGTGATTAAGTGAAGCACAAATTAAAAGGCAGAGTGGACTCCCAAGAATGTCACTTGAAGCTTGATTTACTGAAAGTTAGCAGGATGTAAGCTCTGATGTGCTTTTCTTCCTCTTGACATTGAAAATATGCCAGCACTTCCACTCCTAAGTGCCATAATGATCTGGCCTTAAATTTACTTTTAAAATTCTTTTTATCATGCACACTAGATGGTGCTCAAGTTAAAAAATGAATGGCAACTTCAATAGACTTTCCATTAGATTAGCAAAATACATTAACATACTTATATCCAGAAATCAGGGAAAACTGACTACTCACCTAAGCCTCTTCCTGATTGCTGATCATTTTACTAAAACTGCCTTTTTGCTGACTCCGTTCACAATCACTCCTGATTTTTAGTTGCATATTTATGGAATTTTTGCTGTGATTTATAGCATCCTGCCTTGGTGAGGGTAGAATGAATTACCTGAATATGTGTACACAGTTCCAAATGCCATGGAAATGCACTTCACCAGCCATCAGAAACTCAGTCTCTGTGTTCATGACAATACTGAGTTTGTGGAAACATTTGAAAACAGAACTATTTCTCTCTCAGTGATCATATTAGATTAACCTATTAGTTTGTGGAAAATTTATCATACTTCTTGACATTTCAAGCAAACTGTACCAAGTGTACCAAGTCACTGACCTTTATCCCAACCACAGTCTGAGTTTTGAGAAAATCAGGCTCTTTTCAAGTAATGCAGAGAGAAGGGACTCAGCAATTCAGAGTCTGACACTATTCAATAGGTATCCAGTCCTGATAGACCCTCCTGAACTGGCAATGTTGGAACAAAGTGGTCACAGACACAGGTGAGAATGCAAAACTGGTGAGGAGCAGACACTGACAGCAATGCTGAACTTGCCACAGGCATGCAGGCAATGAATTAATCTGAAATGTACAGATGCTTGAATCTGGATTATGACATTGCATTGATTAATTGGAGATATTTTCTACTTTTTCAATACCTTAATAGCTCTTCATGGAATATTATTTATTTCTGCAGGGTTGATAATTCCTTGGGCAAACCCAGAGGCTGACTTGGGCTGCAGACAGATGGCCACTTGCAGATCTGGCTGTGCAGCTGCAGATGCTCCTGGACCTAAGCTATTTTTCTTCCGTGGCCATCAGAGGTTTTCCCTACTTCCCTCTCTCATTGGCAGTGGATTTACTTGAATCCTTGTTCTCTCATTTCAGAACCACAGAGTTAAGCCTAATTTTCAATCTAACTTTGAAGCAAACAGCAGTCCATCTATTCTCTCTGCTGAGAGAGGGCAGGGACTTTCAGCAGCGAATTAGTAGCAAGCAGCTGTTTCAGGCTGACATCTCCAGCCAGCATGGCAGTTTGCAAAGTGAACACCAAGCCCAGAAACACCAGCTGGGCTAAAAGGCTTAGCCCAGACCAGATAGCAGCTCCACTTTTGGAAAAATCATGACAAATTATTTCAGAATTGCATATCAGTTGTCTAGGAGAAAAGGACATAAGAAGCAAAACTAATTGAATTTTACAGTACTTCTCAAATCCCCCTAAATATTTGATCACAAAACCCAAAAGTGATCTTGGTTCCTTTTATCCGACACCTGCTGCTCTGTCACAGATCAACATTACAAAACAAATGGCTCCAATCTGCTGGAAATAACAAAAGGTAAGAGAGTGTCAAGTGCTGTTTGCACAAAGAGGACTGTGCAATAAAGAAGTTCATAAAATCATGAGCAAAGTTCACCTTTATCCTCTACAAATAACATTTCAACTTCCCTGTGTGTATATAATGAAAAAAGCAATGTTTCATCACATACAACCACCCTGTATTTACAGTATATTTGCCCATCATTTTTTGCCATGAAAGGAAAAGCATTTAACAAATTGTGAACAGAAATCACCATGGATTTAAATGTGGGGAGACCATTAGGAACTAGAAACCCTCACCCAGCCCTTTATTCAGAGAAAAGAATGCATCTTTTTCTTCCTCACATCAGATTACAACACACATCCTCTGTAGGAACCAGTGACACCCACTGCTGCAGCTGTCTAAATACAGACCCTGTATACACTACCAGCTCCTGAATAGTCTTTTTTTTTTTCACCCCAGACATTGCCATGAGACTATAAATCTAAAAAGCATTTTTAAATAATTACAGGAGGATATTAGCCCTAACCTAAAGAGCTTACAGCTTAGCCTACAATCCTTCTTCAGGATTCTTTATTGCCGTCCAGGGGATTTGCACAGATGCAGCAGTTTGACCAGAAGGCCATTTCTAGAAGTCTACATGATTTCACAGAGATTAATTCTACAGTTCCTATGGTGAGCATGGGGTTGCACCAGAACATCCCCAGGCAGAATAAACTCATCTGCTCAGGAAACCATTTCTGTGACTATGCAACTCTGAGATATTATCACCCTATCACCACATCTGAGCATGCAGAGAACTGAATGGATAAGGAGGAGTTGTTTTTCTATAATCGCTCTGATTCTCTTTCAGGCACAACAGAGAATTAATTGCAAAGTAATGCCCCTTCTCTCATTGAGGATTTTAGCAATAAGAAAACAGAGAGTTGGAGTACACTGCAGCAGACAGTGCTTTCCTGGGTTATTTAGGCTGAGTGTCTGCCTTTGGTTATGTGCACCAGTGAGTTTAGGCACTGGATTTTGAACAGTACACGTAGGTTGGCCCAGATGGGCAGAAGGCTGAAATCAAATCAGCAAAATGAAAAGAGCTAGTGAATCAGATTTTCTCAAATTAACTGCTATTTAAAAATAATAAGCAACTGCAATTGATTCTCGTTAGTGCATCAAGGGAAGATGGAGAAAATCCAGAGCTAGGCAGTCACTTCATTTATATTCTTCTATTGAAATCTTGCACATTTAATCCATATGAGCAGTAAACAGAAGAAAGCTACTCAGCATTTAAGCAGTCAGTGTAATTACAGGCTGCCAAGGAATGTGCAATAGGTGCAGTTGAGCCAAACCCTAGAGCAGAACTCCTCTAAAAAAAAGCCAGACATCTTGAGATTGCAAGTCTGAAGCAGCCCCCATTTTTGGAAGGGGAAAATACAAAACTACTAGATCCAAATAGCCAAGAAACTGAGCAGGTTTAAAATATTTATCCGGATTTGAGTTCTGACTATTTGGCCAGTACACTGTCCAGGCTTATTGAGCTATAAACCCACATCATATGTTTGCTGCCTTCACCCCAATAGGCATAAATACTTTATTTTGAAGACTGTGTAATTTAAAATAAAGTCTGATTACCAGTAAATTAAAGACCAACAGAAAGAACGGTGAAAAGGAAAGCATAATGGAAAAAAAAAATGGCCTTAAATTGAAAAATGAAGGGGTGAGGGAGCAAAAATTTCTAGATGTTAATAGCATCTTGATTATAACCCTCCTTGACATCATTCTGAAACACGAGTTAAAATCCATAGAGATTAGGGTTCAACAAAGCAAAGAAAACATAATATGGCAGCTTAGGGCACCTGAGCATCGATGAAGCAACTTAGAAGGGGAGTGGATCCAAATATACCATTGGGATCCAAATATACCATTAAATAAGAGGGCTGGCAGTGTATTCCAGTTATGCAGCAGTGGAATGGGAGCATCTCCAGAGGGCTCAGCCTCTCTGAACCATTTGTTATACTCCAAGGAGCAGCAGTGCCCTGGAGCTTTCTTTAGCCACACAGTAAGACACTCTCCTTCTATGTGTGCCAGCAGCACCAGCCTGCCAGGCTGTCCCCACACTTAGAACTCCAGAGCAAGAATCAGAGTGGTCTGTAGTGCCCAGGACAGCCTGTGTGCAGAGGGACACCCAGCAGTGATCCAGCCTTTCCTTCTCGCAGGCACTCAGCAGCAACTGAGCCAAACACCTGGGAAGGGGAGCATCATCAGGCTTTCCTTTCCTCTGAACACTTACAAGAAAAAGGAAAGCAAGCAGAGACCATAAAAAAAGGAGAAAATACTTAACCATGCCTGAACTGTTCAGGTACAAATGGCAGGATGGAGCCTGGGCTGCTTGGAAAAGCCAATTAATCAATACTGGACTTACTGCCACTAATACAGAAAATAAACAATGTGGCAGGGTTATCCAACCACTGGGATTGAGTCAGGCTCCTGCAAGCAGACTGGGCAACACAACTACCTTACTATAGAACAAATGCATATCCTAAGGATCAAAGGCATTCAGTGTAACTTTTCTTAGATTCATTGCCTGATAAAAAGATTAAAATTCCAATGGAAATCATGACTGAAGGAAAGTAAAGAAATATAGAGCCTTTCATCAATGTTATAGTCTTTAAATTTTCATTGCATCTGCCCCAGTAACTTATCTTATTGAAAAGTTTAAGTATGAGAAGTTCATTTTGCCGGAGTGATGAGTGGGCAGAGCAGACAGCACAATGGAGGAGTTTGATGAGTACAGCAAAAGCAAGTGCAGTGTCCAGAGAGCAGTACCAGAAAGGACACTTCGAAAGGATGATCCTTCTGTCATGAACAGTTGTACCCATGTAACAAAAGAAAATCACATTCAGTGTCCTAGTCTCCTATATCCCGCTAGTTTAATGTTGTATACTCTTTGCTTACTTCTTAGCTTCCCACAAATGCCTGTGATTTTTTTTTTTTTTGCTATTATTATACAAAATGGATTTTTATGTGCCTAAGCAAAATAAACTAGGGAAAGAGCCACTTTTAACCCAAAAGTGATATGAACTGCCTCCTCCACACTAATAAAACTATTGATCCAGATTACTGAGGAGAAAAACTCCAAAGCAATAATATAGCTAGCCAGCAGGGGAAAAAATCCCTAAAAATAAATCAGAGTTGCCATGTTCCTCCAGACTCACTGGGACTTAGTTTTGGTGAGGAAATTCTGCAGTCATGAACTGACAACTAGGTAAGGAAGAGAATCAGCTCAAAATCTGGCTCTAAACCTTTTCTTCCAATTATATTACCCAAAGCAGTACAGATCAAGATTTATTTCCTGAAGGTGATTCTCTTCCTTAAAAAACTCCATTAAGCCATTTAAAAACAAATGTAGTTTGAATATCAGTGCCAATTTTAATGCTTAAGGAGCATCCCAGCTATACAAAGTGGACTTTGATTTGAGTGTATCTTATATATTATTGGCCACAGACCGTTCTTTGGCCTGGCATCTAGGTTTCATCAACATTTAAATGAGTAATAATTAGTTTTAATTTCCATAAAGATCCCTCTGCTTAGCTTATAAGGAGCACACTTTAGTGTGTACAGAAATAATGTATATTTGAAGAACCTTTGGTCTTGCCACAGGGGTAACGAGTGTCTGTAATACAACAGGGCCCTAAATCTCATGCAGGATTTTTATGCTACTTTGGTAACACTCATGCATCAACTACTTTCCTTGTTTTGTAAAGCAACCATGATTGCATCTGAAACAATGGAAAAGTGTCACCATGCCAGACCAGTCTCACAGAAGGCTTTTTGTATTTACAGTGGTTTACAAAAGTTCTGCATATACCATGGACCAAACCAAAACTCAGCTCTTAGCAAAATGTCTTCTCCAATAATTTCTGCTTTCAAGTAAACAGCAGAGCCATGGATTTTTTGTTTGTTTTTTTGGGTTTTGTTTGGTTGGTTGGTTGGTCTTTATTGCAGGAGTGGTTTTTAAGATATATTTTTTCTTTTTTTCTGACTGCTCATGCAAAGGAAAGAAAAAATGCTTTATGTCCTTTCATTGCTGAGGCTTTATATGTGTGATCAATACCTTCACAGTGAACCAAAGAACTGGGAGACTAAAGTTATCCCTTAGGTACCTATTTCAACTAGACATGGGAAAGGCTGTACAGCCATACTTTGAAAGCAATGAGTCCCTTGGACCTCCTCCTATTTTACTGAGATTCCTTGTGAGCCTGTCCAAGCCTGCTTGAAGAGATTCCCAGTTCCTCAGCTCTGCCAGCAAAGGACTGCTTCCAGAGATTATCCCCTCCCTGATACCAATGCTCCACACCCAGAAGGACTAGTGAATACAACTCATCTTGCCTATTAAATCCAAACACCACAGAAGAACTTGAGCTCTTCTACTTGGATCTACACAGGCATCTCTTTGGGGGAGATGGTGGAGGGAAGGGAAGGAGAAAAAGGTAATCCATTCTAAAACAAACATTTGAAACAGTATTTAGCCTGTGGACTAAACATCCTGCAATCCCCAGGACAGACTGGGGAATTAGGGGATGGAAACAGTTGACTTGAACAAACCTGTGAAGCAGCAGTCCTTACCTCTGTTCAGAAGACCTTTACAAGATTCTCCTCTGGAAAAAAAAATCCAATTAATTTGCAGAAATTAGCTTAGATGTCATTAAAGAAGAGGACTCAGATAATGTTCCATATTTACATAGAAGCCACAAATTCCAGGTGCTACCCAATGAAGATACAAAGTTTTTTGATGCTAATACCAACCTGAGAAGTTTAGATGGGCCAGTTCACTGGAGACTGCAATGCACTGTAGCTTCTAATATTGCTTTTGTGGGCTATGAGTCATCTTGCCTAGATTTCAGTTCAATCCTAAGCAGCCTTCTGGTGCTCCAGTGTAAGGACCAATACCTCATGTCTCACTTTCCCCAAATTCTGAGTCTTCTCATCCCCTCGTTACCTACTTGTGTTTTAAAATCTCATGTAGTTCACCAATCTTCAGTCTTTTGACTATTCAATAGTCTACTCTAAAACACCAATGTAGAAATTTTGTTTCCTGCAAAAAGGGCCAAGAGTCACAGAGTTTGTACACAAAGACACTTTAATGCAAATCAAATAGTACTGTTTCATTCTAAGGTGCTCCACATTCTCAAACACCCAACACTGAGCTTCCCAGTTTTACCATTCCATTGAGAAATTCACTATTAGTCTAAAGAGCAGAAATTTTAAAAGACAACTCTTTAATTTTTACTTTTTTTTATTTAATCAATACAGTTTTTCAATACCAACTGTTAAATCTTTATGAGCAACAGGAGCATATTCTGCAAATTTGTTGATCACTATATAGTACAACCTCAAAACTCTTATCCAAAACCCATGTATTCCAAAATTAGGTTTCCTCCCTCAACATGCAACATTTGAATAAAAAAGTCCTGACTTACTCCAAAAAAATCCACTATGCAGTTATATAAACTCAGATCTTTTGACAACTCCTCTGGCTTATGACGACACAGGTTTACATAAAGAAGCTTCAAAGGAAAATGAAAAATGAATATTATTTTGCTGAAATTTCCAAAGGATTCTAACAATTCCATAGCAGTACACATACATAAAGACACTGTGTCCAGTAATATAGTATTTCTGAAGGACTATAATTGTTCTCTGCAAAAGGTTGTGGCGTGTTATACTGTAACTATATCAGAAACTACTGTGCAGCCATTCCATTTTATTTAAGCCTTCATAATTAGGAAAGTATCTCTGTTGAAATTATATTTATTAAAAAAAATAAATCTTACTTTAGATTACTAAAAAAAGTGCACATTATGTAAGTGCAGGCTCCATTTCACCATTTCTACTCCTTGTTTGTTCTACATTTTACTTCCAATTCCCAGTTTTTCATAATATGCTGCAAGGCTTGGACTGCAGAAACAAAGGCTATATTTACCTTTAATCAAAATACCAGTTTTAAAGATGTTTTCATATGACCAGCACATTTCAGGCAATCTCAAGTATTTCAAAACATTCTTTACCATCCTACAGAATCAAATCTCCACCACTAAGTCGGGGCCTTTAAAAAATAATCTGAAAAGAGTACACACAGTACTTCAAGAAAGCAGAGCAGCTATAAAGTTGAAAATGGCAACATAGACATTTTAAACAGTAAAAAAATCCTCCTACATTCTGCATGAGGCCTCTGGACACAAAGACATTGTGCATTTCACATGTTTTTTTAGCCCCATATTTGTAAGTAGAGAGGCAAATTTTCAGAAGGATTTCTTATTTAGCTAACAGAAAAAGAAATCATATTGTAAATGCAGTGCTGTTGCTGCCTTGATTCTCTCATATCATGACAAGTACCAAACTTCTTGTCCTTATACTCAGTGTTGTTGTTGATGACTGATATATGTTGGCTGGTTTTAAAATAAGTAACTTGGGAAGATTGATAAAGAAGTACAGAGCTCCGATTTTTTGTGGATATACTGTTTCAGTTTACAGAGGAATGTGTCATCTTCGCTCACAGCCAGTGAAAAATATTTTAACTCAACAGAAAGCATGGAATTGCATGATATTGTGATGAGGAGTTTCACAATTCCTACAAAAATTTAAATCATTATGCCCAAACCCAGCAGGAGGAACACAATTTGAGCACATCTTCCATCTACACTCTCAGTCAAAATTCACGGGTAAATCCTGCATCCATCTCTGGAGAACATCTTGAGGGACAGATGAGGAGAGAGCAGGTAAAAGCTAAGGTGCAATGCCTGGTGTGCCGTTTCTCTGTGCACTGTGGGCAGTGTAGGAGAGAGGATGTCCCTCTGCAGCTGCATGCAGAACTGCTGAAGGACAGAGCAGAAGTTGTTCCAGCCATCAGTCTCCTCCAGGCCTTACCCACCCCAAGGCTGGGCTGTTGTGGCCTGGGGAATGGCTCTGCTGGGCAGAGGTGGAAGATTATTTCCAGTGTATCCAGAGGAAGCACCTCAGCTTAGAGCTGCAAAGGATTCTTCCTTACCTTGGCTATTTGATGCAAAAGATAATGGTACCAGGCAGCTGGCTGCTGACAGCTAGCTGTGTTACCAGGCACTCTCTCCTCAGAGGGAAAGAACAAAAAATGACTCCACATCAGACTATTACAGATACTAATACTTTTTGTCAAAAGCAGGAACACACAGATTCTACAAAATACTGTCTAGACACTGGAGCACACTGACTAAAAGAAATCATTTGAGTACAGGCTTAATAAGGCAGGGTAAAAAAATCTACCACCTTACAGCTAACAACACTTGGAAAATGAGTCTGCTGTGTGTGATTTCAGTGATGTCTGAGGGAGACAAAGCTCGTTATGTTCATGTTTTTCATACTTTCAGTCAAACAGATTGCTGAATAATCATGTTCTCTTTATTCTAATGGGTGAGGAAGCTATTATACAGAAGGTGTTTCCATATGTTGCAGTTAATAAAGGCAATTCTTACTAATAAGAGTAGGTTGTCTCCATTCAGCTATCTGGTAAAAAGCCCTCCTGTTTAGAGGAAAATGCAGATCCGGTGCCTAGAAGACTTCTAGAGCTGCACATTTCAATGGCTACTGGAAAGTACTGTAGGTAGATGAATCCCAGGTCTTCTCCAACTGAATCTGAATCAATGACATTCGCTAAAATGTTCAGGGCACTAGGAGCAAGCACTCCATGTCATCAACTTCTCCTGGTATCCATCCTTTTCTTGCTGGTGAAGGACAGTGGACAAGACCTGTATCCATCATTATGGAAAATCATCAGCAAGTCCCTTCAAGAGGTCAGAGTGCTTTCTTCTTTGAGGAAGCATCTGGGTCACTGTCTTAGGAGCTCAAAAAATCCTACATGGAGAGTATGGCTAGTTTTAGGCTGAGATCACAGATGCTCTTTCAGACTGAAACAATAAAATGCATGGGGGGAAATAATTTTTGGGCGAACACCCAGAAGCATGAGATGTCACTTACATCCTTGTCTTTCTAACCACAAAGCTGGGTGCATGCCCACAACTGGATGAAAACCTCACATCTGTACTATGCTGTTGGAGCTATCTGGTAAAGAGAGAGAAAAAAAAAAGTCTTGAAGCTCATCTCAGTTTGCTATGATGTGTTCAGTGTCTCACCACATCTTTAA
This sequence comes from Melospiza melodia melodia, assembly GCF_035770615.1. Classification (NCBI taxonomy): domain Eukaryota; kingdom Metazoa; phylum Chordata; class Aves; order Passeriformes; family Passerellidae; genus Melospiza; species Melospiza melodia. The sequence continues at coordinate 66,903,539 of NC_086196.1, forward strand.
AGCCATATGGAATCCAATCCTGTTGAAGGACAACTTGCCTCAGATGATTGATATATCCCTAGGTTCACACAGCCGTGCTCCACACTGGATTTCTCTGGATTTTAAAGTAGGGCAGAGATTGTTCACCTGTAAGTACCTGAGTAGAAATAAAAGACCTGCCTCTGTTGCCATTCCCACCTTCAGGGAGACTGACAGTTTCCTACAAGAAGTTACAAAAGGCACATCATCTCTCCATGGTAAGTATCCACCTGTAGCCTTACATTTATGAATTCAAAGCATTCTGCAAGACCTCTTTATCCAGACATATAAAAATGTAGAAATTATTTTGTGGAGAGACATTACTAATAGGAAATAAACTGTTTCTTCATGTCTTCTGGGAATGGTGTTCTGCTGGTTTTCACTATTCAGAATAGGCTTCAAGAAATGCAAAAAATACCCAAAGAAATAGGCAGATGTTTTCAAATACAGAGACAATGGGACCAGTTCCTACACATGCACCTAGTCTGGCTGGATATTTACTGTCACACATCATACTTTTCAGGATTTAAACACAGCTAATATGGCCAACATTTTCAAAATTGGACACTAATGATGGACATTTCCTAATTCAGTCTAAGTTTCAGAACTGCTGAACAATACCTTGTCCTTGTGGACATTCAGTATAGAAAATCAAACCCAAGGTGACTCAAGCCAATACTGAAAAATAAGAACACTCCAAGTTTGCAGTTCTGTTTGAAAATGCAACACCTCAAGGCTAAATCCCATTTTAAAGACACTGCAATGATTTTGAAAGCTGCATATTTTTTGTTGAGCGACAAGAAGGCATAGACAAATGTGATGGGTGGACTCTGCATTCATTCAGTGGGAGCAGTGCAAACTGCCCCTCCCTGACCAGCCAACACCGTTGTCTGGGAACAGAGGGAATCCAGGATAGGCCTGTACAGTGAACCAGAAGTAGCCCTGGCAGAGATGAGGGAAAACAAGGGCTGCTGTTGGATCCTGCCCAGAACACAGAACCCGGCCACAATATGTCCACACAACATTTCTGTCACAGAGATGTGGGAAGTCCTGTTACGTCTGGATTCACAATTAGACATGATTTTGACATTATTATGGTGCTGATGCTGTTATATCTTCAGTGTATGATGGGTCCTGGCTCTGTTGGGGCCTGCCTATAGTTCATGAGAGACTTTGTCTTTGCAAGGATCGGAGAACAAGGTGTTCTGGAAGCTCTTTTCAGCTGTGACCTGGTGAACTTCTTACGGATTTTTCTGTAAGGAGGGAAGGAGGAAAGGAGGGGAGGAAGAGAGAGACAACAGAAGAGATAAATCTCAGTCTTTAACAGAAGACTGCACAAGAGCCAATAACAAACATAACAAATACTCTTACCAGAGCAGGGAGGCTAGTTCATGGAAAAAGAGACTTGCAGTCAACAAGAGTCAGCCCTGTCCAGCAACTGATGATTCAGACTTGTCTGATAATGGTTCATCAAAAAGTGAATTGGTGTCAGATAATACTTGAATAATAATATTTGATTACATGAAATCTTGGGCCAGAATGCCAGGTAGTGAATCCTCACATGTGATATCGGTAGTGGAATGAAGGACCACAGGAGAAAGGACTGTGTTAGCACCCAATGACCATGCTATCTCTGTAAAGGTGGGAGCAATTGTTGTTATTTACACTGTACCTCTTCCACAGATAACACATGACCCACAGCTCTGGGCATTTTTACTAGGGCCATTCAGGGGCAGTAAATTCATTTTCACCTTTGACTTTCAGCTGATAAATGAAACATATTAACTCCAGGTGGCCATGTTGTTTGTATTGTAATCCTAACTATCCAAGGATAGTTAATTTTGAGGCATAAATACTTGTTATGTTTCAACTCCTCTGTCTCTTTACTAGTATAAGTCAATAACCACAATGCTGAGGGTATCCAGAGTATGGTATCAGAAAAGGCACACACAGAGTATGCCAAGAACCATCTTCAGTGGCAGAGACCTGAACATTAGATGCTGCTGGAAAATGACCTATTTTCTGAATTTACTGAAGAATCCCAGCCTTTGTTTTGGTAGTTTTACAAATTATAGGGATTTTGAGCTTATGGAAATGAATTAAAGCAAACTGAGGCCTCTAATACTTAATGAGACCAGGCTTTCTAATTCAAACTTTTTGACTTGAAAATGTGACCTACAAACTACAGGGTGATGAGGTGCCTACCTGTATCAAGGTTCTGAGATGGTAACTCAAGGAGTGGTTTTTCCCTTTCATCTAAGTGGGCTGTTACCTCTGAAACTGAAAAATGGTGGCACATGACATTGAAAATACATGATCAGCTGTAAATAAATTCTATTGAATTCTAAAATAGCGATTGGTATATTAAATTTCAAACATTAGTTTGCTACTAGTTAGTTACAGCTTGAGTGGTCCCCAGGGATGTGAGCTTCCATGTTAACTGGTCCACAGAAGAGCACATAAGGGGGAGAAAAACCAAACATGCAAAAAGCAGAAGAATATACTCTGCTATTAGAAGTTAAAGGGAGCCTGAAAAATACATCTGTTTTGGTTAATATATTTTAAAGGTTCAGAGATGTATTCCATTTTGAAAGAAGGATATCTTCATGTCCTGGAATACCAAATTAGGCTTTGGCACCATTCAGCAATAAGCAAAACAGAAGAAAAGAAGAGGAATCACCAGAAAGTTCGGTTTCAGCTTTTCACCCAATGCCACTGAGGAAAAGAAATTTATTGCTTGAGTATTTGCTTTATATGGTCATCTTAAATTAGGCAAAAAAAGATATTTAATTGATTGCAAAGATACTGCATATCTTCCAGAATGGTAAAAGCATAGAAATGTAATCTTAGACTGGCAGAAATGTTTCTATCTAAAATAATGAGATAGCCAGGCTTTATGAATTCATGTGAATAGACAATAGCTATTACCCCCACCGATCACTAAGGGGGACCATCTCCACAAAACCTTACAGAAGTATTTGTTTGCAAAACTTTATCTTTGTTTACAGAATGTGGTCATTAATCATTTGAGAAGCGTAAGGTTCAAGTAATATCAGATCATTGCTTACCCTGCTGAATTTTTAATAAGGCAACTTTATAAACTGCCTAGAGGTTCCTGCTTATGAAAGTAATTTGCAGCTGACACTACATGTAAGGACAGTAAAGGATTTGAGATTTTACTGTCCATACAAAATAATGACTAATTGTAAAGTAAAAGATACAGGTATTCCCATTAACCACTAGTTCAAAACCAACACAAAGAAAGGCAGGACAAAAAGATCATTACATTATTTTATCAAGCAAGCAACAAACAGAGAAAACTCCTCACTGAGTATAAAAGAAACTAGCTTTATATACTGTCAGAAAAAACTAATCTGCTAGGCACTCTTAAAAGGCAATCCAGCACTTCTGCTTAAACAGAATTGTGAAAATGCTTCCAGAAATTATCTTTCTGGGATACAGCCTTTCAGAAATAGAACTGGAAGAATGGAAATTTCCACTGACTGCATTACATGTTATATTTAAACAATCATTTTTTAAAAGCCAAAACCGTTCTTTTTACTGCAAAAATTATAGAAGAATTTAGCATCTAAATACAGTCTAGCCTTTTGAGACACATTCATCAGGTTTCATAATTCTTCAGAGTCTTTTTAACACTTGAACATGCAGGTTGCAATAATAGCTGACAAAAGACAGGATATTCAAAGATAAAATTGTTGTCACCCTTTCACTCACAGCACATTGCCCTCCCTCAAAGATACACTGAACTAAGGGCAGAGTCAATTTTAATGCTCAATTTCCTGTCCCTCTTTCAGTTAATACCAGCCATATGTTTTAATTACATCAAGCTTTTATCTGGCAATGGCAATAAATGGCTTTAATATCTGTATCGTTGGTAACATCCTTTGCAGTTGTTAGGACAGATTAATTGCCATTTTCCCTTTTTTTTTTCTTTGACTTTTGTACTAGTTCTTGAAGCATAATGCATTACAGGCTTGAAAAGTTAATTCAAAAGTATTTTAAAGCATTTGCTTTGAATTTCCAGTCTTCTTGAGACCAAAGGTATGAGAATGAGCTAAATATTTAATAGGGAATCAGTATGTAAAGCCCACTGTGCTCATTTTGAGGTAAAATGTGATGTACTGGTGTAATGTAGGAATAATACACATTTTTTATGTCTGCATGACACTTCATATAGTAGCTGCAGATAAAGATACACAAAACCCTTGGCACATAGTCAGGGAAATATGGAAATGTACATAAGCCTTACTAGAGGTCTAGATGAAAACCTAATTGACCCTGTTCAAGTTTCATACACAGACTGGAACCTCATGGGTAGAAACAATAGTTAGGCTGTACAGGGCATTTATGCCATGCTTAAATTTAATTGGGAGAGTCATTACAATTAACCAACCCTTTCTCAGGATCCAAGTGTGTTCCATGTAACTCACCATCTGCTGAAGTGAAGCACAATCCTATATAATCTATTCTGTCCAGATTTCTCCGGAATAGAATAACTGGGAGCAAAATTTCACATTTGCAAAAGCTGACTCAAAGTTCCCTTCTCTAATTCTGCCACACACTACAACAGCATCAATTTTTAAACTTGAGTCGCATAAAGAGAGGCCTCCAACTGGCATTAGTCAAGACTGTGTTTTCAAGCCTTTTCTGGTAGGACTGGAAGGCATTGCCTGCTTTAAGTTTGTTGATACAGACTGTTACGGTGTGCTATATATAAACTGTTGTGCATCCATGTTGCCTCCTCTGCATTGGACTCACAGTTGTGATGACTGCACTGACTTTGGTCTTATCAACTGTACCAACAGGATTTAAGAAGCAATATTAAATAAATACAAGTTATGCAAGAAGTTACACAGTGAAAGAAATTAATTGCATGCAAATGCCTGCTGATATTTCAGCAGATGACAAACCTTGTTTTGAAAGAAACCTTTTCCTAGGAAGAGGAATTGCCTTCAACATACATGCACTTGTGAGAAGCCCATAACTCCTCTTAAATATCAAGGTCCAGAATTGCTTTTGGTGCTCTGTTTCCACTAAAAATACACTATTACCTAATACAAACCTGGCTACAGAGTCTGAAACTCAAGGACACAGTTTTGTTTTCCTCACTCTCCCTAAATTAGTTTGATATTTTTGCCTGAGTCTTTCTTAGACTGATGACATTTGAGCAACATCCTCATATGTAAGGACTGGTGCTGTGGAAATGTATTGTTATCCAGTTGCCGGGAGCACAAGGAGCACCCCCAGGTCCGCAGCAGGCATAAGAAAACTGATTTCCTGCACAATCATAGTTGAAATTCCATATAATCTCTCCATTGGGGTGAAGTATTCTGCTACGACTTTCCAAGTGTAAACAGCAACATAAATGTGCTAGATGCATAAATACTGCCAACGCTGGCAGAATTTTGTGTTCTGGCACAAATTATGTGTGAAACTTGCAATCAGTCTAACCACAGAGCCATTCAGAAAGAAAACAAGGAAGAAAACGTATTCTACAGAAATGTTTGTGAAGTTGCTGCTGTTCCAGGGCAATATAAATTTTGTGCAATCTAAATTTTTGGTGCAAAATCAAGGCCACTTAGAAAAAACAAGTATTTAAAACAATAACCATAATTCCTTGGTGGTTATTAGATTAAATAATCACTTATTTCTCTGAAGGCTTCTCTTATCCAGAGGTATATTTTAACTATTCAGTGAATTAAATTACAGGAGGGGGTACTATCCTAGAAAGTTGATAGGCTTTTTATTAATTTCAACAGGTTTTAAACGTAGTGAAATGCCATAATGTGTGCAGTGCTGCCTGCTGAAAGAGAATTTAACTGGGATGAAGCTGTAGGCACAGATCCTTAGAAACCTGACATGTTACTGACTGAAGGACTCACAGCACTTCCTACATTTCTACCTGTGTGCGAATGAGAAGTATTTCATTTAACTCTTTGGCTTGCTGCTTTAGATTTTGTTTTCCCCCTCAACACTTTCAGGATGAAACTTTCCCATATTGCATTCAATTTTAAGCGAACCTCAACATGACAGAAACGATTTAAAAATAGTTTTGGAAGGCAGGAGTGGGTTGACACTGATACACCTTTTAAAAATAAGGGCCTTAGGAAGTGGTAATTTATAAAAACAAAAGGGAAGACTTTAATAAGCATGGGACTATTGGAAGGCTGTTGCCATGAGCCACATAGCTGCATTATAAAACCCATGCAGATGGCAGATAGAGTGATATAACCTTTATGAGATTAAAGAGGTGCTGCTGTAGACACGCCAACATTATTTAAATGTTTTAAGAGCTTATCTTATTTTTCTCCTCCTAGCAAGGAAATGTTTTCCTTTGCTAGTGTTTATCTGCCATTATTTTATCAATATTTATGGAGCAATAGAACACTGTTCTCTATGAACAATAACTTTTAGACACATCAGTTACTAATTACAGCATCAGATCTTCCTAAGCAGCTTAAGATAATGTATTTTTTCAAGTACTGCATCATCTTGAGGGGTTCTCCCATGTTTTGTGTTTCAAAGCAAGAGCTTATAGATACTATGTATGTATAGAAGGTCATTAATAATGGGGTTAAAGCATTTTCTTTATTGGGAGGAGAAATCCCAGGTCAAGGGTTTAAAGCACAGACTTCTATGGCTGTGCCATGCCTGACCTACTGTATGGTAAAAGCCACCTCTGTCTCTTTTTACCTGCTGCTGATTTCAATCAAAATCACCTTGGAGCATAAATCATCTCTTTATGTGCATTTCTAGAGTGCCTGGAACAACAGGTTGATCTACTGTTGAAATATCTACTGTGGAAATTATTTCGATAGAGTTTAATTGCAAACAACTGTCATGACTTTTGGAATAATCAACTAGTTCAATAGATTTTTCCATATTTTCATTTCCCCTGAAAATATTTCATTAATATTCTAAAGTGCTTTGGTAGAGAAGGAATTAAAGAAACAAAGTCCTACTCTCAGCACCACTATTCATTTTTCAGTTGAATACTGGAACTGAAAAAACTTCTAACCCCTAAGAAACATTATGAAGAGGTGCTGTACATCTCCATCCCAACAATCAGCAGTGAGATTGTCCTCACAGTTCACCTGTGAGCTTGGTATTTAGCACCAGGAGGCTAAGGTCACCTACTGCTGAGACAACAGAGGTGACACATCCGTTTGGGTGCAAGGCTGACTTCTCACAGAAGCCAGAAGCACAGAGGCCCTACCAGGGGTAGAAAGAGTTGGAAAACTCCATGATCTTGTTGGTAGGAATGATGGACACCACAGACTGAACATGAACTTTCCCTGTGTTTTGAGCTCACAAAGCTCAGCAGGGACAGCACCTCACACACAGCAGTGATGATGGCAGAGCCATGCACAGGGCTGTGTTCCTCAAACAGTCCTTCCCTCAAGGAAGGGAGAAAAGCCTCTCTTAGAATTCATGGCATTTCACCAGTATCCAACTTTTTAGAGTGCAATAGAACTACTAAGTCCTAGCAAAGGAAGCTTGATGGAATGGGTAAAAAAGTAAATTATTGATACTCCTTCAAACAAAACAATGGCTCAGGCTACAACAGACTTGTAACCTGAGCTACAGGACAGCTGCTCTGCACTTTATCTGAAATTCATTAGCCTCCCCTTAGTTACCTTACCCTGCAGAGCCTGCAAGGCAGGAAGCCTGCTTTATCCAATAAAGAGTTGCTTAACCTCTCCTCCTTGGGAAGGACACACAAATCACTGCAGATGTGTCAATACACTCTGGGAATCCAGGGAGCCAGAAATCCTTCCACAGCTCACAGGCACAAACACCAGCAGATTTCAAGGCAAATCCTTTATTTTTCCTAACTATATCAGCAGGGTGAAGATGAATTCCTACTCTACCAAGAGGAATTTTCAAAATCATCTATTTATTCTGCAGCAGGATGGCTATTCTGTATATTGATTAAACATCACCTGCTATGAGATGAAAAATTTACCCACCTGGAAGCATATAATTTTTCCTGAGACAAGCAAGAACCTAAAGAGAAGGTGCACCAGAGCAAGCTGGCTAACAGTGGAGCACAATGTTGTTCTCAACTACTCCCCAAACACCTTGCCTATTAATTCACAATTACAGCATTATCCCAGACTCTAAGATGTCAAAAAGGTACAGAACATACAACTTCTGTTTCCAGCCTTGAGCTACAAAAATTAAGTGCCATTTCCCCAGCAACATTAAATACTGCATGGAAAACTTTCAAAAATATTGTGTCAACTAAATATGCTTATTTAAGTCCAAGACAACAGAAAACTCCCTATTATATTTTTCATAGGAAAAAAAAAAAAAGAGATGCTATACTTCTACAATATTATTAGTCTTTTTCTGTCTTTCTTTTCTTACCTTGCTTATTCAATGAAGTTTTTGGCCTGAACGCTGTGATTTACAATATTAGAGTACACGGTGATTTACAATATTACAGCTTATAATATTACCTGAGGCTCAAAAAGATTGACAATATGCTTCCATTTTATCAATTATGCATACACTTTTCCTGGAATAATATATGTACCAATAGGGTATATTTGGAGGAGGTTCTTGGCATCCTGGATACTTGCTATTAAGGAAGGGCTGAAAAATAAAAATTATTCAGTCTTACCAGAAACAGTTGGAGAGCCAAATTTCCCTCACAAGCCCATCCCCTGGGGCATTTCTTCACACCATCAACCTCTTGCATAATCAGCATTTCTCTACACACAGAAGCTCCAGTGCAGAATATGGATTAGAAATCTGTAGTGTGACATCGACAGAGGAAAGCTTTGCCATAGAATGATTTGATGCTGATCTCTACCGTCATTTTCATGTCAAAGGTTGAAGATTTTTTTAAATTTTTTAAAAATATTTGTGCGACCAAAGGTCTATTCAAGTTCATTTTCTGCCATTCATCCTGTTCTCCGCATTTATGGCCAGCACTTCTCACATCAGTATCTCATAGTTCTTGTGGGACTGGCTATTTAAAAACTGCAGAGCATCCTAAAGAGTAGGTGTACACCAATATCACTCAAGTTTACAAAATGGTGGAGCTAGAGAAAGGCTGAATTAAATTACTGTCTGGTGTCTCACAACAAGAGGCAACCTCGGAATTTTAAAGTTTGGATCTGTATTTTCTTTACAAGAAAAACACTTGAATAGTATTTTGTCAAGTAAATGTTTTAGCCTCTACTCACAGCACAAGTTACAAAAACAGACAGTCAAATCTCCTTAGATGTTTGACAAGAGCTGTTAGTTATCTCTGTGATTGACTTTCACAGTCACAGTCAATATGTTCTCCATGGTATTTTATATTTAAAATGCCTGTGTAGTTACTTATGCAAGCTTTTTTCACAAAAAGAGACCAACTAATGCTTGTTTTTCCACAGCCTTACCTACATTTATGCCAGAAGGTCATGAGTTTAAAAAAAACCCAAACTGTCAGGGAAAGTATTGAGAATGAATTATTAAATAGATACAATGAAATATGGACTAATTCAGAATTAAATCCTCTATCTGTAATTTGAAATTAAGACTCTGATAGAGGACAACTTAGAAATTAAATTTAGTGGGCAGATCTGTGTGAATTTTAAGAATGTGAGGATCACTGACACCATATTTTTGAACATACCACAGTACAATTTTATAATCTTTTTTGCTATTTAACTTTAGCAACAATGTGTTCACCACAGGACTTACATGATTTTCCTGCCTACATGTACATTATTGCTGTGTATTTCTCTGCCTTTAGATGAAATAATTCTTAACTGTGTGTCCAGCTTCTATGAGTTATTGCTCACATAGCACCGGAATCATAAAAAGTGAAAAATATATCTGAACAGTGATATTGAACAGTATTTGAGGTTTACAATCATCAGTATCTAAGATCTAATGTGAGAAACTAATAGGGTTTATGCATAGGAATGGTGAGAGTGGACTAATTTTAGCCCTAAGCTGATGTTACTCTAGCCTCACTATAGGTAACAATTGTATAATTAATGTTATCTCTATCTTTACTTTGATATTAAGCATGTTGGTCTAACAAGTTTGCATTTTTATTTTGCTTTGTTTCCCAGAGAAATTGGCTTCCCATACAAAGATGCTTATTTATAGAAAAATTTCTTCTTGTTCAAAACCAAATTGGTTTTAACTCCCACAATAGAAGGCAGCCAAATATTACAAGATGACACATTCCCACTGGGTATGTGGATTTAGGAAAAAGCTAAGCAGCAAGCTAACAAAAAGCTAAGCCCAAAGACTTTCAGTTAAAACGTTCGATAAAGAGGATTGGGTTCAGCTACATCAAATCCTCTGTGCAAACACAAAAAACAGCTTCTGAAAAAAACCTTTTGAAACCTTGCCAACCATACTGCAGGAAACTCTAAATTTGTCAAGAACTTTAAGAAAACAGGTTAAAAGAACAGGTTAAAGATGCATGGCATCCCAATCTAACCTCAGACATATAGGGTGTATTGGGGACTACGTGATGTACTCTAGCTGATGGACTGAGCTCAAGATTAGATTTAAGGGCGTTGCTGAATTGGGTCTGGAAGGTCCACCAAAGAAAACATTGGTTTTAGAAAAGTCAAGTGCTTGTATAGGAGCTTCTCCAGCAACATCTATGTTTAAGGCAATCCTTAATGCATTTATTGTCCCTGTATTTCATATAAATTGTTGAGGTTTTGTTTCCCTCCCAAGTTTCCCAAGACAACAAAATTTTACAAAAGGGCTTATTTTGTAAATTGTATTTCCCTTCCCAAATATAAAATTTTCTGGCTATTTCTGCACCTACTGTATGAATGTGAGAGAACATTTGTCAGTGGCAGTGGAGAAGATTGCAAGTGGCTGAGTGACCGTTCTAAATGCACCTTTGTTTTTTAGCTGAGCCATGTGAATTAGCCACATTCAAGCTCTGACCTAAGATGCAATTACAAAGCAAACTTTGGTATCCAAGCCCCCCTGGAGAGGCAGCATATTTGAATTTCTGCTCACAACAGGGCAGGATCATTTCACAAGAGCCAAAGGTGTGACTTTCCAGGCAGCAGTAACTAGGTCATTTACAGCCATCTGTTCCTAGCCTCAGCCTCCCTGCGGTCATCACCAAAGCTCTGTGCTAATTAATTTTCACCTACTAATCAGCGCAGACAACCCTGAAACTAACAAATCATCCAGTTTCAGTCAACAGCTTTTGGATTCCTGTGGGTGGCATTTCCATGAGACTTCATTACCAATAAAGGTAAAGAGTTTTCTTTGAAGGAAGATTCCCTCTAAGGCTTCTGACCTGCTCCATGTGGAGCAGTGCTCTGGAAGAATGAGGAGGCTTCATCTGATTCTTCAGAACAGGTGTTACCTGTTCTTTGCCTCCAAATCTTCTAGCAAGCACTTAAGCACCTTCTTAATTTTGTGTCTGAGGAGTTAGGTATATAAATGCTTGGAGATACAGACTTAAAAGACCTGATTGACTTGTCATGGGAGGTCTGTGAGGAAGCAGGGAACTGGATCATGGTTTTCCAGGTCCTAGGCAAGACTCCAAGCACTGCAACATCCTTCCACTGCCATGTGGCTTTAAACAGGGCAAGCAGCTTACTGCAGTGCCACTGAAACTCCATTTAAACGGTGAGAAGATTAATCCACAGCTCCAAACCAGAATTGGATTGTATTCCATTTGCTCTGAAGACTGATAAAGCAAACCCCATAATAGTCTGTGTTTTTCAAATCTTCCAGCTCTATCCAGCAGCACAACTTACACTGAGCTCTGAGGGGTTTTTGTGAACATGTTTTCCTTGTATATAGCCATGATTCCCTACGTTAAAAAAATATTCACATTCTTCAAATGAGTTGTTTTAGTTCCATGGAATGAACCTGCTTTTAAAAACAAACATTTGCATTATCACAATAGTGCTACTGTGATTTAGTAGGTACTATAAAGGGTCCAACAGGAACAAATCATGTAGGTGAATACTGAAAGAAAAAAAGTCTTTAGATCTGTGAAAGCTGCTCAATGAGAAATGAATGGTAAGAGATTACGATCTAGTTTCTATACTGCTGCTTGTGATTGCATACCACAGTACCTCAGCTGGGGCTCAGAAAAGTATGGCTTAGAAGATGTGAACAGTGCACAGCATTCATGAATAGACCACACGAAATAAGATCAAAATAACATCTCATAGAAACTGTTATGCTCTCTCATGAGCATATAACAGCTTTGAATGGAAGTTAACCAAGTAGGATGGCTCCTAAGCTGTAGCAAGGACAATTCCTCCCCAAATTCTTCACACCCAGTATTGTCACAGACTGGAGAGAGCTGTCAGTTCACCTGGACTCAGACGTGGTCAATCAATAAGATATTTGCAATCCTATCAGCAAGGATTAAATGGAATTCTAAGGGATATATTCTGTAATCCCTGCTTTTCAAGATGCATGACAACTATATAATACAACAGAAGTAAAGGAGATGGAAAATTACATCCTTGGAGGCTGATATGGTTTTTTGTTAGAGAGCTGGTTCATCCCACTGTCAGGCTTGCAGCTGATGCTCCAAGTGCAGCCAGGCATCTTCCTGCAGCTGGTTACAGGACTAGACTACAGGGGTCTAAAGGCCATGGTGCCATGCAGGTAAGAAATGAAAATACACCATGCCCAGTACCCAAGTGTGGTGCAGTTCAAAACCAGGATCAAATCAAAGTGCCTCATCTTTACAAAATCAAAGGCCAAAACCACCTTTTTTTGTTTTGACACACAATTTTTTTTGCACAGTTGGGGCTAACTGTAAAGGAAAGAGTAAACATACCCGTGGACATTTGTGTGATAGGAATTGCACATGTGAAGAGGAAGGAGGAGCAGAACAGTTAGCACTGAACTCTGGCTCAGATGTAGACCTGCAGCTCTGCAGTGTGTAGCAGACCCCAGGCACCAAAGCCTTACTCCCCCAGTTTTCCCTTTTTTCCTGGCAACGAGCTGCAACTCAAGCACTGTGCATGGCCTTGCCTAAGCCTGGATTAAAACCTGTGGGAGAGAGAGGGGGCAGGGGCGGGTCTCCCACAACTCTTAACTTGGGCTTTGGTTCCAGCAGGCTTTCAGTTTGTGTTTCCAGGTACAGGGTGGGTTTTCCACGGACAAAGCTGCACTGCAGAGAGGGCCAGCAGCGCGTGCAGGAGCACGAAGGGTGATGGGCACCAGCGTGGCTCTCCCCCACTTCTGCATGAGAAGCAGACCACTGACAGCACAGCAAGACTCAGCATTCTGCAGCAGCTGGTTGTCAGCCTCACATTCTCTTCTTTCTCCACATGCAACTTTAGATTTTAAGCTTTTTTTGTGTGTGCTATGAGACATGCATAAATAAAAATGAGTGGTACCAGGTAATTATCACAGCAGTTGTAATATCCTTACACAGCACCTCAACAAATCAATGGAAGATTTTGCCTTTTGGAGACAGAACATGAAGTGAGGGATAAGAAAATTGCCTCTATAATGCTGCCACAGGGATGCCTCTCAAATCATTTTATCAGCAAAAAAAGGAAGCCATGTCTGCTGGTACCAGCTAAAGATCAGGTTCTAATTTTAGCAGTTGCAGTTAACTCATTCCCAATGGAGTTGCACTTACCATGAGAAGGTTTCTAACTGCTTCAGCACTGAAAGGAAACAAGCATTGAGTCATTCAACTGCAGATCTATATGCAAATATGCTTTTTGGCCCATGAAGGGGAAGCACATAGAATCCGCTGCTATAGCGCAGGCAGCCAAACATTTCCACACATTTCTTATAATGCAAATGCTGAAAAAAAAATCAATTCATTTACCAGCCAGTGTTTTAGCTGTCCCTACACAAGTGTGATCACTGGCATGCACATGCACTCTGTTAGGGACAGAGCCTGTGTATAGGAAATAGAGGCACACTGCATACCTAGCATTGGTGAGAAAAAGTTTTCATCAACAGATATATTCCCCTTGACATTGAATGGTTCAACAGTAATATTATTAATTTGATTCAAAGGTTATGTTTATATCATATATAACTCAAGATATATTAAGCCAATATATTACATTTTACTAAGGTTCTGAAGATGATAATGATAAATTTTTTTCAATTATTAACTCCCAGAACAGCAATTCTGTATAAAGAATTTAGTTCCTCACCATATGGTAATTCTCTGTTGACCTCTATTGGGCCTACAATAGAATCCACATCACCCAAAAACATTCCTTATAGCAAAGCTGATTTAGTACAAAGAAATGAATAAAATACTTCATAATTAGGAGACTTCTGGCTTATCCTAAAGCATGTGCGTAGTGCTAGGAGAATCCCAGTGACTAATATCTAAGGATATTTTAAAAAAGTAAGGACACTCTTCTGGTGAGCAGTGATAAACATGAGGCTCTTTAAAGAGTGACTTTTTCAATGAATTGTGTAAACAGATTTGCACTTCAGAATAAAATCTTGAGCAAGTTACTTTACAATAGGGAATAGGAATTTCTTTTTCATTTGAAGAGGATGCAAATAAAGAAAAATATAAAAATATTAAATCCAGTAAAGGTCAATAAAATTACCATGTAATATCAAAAGGTAAGTGTTCTCAAACTGCCATGTGGTTTTCTGCCTGATTAATCCCTGCTATGAGCCTGTCTGATCAGGGGCAGGGAAATCCCATGGGAGCTGGTCTCACACAGGCACCAGGGAGGATGTGGAATGAAGAGTGCAGGTTGTCACCAGAGATGAAACAGCAGAACTGGGGACCTCTGTATTCATTGGCAAAATTCACTGAGCACGCTGACAGTAGTCAGAAGACATCCACATACAGACACAACAAAACTCATGAGGGTGATCCCTTCAAGGCTCTAACATGCAGACGGATGGAAAAACCCTGTCTGTCCCCAAGAGCGGCCGTGGGCTGCAAGGACTGGGGCTCAGCACCGTGTTAGTGTGTAGCCAGCTCTGCAGGGGCATCGGGCTGGGAAGGTGGGAAACACAAATGGGAATTCTGCTGCTATTTTTTCCCAGATGTGCAGAAACTGATAAACAATGGGGCAGGAAATGGCTTGCAAATATCTACAGCTTAAAAACAAAAACAAAGCTGAAATGGATGAGGATGTGCATTACAACTGATATAGGATACACTCCTGTTCTACTCAGAAGGGCAGATTAGCACCCAAAAATATGTTCAACTTGAGATGCAAACTCCAGTTCTTGTGTTTCCACGATACACAAGCTCACACTAATTTTTAAGACTACCTGCAGTCATTGTTGAACTGCGGCCTAAGTGTAGAGAGAGGGGCACTGCCCTAAAATTCTAGGGTAACTCCAAGGGTTACCATGGAAAGTTCAGATGATATATAATTCCCATAGTTATTTTCACTGCTCTTAATATTTCACATCCATTGGTGCAAATATCTCAAATATTTGAGCAGTTAGATACAAAAGAGCTATACAGAAATAATACTGCTGCTTAAATTCAGAGAGGAAAGGGTGATTATTAAAATTAATATTAATAAGATTTCTTCTGCAACTGAGTGATAAATATTTAATAAATAGATATTTATAAATAGATAAATAAAAATAGATATAAATATATAATAGATATTTACCTTATATAGATATTTATAGATAATGATGGTATAACATTAATAATATTTATAGATAACAATACATATTTACCTTATCTATTGATAAATAATAAAATTGAGAATTCTCATGTGCATCTTGGGTTTGATTAGCATGAAATAGACTGGTGCCACCTGTTTTAGTCTAGGAGCAATATTATTACTCTTTTTTTTTTTCCTCCACAAATATCAACAGTCTATTATTGGCTTTTTAAGCTAAATTTCTGTGAAAATTTACCCTCTAGACTCCCTGCTTGATATTTTATGGAAATGTGCATCTTAAACATTAATTCACTAGACCAAAAAAAATATTTTAGGACAGAGAAATGAAAATTGTTGTGGACTGTTGCAAACGATACTAATAAATATTTGCTTTTTGCAGACTTCAATTACACTGAAAAATATTTTTCCTTTTTCTGTAATTAGCATGTGTCTCTCTCATATGTATTTTTAATGAACAAATTCACATGATAAAACAGACTGGATCCTGATGAAGTACAAAAAAGTTCCCTAAAGAACCAGTGGTGACCTTAGATGGCGTGATTATTTCTGACCTGAGCGTTCAGAACATGTTCAGAACCTAATGGCTGCTCCCTGGCAGCTTATTCTTATTTGTTGCTTTTTTTGTGGGGTTTCTTTTTCATTCTGTGTCAGGACTGGGTAAATTTTGTGCTGCTTTTTCAAACATCTCCTCCCCGGTCATCTCTTCCCATTGCAATTATATTGCATCCAACTTTGTCCAGGCAGTGCTGAGCTGTGATCTCCTATCACTGCCTGGCAAAGACTGCTGTCTGTCTCCAGCTGCCCTCAAAGAACAGAGCATTTACTTGTTCTCTTGGACATTGGGGCATTCTTAGCAGCAGAACCAGGCAGGGCTTTCCACTTGGAGCTCAAATGGCTGGAGACTTGCAGAGCCCAGAGGAGAACAAGCTACCCCAGATTTAAATAATCACTGAGTAAAGGTGAAAGGAATCAAAGGAAAGAATTGGAAAGGAGACACATGAGAGGGAAGGAGTCAATGGAGATGGTATGAGAACAGGAAAGCGCCAAAAAACAAAAGAAAAAATGGAAAACCTCTGTGAAAGACAAGGAACGGATGTCATGTGAAATAGAGTTTCAAAGGCTGAAAAGCATTCGCTGCTGTGCTGCTCCTGCACCTGCCAGAGTGATGTAGCAGCACATGTTCAGGCACCTCCTTGTCTGAGGAGTTCAGTGAAGTCCAACTTCCCTCTGTTCCCCATACCAGGAGGTTTCAAGTGTTACTTTGAACTGTCCATTATTTGGAGAAGAGGAGCAGACACAGACCGCTGAGCACTAACTGAGGACAAACCTTGTTTGTGCCCACCCTGGCCACAGAGCCAGAAACAGCTCTGCTTTCTCCCTGGCCTGGGCATGGGGTCTGCAGCCCTGGGAGTGGGGAGGGGGATTTCCTAGGATGGGAACAAGCAGAGCTATCACAGATGAGTGATTTGCAAATCCAGGACTCATCCCACTACACTTCAACCACCTACATTTTAAATGTCTAGTCCAGGAAAGTTGTCTGGGCTGCCTCCCAGATCAGTGGAGAGATCACTGCCTATGTAAGACTCTTCTCATCCTTTGACAGGCACTTCGCTATAAAACTGGGGAAAAATTAAATTGAAAATTCCAAAACTTCAAAAGGTAATCAGTCCCACTTTCAGGATCCAATTGCTAGGGATTAGTCTGATATTACTGAAGTCTTTGTATCAAATATCTCAAAATGCTATCAATCTGGGCTGGAATCAGAAGGCTAAGAACTCATCAGCTCAGCAGCCTCTTACCACTCTCTCTGAATTGTTCCTCATAAAAAAATCCAAAAAGTGCCATAAGGAATTATGTTGAAATAGCCACCAGATTATCATGTGCTAGTATGTTAACTTTCCTAACTGAATCTGCCATTAATAGGATTAAATGTGCATATTTTCCATGTTTATCTCTATATTTCCATATGTTCTTTCTCTTCCTTCTTTTTCTTATTTACATTTTTCTTCAACTACCAGATTTTCTAGGCTTGTGAAATAATCATAGAAGTGAGGAACAGTCTGATGTTACTTGCTGTAATTAAGCAAGATATTAAAGGTTTTTAAATAACAGGCCCTTAAAAAAAAAAAAAAAAAAACACATCAAAAAACAGACTGTAACTTCTTGTCTTAGTCTGAATTAAATCAAGGAAGGGCCAGACAGGGGAAGACAAGAACAGAATAGAGCAACCTCCAGAAAAATAGTGACTCTTCCATGATATCAAGCACTTTTGGGGAAAGCAAAAGCTTGTTAAATTTTACCAATTAATCTGTAAATGAAAGGTTGAAGGAGATTATAATCTCAGTTGCTTTTAAAGGAAATCAACTTCTAGCCCGGAAAAGATGCTATCAGCTGTATATTTCTCTGCTGTACACTATTTTTCAGGTTCTGAAAATTTCTGAGGATAACCTACACTGTAGATGCGTTTATATTTTGCTGGATGGTCAGAGGTGCCCTAAACCTCATTGTATATGAACTAAAATGAGTGAAATTTAAAAGTTCTAATCTTTGCCACAAAGAAGTAGCACTAAGTGTTATTAATGAAATGCTGATAATATTAGTAGATAGGAAATGCAAAGTTTGGCATGTGTCAAGCATGGCTCTTTGCTGTAATGCAACCTCAGATAATAATGTCAGAAACTGTTGTTGAAATAGTGGATCAGTAACACGTATGCAGTGAAGCCTCATTCCCTGCTAAGATTTCATGTTTTCTTACCTGGTCTCTTCTGTAGCTATAAAGAAACCATCATCTGAAGCATCAAGCCAATTTTGCCTCTGTCTCTTGATCACTGGAATGGTGCTGGTCTTAATGGCACTTGCACTGGCTTGCAAGGCCTTCCCATTAGTCATGTGGATGTGGGGAGCAGCATGCTGAAATCACAATGAAAGGGAAAGGTGTTTGTCTGAGAATAAGCATAATTCCATTAACGAATTCTGCTGCAAAGGGCAGCCTACACACCTCTCAAAACCCAGCTCATGTGCCTCAATCACTACCTGGGGGCAAGATAACTACCTACCTGTGCCCATTGACATGTTGTATGCATAGGTTTTAAAGCTGTTTAAAAACTGAATTAACTATTGCTAATGCCATTTATACAAAAAGATATTGAGGCATGAGTCGATGCTATGAACCAAGCAATTCAGAAACAGAAACCCATTGATTTTAGGAGAGAATTAACATTTTATGAGCAAAAAAACTAACCTCCCAAGCAATGAGACACAAGACCTATTTTTTCATCCAACTATGGCACTAAACTAATTTCAAAAAAATGCATACTTCTCAGTTTGCAGGTCCTTACTCTGCCTGTTTTTGTTTTTAAGTAGAAGTCACTGAATAAGATAAGTGGTTTGGTCCTGCTGTTCACCTGAATGGAAGCAGGAAAACAAAGGTTTATATCACCATGTTGATGCCATGGTTCTTAGGTTTACTCACTGGTCTTTGTCTAGTTAGAGCTACCTGCAATACATCTGCATTCAGTTCACAGCTGATAACATCAAACTGAAAATCATGCATTGATTTTCCTCTCAACCTTTCCCCAGAGTAATTGTGCAATGAGAGCAAGTACTCAGATCTAACAAGAGAAGCTGCCTTCTTACACATGAGAGAGTGGAAATGTTTTCTGTATCATCTGTAGCTAATGTTTTGGAAGAATACACCATGACAAAAATGTGAATCTTGGAAATCTTAATCTTGTTTCCCACATAATCGATTAGCAGCAGGACTAACAACAATTGGACGGAACCAGTTATGATAGAAGACATTTCACAAAGATGAAAATTTGCTTACTTTAACTCACATGGATTCAACATCATGTTTTCTTAGGAAGAAGTACTATTTTCTTGGTGAAATAACACCAGTATTCCACATTACTAATAGCATTTTGTAACATTCCTCAAGTGGACCCAGTGCTGCACATTCGTGGGTGTAGCCCCTAATTAGGGGACCAACATCACAGTCATGAGTAAGGAAGGGACTTGTAGCACCCACAAAACCAGCAGAACAGAGCACATAACTGATCTCTTAAATCATGTAATAAAAACATAAAATCCAGAAAATATAAACAAGAGCATAATTTTTTCTGAACAATTCTTACACCCACATTCAAAGCATTATATTCACATAATGACAAAACCCTGATCCACACCATTTGCTCTCTCCAGTAGGACAAATTTTATGCATCGGACAGAAAATTTCTATCTATCCATTATGTTATTCTGAGTAACTGAGCCATCTCTGTGATTCCTTAGATCTCATGTAACAAAACCAAACAAGAAGAGCAGAAGCAAGACATCATATTTGAGTGAGTCACATATAAATCTTTCTTAGACCTAAACTATTTTCCTTTGTCTTAAAAACAAAGAAGATTTAGGGTGAATTTAATTGTTGCACATAGGATCATTAATCTATCTTTGTAGCCCTTTAAAAATATTTACTTTTTTCCATTTTTTCAATCAGTGTCTAGACTGCAGTTTAGCTTTCACATATTTTTTCATATTGGCTCTGATGGGTAAAAATACCTAAAAGACATGCTACAAGAAGTAATTCAGCTGTTATTTAGAATAAATTCAGGATAAAGTACATAGCTACTATGAAATTAGAAATTCATGAAAGTTTTTGACTGCTGATCTCTTCTTGTACACAGTGGGTGGTGCTCAAAAAGAGAGTAAGGAGTCATGCGTGGAAAACATTGCCACACATCAGATTTCCCATTCAGTATTTGTATCTGGCAATTTCCTGTGCCACACACTACAGAGGAGCATTCAAGGGCTCCAATGGTATATTTTTGTTGTGCTTCCCTACTCAATAATGGGTTTAAGGTATCTCCTGTAAAGATTCAGATCTTTTCCCAGGCGCCTTTCTAGTACACCATTGAATGTCTCCTTTAGTCAAGATAAGAAATGCAGGCAAAAAACCTTCAGAAAATGTACAAGGTACAAAAAGTGTCTTTCCTGCGGCATAAACTCTGAAAAACAGTAAAGCCTGATGGAAAAAGTATTTGTCTTTTCACAACACTTTTTCCCCTAGCAGAGCCAGATACTGCAACTAATTCTGAACTTCTGTTTCCTTCTACTTTTATTAGCTCCCAACCCTCATTCTGGGCAAGAGATAACATTATAGAAAACGTCACAAGGCTTACAATATCATCTCATTTCTGTTGCACCAAATTGGTTAGAATTTTCTCTTTTATTTCCTTTCTACCCCAGCCCTTTCAAGCTATTTGAAGAAATTAATTACATTTCACAGAAGGACAAGAGAAAATAAGACCATTGTTCTCCAGTCTGTGCTAGGGACCACATTAATTTCAAGTTAATAAAAACAATTGAAGCTCTTGACCAGGAAATCAGTTCATTAGTTCCTCTCAAAAAATATATTCACCAACGCATATGAAAATGAGCATTCAATGGCACCGTCACACTAATATCAACACCAAGAGCAAAATGAACTTTCATACAAAGTACTCATTAAATGCTTTTCTTCTATGATGATGATGAACTCAAATATTCCCTCCTAGAGCACAGTTATGCACAGAAAGGTTATGAAAGCCTCAAGAATAACCCCTGTGCTACCACAGACGTCCTTCTCATTTAAAACTGCTTGCAAAAATCTTCTGTAATTTCCTCAGAACACCACCGTGTGCAATCAGCTGCTCTGCTTTGATTCTGACTCTGTACATCACTAATGAGCTGCCCTCTGAGTTTGCAACACAGCCCCTGGTGTTCAGGGTCTGCATGCCAGGGCCACATCAGAGCAGCACCTGAGCATCAGGAGTTTGCAGTGTGGACAAATCTTCCTCTGGGATGAGTGACTCCTTTCTCCCAAGTTCTTCACCTCAGTCTGAGCACATTCACTGAGATCTCTTGTTCCTCTGTGACAAAACTGTTCCACATTCAAAAGTAGAAAAAACTTTGAGAGCACTCGGAAGAAAAACTTCTCAAGACAAAGGGAGTTCTGATTCAGGCAAACTTCCATCCTTAAAAGAGCACAAATATTTCAGTGATCAGGGGGTTATCTCTGGGAAGAGTCTCACCTGTCAAATGGGTGGTGTCCAAGCTGCACAGTGAGTGCACCCTCACAGACCAAAGGCAATCCTTCCAAGGTCTTCAACTAGGAGCACTTTACATAAAGGCTGGTTGTTGTGCAGCTCCACCTGCCCCTTGCTGATCCATTCTCTGCTGCTTGCAAGTGCTGCTCATCAAAACTCACCTGGCAAGGGCATGAATTTCCCATCTGCACACAGTGGACAACCGAGACACCTCCAACTTGCAAGGAATGCAGGTGATCCCTTCACAAAGAAGCTACATGTCTTTGTCCCTGTGAAATCTTCTGGGAGCAGCAGTGCTGAGTTACAACTGCAAATCAGGTCTTTCAACACAAGCTACACCTGGCATAAGGCTTTGCTGTGGCAGGGAAACCAAGGAAATAACTGCATAGGATCACTATAACCATGATATGTGCTCTAGTGGCAGCTCTGAGTCCAATGAAGTCTGGATACTATGCCAAAAACACCTTAAATTAAAGAGGCAACTCAACATAACGTTTTTATTATCAAGAGTACATCTCCTGTCCTCGCTGGCTCCCAGAGAAGTACAAGGACACTGAGATGCATAATGGTAAGACAAGAGACGAATCCTATACAAATTCAGAAATGGGCCCCAGATCCTAAATTCTAGCCAAGGTTCCTGCCTATAAGTTGCCCAGTTTTTTATATTGCTATATAAGTGGTCAAATATTTATTCATTGAGAGCCACTAAAAATTCTGAAAAGACACTCAGGTCTGAAAAGACATTCAGCTTTGAAATAAATACATAACACTCAGTAATTCAAAGAGTAAAAATTAACAGTCAACCATTGTACAATGGCTGAAGGAATGTTTAACTAGACTACCATAAATTCCTAAGCGGATTTCTATTTATGATTTCTTATTTTTCCCCCATTATTTCTAAAAGGAAAACATTCCCTTTGCCTTAAATTAACATTTTTAGGGTATTTTTGTTGTATCTTTAAACAAAACAAAACAAAAAAAATCAATTGAAAGCAAGCAGAGCAAAAGATGTTCTCTACAAGGAGAAAGAAATCACTAGAATAAATCAGCTATGCTCAGATGACTGGAACTAACCCATATTAATTGGTTCCATATATTTTGCATTGACCTAATTATACAATACATCATTTAAAACAAGTTTAGAATTACCTTAAGTTTAATCAGGTATTGATTCTCTTTTGCCACACCTGAGGTATTCCTATTTCCAAAGGGATTAGCATTATACCTTTAATAAGCATCAATGGTTGGAGCTGGTTTACTTATTCATAGAAGTGAGAGATGAATGCAAAAATTAATACCCAAAATCTCCACACAGCATGAAGTTGCAAATGTTGATAATAGTATGCAGGCACACAACCACTTTGGGTATAGAATTTCATTAAAAAACCCAAGGGCTATTAAAAATGAAAGATGTTCAAACAACAGACCATATACAAGAAAATAAGCAAGTACTCAACACAAGTACAACTTCAGAACCTCTGGATTTGCTGCCAAACCTTTCACGAACACCTACATTAGTTGTAATGCTGAAAATTTTGTGTTTTATGTGAAAATGCTGAAAATGTAATGCTGCAATCACTTTTCTGTGCAAGGGAAACAAGCCCACCAAAAAACCCCGAAAGAAACAACCCTCCTAAAAGATGACTTTCCAAAGCTTCTGGGCCAAAGTACTGCAATGTTTATAGTCCCTGTTTGTCATATATGGCACACAAAACCTATATAACCTCTGAATACATCATGTCATAGAAGGTATAATTTTGAAGTAAACAGTTATTTATGGAAATCAGTAAATTAGTAATGAAAGATTAAGCTAGGCAACTATGCACAGAATAAAAGGAAATTTATTTTATAGTTAAAAGAGAGCATGCTCTCCCTCTCCCCTTATCACACAAATGCTTAAAATATTTTCTGGGTTTTTATTTTTATGAACAAGTATCTGAAACAAAAAACAGGCAACTATCATTGTATTTAAATACAGAAGAAAAATTCTTGTAATGTCCTCAGAAAAACTGGACTTTGTTTTTTAGCAGAGCACACTCTATACCTTGCTGGCTATGACTTCAGCAATAATCTGAATCTTCAAGGAACAAGATCAGATTTAATGCCTTACATTATTTCAACACCTATAAATGCAACTTTAAAGAAGTGCAAAAACTTCACCTTAGTAAGACAAAAGTTCTTTTACAGCAAAGCAGCCAAGGCAGTAACACAAATTTGCTGTGGTACCTCTCACATTCTCATGACTACAGGTCATGCTTTAACTTTTTATGTTACAATATAACTGTAATCAGTCAGAAAGAGAGGACTTCAGAGTAAGTATTTGTTACAGTAGCATTTTACATTGGCTCTCAGCAGCACTGCTTTACTACATCTGTATCAGATGTATCGTCTCATACTGTTTCTAATGCATGGAATACCATATTTCCTGCTTTTCCTGCCAGTTTCTATTTACTCACTGGGGAGTAAGAAATTTTCTTTTACACATTCAGTTATGCTTTAGATGCAGAGTAGAGCAGACATTGCTATAACAATTTCTCACTAAGAAGAATACTTACCTTTATTTCTACCTTTATTTATTTAAGTGCAATGAACAATTACTGCACACTGACTGCAGAATATTCACTTGGGGTCTGAGCCATCTGAGCTGTCAGCAGAGAGGTCTTGAGAGGTTTAAAACACAGGAACCTCAAGAAATCATGTTATTTAAAAACCTTTTCCTTCTCTCTTTAAAAGTTAGAACATGTTTTGGTGTGAGAGAAAAAATATATAGGAAAACTCCTCATTCTTTTGGCTCAGATTTTAGAACTGTTCTGATATATTAGTAGAAAAGAGAGACTGAGTATCTCCAGAGTACAATTAATAGGACAAAAAAGAGTAAAGGTAGAGTCGAGTCAAGGGTTCACCAGCTTCAACATAATTGTCCTGTTCTTTTTCCCAAACCAATGCAGTATGGAAAAAACATTGAAAAGTTTTTCAATCCCTTCCAAAATTTTATAGCAGAGGAATACACTTGAATAACTAAATATCTTCTTTTGAAATGGGTGTACTTAAAACAAATTCATGACCAAGAAGGATTACATCACATCCAGTAGGAAACAGAAACATCACTTTTCCAGACATCTCTACTGTTTTGAAATCTGTTGTGCTCTGTAGTCCTTACCTATTTATAATTCATTTGCACTGGATTATTAATGTCCATTGATGACAAAGGCAATGAACTATATTAACCCTTTATCCCCTGCAGAATGAAGAAATCCATGGGGGAATTTACCCATAAATGCCATACATAAAGAAGATATAAACTTGAAGGGACGCCCTAAAAATTGTAGGAATGGAAATAAACAAGCTCATGTCATGATTTGCTGAGCCTTATTCTAAAATTTCAACACTCCTCTCAAAAACTGATATTTTTCAAAAGCAGAAAGCCCTCTCCTCAAACACCCACAGGACAGGCATCTATCATAAGAGATTGAGAAAAGTTTTCTCTATGAGAATTGGTGTTCAGCCCTTACCTAACTTTATTATGAGTTTGAAAAATAAAAAGATCAACATTTCTCACTCTATAAAAATGCAAGATAGTTACTAACTGCATGACATTTTTTTACATAAAGCTTTCTAATCTCATTTTTGAAGGTGTATCTATCCTCTTAAACATTTCCCATTTCTGGAAACCAAATTATCAAACTCAAGGAGAAGTTAGAAACTAGCCTCTAAGGAATGTTATGCAAAAAATTACTCAACTATTGTTCTATTTAAATGTGCTCTGCCCCATGTGATATAGATACAATGCAAGAAATTTTATTGACATTAACTTGACATAATCAAAAATCACTTAAACATAGAACATAGAATTGTAGTTGAATTTTTCAGCTATTCAAACTGACAGCACTATTACCTCTTAAGCTCTTTAATCTCTGATTTTTTCCCCAAGATTTCTCATGAAATAAATACACTCATTTTATGTCTACAATGATATTGGAATTAAAAAAAAAAAATTAAAAAAAAGCCAATGGCTTAGGATACTACTATATCTACTTCATTTTAAAGGAAAAAATCATAGCTACAGGCAGATCAATACCTATAATTCCCTCTATACTTACCATGATTGTTCTTGTTGTATGGCTGGATGATTCTGGAAAATAAAAGAACCACAGCACATTAGAATGTTTTCTTTATCCACAAAAGCCCTAGGTTCTGATGCTCACCCTGAGGGCTAAGATGCTACTGCTCAGCTACAACAATCAACACATCAAAAATGCAGAGACTGGAAAGATTTCTCATGAAATGAGCATGAGACTCATCATTGGTCCTGAATATATATGGCATGCTATAATATGCTGTTAACTGCACTCGTTCTCTCTGCTTAATTATCCTCTTCTGCAAGAAAATATAAAAATGGAACTAATTCATAATTCATGTTTGAAGAAGTGAGGTTTTTTTCATTTTGCTTTCAACATATGGCATCATGAAGGGGTTAGCTCTGCAGACAAAAATACAGATAGTATCAACATAATTACTGTTCCCATTAAAAAAAAAGCTTTTATAAAACTAGGCAACCCTTTTTCTGAGAATTTTGAGGTGGATGTTCAGTTTGAAACTGACAAAGCTTTTTGAGAAATGCAACATGCACAAAAGTTAATGATTGTCTCCCATATGATAAATCAGGAGTCAATCAACTGAGCTCATGGTTATATTTATACAAATTGCAGAGCAATCACTACTAGGCCAATAATTAACATAGATTTCACCTTGCTGTTTAACTCAGATTACTTTTGCTTTTTACTTTCTCTAAGAACATAAATCACATTCTCTTTGGCTTAAAATGTTACAGTTCACATATTAGAGATCTTGTTCTTTTTCAAAGCAGTGCAACTTCAGTAACAAAGCATAAGTAGTTAAAAAACCCACGAGGAAACCCACTGCTGGTCTATAAGATGAAAGATGATACTACCACCAGTCTCACAGACTTGCTCAAAAATTTGGATAGGACACCTTGTTGGCTATAGAGAGTCCTTAAGGAAGGGACATTCATCAAAACCACATGTTTTTATAAAATGTACACAAGTCTGAATGAATTCAATCAGCAGAGTCTCAGTTCTGCAAGCAAGATAAATTCTAAATAATTACTTTTTTTTAATTCTTGTCTTGATTCCAAATTGCAACTTAGAGGGTTTCTGACTAGTATCACTTACACAAAGAATTCTTGTGAGATTTTATTATTGTTTAAAATTGTATTCGGGAGATTAAAAGGACATGAGAACAGCTGCATATCTCTCTCTCAAAAAAAAAATGTAATTACACCCTTAAAGTGGCATTTCCCTTTCATTTTGAGGAGTCACCTTAGTCTGAAGGTATAGTTCAATCACTGATAGAAAAAAGGTAAACCATTTTAAACATCTCAAACTATTTTTAAACTCCAACATTCAACAGAAAGTATATAGTTTACATTTACATTTGTACAAGTCTTTATCCTTAGTCAGTTTTAAAGAAGAAATATTTATATCACTAAGGTCACATTGACAGTACTGTAATGTGAATACCTACCGAAAGCCAGCAATATCTCAGTTGTGAGCTCCTCTACCAGCCCTCTTTCCCCCTCTTTTTTCATGCAAAAGTTATCATTTATAAATACACATTTAGGTCACTAGTCCTCAAGGCAATTTTTAAACTGGTAGTATAAGAACTAAATATTGTGATAATCTACTGCTTCCTGATACTTGAACATGTTTGGCACTATTACAGAGTAAGAGAAGATCACAGTAGAGTGAAGAACTCTGTAATCTGTTAAATTTTTTTCTTCACAGTAATTTTTGTTATTAAAACTTTTTTTTTTTTTTTTGGCATCGCAGTAAAATAACATTTCAGGACCTGAAAATTCCTGGGAAAACACAGAGACTGCATTAATGGAATAATAAATAGCTGAGACAAAGATTCATTTAATTTATAAGCATAAATATCCAGAAAAAAAAAACCCCACCCAACCACCTTATCTCCAACATCCAACCACCTTATCTCCAAGAGCACAACATTTCCTGAAGAATCCCGAATGTAGGCAGAATTATCCACAAAGTTTAACACAAAGAATGAGGCTTCTTGTCTCTTGAAATAGAAGAGAGATGCATTACAGAGTGCTTTCAGTCGCTCCCAAAATGATCAAAGCCCACAAACAAAAAATCCACTTTTTTTATACAGAGATACTTGAAACCTTCCCTCTTACTCAGGGGTGCTGTGCTGTTGGCATAGCTCTATATGCCAAATCTATAAAAACTGTGCTTAGCCATGATTGTCCCAAAATACACAGACATGCTCTCACTCAGTTGTCTGTGAAACTGAGAAGATCTCCCTAAAATGAGCTGAGGAACAACTGAATTTTCCTGGAAATTGTTAAACAGTGTATTTCTGACAAGAACCTGACAGACGCCGTTAATGCAGTGCCAGCAGCTGTTAACTCCAGGATATTAAAATATTGATAATCTAATAATAAAACCCAGCAAAGGAGTGAAAAAAGATGTTATATTTGTAAATATGCCTGTTATATCATGCAATAGACTCATTCTCTTTTTTTTTGCATGTATTTTCCTTGCTGTAGATACTGAAATATCATCTAAGTTGCCAAACAGCAGAGACTTGACTATATCCATAAATACAAAGGTAGGAAAAGAACTCTTTAATAAGCAGATAGAGTAAAAAGATTCTAGGATTAACAAAGACTACTAATTATGGTGCCATAGTTACACAATTTAAACTCTTATATACTCTGATACACAAATATTCAGACTTTAGAACTGAGCAGACACCAATTTCTTCCAGAAAAAAAATTATACCCTGACTTGGCCGGTTCTGAAAAACACTTATGCATGGACACATCAGCCAATTTTGTGGAACACTTTTAACTAAGGCGACTAAGGAAGGAAGTCCTTGCTTAAAAAGGCAGTCACACAGCATTAGAATCCTTTACATAGGGTCTGCACATTAATGCAAACTCCAGTGCAGCTCAAGGGCATCAGATATTATTGAAAAGCTACAAAATTCTTGGTATTGAACAGAACAGAAGGCGGAGCTTTGGATTTTCATTTTTATCTGCCAAGTTCTACAATGCTTTAGGGAATTGACATAATCTGGCTTGAATTTTAGGGAAACTGGCACGAGTGGACACTCGGTTTATAAGTGAGTTCTTACAGCAAGAACTGCGATCTGTACTTGCACCCCTTCAGTAGGAAGGGAATTCCAGAATGGAGACTGGTTCTCCCCTTAAGGATAATGAGTGCCAGGGAAGTGGATTGCCCATTTTGCAAAAAAACTCTACAAAAAACCACACCAAATATCACAGACCAGACACAGGATCTTTCCAGTTCCACTGCCTAAGCACTTTGTAAAGATGCCTTCCCTATTGCATTATGTACTAAAATTGTTAGGAACTATTGCTCTGCAATCACAGCTTACAAAAAATAATCAACCTACTTGCCAGTAATCATACACAGAAGCATTGTGAATATGAACTCCAGATCTTGAATCAGAACCCATAATTCAGGAGGTAATATGCTGCTAATCCTGTTATCAAACAAACAGGATTCTCTTTCTGCAACTGTATATCTTTAAAATAATACTAGGGGAAAGTAGTGATTCTAGGAATTAAGCTCTGGCTATTTGCATTGTGGTTTAAATGTTAACTTAATTACAGTGTTGTTTCCTGTTTGAAGAGCTGATTCATTCTGCCAATTAGGAAATCCAATGTTACTGCAGCTTCATGTCTACACAATACCTGTATATTAAAACAAGAAACACTGACTCCACAGCAGAAATGGAGCATTTTACCATGAAGCGCCCTTCCCTCCACCTGGGATCCCACTTGCCTTGCTCTTTCTGATCCCTGCTGCCACCAGTGGTACCAGAAACACGTGTGCACTGGTGAGTTCAGGGATGCAACGCCCCTATTTTTCATAAGCATTTATTTCCTTGGCACAACAAAAGCAAAGTGATCTATGGCACTCTCCAAGTAGTGCTTTAAAGCATGAATGTGACTCTAGATTTTTGCTTTTCTTGTGAATCAATTGTAGACAAAGAAGCCTTACAAAACCAAAGAGAGATTTTTGAAAGAAAGGAATAAGTGCCAAAGGAATCAATAATAGTGCTTTATTCAATTTCTAATGTACTTTCACCCTGGGAAATAATACACATTTCTCAAGACACAGTAAACCTGAGCATTTCAGTTGAATGGATATTGTATTTTGACTTTGGCATAACAAAAGTAATCGCTGTCTGTATTTTAAAAAATACACAACGTGCTTAGGAACAGTTCTTTCTCAGAGGAAATCCAAGGCAACCTGGGTTTGCAGAAATGCTTTTGCTCCTCCCAAGCACTCCTGTGGGCAAATTACACTGCTTACCTTTTCTCACTGAAAAATACCCTGCAGTTTAAGCAGTCATCAGACAGAGAAGGGAAGACTGTCCTTTTATTTGTACTCAAAGGAGCTCAAATACTTGGAAGATAACTGTAATGTAAATTCAATGTACATGTGAGATAATGTACATTGTGAGACAAGAACTAATTTTCTCAATTTTAAGAAATTCTAGGGGGAAAAGGTATTTCTCTTCTATTTTTTCAGACAAAAATATTTTCCTCCTACTTGGTTATTGTTCATGTTAAGTCACAACATCACTTGCATCACTGGGTTTGGAGAAATGAAGACCGACGAGGGAAGTGGGCAATCATCAACTCACTGTTTTATAACACAGAAATTTAAATAGGGAAAAAAATTTACTTGATACTTGCAAATATGAGATGCAGAAGCTTAGTTCTACAAATGATTGACAATGTCAGCAGCAACATCCTGGGGTAATTAAGGCCTGTGTCACTTTCCAGGCACATTATTTGGGCTCTGGAAATTGTCAGCAGTTCATCATCTTCAGTATCATGATTTGTATCTCTGCAAAAACAAGTGAATTTACTAACCACAGAAATGTAAGATTTAGAGCATTTTAGTTTCCTAATAAATATTTTAAATTATTGCTTCCAACTGCCTAGTGAAAATAGAGAGAAATTGGCTACTCTTGTGCAAGTTGCAAAATTTTAATGTAAAAAGGTTGTTAGGTCAATCTCTTGAGGGTCAGAGATGGTTTTAATGACTCTGTATAGAAAAGCAGGACTAAGCTCTTAAGTATTTCCCATAATGATATAAGCATAAAAGCAGTATATTTCAGGAAGTAACTAAAAGCCATAAGCACCTTTTCATATTCCTTTGCTTTCCTCAGTAAATGACAGTAACACAGCATCATTTTTTCCTGAGAGATCTATTTTCCACGTTCACATTTCCATCAATACCAGTGCACACATTTGACTGAGAAATCTGTAGCTGAATATTTTAAAGAGTTTTCTGGCTATATCAAAGACCATAGCTAGAACACGCATGAACTAAGCAAACTTCAGAGGGAAAACTGACTGTGGAGCAATATATAGCTTTTGTCTCTCACTTTTGGGAAGAGTGAATACACACAATCCAGCATTAATCATACCTTGTGCTTTAGGATGGAAGAAATGGTAAATTTTCACATAGCAGCTTGTTTGCCACAACTCATTTCTACTCTTTCAGTTGGAAATCACTGGTATGTTAAAGGAGGTTTATAACAATTTTGGTGGGTTTACAGTTTATTAATGTGTAAGAGAAAATTTATGGCTTTCTTTTTTAAAGTAAAAGAACACCAGAGGTTTTTTGATATGCAATCCATGCTGCTCCTCTGCCACCATAGCAGAACATCTGTCTCTACCAAAACACAGTATTGTGATAAAAATCAGACATCTTTGAGAAAAAACAACTCACTCACTGCTGAAAAATTCCAACCTAAAGAGAAACCTCCTTCCCTTTAATGTACTTTCACACAATTTTATGTGCATTCAATTATAATGAACTTAATTATAATAATATTATAACTATTTTCTCTGTTTCAGATAAAATAATTATAACATCATTATAGAAAGAAAATATATTCAAGAAAACACATTCAAGAAAATTTGGGTCAGGGAAGGTTTTAGTCTCCCTGTATGTCTGTCAGACTGCTGATGTCTTCATCTGTTTGTCATAAACTCCCCATGGAAAACTAGAAGTGAAATCTAAGGCTTTCTCCTTGCTCATCTCCTGAATAGCCAATAGTATCAGTCATAAGCATAGAGAGAAGGATTGACCCAAACAGTATCTAAGAGAGAAGGAACATCTTTTTGAGGTTTTTCTCCATTTGCCAATTTCTCATGTCACCTTCTCATCCTGCCAGGCCAGACACGTGTGGGTTCCTAGGAAAGCAGACCCCAAAAATTGTTGCCTCATTCCTAGGTACTTCATATATCTGCTGTGCACTTCAGTAAATTCCAGAACAGAAACTGGACTGTTGAAAGCATCCTCTTGAAGGCAGCAGGACATGTCAGACTGAAATACAGCACTAAAGGTATGGCAGGGAAGAAAGGAGGATCAGGGCTGTTAATTCAAGCCTCTTCAGCTGTGAAAGGCTGGCTCTTTTTTTGTCCAAAATATGAAAATGGTATCAACAGGCACAGACAGATTTCTGTACCTCATCAGTGACGCTGATGCCTTGGACATCCTGTGGATATTCTGATTCTCATGCATCTTTCCAAAGGTAAGGAAACGCATGCCAGATGACAGAAATTATTCTTGTGTAAAATGCCTCTACCTGATGTTTCCAAATATTATAAGCAAAATTATCATTACTCACCCTGCCAAAACAATAGGCTGACGTAAAATTTGACTACTTGGATGCACTGTTCCTCACAGTTAAGCAGCTTGTGGGAGAAAGTAATTGCTTGGAATAATTTCAGATGCTGTAATTTAAAGATCAGATTCAAAATATCTAGAGCACTTTACAGTCACACCTAAATCTTCCCATCATCAACTCCAGTAACAAAATTGGATACATGTAACCTTCTGCAACATCGTGATTTTCTGAAGATGGAATTTTCCCACTTGAAAGAGGCTATCTTCATGGCAGAGAACCACTTAAATATCTTATGCTGACTTTAATTTCAGCAGCAATTGTAATGCTGCATCTCAGAGTAGTTAAAAGCTCCAGTGTGTATATTACACAAAAGCTTCTCAAAGTACCTTGAGTTTTCCAGAGCAGCAAAATGCCAGTTCACTGGCACTTTTTATTACATCTCACGGAATGCAAGATTTGCTGTTGTTGGAAAATAAAATGAAAAACACTTTTCTAAGACCATCCAGCAAAACTCTTCCTCCCAATCAGGGACACAAAAACCTACAAGATCCTCTCTCTAGCTACAATACACAGTGCTTAAGCAAAGCAATTCCACTCACGTCCATGACTGACAATAACAAGATATCAGGGCACAACCTCCCCATTAAGAAAAGATTAATGAGGGAGCTCATTTATCAATTAAACCAAAACCTTTCTGGAGGTGCATCCATGGAAAACTGAAAGGGAATGTTGTGCTGCATTAGCTAAAAGCAGAACTCAAGACAATGTAAGGCTTGTATAAGAAATGCTAAACATATTCTTGTTTATTATTCTTAAAAGCATTTAACTAAATATTAATGATGTTTCTCATAATCTTCCCCCACTTCCCCAAAGAGGAATAAAAATGTGCCATTTCCATAATGTACTGCTATATTCAAGGCAAATAATTATTAATTTGCTTAAAAAGAAATTCTGCCAAAAATAAGGCACTCATCTAGACAGTAAGATTGACTTAAATCATGCTAATCTAAATATATATTTGCACAAGCCTAAGCAACATTTATTTGAATGCTGTGAAATACTGTACATCTTAAGCAAATATATTTATGTGGCTTTCTCAAAACAAATATCTAATACTGTTGGAGAAAAGGTAAACTTGAAAATGCAGACATTTACATGTAAATAATATTAAGATTATGAAAACAGCAAATGAGATTTAATATAAATTCCCCATGCTCCATTTTGTTTGCTCATTTCACCAAAGCATGCACTGAAAGGCAGAATCTGTCATCATCTCCATATCAAGCCTTCTGGATACTGTTAATTGATACAACACAATCCAACCTGCAGCAGTCAATACTATTTTGGAATCAAAAAAGCTTTTTAGTGTATTTATAGTAACACAAAAACTCTGGAGGCTGGCAAAACCTTTCACTGCACAAATAGCACACCGTGGTCAGGGAAATTACAGAAACCACCACTTCCCAAGCTGATCTGGTATTGAAGAGAAGCTGGATAAAACACAAGCAAAAAGAAAAATATATTTTATATTTACCACTAACCTGGGGAGGAGGTAAAGGGTGAATACTGAAGGTAATCAGTTTTAAGTAAGAAGAAATGGAATCTATGCTGTTGAGTATCATTACTACTGGTTCGTTATTTTTTCATATTTTCGTTATTTTTGCATTTTATTTTCACAGCTCCACATTTTAATCAGAGAGAGGCAAGAATAATAACAAAAATATCCATTTTTTGTACTAAGATACTTTTTGCACTAAAAAAATACAGATTTGGCTTATTTAGGATATATGCTTTCAAATATGTTGTTTTCACAGGAAACAGATAAGCAGAAATATTGTATTTGTGAGGTGCCCCATGACAGGAAGGAATTATGCATCTGACTCCATGTTCTTAGAAAGTTAATTATTTTAAGATACTGTATTATATTAAATACTATACTGAACTATACTAAAGAATAGAGAAAGAATACTTACAGAAGGCTAACAAGACAATAATGACTCTTTCTAGAGCCTCGAGACAGCTTGGCCCTGATTGGCCAATGAGTGAAAACACAGAATCACTCCAGAATCCAATGAAACTATCATCTGTGGGTAAACAATCTCCAAACACATTCCAAAGCAGCAAAACACAGGAGAAGCAAATTAGATAATATTGTTTTGCTTTTTCTCTGAGGCTTCTCAGCTTCCCAGGGGCAAAATCCTGGGCAAAGGAATTTTTCCAGAAAATACCACACAGAAATATCTCCTAAAGCAGTGACTTGCAGTTCTCAATACTACTTTTTCAAATTAGATGTTATTTTGTGCAAATGGCTTTAACACAATGTTTGATACACACTAACTGGTGTACTTAATAACTGGATTTACACACTCTTTACTTTGAGAACATCTATACTAAGTAGAAGAAAAATTTTACAGGTTTCCAAGCATGCCTCCTTACAGAGACATAAGGAGGGGTTCAATCATAATAATTACCCTGAACTTACTGCTACAGCCTTCTCTGCTGGAGAAATGTGCAGGTTGCAGCAAGATGGGGGTCAGTGTCTTCTCACAGATGAGAAGTGATAGGAGAAGAGGAAACAGCTTCAAGTGATGCCAGGGAAGGTTTAGGTTAGATATTGGGGAAAACTACTTCACTGAAAGCATTGTTGAGCAGTGGAACAGGCTGCCCAGGGAAGTGGTTCAGTCACCACCATCCCTGGAGGTATTGAACACTTGGGGCATGTTGGGTTTAGGGCTTAGCAGTGCTGAGTTGAGGGCTGGACTTCATCTATGAGGTCTTTTCCAACAGAAAGTATTCAATGATCATCTTTATATCCTAGGGAAGCTGATCACTCAGAGCTCTCATGGAGAGCCCAGTCTAAGGGCCAGCATCGGTGGAGGGGGAGGTCTTTGTTCACATTCTTATGCAGCAACCACTAAACCATCCATGCAGAACTCAGTGAAAAGCCAGCATTTATGGCTCTGCCTACCAATGCAGATATCATATTTTCTTCCAGCTGCAATATTTTCTCCCGTGTTGTCACCTTGGTCCCCCGAAGAGCCTGTGTTGCCATGAATGTTGTTTGTCTGTGGTGTAATAGCTGCATGCTGAGCAGAAGAGCAAGCAATCCTCTCTTCTGTGTATTCTCAGTAACCACTTCTTGTCAAAGGATGTCATGATTCCTATCTAGGTGTTATTAAATGTACAGTAGGTGTTTTCACTGCAGTACACAAGTAGTGTTTGCAGTGACAGAAAAACAAGATTATGGGGAAGATGATGAATAATGAATCAAGTTTTTATCCCTTTATTTGGAATACTATTTCTATGAGCTTGTCTGAAAGGCAATTCCTCTCCTTTCTACCTCAACCTATTCTGTGAAGCATGAAAGCAGAGTGTCACCTCTTTTGTGAACATTTTTGTGAACAATTTCTCCTTTTGTGAACATTTCTCCTGAGCAGTCTATTTGAGAGCCCAACGTCTGACAGATTTCTACCCTCAATAACCTTATTCAATTACAGAACAAATAAGTTAATGGTTTACAGAAGTTATATCTCACAAAGAGATATCAGGAACGCATGCATGCCTTTTCTTTTAGTGTAAACCTTATATTCTGCTGGATTCTCCTCTTATTTAGACAAGGTAAAATTGTTTTCGGTTAGAGTTGAAAAATCTTTCTGTTTGGTGAAGAAAAAAAAAATCAGAAATTTACAGTCACTTTTCAGGATGAAAAATAAAGATCATCTGAGAAAAGTTAGTCTTACCCAAAAATTTCCATCCTTTTTTTTTTTTTGTTGCTGTTGTTTGGTGTTTTTCTTTTGGGTTTCTTTTTTGTTTTGTACATCTTCATTCCTGCTCTTAGTTTGCACTGAGGTGTAACGAAGTGGCTGGATACACCAGGCATAAAAGTCACCTCTGGCACTGCACAGTGTACAGAAAAAGCCTTTCCTGCACCTCTGCGACACACTTTTTGCTTCCTACTCTGCAGGCACAGTGGCTTTCTAAGGTGCAATGCAAAAAGCCAAAATAAAACATGCTGCATCTCTGCCTTCTTTTCTTGTCCTTTTTTGGTAAATCAAAAGCAGTAAGAAAAATGGTAAATGGAGTTTTTGTAACAGATGGTATTAATATATCTTTATCCAACTAATAGGCACCACTATTCATTGCATGGATGCCATAAGCATGCCATCCATATCTTACATTTTTCTAAAGTCTGTACCCTCTCATTTAATGTTCCCTCAGGTTCACAGAAAGTTTTTCAATTCAGAGAGATAAAGAATATTTCATTTATACTCCTTCACATACCATCAAGCCCATTATGATGGCTGTAGTTTCTTTTCCCCAAAATACTTAATGAAGAGTGGTTGGAGGGTGCAAGCAGTCGTTTTGCACTTGGACTTTGAAGGCTTGGTGTTGACCTGATTACACTGGGTTTCACAGCAGGATGTATCTCTGTTTGAGACAAAAGAGAGAGAGAAATTATAGCTACTTGATTTTAAGATAAATAAAACAATCTATTCCACATATGAAATTAACTTTTGTTTTTCAGTGAAAAGAAAATTCCTTCGCACTTTTGTGTTTACAAGACCTTGAACAACACGAGTCCTCCTACCCACAGCTCCTCCAAGTAAGAAAGGTCTATTTCACTTTAGGTTACCCAAGCTCGATTCCACAGTGCAGACATGTAAGGATTTGAGGTTGAAGAGCTAATAAACACAAAACACTCTGAAATGGGTGTGTTTAGATTTTCCTACCCTTTTGAGATTTGTATTGAAGCTACACACCCACAGGTTTCAGCAAGCAAATAAAAGCATTTTACTGTAGTGAAACTACCTCAACACCTCAAGCTATTCAGCATTTTCTGTCATAATAACATGCTTTAGGGGATCTTCCCACACACAAGTCACAAGGTGCAGGAGTCAAGAGGAGACACCGTAGGGCTTTGCAGGTAAAACTACCCCAAAACTGCAGTGGGAACACTTCCATACTTCCTCTTCCTGGGGAGCTTCAAACATCCCAGAGCATCTGTTTCATGGAGCAAAACTATTTTGGAGGAAAAGGAATAAAGAGGGAATGAGGCAGCAAAACACATGTGGCCGGCACATTTCAGAGTGGCACCTGCTGTGTTTGCCAGGAGCTGACGCAGCTGCAGGGAAATTTCTGTATTCAGCCAGATAAAAGTGGCAAAAGGAAGCCTTGGCTGAGTCTGCTCGTCCCTCACCAGGAATTTGCTGAACCAATTAATTAATTCCCATCACAAATTTGGGTTTAAAATGCCACCACCAGGCTTGGATGGACCCAGTCTTGTGTGGGAAGTCAGCTGCCCAGGGCAGGTCCTGGCCCTGTGTCACAGTGCAGGGCACCAGCTGCCAGCACTGTGCAGGGTATGAGGCACCAGCTGCCCAATTACAGCAGCCTCTGATGAGCCCAGGAGGCAGAAGAGGCTGAGAAGGTGAGGGCAGAGGGGCTGGCAGTCAGATCAGCAGAGTCAGCTGCCCAAGGCAGGTGAGATCAGAGCATAAAAACTGAGTACTTTCCCATTTGCAACCCAGGTTTACACCTCCTGAAAAGTGCTTCTTTCTTCTTATAAAGTGCTTTTTATTTTCTGTTTATAAAATGGAGCAGAGACTCTGGGAAGATGCAAAATCTACAGTGAGGCCAAGTATTCAAGGAGGAGCCTCTACAGCCTCTGCCATCCATGGCTACCATTCAGGAGAAAGAGAAACCACTGTATAAAGTCAAAGCCCACTGCAATAGCATGTTCTTCCTCCTTCAGGAATGCCCAAAGTCTGATACCCAAGTGCTTCCCTGCCCTGCCTGGAGCTCTTGGTCTCATGGCCTTGGCCAGGCTCTGCCACCGTGCCAGGAGGAGATAACGCCTACAATTTTCACACTGGAAAAGACTGCTTAATTGTTCACCACTGCTTTGGTTGGGGCTTGCAATCACACTCTCCAAGCATGAACACACTCCCATGAGAAGCCTCAAGAGGGCCAGGTAAGAAACAGTAGGGCAGAGAAGTACACAGAGAACAGCTAAGAAGGAAGGCACAGCTAACCAGTCACTTCAGGGCAGAGCTGTAGATTTGATGGCACCAAATTCCCCACCACTTAATTAGATAAAAGCTTTTTACAGCCATTCACTGCAGAATTCATCTGCTTTTCACACAGAAAAGATTTCATGGCATGTCCTGTTTTTCTTGCTGTGGGGAACAAGCATCTCATACTTTGCTTTTTTACTAATGGGAACAGAGGCATGCTTAATATTATGAACACCACTGATTGCTAAGGTAAAACTCTAAACTGAA
Organism: Melospiza melodia melodia; assembly: GCF_035770615.1. NCBI lineage: Eukaryota > Metazoa > Chordata > Aves > Passeriformes > Passerellidae > Melospiza > Melospiza melodia. Next base: position 66,942,260 of record NC_086196.1, read on the forward strand.
ATAGATACACTTGTGCCATTTGCTGAAGGTAATTGGAATTTGCATTCTAAAATGTTCATTTAGCAATCTTTTCCAGTTTTCTGAAGGAAACGGTATATTTCCAGGGCTAACAACACTAAAAGCTTATTTTATTTGCCAAAGAGCTCCAGCAGCAACCACAGTAATCCCAGCAGTTGCATCGACACATGAGAACTCCACCTCCTTTCATCTGCAACCTATAGGAGAGGAAATTTCATATTTTCAGGGTGAGCAAACAGTTGAGGAAGGAAGCATTTCCTTCCATCAGCTTCTCTTCAGTTCAGAAGTCACTAATCCTCCATTAGTTTACCACAAAGGCTGTCTTTTCTCTTTCTGCAGTAGAGGAAGGTAGCAAGACCAAGCTCTACATTTAAGTTCTAGAAAGGAACTCAGTAAAACAGCCAGGATCACTTCCCAATGGACTGAGTCCTTCCTGTGCAGACCTTTACATCTTATTTCACTCCTCCTCTACATATAGACTTGCTTCAAATATTTTCATGCTTTAGATCAGCACTTTATAACCAGCTGCCTCATCACACCCAAGCAGTGTAACGAGGCATTTCAGGAGTTTTGCTTACTATCCCTTCATATAATTGTATTATGGAATAATAGCAATCAAAATCTTTTAATTCCTGCTGCTCTTATGCTCTTCTATTGCAGAGCACTTCACTGAAAATCTTTTAGCCAGCTGCACCTTGTTCTAACTCAGAGCATTCAAATTATCTCATGACCAGTAGCAAATAGCCAGTCAGCCACATTCTGAAATAAAAATAAATAGGAGTAAGAGATACTGTTTCAAAAACATATTAGTAACCCATTTCATAGGACCAGATTTCAGCCTCAAGCAAGTAAATAACAATAACAACATTAAAAATTTCTCCCTTTTTCATTATGGCAGTAGGGTAAAAAAATAAAATACCCCAAAGTAAACAAAGAGAAGCTGAAGTCTTGTACCAAATCACCTCAACAAACATCCTGGATTCCAGAGGGGCTTAGGCAGCTGCACCTTTCCCTCACCTCATCTCCTCAACATGTATCCCAGCTGGAGTGTTAGCCTGGTTTTCTCATAACTAAGAGATAATATAGGACATTTAATTAGCCAGGGGTTCACAGCAGCAGCTTTGTTTTAGGAAGCACAGTGATGACTGATGAGATTGAAGGGATTGGCCCCAGCTCTTGAGACGACAAGGCCTAATTTTAATGCTTGTCCTACCTCACCTGTGGAAGCCAAGATGCAGAAAGGGAAGTGATGACCCAGGATGTGCAGGGCACTGAAATCCTCCCTGCCTTAGCAGAAAGGTGGAAAACAGTAGTGCCCTGACACATTGTTAATCATATGCCAATAAATTTCTGTGAGAACGGCACAGCATGAATCTTAAAAAGAAAACAAGTGCCTCCTATATAAGTTGACATGATATATAATAATATTTTTATGAGAAAAATAATGCAAGATTTACTAATTTACTGAAATTGCAAAAATCACAAATAAACTAAAAAGATCACAAACAAACTAAACTAAAAATTTTCGCCAAGCTACATAGCAAACAAAAAGCCATTTTCTAGCCATCCCTATAAAGCTAATTCAGATGAATGTAATCAGCTGCACTGGGTTCACTTCACATTCCCATAACACATATTATTTTCCTCAGCTGTAGTGAGACACTGTTACTTCCCATACAGTCAAATTCTAAGCAGACTCTGCAGAAATCTGGCATATTTTAGGACTGTTAATCTTCTACCAGACCTTCATGTAAGTTCACAAAATGCTGCCTGACACTATTCATCCATTCACTCTCTTAAACCTACAGACTCAGACTCCCAGAGGGGTCGAGACAACTCCACAAAGGCTGTATAACATGGCACTAAAAACAGGTGCTGTCTTCTAAGTGTCCCCATGTTAGCACTTCCTCTTTAGATGCACAGACAGGTCAGCTGGATGAACCATCCCCTGTCCAGCTTCCCCCCTAACAACCACAACTCCACCAAGTCAACCTAAGTAGTCCCTTCAATACACATAACACACATAGCTGGGATGTCTGTAGGGAATTATTCCTGTCTTTTTTCTTAAACTCCAGGGTAGGAGAAATCAAAATTCAGTGAGAATGGCATTAATTCCTCATTACCCATATTCTTGAAGTTAGCATTTCGACAAAATTGATGTCCTGGAAGAACAGTTGTAACTACATTAAAACTGATTTCTATTTCAGTAAGGCAAGAGACTTACTGTTTACTTTGATCTAGTTCAAACCTCCTGCTGACTGAAATTATGAGCAAAACATCTAGACTAAACTCTACACTCAGTAGAGTTCACTTCTGTAGAACAGGATTAACACACAGCAGAATTACTCGCTGCATCTCTAATCAACTGATTGATTTCTATTCTCATTTGAGGATTAACAGCCTCTGGGTTATCACAACTCTTATATGACTGTGCAAATATTTAACAGTCACTGACGGCTCATTGCAAGGAATCATTATTATCAGAATTTTTCCTCTCCCCATTTACTTATAGTTTCATGTCCTCTCGGTTGTGAATTCAGTACAGATTTCATTGCACCTTTTAAACTTAGGTCATCAAATTACAAGGTATGCATCTTAGTGTGGCTGAGCTCCCCTGCTCTTAAGTAAAAAGGAGTATTGCAAATGGATACAAAGGCCACAGTAGAGCAGTCCTGAGAATCTCCTCTTTGAGCAGTTCTTCTTTATATTTAGAGAGCCAGACTATTCTTCACGTTCTAAATTACATCAGGTGTCACTCTGACACTAAACCAGTATCAGGAGGACTTCTGCCTATATCCTGAAAGTTCAACCATGCAGTTTTGTAACTCAAGTGGACCGCCATTATTATTAATTTATTAACTTCAGATTTTTTTCACATTACTAAAAGCATAAATTCTCTCTTTTTGTGCATCCCAGGTTACGATGCTTCAGTACACACTGAAAGTTTGTTTGGTTTGCTATTCTCCATAGGCAGATACGCACCTAAATACCCAATGATACATGACAGTGGCTTCCTGGTGCTTTTTATCTTCAGAGGATTCCCAGCAAGTTCACAATGTCGATCTGCATCTGAGAATTTTAAAGAATAAAACCCAGTTTAAATATTTTACTATTACCAACAGATTTAGGATATACCAACCAGTCTCTGACTTGCATTTTTAACACAAATTTCTTTTAGCCTAACTTTTAGATTCTCCTTTTTATCATCAATACTTCTAATCATGTATATTTAAAGGCAGAACATGTCCTCTTTCATGCAAGTGATGTTATGATTTTTCTTTTTTTTCTTTTTTTTTCTTTTTAAAGAAAGATAGTTTCAATACCAGCTAGACTGTAGTTTTTGCTTACAAAGTCTTTCTGGAGATAGACTTTGGCAAGCAAATGGATAGACAGCCAAGCAAATGGAACATAGATGAAAACATGCATACTAAAAATGCAGTTTTGGCTATTAAAAATGATTTTCATTGAATTCTTTTTTGGTTTCTACACACTTTTCTGTCTCTAAATGGGGCAATACAGAGTCAAGGATTTAAAGCTGGGACTACTGATTTTTGTCATACAACTCCTCACTGTAAACTTTTCAACAAAATGCTCAGTTTTAACCAAGTATTACAGAGCTCAAAGATCTCAAAGATTGCAACTCTCTGCTAAGAGAAAATTAGCAGTGCAGCAACTGCCTAAAATTTCCTGCTGCTACTGTGAATACACAAGCAAAGATTCCATCCACATGTCCCAAAAACAAAATGTTAACATAAAGAGGTTAATGCTTAGACAATGAAGTCAGTCAACTTAAGGCAAAAATTCACAAGGTTTCAGTAAATCATTTCAAGACAACTGGAAATAGATAATCTTTTTTTTTTTTTTCTTTTTAAGTATTCAGAATAATTGGGTTTCCTGTCTTTCAAGAGCACAAAGAGCTCCCATAGAGAGCTTCCAGTATCCCTAGAATACAGGTATTCTGTTCTGTACAAAATTGCATTCGTACAGTGATTATATAGGTCAGGAGGTCTCTCAAATGGAAGAGCTTCCCACAAATACCTACCTACAAGTTTTACAGAAGGGACACATTATATAGATTATAATTGCAACTCCTCCCTGTGTTTCACCAAACTCTTCCTTTGCTTCATTCCAGCACATGAGACACAGTAAACAGCAACAGCAAGAGGATAAGACACCATGTAAAGCATTTACAATCCCTTTAACAATTCTAATCTAGATCTGTGCAAAAATCATGAAGATGGTGAAGGCACAGCAATGACTGGAATAAGTATTTCAGATATTCAGGACGTTTTCAGTGCAGCAGACAAAGCACAACTTACTTTCATAGATTAAGGAACCTACATAAAATTGTGGAAATACCAATGGGTTTCAAAGGTTCCAGAGCCCTAATGCTGAGTACATTAAGTACTTTGTTACCTTTTCTTAATCACAAAATATACTGTACTCAGGAAAAAACCCAAAAGGCCTGGTGCCCAGAATTTTTTTAATATTGCAAAACACCTGAAATTATTTAAGTGGTGGAGCAGAATGATGTGTCTCCACTGACTCCCTCAGTAAAATAAGCAGAGGCTATATAGTATTTTATAGCTACTTTGAGAACAGCAAAACATCACCTAAGAAGTAATTAGCAAGAAAATTTTCCATCTATGTGCCTTCATTATAAAAAAAGATATTGAATCATGTAGTGGTATTTATATGCTGACTGGGAACACATACTGCAAGGAGAGCACAATTTTCATGCTTGAGATAAAGCATGTTCATCAAAGGTGAGTATTCAAAGCACACCTATCTATTGAAACAGTAAAGCAAGCTTAACAGCAGCAAACTTTGATCCACAACAAGGTGCTCCCATAAAAAGTATAATAAAGTTTACGACCTTTATGCAGAACACAGAGAAGAACATAGAAGTTGTATTGTGCATCATTCTCAAGTGTAAAACCAGAGAATAAAATTTGGGTAAGAAGATATCAAAACTCCCAAAATTTAAAGCAAGTCCTAAAATCAAATGTGATCTTTTATATGAGCAATAAAAATCTAAGTAAGACCAGTGAAATAGTGGAAGCTATGAGAAAAAAAATAATGACAAGAAGTAATCTGATATTTTTGAGTATATTTTTCAAACATAGCAAAAGCAGAAAGTGTGCTGGTGTCTGTAGCAATAGATTATGAAGGTGTGAGGAAAATACACAAGAAAATAAAGGCACAGCAGAAAAGCCAAATGCATTTTTTGTATCATTGTTCATTGCAGAAGCACTTAAAGAAGCTCACTTCCAAAATACTTTGATGAGGAAAGTGTGAGAACTGTGTCACATTGAAGTGTCCATAGGAAATATTACAAAGCAAACTGGTTAATCAGTAGAACCAAGTTACCAGGACCAGGTGAAATTCATCCAAACTGCTGAGCAGACACGCTGCTGGTGTTTAATGAATGCTTATATGTTCTTGGTTGAAGAGAACAAAACGAGGGCAAATGTGATAACATTCTCCAGTAAGTAGGTCTGCAGAGCGGCAGAAGGTTGCATTATTAATAGAAGCACATGGTTAAATTTGGAAACATCAAGGGAGCCAACAAAGACCTTGGAAGGGAAGGCAAGTTGAGCGTGTTCCCATGACTTGTGTTGTGGCGCGTCCTTGCAGCAGGAAGGACGGACAATGGCGCGCCGGGCCTCACGCGCGCCCGGCAGGGCTGGGAGGAGGCCACCCCTCCCTGCAGTCCATGGCAAACACAGCCAGAGCCTGTGTCCAGCTCTGGGTCCCCACCAGGGAAGAGATACAGGCACAAGGGGCAGGGCCAGCTGATGGATTGGGTGTTTGAGTGCAGCACATCCAGGGCCTGGGGAACTGCTCTGGGCAGCCCTGAGAGGGAATGACAAGGGGACACCTGTCTGGCACCTCAGCCTCCCAGCACAGAGACACCGAGCCAGACCCTGCTCAGAGGAACACAGGGACAGCACAGCACTGCTCCTGTCTGTGGCAGCAGCCAGGCTGGGGGACAGGAGATTGTTGGGTACAAGGATAAGATTATTTACTCTGAGGCCGACCAAACACTGGAGCAGGTGCCCAGAGGAGTCATGCAGTCTCCACCTGTGGAGATACAAAAAGCTCATCTGGCCTAAAGGCCCATGAGCATGTGAACCTTCTGCAAGAGGTGGGATCAGAGACCTCCAGGGTCCTTTCCTACTTGCATGTCCTACAAACCAGTAAGTGCCAGTCTCCTAGGCCTGCCAGGATCCTCTGAGGGGTCCATGACCTGCCCACATGCAGCTGATCTGGCATCCAATTTGGCACTTCAGAGAGCTTTTACCTAACTGAGTCACCAAAGACTTCTGCTGTCCAGCTGTTACAGAGTAAAAGAGGCTTTTTTCAGGAATTAAAACCTTATTAAAAATGATTGTCTATGTAATCCCCAAATGATCTGTGCTGATCAACATATAAAAGGGCAGCAAAAGAGGTGATTAGAGAGTTAAAATTTCCTGATAAGAAATTTCTAAGTATAATCAAAGCTAAAACTGATAGCAAAGGACAGGAGCAGCAGCAAGCAATGCATGTAAATGAATTCTGAAGGGGTAAAATCGCTGTAATATATAGATACAATGATAGCTCCTACACCATCACAAAGCAGAAGAGTATTCATGGAGTCAGCATCAACAGCTTTCTAAAAATATCTAGACAATACTATAAAGAAATCAAAATCAGAATGTTAGAAAACATGATAGGAAAATAGAAAACACGACTTTCTAAAATTATGGGAAATCTATATCTTGAAATGCACATAATATGGGGCACCATAACCCTAAAGAGAATACAGCACAACCAGAAAAATTCTAGGAAATAACATTAAAAACCACAGTGTGAAACACATTTTTTATGAGGCTTTAAAGCTGCCAAGCATGATGACTGATGTGGGCATTACAGAGGTGAATCAAAACAGTAATGTCAAGAAGATGATAACAAATGAGGCTGTGCTTCTAGATATGAAAGTATTTTCTAATTATTTCCTCTTTAAAAAAACTAGATTTGTAGGTCTCTTAAGCTTAGAGAGACTCTCATTAGCAAGTTATTTCTCTTTGACATTCCATCATATCTCTGTGAAAATGCAGATCATCTAATGAATGTACTGTATTCCCTGAATTGTATTTTTAGAAACTTTGGGAAAAAAATAATATGCTCAATATGTCAATTCTTTTGCTGACTATTAAAATCTGGCAAAAATTGTATTCAAAGATAACAACAGAAGAAATATTTTCATCCTAGATGAAAGCTAAAGAAAGAAGATATTTTCATCCTAGATGAAAACTAAAAGCTCTTCCATAGCTATCAAAATCAAGGATGCAAAATATAGTTTGCAAACCAATACACATAAATGTTACTCAATTCAGATGAATGGGTAGCTTTATATTAGTAAAATACCAACTTTATGGTTACAAAGACAAATCAGTAATATTTTGCATATTCTACTCGTTTCACTTGTCTTTGTTGCACCAAACTAGATCACTAGCAAGTACTATGCACCATATTTGTTAATAAATCTGAGGATTTAAATGTATAACAAATTATCATCATGATCAGCACACCCATTTCCAGATAACTATACATATATTATACAGATAATATATTACCATGCACTGAAAACATTTTGACAATCATGTCTACACAGACAACATGTAGTTATCCAGATCTAAATTACTATAATTAATATACATAGTTATAGTGATAAAGCTATATCCAAGCAATGAAAATAAAAAAAGTCCCTCAAAAGTCTCCTTTTTTGTAAAGCTGAAGCAATAATGTTTACAGACACATGGCTCCCTGCCAGGCATTTATCAACCTGCCTGTGAGCTGCAAACAGATCCGCTCAACAGTGACTGCTGAGAAGAATGCTCACTTTGCTTTTTCTCTAATTAAGAGACCTTTCTCAGACAGGATGGTCTTGCTTAACTTTCTAAAAAAAACCACATGCAATATATTCAAACTAAAAAAGGAGGTAGTGCATGAGATTTAGACCACAACAATTTCACCTTACCAAAGCAGTTCGCCAATTCTAATTAGTCCTTGAAAAACCATCAGACAATTTTATTGTCACCAACCACAGTGAGTCTATTAAGTTCAGACAGAACAAAGTTTGAGCTTTCCATGATGGGCTGTGCTCCTAGCAGGAGGTGCTGTGCCTCCTCAACCTCCTGGTGGCCATCCCGAGATTGAACTGGGATGTAAGTGCATCCTCTTCACTACCTCCTGCTGGCATCTGAGCAGGGGTCGTGCTACAGGCTTCATTAATGAGGAAAATCTAATTCTCTGCACTATCTGAAGGTATAAAGAACACAGAATAGGACCTTGCCTTCTGCCAGTGGATATAACGGGCTGAGGGAGAGGAGGTGGTGGATTTCAGTAAGAGAAAATATTCTGTTGAAACCTGGTTTTCAGCTAAAAGATGCTTGGGCCTTATCATTCCCAGAATCTTCCAACCTCCTCCAAGACATGAGAAGTACCTGCACATGCATTCAGGTACACAGGTGGAATTCAAAAACCAATTTATTTTATGACTGAGCTGTGACACGCTTGTTCAGACAGCCTTTCTCAGATCTGGGAAATCAGTTTCATTTACAACCTGGCACTTCAACAAATTGCACAAGACTAAGCGGGCATAAAACCTGGTATGCAGCTGGGATAAGTGCCCCACCAATCGTCTGCCTTCAGATTTTATGGTTTCTGAGTGTTGTTATGGTGCCTAATGCAATATAGTTGGGAAATGCAGTTACATTTTCAAGCACTGGTTTGGCACACATAGAGTCAGGCGAGTCTGACAAAGCATCTAAGCAGCCATTAGATTCAAGTTTCAGCAAACCAACATGGAAAACAAATTCCAAATCAGTTCTTGGGCCTCATAACCATCTCATGCCATGTCACATCATGGGTGATCTGGTACTCTGGCCAGGTTATTAGTTAAGCATGACTGTAATAGTTCTAACACCAACACAGATACCCATTCAATACTGTAATTAATCTGTGGATCCAGCACTGGAAATCATTACTGCTAATTAAAGATTTTGTTTAAAAATTCAAAAATCCAAAAATTCAAGATAACCTTAGAAAAGGATTCAGAACATCCACAGAAAAAGACAGACTATTTACTTATAACATTAAAATCTATAGAGTGCTCTGAGAACAGGTCACCAGTACAGGAATAAAACTACAAAATATTCTTTTTCACCTTTACTAGAGCAAGAATATGACAATGACAATGCAGGCAAGATAACTGTAATGATTCCACAGAAAGAGATTGCCAGAAACAGAACACGGATTGTGGATATGTGTATGCACATGAAGAAATGTGACTTAAATTAGTTGAGGTATAATTTGGTTTCCACTGTTAGAACATTATTTTAATGCTGTGTTCAAAAACCATCAACAATTGTGACTTTTTTTTCTTCAACCTATGTTAGGTCTAATCAGGAAGCATCAGAATTCAGAGACAAAATCACAAGGTCCAAAGTTTGCTTAAGCAAAAAGGAAACATGAAAGACAGACACTACAGGGGAAAAAAAAAATCTTTCTACTCTAGCTGTTAATCTCATGAAGAACTCTTTCACTCAAAGCAAAGAGAAAACACTCCCAGCACTGTCAGTTGAAGCAAGAATTACTATTTCCTGCTGAAAAGCTCAGCTTTTCATTCCTCTCTTTAAAGGCTGAACACATGCATAACAACAGTTGGATGAAATTATTTCTTCTGATGTTTTTTCTCCTTAAACAAAACTTTCATCTTTTGAATATTTTTTACTGCAGGGAGGGAGAAAAAACACAGATATTGATAAAAAGATATAAGGTTCAAGTGAACTTTTGAATTTTCCTGCATGATTCAGCAGAAACATAAATTTAAAGGTACAATACCTTTCTCTCAGAAAGTAACCTTTATTTTGGATTGAGGATTAAAAATATAATCTTAATCCATCTTTAGACATACTTCTTCCATGAAAAACAACTCATTTTATTCTCACAGTTGTCACAGGGTTTCCCGAAAAACTGAAAGTTCTTCCTGACTTGCATTTATATAAAAGAAGAAAGAAAATGGCCAAAATAACTAAAAAATTAGACAAGGACAATGAACAGAAATATCCAGTAAATTTTGGAGTGCTGCAGAAGTAGGTGAAAAGTTTGCATATGCATAACGGCTGGTCTTGAAGTACATAAAGAGAAAATAATTACTCAAAATCAGATTTTAATCCTCTGTGGAGTAAATTTCTTATAAACAGTGCAGACATCATCTGCATCCCAGATAAGTATGCTGGGAAAACATTCAGTGTTAATCTAATGAACATGCTTATAAACCCTACATCTAATGATCTTAAAAGTTCTCTTCAATTCTAATACAATTGACAGTACAATGAACCAGCATGCCTCATCCTGGAATACCAAGCATCTGCTCCAAGAACATCTATCTATCTATGGAAGACTGGGAATCATAGCCAGACAGTGTGAGCAGTAAAACAGATACAAAAACTGTTGAAATATTCAGCGACTTTGCAGCAGAATTTACACACATACGCAGGTGAAGAGACTTACTGTTGCTATCTACAAAAACCTTTCGTCATACTACTAGAAATTCATCAGGTCTTTATATTTTGGCTATAAAAAGAACAAGCATAATACAGAATTTTATTTAGAATTAAAATTTAAAACTGGAACAGAAAAAAACCAAAATTATGCAACTATGATGAATAAACGTGGCTATCACCACCACCTGATTGTCACAGTTACAAAGGACTGTATTGCACACCACATTTAAACTATTATGAAACCCCAGCTCCTGATTCTTTGACCAATCCCATTGAAAAAAATACAACATGTACAGATCTATAGGTTCTGCTAAGCAAATTATTAAAAGACCAACAACAGAAAAGCACAGTTCTTTCATGCTGCCTAGTGGGAAGAATGTATGTTGTGGCATTGATTTTCCCTTCCTGCCCCCATTTTTGTTACTGTCAATTTTTGAAAGGGAATGAAGTGATAGTTTTTTAATTAATTTGAAATGTTCCCACAGTTTAAGACCTGTTCAAGGCAACCAATGTGTCGGTATATGCTGGACAAATGAAAAAAATAAAAATGAAAAGCAAAAGCGTATAGACAAGAAATGTTTATTGAAAAAGAAAATAAAATTAAAAGACAAAAACGGGTGGGAAGCACAGCACACAGAACTAAGAATTAAAAAAACATCTTACATTCTGCCTTAATGGCAGCACAGTTAATAGGGACAAAGGGACGTCGCGCTGCCTGCCGCAGCCGGAGGGTATTTTTGCAGACCTGCCGGGCCAGTTTTGTCCAACAGGTGGTGTGCAGAAAGAACGCCTGCCGCGTTTTCACCGCCGACTTGGGGCTGCCCGTGTTGCGCACCGGGGTGCCCTGCGTGGCCTGCCGCGACAGGTGCGTTCGGACAGGCGGCTCCTGCGGGACAGAACACGGACAGCGTCACACACGGCTCGGCCACCGCACCCTAACAGCCCCACAAGTCAGGATAGCCTCGGAAAGGGATTCGGGACATCCGCAGGGAAAGAGAGACTATTCAGTTGTAGTCATATATAGTCAATATATAGTCAATATATAGTCATATATAGTCAATATATAGCATTCAAATCTACAGAGTGCACCGAGAACAGGTCACCAGATGATAGTGCAGGAATAAAACTACAAAACATTCTTTTTCATTTTTGCTTTTATCAGAGCAAGAATATGACAATGTAGGCAAGATCACTGCAATGATTCCACAGAAAGAGAGATTGCCAGAAATGGAATATGAATTGTGGATATGTGTGTGTACATGAAGAAATGTGACTTAAATTGGTTGAGGTATAATTAGGTTTCCACTGTTAGAACATTATTTTGATGCTATGTTCAAAAACCATCAACAATTGTGACTTTTTTCTTCAACCTATGTTACGTCTAATCGGGAAGCATCAGAATTCAAAGAGACAAAATCACAAAGTCCAAAATTTGCTTAAGAAAAAGAACGTGGTGTCTGTAAAAGACAGACACTTCTTTTTTCCCCCTATAGTGTCTATGAAAGACAGACACTACAGGGGGAAAAAAGAAAAGTCTTTCTACTCTTGCTGTTAATCTGATGTAGAACCCACAGGAATACATGAATAACCTGTCTAAGCACTTTACAAAAAACAGGCCTGTGCAGGAAGCCACAGAGCAGACAACTCTATTGAGAGTGGATATATAAATGCCATCCTAAATGATATGCTGTATAGTAGATTTAACATTTCAGAGATAACACACCATTGGACAGACAAAATGACATTTGTACACCAAAAATGCAGGAAGCACGTGCTTATTTATACAAGAAGTAGTCAAATAAAGATAGGGCAAGGCCTGACCACTGTACAGTTCTATTAACACAGAAAAAGGATTAATAAATTGAATAAAAGTTGAATACATAAATGAAAACCATTCCATTCAATAATCAAATCACAGCAGTCTTGTGAAAGCACCATGTTTTGTTTTAGAAAAGCTTGTCTACACAATCCTACCTCTGTAGGTTGGCTGGAAGACAGCTTATCTTCATCTGTCTGTGTGGGCATTTTCAGGCCACCATATTTCTTCCAATAAATCCAGCAAGATGCACACAACCTACACTGCATATTAGGAGGGCCCCAAGAATACCATTGGTGAGACTGTGGAGCTGAGGAGGAGAAAGCAGCACAGGTGAACTGGTGCAAGTTAAATTCACTGCAATCAATCCAAATGCTGTAATAGATTATTATATACAGCCATAACACATGGCAATAGCAGAGCATTGTATGGATAAATAGTTAATATATTTCACACTGAAAGTAAGAACTTGAATTGTTTGTTGCTTTATTTTTTTACAAAAGTGCCAGAGAGGTGAACTCTAAATGGAAATTTTGGAAATGCTTCTAAAATGAATTTCAAAACAGGGACTTTGTATTGCTGAGATTTTCTCCCAAAGGACTACCAGAAAAAATAACAACAAACCCACTATTTCTAATCTCACCCTGGAAGACAGGCTAATTAAGTTGGATTTTATATCTGCTCTCATATAACCTCTGTTGAGGGCTGCTATTCCAAGAAGTCCAACAGAAATTATCACACAAAATACTAGAAAGAAACAATAGTCCTCCCCATCTTTCCCAACAACAACACAGGGAGAAAAACATTCCAAAACCATTCAAAGAAAAAAAAAAAACACCTCAAAAACCCTGCAGCCTTAAAGAAAAAACAAAAATAAAAAGTAAATTTGAATCTAGCTTTGTGAAGGTAAAGGAATAATAGATCAATGCCATCATATTACACTACTTAAACTTTCTGTGCTTTATGAATTGTTTAAAAATAAATCATAAAGAAATTTGAATACTTTATTAATATACTGAAGGCAGCTCTAACTTTAAAGATATTTCTGCCATAAGAGCAATTGCAAATTATCCTCTGTCATATCCTAACAATATTATCTATCTTTTTTTTCTAACAGCACATATTAAAATTCACCCAAATTCTTGAGTCATTAAAAAATATATTTACTTACTATAGCAGCTTTCACAAGCCCGACCTATTACTGTGGCTTGTGCCTGGTAAGAAGCTCCCATTGCTCCGTTGACTGCAGCAGGTTTCCCATTGTTGCTGGATATTTGATTGGGATTTGGTTTATTGCTTTAAATAAATTTTTTTAAAGGTTGCAACAAAAAAAAGAAAAAAAAAAAGGTTTTATTAACTGGTTAGTCAACAGGAAGACAAACAATCTAATTCTGAAAATCTGATGTGTGCAGGCAACATCTACAAAATCTTCTCTAAACAAGAAGATAATTTTTGTACTCCTCTATCACTTTCAGCATTGTCAGACACTCGCTATGTTAGGAGCTGCTCTGACAGTCCAATTTGCAGCTTTTACTGTGCTCAGATTGTCTAAGCTACTTGGAAAGCTCATAAAAGACCAACTCTCAGAGGTCAAAGCATTAACAAAAGTCTGACAAAGTATGGAATTTAAGAAGGTGTTTCTAGTCAACAGATAAGGTTTACGAGTTGAGGATGGATTTTGAGTGAAGTATAACAAGAGGAGCAACAGTGCCTGTAATACTCCAAGGTTCTTGATCCCAGGAAAGGGTCAAACAGCCTCCTGTCTGAAAAAGCACACACAGTAATACAAATGTCTTATAACCACAGCAAAACTCACCCATATATCTGGTTGCTCTGTCTCAGTTATCTTCTAAATTATTTCCTCTACGAGAAGGCTAACCGTTTTTTGGATATTTTTGTTTGGCTTTTGAATATTATTGTACTATATCATTCTCATAATTATTCTAGCTTCTAATACTTTAGTGAAGTAGGACTTTACAGGTCAATTAATTCAGAGAGCATTAATATAACTCCTCACTAAGTGCAATATTTCCAGAGTTTCAACTTTGTGAGTGTTAATTACCCTCAATACAATGCAAGGTTGGATACATTGATTCCTAAGATAATTATTTGTCATTTTAGGCAGCATAAATTACATTAAAGAAAAGTTAAAATGACAATTGAAGAAACCTTTGCTGTATCAAGTCTCTGTCTCCTGTCTTTTCCTTTTTCACTGTATCAGCAAGAGACAATTTTACAATTTCCAATATTCTTTATCCTGGGCTCAAGGTACAGAAGAAGAGCTTGAAAGACAATTAAGTCTTCCACATTATGATCTGTTGCTTAGTTACCTTTCAGAAATGCCATGAATTGAAAGGGACTCTCTGGAATTAAGGACAGAACCTTGCAATTACAGGAAATACCTAATGATCAAGTTCAAAAAGGTACTCAGCTCTGAGAATCAATTCTGCTCAGATTTCAAATGCAATAAATAAGTCTTGAAGCAGAGCATTTAGCAATCCCATCACCACCACAGATACCAAAGCCTTGAGAAGTCCTACCATCCTCCTGCTGTTGACTAGGGATTTTGTCTTGAAACGGAGGCAAAAGACAGGCAGTAAGATAAAAATGCAAATATCCCACATTTTGTCATCCAACACAGCTGGTCCCTACTGTGAGCTAATTGAAAATCCATAATTGTCCACATGGACCAAGGAAATTAAATTGAAATGCATAATGTAAAGTCTGAACATCTTATGGTTTTCCTAAAGCAGCCACTCATCTGAGAAAGTTAGGGAACACTCATACTAGAGTTTTTAGCTTCTTTTAAACAGTGTAATTTGTTAGAGACGTGAGCTTCAGAACTCACAAAATTTGTTCTAAGATTAAAATAAATTTAATAGTCTACTGCTTTCATTGTAACATCTGTTTAAGACACAAAAGCCAGTATGAAATATGAAAATGAAGCTCTATTGTATGTAATTTATACAAACCATCAAAAATCTTTGTGAAGTACTTCCTTTGTTATTACATTCTTCTGTTATACAAACACTCACAACAATGGGAAGTTCATATATAAGTAAACTGAATATACCCACAGAAAGCTTAGAAAAAGGTGATTTGGAATCCTTTCTCTTGTCATAATATTGAGGAAATTATGAATGTGTAGGAGGGATTTTATCTTTTTTCTACAAATCACATATCTGTTAACAGAAGCAGATATAGCATCCAGTTTAAATGTAAAAGAAATACAGATCAAAAACCCCTCAGAAGAAAACAAGATTGCATTAGTAGCATGTGGTCAAAGATAGAAGATCTGGGGCTGCGTGCTACCTTTAATTTAGAACCAGAACATCTCTTGTCTCTAGATGAAGAACAGATTATATCAGCCAGATAAAACTGTAATGGGAAATTATTTTATTTTATGAAACTACATTAAAAACTGCTTCTACTTTGACATATTGCATTTACACAAATATAAAGTGTTGTGCTACAGGGATTTGGAAGAGATTGTTTTGCAAAAACTGCTTTTTGAATTAATAGGCTCTTCTTGCATGTGAACAGACCACAGGTAGCACTTGATCATCCTTTGTAAAACTTCTTATTCCAGACAAAAAAAATTGCAGGTAAAAAACAAAGATCAGTAAAGTAAGAAAGTTTCACTTAAAACAAGAGTTTCTGGCATTTTCGGATTATATCTCTGAATATAATAAATCCTGTAAAAGTAACCATTGGAGAGATGACTAGGAAAATAGCATGCATGTAATTGCATGTTACTGTTTCAATTTTACCTGTATATTATTAAAAAAATGAATTTGTTGTTATACTCACTAGGTGGGGATGTATACTTGTTTCAATTTACTTTCTGCTTCAGCTGCTTTCAGACGTTTCTAGTTGAAAAATAAACACATTAAAATATTTTATTATATTAAGGTATGACATTTCATAAAACTGCACACAACACATCTTTAAATTATTTCTGTTTTGTGATTTCAGAAGAGCTTCCAAAACAAGCACAGAAACCTACACAATGAAAAGCATGAAAAACAAGCTCTTGATTTTTAGTGTTAGTTTGAAATCATAATGTGCTGTCCTTCCTAGTAAAACTCACAGGCCTCACATATGACACCATAACTGTAAAAATGCCAATGACAACTTACATAAATCACATCTATATAAATATGTATGACACTGTGGCTACCCCTCATTGCAGAATTAAGTAAAAATTAAATGAATGAAATTGTGTTCCTCACCAGTCATCTAATAAACCTTGTCTGTTCTGTCCAGAGTGAGGCTGAGCCTTAATACCAGAGTACTAGTAGCAATAAAGTCCACTGAGTCTTAGAAATAACTAAACACTTACTAGCAGTAAATGCCATCAAAACTGTGGCTCAGGAACACCACAGTGACAGCACAGCTATACTACTGTCAACATAGTCTGTGAATTTACTAAATCATTACTTTCTTCATTCTGGCAACAAACTTAAACCATTTTGCATTTCTATAATGTTGAGAATTGTTAGTAATTACCATATATTATACAAGTAACTAAGACAACAATTTTTTCAGCAGTGGCACAAGAAATACAGAGTTCAGGTGTCCACAGGTTTTCCAAAACATTTGTATGTAAAAGATGAAGAAAAAACATTATTTCCCTGCATTTTCTGTACTCAAGACATTACTTCTATTCACCTGAGAGAAAAAAAGGAAAAGCAAGAGAGAAGAGCATTTGAATCATGGTCAATTTCATTACAGAGGATAAAAAAAAAGGAGGGGACAGATTTATAGTCAGCAATAATAAATCAGTACTACCTGTCTTTATAAGGTGATTAAAATTCAGTCCTTCATTTCACCTGCAACAGCCACTTCTCCTCTCTGCTGTACTCTTATTTTTTGATATCCAACTTTTGCAAGGTTTATAATCCAGGAAAATATTTCCCACCTTGAGAAAACGATCATGAGATGACTCTGCTCTGAGGGTCCCTTGCCTGAGCCATGAGGTGAGTTACAAGGTAATTCAGCTTTACTGGCCCAGCAGTCTGACTGAACCTCCTGGTGTAAACTGCTGTTCTTTTCAGTTTCATTAAGTTACCTCCGTGTTGTCCATTTATAAAACTCTCACTTATAAAATTGCATCTTTAAGGAGTAATGTGTAACAAATAGACTTCTAATCAGTCCATGCCACCATTAATTAATTCCTGTGCAAGGAAAGCTCTTTTCCATTTATCTCCAAAACAGGTTCGGGTTTTTTTTTCCTTACAGCTTTTTACTGTTCAAGATGCCCAGTTTGGAGCTACAGAAGTGAATCCCATTGACATTGCTGGTACAGTTGAAATCTTTCCCCAGTGCCAGACCTGGCAACACTGCTCTACCCTCAGCAGGCCCACAGAAAAATGCAAACAGGTCAGCTCTGCCTGCTTGGGTCAGTTTTTACAAGAGCAAGGAGAAAGAACAGCAGCAGCACCATGCTCCAAGTCTCATAAACTGGTAGTTTTTAATCTGAGAACATTTCACAGATCCCAGTGGTGAACTCCCTCTGCTTAACAGCAGGACACATGTTTTCCACAACTGTCTCTCATACCTTTTCTTGTTATATCCAACAATATAGAACTTGTTTGCAGCCTGACAGAAGCATGTGAAACTGCCAGGCAATGGGTTACCACATCCCTCAGAGCTCCCTAACAAACTGGTCATTCTACAAAAATGAGTAAATCTCACTGCACACCTACCACAAGCAAAAGAGAAAATACAATAAAGGGCAAAAAAGGATGAAAGTAGCCCTGAAGCAGTGTCAGAATGTAAAGGCATGTGTAGGAAGCTGTGTTAAGCCCAAATGGCAGTGTCAATGAGAAGTGACTATATTGACATTGATTAAATTTTAGCACACTTTTAGTACTGGCATGGGGGTTGTAAGGAATGCAATTTAACAATTGCTTTTCTCCTTTATTTACTAAAGGGAATGATATACTGTCTTCTAAAAAATAAATGATGCAATGATATTTCAGTATAAGCTACATTTTTGTACACTCAAATTATGGCTACCATTGGTCTCTAAAAGCAATAGAACATGTCACAGCTTGAATTCTCACTGACATACCAACTTCTATGTACAGAGAGAGAGGAAAGGACGCAGAAAGAAAACTACCAATAGTTGCAGTTTCTGAGATTAAACCTCTGTCTATTGAAATCTAGAGACAGAACTGGTAAAAGCTGGAGGCTGAAACTGAAAATATTTAGACAAGAAACAAAGCACCAGTTTGTAACAAATCCCTGGAGCAATGTAATAAATTACTGGAGCAATGTAACAACGAGAGCTGATGCTTTACCTGGAAAAAAATTTACATCTTAAACAATATTTCAAACAGGTTTTACAGACTGCATTGCAGGAGAGGACCGACTATACTAACCCAGTTTTTCATGGGGTCTAATGCTAGCATTGAAAATGAATGTTTATGGGTTTTAAGAACTTTTGTTAAGAATATCTACTTACAAATATCCCAAGAACTGACCACTTTCCTAAATTAGTACTGTTTTCAGCAGTGGAAATAAATAAATGAGAGGCTAATATATTATACTGTTGCAGAAGAACAATTTAGCCACCATTTAATGTGTTCACTCTTTCCCTCTTACGAAGTCTCAGTAAAGTCTTTTCCCATTGAATCTGACTTTCAAGGAGAACACCACAAATAAGTTTTCATTCTGTAGAAGCCATCCATCAAACCTGGCGTTCCTCAAACACTGTATGTAGCACAGTGGACATGACAAGTGCCCTACCACCAGGAATTATTACCCAAGGCTGAATTAGTTTTGCTAGACAAATTCAGAGAACTTTAACATATCTTCCCTTCAGTTTGACTTGAAAGGAAGATGCTCTCAAAGCAAGGTGGTAGCAGTACCTCCACTGCCATTAAATCACCACATTTATAACCTAGCAAGAATAACATTTAGTAAAAATTATGATAAATAAACCCTTTTTATGCCTGACACAACACATCCAATTCACACAAAGAAATGAAGATAATCAAAAGCAATTTTTAATACTAAATCACACTGATCTAGAACTCAGAGATTGTATTTTAAGATTCAAGTATGTGCAATGACCTTTTTCATCTTCCCATTCCCACAAGTCCCCCTGCCCCTCATGCATGAGATTTAGAGAAGAATGACTGAAATTTCCACTTTATTACTGAATGCATTTTCTCCCTGAACTACATTCAATTATCACTGCTTGTTCTTTTTGGAAAAAAAAACCTTACAGATACTGTTTTGACTAAACTGTATCAATTTTTACCATTCAAAAAAAAAAACTAAACAAGGGCATGATGAAGTTCTGATCCCTTCTTAGGAAGGATTATAGAAATGCTAGCCAGGATAAAAATTAAGCATTTGGCCTACACTGGTTTTATTACTGAAGATCACATACGTGACCCTGAAAGAACATGGCTAAAGAACTCCATCCTGAGTGTATTGCTGTGGTCTGAGTAGGATGTTGGAAGTTTATTTAGTCACAAGTGAAACACAGGCATTTACCAGAGCATTCAAGTTGCAGATAACCATAAAGCCTATGTGATTTTTCTGTAAAAACCCTAATCCTGTGAAAGGATATGCAATCTTAACACATACACTTTGATCATTGCAGCAATAGAATCATAAAGAGCTCTAAAGAACTACAAAAGGAATCTTACTCTTTCACCGACTACTCCAGAACAAGTATTTCAGAATAAAAGCCACATTTTTATCTGATTCTTAAAGATAATCTGTTGCCCAGCCATTAAGAGCTGACAAGATACACAGCAAATCTCTATTGACAGCACCTCTCTAGGATAAAAATCAACAGTGGGGAAAAAAAAGGGGTTTAAAGTGAAAGGAATAGTGACAAACCTAGAAAAACATGCCTTTATAGGGAACATATTATATTCTATTTGTATTATCCATAGAACTAAATTGTCCTAGTGATACTCCAAGACACTACCATGCAGTAAAATACTGTAAAACTCCTGTCCCTTACTTTCCATGCCCTAACAAAATGATGTAGAAACAATTTCAAATAAGCCAGAACAACCTGAACTAATCATCCCTCTGACACATTTAATTTGAAACAAGTCCAAAGATCCATCTAATTTTACAGCTGTAGTTATTACAGCATAAAAATTATTTTCAATACACTGTCCATAACATCACCATCAATTTTGTGGCAAATAAAGGAGGTACTAGCTTAAACATTAAATCAGCAATTAAAATGGAGCCTTTTCAACTATTTTATGGTCTAAACCAAGGAGTAAATATATAAGGAGTACAATATATAAAAACCATCAACACTGACATTTTGCCTAAGCCTGCTAAAAACATCTCAGTATTTGTACCCAACATAATCTTGATGTGTTTTTGCTCCAGAGCAACCCAAACAGTCGAACATTCCATCAGAAGGATGAACAAAACCACTTGTGCAGAATGGTCTCAATTTTGAAATGCTGGTAATGCCAAAGTAATGCTTTGTCCAGAAGCACCAATTAAGGGTTCATAACACCAGCAGCCACTGTAACACAATGGATTTTGTGCTTCCTTCAGTCCCATGGCAGAGCTTCACAGTCTAAAGCATTTGCTCTGCAGCCCATTTCCATCTGATCCCCTACTGAAGGAGGAACCAGGAGTCCTACTGCTTCAAACCAGCATAAAATACAAATAGGCTAAAAAGCTCTTCACAGCTATGGGATGTACAGCAGAGGATTCAACAATGCAGCCTGTAACAGCACTGGTTTATACCCCAAAATATTACCTTAGGCCTCCCATTGTATATCTTTTCAAGAACACAAACAGATTTTTATGGTTTAACAAGATCACTTTTTTAAAGAGTATCTCAGACTGGTTCATTCTGAAATAGTCATTGAATTACCTGCTGCACATATCTGTCAGTGGTTTTCCACATGTAGTAATACTCAATGATGCTAGTCAGTGACTTCCAAGGCAGCTGAAAAACATTTGTTACAAGTTAAAGTGGTTCCAAGAAATTGCAATGTCCACTTCTTATTAAACACGTTAAAATCAAGTATAGTTGAGACAAATACTAAAACCTGGATGTGTTAAATAACTGCATTAGAATCCATATGCAAAATAACACATATTGCAATTAATAATACACAACCATTAACAAGTATGCAGAATTATGGTATCATACATCCAAATCCAAATGTAATTTATTCTGTTTAAGTCATAGTTAAGCAAAATGATCAAAACAGAATGCAGATTTCCATCAGGAAACACAGAAGGCAATATCTTTTGTAAAGTGTGTCCATTGGAGAATAACGTTAGGACTAAAAGAAATCATCTTGACAAGACTGTGCTTGAGTCTCATGATAATTTTACTCTTAAAAAATACAAAGGATACCATACATAGCTTAGATTTTTCATGTCCCATAACAACTCAGCAGCTCATACATTACCACTAGTTTTGCATAAACTCCCACATGCTCTCAACTATTATCAAGAAACAAAAGGATGTGAGGGACAAATGTTACCCCGAGCAACACGAGTGATACTGACAATAAATATTTCACAAAAATCTCTGTACAAACAAGGTGCCTTTGATAATGACAATTAATTTGGGTGCCCACATTCACCAGTAAAATAAAAATGTGTTAACCTAAGTGTAGGGAGAAAATTAGGCAATCATTTCTAATTATCACCAAATAATCTATTTAACTCCAGAAGGTCTTTCTATAATTTAAATTAGGATGTCTCATCGACAATTTATGCAAGTTTTCTTCATAACTTGGAAACGTAATTTGTGTGTTATATTTTCTAGAAGCACACATTAATGCAAATATTATCTGCTTTCTAGAAATGAGGATGATGTTTAGGATGTTCCAGAAAATACAGGTGTGGAAACTGTTCTTTCCAACCATACTGACCCCACTAGGCAGCTTTCTGCATATTTTAAGCCAAAAGAAGAGTTTCCTGCACCTTTGGTTAAATTCCTAAAACACCAGAGAAACATCTTCTCAAACTCCTCTCCCTGCGTGCAGGAGCTGACTACAAAAGGAATTTTTCAAGTTGCTTGATTCAGGTTCAGAGTCAGAAGTGTTCCACAGTGTGTGAATCCCTGAACATTTACATTTGATCCAAAACCAGCAGTGTATGAAATGCTTATGCTGATGTCTCAATAGTAACACAATTCAGGTTCATAAAATCCTTTTGCTTTCTCAGGTAAATTATGCCTTGAGAGAAATCTTCCCTCAAAAAGGCCAGTGACAAGATGTGTTTGATGTGAGGTGACAGATAAAATGATTCTCAGTCTTCAGGTCCACGTTCCCCTTGGCATCCAGGTGAAATGCTGTCACCCCAACTACCTGCCATTGACAATTAGTACATTTTAGCATATCCATATTTAGTTTCCTTTCTGAATATTTATTAGCATGTTCATGCTACAAATGTTTGTAGCATGAACATGCTAATTTCTCTAGAAAATACTTTTATCTGTTTTAACTGTAGCTGTGGCACCAGTATGTTTATTTATTCACTAGGTATTTACAATTAAAGGAAGGTAATTAGGATGTTTGGACCAAATAACTGTAATCCTTTTATACATTGATTCAAAACTTGGAAAAGGTGTTTGGCAGACTGAGTATGGATAACCTGTATTCCATTTACCTATGCACTTAATGCTTTGAACTGCCAGTGAAGCTGTGAACCACAGATTAATACATTGTCATTACCAAATTCTGTTCTTGAAAGAAGTAAATATGCTCATCTGCACAACATTTTTGAAGGAGAAAATTAGCAAAAACTATCAGCTCTACAAAAACAGAGAGAGGGGAGTTTTACATTTCTTTAGTTTCCCCAGGCTAAAAATAGACCAATCAAATTAGATCAGCAAAAAAAAATTAGGATTATAATGCATACTAAAATGAACATGGTAATTTTAAGGCATGTTTTCACAATTTTCTAAAGCTGGAAAACAGTTGCTCCTGCTTTCTATAAACAGTCTCTATTCTTGATTACTAAGGCCTTTTTTGCCATATCTGAGATGAAATAGTTATAAATTTGTGAAAACTGTTGATAATGAAAAACTAAGAATTAACACGTATATCATCTTTGTCTTACTTTTAGGTAAATAGTTACATTTGGAGAACATAGAATAGCCATTCTTTTTCCATTCTACTACTCTGGGATGTGAAATAATTCAAGCACATCAAGTAAATTGAATTAGCTTATAAGGTTTAGCTTGATTACGATTCACACAGAGTCTTAAAGATAGAAGAACCTCTCCTACAAGAGTCAATGAGTCAACAGTTGATGAAAATTATTATTCACCAGCTAGATTGGTAACTTGATTACAATTGAGCATCTCCTAGCCACGAAAAAAACGTAAAGACCTTTACACCATTTAACTTATAACAATCTTGTTTACTAACATTTAGTGTTTGTAGCTTAATACTTGAGCTGCACATTGAACATCAAACAGTGGCAGTTCGCAGTAACTGCTGGAAAAGTAAATTAATCTGCCCTTTACAGAACTGTCATGTAAGGCTGCAATTGCAGCAGCTGTGCTCTGCAAATCTGGACTGACACAGAAAAGGCAACTCCTGTGGGATGTAATGACTCAGGCAGGTACCACATCACCCTTCTGCTTCAGCAGACTGTTACCAGCCCCTTTCAGCCATGCAACATGACTTTCTTGCCTGTCCTGTGGCACCACTGTGTGACTGCTGAGGTTGGAGTTTAATCTCAGGCACTGCAGATTTAGTTTTACCATTAGATCCTACCTGGAGACCCAAACAAGTTCACACCTACACTATCAGCCCATTATCTTCTTTGCCCTTGCTCTTACAACACATCTAATAGTACTTAGATACTTATCAGACGTAAACTTATCAATGGCTTGCCACTGAAGAGAGGGAGGATAACAGATGAAAGTACGATGGTGGAAAATCACTGCTTACATGCTACATAGTTCTACCTACCTCACCTTGCAGGAACTTTTCACATATCCGTGATCTAAATCTCCAAGGACTATTTTCGATGATTACTTAAAAAGCAAATGTGTGTTTTCAAATCCCTGCACTTTTAGATTGCTACATAGGAAGTGAGAACACATAAATTTTACACTAGAGAAATTAAGAAATCCCAAGACTACACAATGGCTAACATAATTGAAAGCTTTCAAATTACATAGAATTAAATAAAGATTGTGCACTGTTCTTAGTACCATATAAATTGAGATATAAAATAGATGTTTTCTAAAGATTAAAAAAGTGACTAATAGATAATATCCCTGTTCTAACTAAAATAGAGCCCCACATCCATTTGTGCTGGACTGACTCATGGTTAAGGTTCCCTCAGTAGGCTATGCAATCCTATCACCACATCTGGGTGTGTCTCCTGCTCTGGGAGGTGATCAAGGCAAAATAGCTGCATTTTGGGAAGGAATATTCAGTGAAAGAGGGCTGGTATTGGGACAAAATTTTATCAGGGTATCCAAGACACAATTTTAACATTGTAAACAGTTTCTATGAAAGTCATTCAAATATCTAGCATTTGAATATTACAAATGCAGAAGCAATTCTTGCAACACGTTACTACACTGCACCACTTTAATGCAGTAGTAGGTAACACAAAATTTATACAGAAAATAAAAATACCACATAAATACCAGAGACAAGCCTTCTGAATGCTTGGTCACAAATTGTGTTAGGACACAACTTGTAAACAGCCAATAAAATATGTTATATGCTTAGGGCATTTTTAAAAGCCAAATATTATATATTAGGAACCATTTAATTAGAAGACATAGCTCCTGAACTATTGTACACTTACAAATGAGACCCATTTGTCTGTATAAGAAATAATAAGGAAGCCAGTTTACCTTAAGATTTCTGTTCTAAAATATCTATAAATACTGTTTTCCAGTAATATTTTCTTGAATTCAAAAGAGCTGTTTCAGCCATGATGCAATGTTCAACCTTATGTCATCAATGTAATGAACATTTTCTCCCTTAGGAATCTCAAAATTAAGCATGCAGATGTAATACACCTATTAAAATGTCAGTTCCTTAGAAAAACAATAGCCTTCACTTCCCACCTATATTCAATTACCTGTTCCATTCCAAATCTGTGAAAATGAAGGAAAGACAGCTCATTACCAAGCCTCCTCCCACTGTCCTGTAAGGACTTCTGTCTTGTAAGGACTTCTGCATTTACCCTACATTTTTCCCCCTCACAAAGACTATTAATAAACTTCTGTAAAGAAAATTTAAAAATCTGAGTTCTCAGAGTCATGCAGTATGAGATGAATGTGAAAATGTTTCAATCGACTTCAGTCTCAAAAAGTTGAATTATTTTGGTTCAAATCTTAACTTTTTCATGAAACCCAACTTGAACATGGTACAACAGAGGAAATATTTTTCCTTGAAAGGAAAAGGCTCTCCATAAAATATGAAAAAAATTGCAGCAAATTGCTAGCAACTCCAGCAATCCATTTAATTTCATTACTTTGCATTAGAATTAGCAAATTAAAGGTTTACTGCCCTATAGTCTGATACTTCAGTACAAAAATAATTGTAGTTAGAACATATTAGAAAACATTTCTTTTACTTTTCAGAACTGCCAAAACATCTAATATGTCAAAACAACTCCCTGTGGTACATTTTAAAACCTATCTGAATTCAAATTTCTCTCTGCTAATCATAGCAGGAAACCCCAGCTTTCCAAAAACACCCAGGGGAGTCAGCCATGTAGCTGCTAATGAATTTCACTGGAAATTGTGGAAACACACTGCAAAGCTCCTGGACCTTTTTCAGATGCTTGTAAGATCGTTGTAAAAATCCTTATTGGAGTGTCTCAGCGTGAGACGCCGTACCTGATATTAAACCACAAAAAAGATAATCTTCTGTCACCATCTTTCCAAACAACAGCACTGAACAAGAAAGCATATTGACTTTCAGCCAGATAAAATGTATAGATATGTTAATCACATGTGTCAGCTACACAGATTTCTCCCCTAGCTAAACCTTCCAAACCTACAGAAAGAAACTACGCTCAACCATGGCAAAACACAGCTCCAGGAAAGGGCACTGCTTTCATACTTACAAAGTCTTGTCGAATGTCATTGAAGTCCTTGCCATACTTTTCCAAAGCCTCTTCAAATAAGCTAGCTTCTGATGCTGACCACTCCTCCATTTCATCTCTGCACAAGACAGGCCCTCCCAGGGGCACCAGGACACCAACGGCACTGCTCAGGTCATAGTTGTGCTTATGCAGGGTGTCCATTGCATGAAACTGGCAGGGACAAGCAGAGAATAAACACATGTTTAAATTAACACTAGTCCATCTCAGTTAATGCAAATTCAATATATTATTCTCTATAAACCAAGCAAGGAGACTCAATTAGTCCTAAAATTAGAATATATCTTGAGATCGTATTTTTCCGCTGTGGAATATGAGGAAAATAAACGGTTTATTACTTAATCTGGGAAAGGAAATTCCTTGATAAAATGTTTACCAAAAATGACATTAGTTTATTAGTTCCTGAAAATTACTAGCAAACATTTCTAAAGAATCTCTTGTTGGCAGAAACTGGTTCCGAGAAACCCAATAAAGACAGTGGCATATATTGACTGTGGGTCCATTTTTAATTAACAGAAGCTCTAACTAATAACTAAACAGCTGCTCAGACATCTATGAGCCCAATATTCTCATTGCTGGAGAAGGAAGACATTTATTGTTTTCATTATCATCATACTGAAAGAGCAGCAAGATTTTTGTCCTTTGCTCAACACACTTATCCCAGACTGGTAAATAAGGTTTCTTTGGTTGATTCCCTTTCTGTTATAAAAGGGAAAAACAGAAAACAAACATATTAGAACAATCTTCCCACTGAATGCTCCCATTGGTAATCAATGGTGGGGAATATAAAAAGTAAACTAATCCAACTGTTGGGAAAATGAGCAGCACGCAAGACGCACTTCCGACTCAGGGTCCAAAAAGACCCCAGCAGCACAATCCAACTGGCTGTGCTGAAGGAGATATCAGAGCTATAAGTGTGATAATGTCTGGGACTCTATCAGTCCCCTCCCAATGTATCCTGCCACAGTGCTGAGCTCCATGTGTAGCATGCAAACTCGCACAAGGCCACAAAACCAGCTATGAGAAAACCTTGCAAGGAAGGAGCACTCCTGCATTATGTGCCAGTAGAGCAATTCCAGCTGAGCTTCTGCATCCAAATCTAGTGCAAATAATGGATTTTTCTTGTTTTTTTGCCATCTTCTAATCAATTACTATTGTCTTTCCCCAGGGTTTACTATAAGTTTTTGAGTGCTATCAAGCATCACATTCTGGAACTGTTTTGTTCTGCAAGAAGCAATGTCACAATTATCCTGCAAGGCATCATTTTACTTATGGTTTAATCAAATTGACCAGCCTGGAGAAAAGCCATTGTGAAAATCAAGCATTCTTACAGTAAAGTATGTAACATAATGCCTAAAATCCATCAGCTTCATATTAGAGAATGTACAGAATGTACATTGAAATCACCGATTTATTATTTACTATTCAGGCAAATGAGTAAACCAGGTCTAAAAATTGAACTCTTACAGTAGATGTGCTACTGAGGTTTAAATCTGTTTAAATTGCAACCCTCATAGAAAAGCAGTACACACAGGATGTCTTCCAAGCAGCTGCTGAATCCAGATCTATTCACTGATACCAACTTTCATAAAAACAATAGCAGAAGTGAATACATTGGAACCTTGCTCTTGCTTTACGTTCATTTTTCATCTATAATAAACACCTGACTTCATAATGCTTTTTTGATATTACTAAAGAAAAGATTTATACTGAACTCTGTGGATAATTACTGCCTTCCCTGAGCTGTCCTGTGACAGAAGACCACTGACAAGTTCTTTGATAACAACTCTGCCTTCTACAGAGTTGAAGTTCCATCAAAGTTCCACACTGCAATGCAAATTGTGGTAGCAAAAGCATGAGAAGCCTGAAGGCATTAGAAGCGGCTGAGATAAAGTCCTGGGACATCTTTTTATCTGCTTCACCTGAAGAAGCAGGAGGCTGGGAGACCAGCATTGCCTCTCCCAAGCAGGAGCCTGAAGGACAGAGAAAGAGCCACCCTTCCCAAAGAACTCTTGCCCAGAGCATGCTGTTCAGCACAGACATGGGGCACATCAGAGGAAAACTGTTAGCCATGCAGCTAAATGGCAACTTCAAGTCCAAATATAAGCAGGTAGAGGAAGAAACTTTCCACCAAAAGCTAAGGAAGGGCTGCATGGAGCTGGAAGAAAGGGCATGAGAGGGAAGGAGTCCTGCAAGCAGCCACACAACACAGCTCCCAAACCATCTGCCATTCCAGAGTGAGCTGCCTGCATCAAAGCACTGAAACTGGAAACAGAGTGGATTCTGAATTCAATCATACTTTAAGTGTGTTTACCTTAGAAGCCACATATATGGAAGGCTAATAAAAATAATTAAAGAGATACCATCCAAAATGCAAAAAAAAAAAAAAAAAAACCTGCTCATACTTTTCATTTGGAAGAGACATCCAATATCAGATTTAGGTCCCTACAGTAAGGTCACTTAAGCTCTTCTGAAAAAACCCAGCACAAGGAGCAAGTGATGCCCTCAGCCTGCTTTGCTTTAAATGGCTTTCATGGTGAGTATATGCACTATAAAGTATTTAGGAATCTGAAACACAAGGTCTTCCAAGTCTCTTTCTCTTCTTAGAGATCAATTTTCATTATGAAATAAAACTCTGTCTTTGAGAAGGCCAGAAATGCAAGTTTTAGTTGGTTGCCTCACTGTAATAGAAGCCCCTTATCATCTAAGAAGGTAAACACACATTGCTTCACATCTTCTGGATGGTTTTCTAAAAGCAGGGAGTTTCCTATCTTGTCTCATTACCTTCCCTATGTTTTCAAAATAAAGGAGCCTGAAAGCAGCCTCTCAGTTGTTATTCATCCGCAAGAAATATGTATATCAGCCCTGGATTTATCTACGTTCATCATCGAGGCTTTTGGTTTTTGTTTTGAGGGTTTTTTTGATTTTGTTTTGTTTTTAATATCACTCTGTTTACAGTTATCTCTGATTAAAACTAAATAGGATTAAAACTTAATTAGGAATACTGGAAAGCCACAGGTGTGGTAAGCAGAAATCCCATTAATATCACCTTAGGTGGAAGGGTTATCTGCCTTGCATTAATAAGATAGATAGTATCATTTTCTTAGTGTTATGCACCTATATGAGAAGTATAAATGAGAAACACCACAAGTTCTGCAAATGTCTCTACCAACTTTAACTGCTGCTGAAAATATGCTCCCAATTAACATGGAAATGTCTGAAAAAGTAACTATTATAATGACAAATATGTCTTTTCTTAATTTAGAAGGAAGTACGTTGCCAAAAAGCTAAAAAAGTAGGGTTTTAAAAAGCTGAGGGGGTAGGAAAATGAGAAGAGACAGACACAATAATTAAGCCTAGGGTGGCTCCTTTAATGCCTCATTATAAGCTATGCCTTTCATTAAGTGTAATGGAACTTAATGGATCATTTGCAATGGAGAAACATTAACATGGCACTCAAACAAAGTACCCCTTTATTAGCAGCATTGCACATGTACTTTCAAATGAGAAGTTGCCATAAGGATAAATCCACACTATTAAATACTGAATACAGGATGCAAATAAAGAAGGGATTTGCAATATGTGAAATTTATTAGAAATTCTTAATCCAATGAAATATTAATATAATCAAAAATGGTAAGAACTATTTTGATGAACAAAATTAAGTATTTAATGTGAACAGAATTGTGCTGATAAAAGTCATATTAGCAACTGTGAAACAGAAAATTCATTTTGAGTATTACTGAAAATATTACATTTTGCCCCTGCCTTTACGATGCTGTCATAGTCCAGACTAAATCAGTTTTCTGTTCAATAGCCTTTAAATATACTACAAAAGTGTACTTAAGAAAGAAATTAAATATTTTTCTCATCATAATAAAAAAATTATTTTATCTGAAATACAAGAATTGTCCGACTGAATCAGACCAATCACCCATTTAACTAAGCATTGTGTCTCTTACAGTAGCACCAAGGAATATTAGCTAAAATATTCAGGTAAGTCTAATCACAGTCTGAGGTCAATTCCCATTTCACTCACCAGCAAAGCTTCAGAATGAGGACATGTAGAAGGTACACCTTTCCCTCTTCTCCTCAGTACTAATTTATGGCCTATATGGCTACATAATTTTTCTAACCGTTTTTAATCCTGCTGGTAACTGCCCATTCCCACAAAATTTTGTGCAACTGAGTTCTAGGGGCTCTCTATTCACTTTATAAGGCAGTGCCTTAACTATTTTGAACAAATCTGTCAGTTTTATTGAGTTTCCTCTAATTCTAATACTCCAGTATCTGGTAAATAGCAGGTCTTCCTTAGCCTAATCTATGTGATGGTGAAGCCTAAAATAATAAAACAATAGTTGATTTCTTTGGAAATCTAAGTCAAACTTGATTCACTGAAACAGTAATATTTTTGGTCCCACATAGTGTTCCTGACATACTTTATTTACTGCAGCACACCTTCTCAGCTCAGCTAGTATGATTATACGGAAGCAAACCTGCAATCAATATATTTTTCACTTTCTCTAAAAGACACAGGTGCTTACATTAACAGCATACTAAGGAAACATAGCAGAAATATGCTAATTGAAATGTTCTTAAAAAAATATACTTACAAAGTCAGATTGCTTACCCTTTAGAAAATATGATGACATATACATCCAGTAAGTACAAAGCATTATCCACACAATTTTTAGTCCACTTTATTACCACAATAATGACACTGCCCTGAATGAATCCCTATACAATGTGTATTATCCATTCTGCTGTGGGTGATCCACAACTAAAGCCAAGTGTTGCACAGTGTGATTACAAGGGCAGCACCGAGAAGCTTAAAGAAAACACACAGGATTTTCTAACACACACACACACCCCTTGCTTGCAGGTATCTAAAGACAAGTGGAAAATAGGGACTTTGGAACACCAGATAGTGTTGAATTCATGGATATAGAAGTTGTAGGATGTTTAAGAAGCCACCTACCAGTGTGATGTCTCGGGAAGCAGCAGCTGCACTCATGTGTAAACTGGGTTGCCTGACAGAACTGCTGCAGTCCAAGGCTCGAGCAAAGGTGCCAACCGCACTGCAACAGAGGAACAGGGAGCAGCAGTAAACACACAGAAAGATGTAACCCCAAGTACCAGACTGTGCCATATCTATAACCGTGTCCTTTTCCACATGCAAGCCACATACTGATACTATTTTCAGATCTTTGGTAACAAAGAACAACTTGATAAAGACAAATCACTAAACACTACAGCAAAAACTCCGACCTTCTGCCTCCAAAAGTAATTACATACATATAAGGAACAGCAGCTCAGAAACAAAAGATACTCAGAGAATTCTCTTGTACCAACCTCTTAATCTATAGAATTTTAAATTAATTATGAAGTCAAAGGTTCTCCATAGTTTGAGGTTTACAATCAGGACTATTATTTCTAAAACTCCAATGATATAATAGTGCTTAAAAATTATAAATCAGATTAAAAAGGGGGTTCACCACATCCATATGAGGAAATCAAAAACATTTCATTCCCTTCAGTAGTACATGTCTTCTACTCCCATCGTCTACCTTTCATGGCAGTGAGCCTAAAAAAGCATGTTAGCTTCATCTAAGGTACTCCCAAAATTCCTGGTGTTGTCACAGGTTTCAAGCAATAATTAAATAAATGGGTCTCTCAACATACTTAAAGCATTCCATTATTGAAATGGAAATATTTTTTCCAAAACTTCACGTTCTTTTCAACTTTTGTTGATGAATTGCACATGACATCTATTATACTTAGACTGTTCTAAACTGTAAATATTTCTTGGAGAGAGGTAAATATTTCTTGCAAGTACACCTATGTATCATGCACAGTGAAGGAAAAGGTGCATAGAGAATTTGACTGGGCCCAGCCTATCATACAGGAAATGAGCAAAGATGCAATGACACAAAATATTATCAATAAACAGATCAGAAGTTTCTCCAGTACCTGGATTTGTATAATGACTCTTGAGGTGCATTCAGAAAAAATCTATTTGTTGCAGTTATGACATAATCCCTTTTAAATGCAAAGACCCAGTTACAGATGTAATGCAGAGCAATCCACTGGCGTAGGGACTCAAGCCTCACTCAGCAATTGTACCCCACACAACTTGCAAGTGCAGAATTGTACCAGTGGTGAATGTCACTGACAAATAAATACACTTTGCTGTATCCTATAAATCTGATATTCAACAGTAAAACAATGTGCATCAAGACTTTAACTCACTGAAGTTATAAATGATCATGGAGAAACAGATAATAAAGTACGTTACCACAATTTTATCTTTAATCTCAAAAAATTTATTACTGAATGCATGTTTCAGTACTTGCTGCCACAGTCTTACAAGCTAAGATTTAACAGCAGTGATTCAGACCCCCTGATATTAACTGCTTTTCTAAAGGCTGTGGAATAAATAAGTGATATTGAAATGTTTTTCCACAACCTTTGCTCCCTCTTTGTGGAGATGGTAAATATGAGAAAACACATACACGTTCTATTCCCCCCCCCCCCAAGCTTGGCAGTACATAAAACAGTATTTGTGCACAAATCCCTCCCAAGAATAACGCTCTATTATGAACACATTTCCTGATAGTCTGTCAACCCTTTCAACATGCTGCCATTGATAAGGGCTGTAGCTAAGCAGTCTTTCCTGTGATCCTTCTGTCCCTATAGCTCAAACCAGTGAATGTGGCATGACTGCATTTCCCTTCTGCTGCTACCTGCCAGCTTCTTATCTTCCTTCTTCATAATTAAAATTATTTTCTTTTGACCATATTTCTAAAATAAAGTCTGGGTATGTTATGAACACTACAAAGAACATTCTCACAGTCATTCTCTGGCAGATCAAACTTGTGAGGCTGACTTCAGAGCCCAAGAGTATTTTGTTGCTCAGAATGTAAAGCCAAAATTAAGAGACAACATAAATAATAATGTAATTATTATATTATTATTAATAATTATTCTGAATAAGTGATAGAGAGGTAAGAACTGGTGCATCAGTGGGCATTGCTTCCAGTGCTGCATAGAGAAGGAGAAGACTGCAGCTCTCAGAGAAATGCTGTATTTTGGAGTATGTGAGTGCAAAAACAATTAATAATAAATAAAACACACAAAGACAAAATGAAATAACAAAAACAGTAGAATAAAATATAATAAACACAGTCTCAAACATAAGGAAACAAATATCATAATAACAATATGATAAAAACAAATAAATTGTACATAATAAAATGCAGGCAGTGTACCATTTGGGGTGTCAGTAGTGACAGCAGAGGGGGTGTGGATGGTAAGGGACAAATTGGGGGGCCTAGAGGTGTGAGACATGTCTGTGGCTCTCTGGAAATCAAACTAACTTCTAGTTCTCCTTTCCATAGAAACTTGTGAAAAGCAGTGAATTCCCAAATAAGTGTAGAAATTCTAGAGCAATTGGCTATTAAATAGTAACTAGATTCAAAACTAAATAGTGAAATATAATGTTTTATATAACCTAGGTATGCAATTCACATCCAAATTCAATATTAATTTTAGAAATCACTAAAATACCTTATTTTTTACGTTTTTCAATTAAAAATACAGATATGAAGTATATATTGATGCAAATGTCAAAATCTACATTGGCCACTTTTCCTTGCATGCTTTTCTTCTAATTCCACTATTTGATTATTTTAGAAAAGGAACAAAATAAATAACTAAACAATGTCAATTCCAGAAGACACAGTATTGTCTTCATCTACTTAAAATAAAACTCAGTATTAAGCCGACACAAGTTAAACAGTTACAGCCTAACCACTCACTTTTCTTAACAAACTTTCAGTATTAATGTCTTGTCAAGTTTGCACAATTCAAAGAATAATTGTAAATAGTTAACTGAAATTATATTTAATTCAGTAATAACAATAATAAACTGTCAACGCAAAAAACTGTGCTCAGCAAGCTACTTACGAATTATTCAATGTGTAATTAAAATACTTGAACTCCAAATGGAAACCAACACTCCCCACATTTTCCAAAAGAAGCTAAAGCCAAAAGTCACACAGACAGTGAATTACACAGGTGGCAGAGAGATGGACGAGACAAACAATTGGTATTATCAGCAGGGAGATCACTCCCTGCCCAGCCTGCATCAGCAAGCAGCTGTAAGAGCTTTGAGAGTTAGACCAAATGATCCAGCGTTACTTTAATTTGGGTTTCCTTGGTTTAATTATCTTAAAG
Organism: Melospiza melodia melodia; assembly: GCF_035770615.1. NCBI lineage: Eukaryota > Metazoa > Chordata > Aves > Passeriformes > Passerellidae > Melospiza > Melospiza melodia. Next base: position 66,976,982 of record NC_086196.1, read on the forward strand.
AGCAGAACCAAGAAGATTTATAACAGATTGCAGATGACAACCATACAAACAAAACAAATGGACATAGTTCAGTGCCAGGATCTAAGATTATGGAATAAATCCACAAGTTCAGCAAAACTCAACAAGGTCTATGTCCAAAAAACTTGAGAGATTGCTGCAGTTGCTATGCCTGTGTGCCCTGCATTTAAGCAAAATTTCAGATTGGAATTTGAACACAGAAAATACATTGCTCCAAATTACTTATAGCTCAAGTCTAAGGCTTTAAAGGAAATAATTGTTCAAATTTTTGTTTAAGATTAAATAGTAGTAGTCAAAGAAATTAAGATGCAGCAAACATAAGAGACTGTCCTAATAAGCTTCCAAAGATGTGGTGGCTCATCAGTAACTAGTTCTGAAAAGAGCTATTATTTATCAAAGAAAATCTGGAACCACTGCAATTCTACATCAGGATAAAAAGCCTCTGCTTCTCCCAACAGCAACAGCAGTCCAGCATCAAATCAGATCCAGAAAGTTCAGGGCAGGCAAGGAACTCTCAATTTCCTTCTGCCTTGTACTGTTGAAAATCCAGCCAAGACATACATCCTTCTCAATCTGAGGATGCTTACTTCAAAACTTCACTTTTTTTAACACTGCTTATCTGTTTCACAAGCAGTGAGTATACTCTGGACAAAGCTGTTGGAAGTGAGCAGACATGAATTTGTAAATCCACAATTCTCCACTGATACTTGCAAACTAATGAATGAGACCTATGCCTCACCTCTGAGCTAATATTTTTGAGGAAAACAATTAAGTGATCTTTGGTGGTTTTCTACATATTAAGAAAGAAAACCTTCTGTATTCCTTGTCTTTACTCCAATGTTCCTCTTCAAACTAAATTTGAAACAGTCCTAAAAAATGACATCTCAGACTGGTCTGAACTTAAAAACCAGCCAATTAATATCTGAGTGCTCTATAAGAGATTATTGTGATACTTAAAATATTGGAAAGAAGGGGAAAAAAACCATCTTCAGTAAAGACACATGCAAGCAACAAAAGAGTAATTTAAAACTGAACATACACATGAGATTTTTACTACTCAGTTCTGCAAGTCTGACCTGCAGAATGTATTCAAAGTAAAATGATGCTGTTAAAAAAGATGTTTTCTTTGCATTTCTAAGCAACAGCCTGTACAGTGCTATGCTTCATTATTATAACTTCAGGTATTTACAGCACAAAAGGAGATGGCATTATAAACATGAAAAGCCACCTGCCACTATTCTTTTGCTGAAAGACTCTCAAAGTTAGAGTACACATGACATGATATATAGATGTATGATACGACCATACATTTCATTGCTATATGAATAGAAATGAAACATATGTGAAATCTTTCTTATTCAACAGAAATAGAATCCAATAGATAAAAGTAGTTTAATTCACAGGATGTTATTTAAGGCATCATCTCTATGACATCCTGCAATTCACAGTCACAGAGGAGGAGATGTACAGCCTCCTAAAAGCAGGTCTGAGAAAAGTCTGCTATGGAAATTTATTCTTTATACTGAAATAGATCAAAGGTCATGAAAAAAAAAAAAATCAGCTCTAAGTCTGAATTAGTTCTTTTCAAATGAATTTGGGTCAAGAAGTCCAGTAATACAAAACACACAAAAGAATAAACATATACTAGCCAGGCATGATAGACAGGCAGAAACAGAATTTTTGATACACCTGGTAAACTTGATGTGAACATATTTTTCCTTTTTACTGCCAAACCATCTGCCTACCATTAGATGCTGTAATTCACCTTGCTAGCAAACAACCAGTTTTGTGAGCACAGCATTGGCATCAAGATTTTTCACCATTTTCGCTGCATAATTTTATGTTGCAATTCTGCCATTAAATTTAATTACCTCTTTTATGAACTTCAATTCCTTTTACTTCTCATCACCTCCAGAGAATTCAGAAGCATTGTAATACCAAAGACTGCAAACCAATATCTTTTATGTATTTATTTTCATTTATGAGCTTTGGGAATCTGGTCTACTGCCACTGACTACATTGAATTATTTCACAAGAACAGAGCCCTACTTTTTGATCACACCTGTAAATGTTTTTACTCATGGTTCTCAGTTAATGAATGCATTATTTTCCTCTGTATAATGAAAGACACCTTGCCAGTTGAAGCTGCATTGTGTTCCCTTCCCCACTGTAAGATAAATATAACAATTATAGAGCTTCTCCAACTACTTCAAAATACTGTAAGCACTTTTAACATAGTAGCCAACAGAAAATAATTATAATCAATGTCCTACAGCAAATGGAAAAGTGGGAACAACACAGGAAGGATAAAGCTTTAATTTAACATGACTAACAACTAATTTTCCATTCTTATATGGTTTTACATCAAAAAATAAGCAGGCATTCAAATGAAGAGAAATATGTCAGATAGAGATATGTAATGCCATTTTAATGTCATAGAAATCAAAGTACAAAATTTTAAGGTAGAGATGCAATGCTTCAAGGCTATTTTAATTAGATTTCAAAACTCTGGTTTAGTTGGGAATAAGCTGGGACCACAAATGTCTGTTAAATAGCTTCATTTAGAAATATATTCCTTCCAGAAGACTATGTTAGTAATGTAGTTAGATGAAGCAGAATAAAAGAACTACATTCTTAATGGTTTCACTGAATCATCAAGCACATAAATGGAACCAGAATGTACCACAAATGTATCGTGCAATGAATTGTAGACCAAATTAGCAGATACCAAGAAGATTTTTAAAAATAAAAAAAAAAAAGGGGTCATTTCTTGAGCTCTCAGCATCTGTCCAGACCAGAGCCCACACCTCCTATTGCATTTGAGACTGGGCAAGATATTTTTTTTACTCTAAAAATCCAAAAGAAGACAGGACTCTTATGTTATATGGTCAATAGGAATGCTTCTGTTTTAGAACACTGCGTCTTATGTTATATAGACAATAGGAATGCTTCTATTTCCTAACACTGTGCAGCTTGGGACAGAATCAGAAAAAGAGCATAAGATCTGGTAATGAAATGAAGTACTCCTTGTATATTAGAAATTATAAGCGATTGATGACTGGAGGAAACAGAGTGTATCTAAATCAGCTCAAATTAGGAATGCCATACCCAGTGTTTTTATCTTCTTCATTTTGGCCAACAAAAAACAAAGTATCTCAATGCATCCCAGCTGGGTTCCTGTTAAAAGTAGTTAAACACACTCACAGATATTTAGTCCGCAGGACTTGATTAGAGTTATGCCTAAAAAAAAAATCTGTTCAAAATGTGCAGTGGGACACTGGGCCCTCAGTGCCAAACATGTCAATTCTACAAACCCATTTTTTCTATACTGAACTATTCCCTAATGTGGGCAGATCTAAATGGCTGTGGCAGCTTCTCAAACTCCTGTCCTTTGAAGCTGGCAGACACAGAACATGGCCAATGTACAGGACAGGAGGCAAACTGGTTGGTGCAGTTGTATCTTATTTGAATGCAGTACAAAATGCTGTTGGACTTTTCATTGTCACAGCACAAACATTACCCAAAAGACAACTCAAACCCAGAAAACATTAGCCTCAGGCTTCTCCTAACAGATGCTTTTGCTAGTTCAAGCAAAAGTCTTTACCCAAATTATGCTTCAGTAGCAGCAATAAGGTACTCCCAAGATTTGTGTGTCAGGCAAGACTACTTGGGGAGTCCAAGTTTACAGATCTTTCCACTTTTTTCCAAATCTCCACCATTTTTTGGGCACTGTTACCTCTAATTTCTGCACAGGATAGGCATATTCTTCCTTTCTTCACAAGAAATGATGGAATAGTAGGGCTCAGTGAGAAGCCCAGACTGACCAGGCATATAAACCTAGAGAAAAAGGCCTCTCATTCCTGAGGCAGTAAACAAACCCTGTAAGACCAGGAAAGCTACGTGCCCAAGGTAGCTAAAAATATAAATATACTTGTAAATGGGCAACACAAATAAAGAGTATTTAAACACCTTCTGAAAAAACAACAAAGCTGCCTGTGAGATTTAAAAAGCTAAAGGATTTAAGGACAAAAGCAACTCTTCTTTCAAACAGATCAGACTGGGGAAAAAGAAAAGAGAAGAAATAAAAAACTCAGTTCCTTCTAATCAGCATCTAAAAGGGATCACTTGAAAATGCTTTTAAAATGTCAAGCACAATAGCATTCACATACTTAACAAATACCACACCTGGGAAGGTACTTAAGAAAAATTTATTCTTGTCATATTTTCAAATTTTCAGAACTAAACATAACCAGAGAAAGATCATTCCCACTGGAAATCCAGCAGGCACAGCCAATGCTCAGAGAACCTCAGTTAGCAGAGGTGTCTGTAAGCACTGTTCAGTACATCATAACACCAGCTCTCCACTGTTTCTCAAGCAGCTTTTAATGGTCCTGTATAATGGCCCAGTATAAATCCTGTACCCACACAACACCCTGAATTGAAAGCTGCCACCAAATCATCACAGAACAATTTCTTTAGAAATTCACAAAAATCTGTCTCAGAAGCCACTTAGAGCATCCTGTGAATACCAGTCTATAGGAGCTTGGAAACAATTTCTGTCAGCTGAAAAGCAACTTCTAAAGATGAATGGAGCTCTGTGCAAGAACATCCACAAAGCTGTACCTGAGTAATACCTGATGACAGATCAGGTACTACTCTTGTGGTATCCAAGTACCCCAAGACCTTGGATAGTAATAATTAATCAGCCATGATACACTATAACAGAAACCATCTTTACAGAAATGCTTTGACTTTAAAATAAATGCAGACTTGGTCAGGGCACAGCATTGCAAAGGATGTCTTAAACAACAGGAGGAGAGGATATTCTTTATTTATTTACTTATTCTCTCTTCCTTCCCAGCAGGCTGCTTACTGCTACATTCCTCTGGGAACATTTTTGGCTCCACAGAATACTGCTTCTGCTCCCCAGAGTGGCTGAGAAACAGCAAATAGTGCAATTCTAAAGCAATGAATGAACTCTTCCAAAATTCCCAGTCTTTACACAGATGTGTCTTTAGGGCACACCATAATAAACTGGCCATACATCTCCAGTTATTATATTGCTGGTGAAAAAGCAGTTTGGATTCTTGGTTACTACGGAACATCTACCAGACCCTGTAACTTTTTGAACACCTGTTAACACCTAAAGTCCTCTGTCTTGCTTGAAAATTCAACAAGGGCAGGTTAAAAAAAAAAAAAAAGTTTTACTACTTTATAGAAAGGATACAACATTTCAAGTGGAGTAAGGAAAAAAATCAAGTGAATCAGCACATGAACTGTAAATGAGTAAATCAGCATCCCATATCACTATACACATAAGCTGGAAAATATAGAGCAACTTTTTTTCTGTTTTTCTTCCTGATTGTTTTTTCAAAAGGGAGAGAGAAAAAAATCCCAAAAACTAGAACCCATGTAAAAGGATTATTTGCCTAAAAAGATTTGAGATTACATTCAGCAAGCAGGTCACATAAAATAAAGGAGATGGATTTTTTTCAAGATAAAATCCATATGTGAACTGTGTTCTCTGCTATCATTAGAACAGAATCTTTGTAACTATGAATCAGAGGAAAGGCAAAACCTGCTATATCCTATGAATGTAGAATTTCCCTTCAGTAAGAAACCTACGAATTTTGGAAGATTTTTTTTTAAGTAGATACATAATTTTTAAGGTGTTTATTAATTCAAAGCACTTTGATGTTGTCTTCATAAATATGCATAATCATGTTAATTTATAAAATTGAGCTGACTTGATTTTTTTCACTAATGAAATACATTACTTCAAAACTTTATTTCAATATTCATCCAAAATAATTAGTCAGCTTACATGCATATGTGACAAGTTCTTCACTCATTTAATTTGTTAACATTTTCTTTATTTCTACTCTTTACCTTTATTTTACACCATGAAATTCCAAGTACTGTAAAACATAAGACTTTATTATTATTATTAGTACTGAAACAATTTATTCTGAGGGGAAAGCAAACCGATATCTACATTCAAAGTATCAAATTCTACTATAACCTGAAATACAGGGAGTGTATCATTATTCCAAAACTCACTCTCTTTTTCTGCCTCCTGCATTGGTAGCTTCAAGAAATTACAAAGGGTCATGGTCTGATTTTCTCTTTTATCTAACTGTGGGAAAGAGAAGGGCTCACAAAATGGCAAACAGGATGAGTAACACGATATAGGGGAATGAATAGTCAGTAGAAAAAGGAAAAGGATTTTTGATGAGAGGATTTTAATCTTACCGTGCTACAACTAAAAACTGGTCAATCTGACGGTCAGTAAGGGGGCTATCTGGATCCCATACTTTTACTTCCAGCTTTGCCTGTTCTCTGTCATCTAATTCTCCTGTCAAAAGGTAGATGGGACAAAACACTTATTACTCACAATGTTTTTCTTTGTGTAGTTCTTGCACCATGTTTAAAAGAGACATTGTACATTTTTAAACATATACACATACACACACATGATTAACAATCATCAGCAGTTATCCAGTTAAATTCCATAATGCAGCATCATCAAAATAAATACCTTCCCCTAACATCAGCATTTCAATTTAAGGAGACATTCTTAGGAGGTGAAATACCAATGAACCTTAATAAAATGTTATTATAAAGTTGAAACCATACCCTAAGTAACCAACCAGTGGCTTCTTTAAATTGCTTGTCTAGTATATCAAAGTTACTGTCGCACTTAAGCTGTACTAAATTTAATTTTACACTTAATCAACTTTAGCAATTAAATTCTATCCAATTTGTATTCTATGCCCTGAAAAAATAAATCATTATGCAAAAATGCTGTCTACTGTATTTAAGCCTTTTTTAACCTCTTCAGCCACTACATTATCTGTACTGTTAAAAACAAGAAAGTTACTATATACTGCACCATCATTTACCAACTTCATTTATGTCAACAAAACAATTTCTGTACATGCACATGGCTGAAACAGTGGGGGTGGTTTCCAAAATTTATTTTGCCCTATATACATTGTTACAAGAATATGATTTGTACTGCATGGAAGAACAGTGAAGTGTGAATTTGGTACAAGGATTCACATTCATAAAACTTGATCTTGTCTTGCCTACTACACCAATAACTTGTCCTGTAAAATAAGAAACATTTCAGAGGCTGATGGAGGAAGCACCACCTGTGCTACCAGTACAAGGAGATTTTCCCGTGGGATGTAGCCAACACATTTGTGGCCACCAGAGATGACAACAGTCAAATCAGAATCACTGTCTTTCCCTGCTGTTTTAGAATAGGAAGGTGTTCTTCCCTCAGCCAACATGCAAAAACCACTAATGTTTAGCTGGTTGCCAGTACTTCTCTGTGACTTTTACAATCTACTGCAAGAATGAAAACCTGTTGTCAGATGCAGCCATTCCACTCCCTTTGAAAATCTGGGCTGTATAGATCCCTCTCTGATCACACAGAAGATTACTCTATTCTGTGCTGTTTCTTATGACTTATGACAGTCTTCTTATGACAGTCACATTCTCAGAAAAACAGCCAGTCTAAACATGCACAGTATCATCAAGACATGAAACAACCTGTACACTTGAGAGACTGGAAGCAGACTGCAAACCAAGTACTGGCTCTTCTCAAATCACATAATATATGATGACTTCTAGCACATTGATTCTGCAAAGAAATTAAAATGTGGTATATATTTATCCCTAGCAAACACACAAGTTAGAACTGCACCATGCTGTCTGGCTAATGTTTCAGGAACAAATTTCACAGTCACATTCTCAGAAAAACACAGTAAATTACTTTCTTCCAATACACAGGCAATAAAGCACTGGCTGCCTAATGGGACTTCAGCTTCTGTTCAAGCTAATTCACATCCAATACTGAAGACAAACTGTTAATTTCTGGCATCTTGGAAAGGATTTTAGAATTATAAACTTATTCTATCGATTGCACACCTGTCAATACATTCATTTCTTCCATCTGTGACAGACACATTGTGGGTGATGTTCTAAATTTTATAAATATTCTCTGAGCACTTCATTTCAATCTGTTAATAGTTAGTTTTTAAATACCTTTAATGTTAGTTAACCATTTCAGGACATCATAGTCTGGGGATCAAACATTATTCAGGTAGATTATACTTCTCACCAAGAGAAAACATCATACAAACACAGTACCAATATTCAAACAAAACATGTCTTTTGAATCAAGTTTTCAAAAAGAATAAAAAAACTGCAATACTACAGTTCTTACTTTAATTAGATGAAACGAAACAATTGCTACTATAAAGTGTTGTAACTCTTCATAAATGTGAATGTCAAAGATTGCCAAGCAGCATTTGTAATGGCAGTAGACATAAATAGGATATAAGCAATGGAATATCTATACCAAAATAATCTATACACATCTAATAATTGCAATATTAAATATCTGCAAAAATGGTAGAGGTTTCGAGAAAACAGGTGGAGTCTGCCAAGCTGCACTTTCAACAGCTATGTAATTCCTGATTTTCCACTTACATGGCAGGATATAATCACTTAAACAGGGAAAGTAACTTAAACAGACCAAACCATGGAGGCAGTCAAACAGTGCTGTAAAAACCTCAGAAAAGTTCATTTCAGGAATAAGTATTTTGTTGACTTCCTTTGCCTGTGCTGAAAGCATTAGTATAGGAGGATCACATAATATAAGTAGGTCTTTGAAAATAATGATTATCAACCCTCTGTGTTTTACTTGAGCTGTCAATCCTTAGCTGATCATGCCTGTACTGCATCCCATAGGATTTTTAACTTAGCAAACCACTTTAAGATGCAATTTCTCTGTTAGCACATCAACATTTATCTTATACATTGTTGAATTTGACACCAAAGTATAAGACATTCAAACTGAACAGATGATAAAGTTGTCATAGTATAAATTTGTTATACTGCAAAACCCAGCTCACAAAGGAATGGGGGAGTTTAACTTTCACCATTTTCAGTGCATCTGAGAAGTTCAGTTTAAAGGTGTCAGCTTCCCTTACCACCAGCAGCATTTCAATTACAGCTTCTGAGAAGTACTGAGAAGGAAATTTTTTTTAATAACTGATATACCATACCAGTATATACAACTTATACTAGTCACTGCTTACAATTTTATTACAGCCTGTCTAACCCTGATGACTAATTGGAAAACATTAGTAGATTGTCAGAAATACATCTGGTTTACTCTTCATCAATCATTCAATTCCTTATTTCTCATTGATGTCTTCTAGTAAAAAGTAAGAATTTTCTTTAAAAAAAAAGTTTAAGTCTTGTATATCAATTAGTCATTTTAGACAAATGAAAGCATGATGTGCCCCTCTAAAAAAAGGAATAAAAAGTTTACTAAACAAAAATAAACTAAATGTATTTAAAATGAGGAACATGAAATTAAAGATCTAAGTAGTCTTTTAGATTTCTCTTTCTGCAGGTATTTATCTGTAGGATAACTAGTACATCAGATTCAGCATGATTCTATGTTCTTCTTGTATCCAACTAAAAGAAAATTACTTTCAATACAAACAGCTTCTTAGAGTGAAATTCTTTGAATTTAAACATGAAAATACTGCAATATAACATATTAAGAAACTGAAATATGAATCTCTAAGCTAGGTTTTATTTTAAAAATTATTGTCAATGAAACAATACAAATCTAATTTTTAATGAAAAACAGTTAATGAGGTGTCTGATTTTAAAGACACCTTTGATGTATAAAGTTTTATTTATGTATTTTGCACAATTTGCACTATTTTTCAAAAAGCTTTTATTCTCCTTCTCAAAAAGTAATTCGGCCATTAATTCAATTCAAACATGCAAACTGAACACCTGCAGTACTCAGTTTGCTGAATGAACCCAGATTTCAGGATATGCAAAACAGAGGTGCCAGTTGCTGGATCCTTAATTCCACAGGACAGAAAATCTGTGGCTGTGGGGTTTTGGTCATAGTAAGGCAGTGGATCTCTCCATGGACAGAACTGGCCACCAGACCAAGAGTTCCAACCACAGAGTTCCTCCCAGTAAGCAAATTCATTTATTCATCCAATCTCCTGAAATCAGCCAGTTTTGATGTGTGTGTCAATTCCTCAGGCTCACCGGACACCTAAGCGGATAAATGTGGAGGCATTTTTAAAGGCTCACATTCTTAATGCTTAGCACATGTATCAGAGTTCAATCCAGTGTCTTCACCTCTGTGGTTCAGTTTTGTACTTGTGGAACAGAAATATCTCTTAGCTAACATTGGAAGGATGAGGAAGAGAGGTACTTGTTGGTTCTTATCCTCCCCTAGATCAGTTTAGCATCCAACACAATGAAATTTCTTTCACTGAAATATGGATTTAGCAGATCAAGCATTTAGCAGGTTGTTGCCAGAACTCTTTGGGAGTATACTACCTGCAGGTAATCCTAAATGTTTTTTGAACATAGTTTCCTGTGCTGTTTGTGTACCATTGTTTTAAAAATAGGCAACAAATCAGCGAAAATGAAGTTTCAGTTCATGAATCACATTCTCATGCTGCTATTTAGACAGTCTGCAAACATTTTCTCTGACTTGCAGAGGAGAAAAATAGAATCACATTGAATTTTCTTGTACTGTATATGAACAAAGTTCCAGACATTAAGCCTCTCTGATGCAAAATCTGAGCTTTCTCGTTGGATGAAAAGTACATTAGTTCCTCACTAAAAGAGTCAGTATATTCATCCTGCATAAAATTCTTATTACTCATTTTTATTTAATCTTTTTATCATTTGAAATTCTCACCAGTACAGATTTAAAAATTCAGAAGAAAAGTTCAAAAATTAACACTTAATTCTTCAAAAAATATAATGGAATTATGTGCAAATAAGTTCTCTGATCAAAATAACATGAGAAAGCTTAGATGAAAAGCGTAGGCAAAAGAAAAATTGTTTCCCTTTCAATTTCAAACCAATCTCCCCTCTGCCTTAGCTTGCCTGACAGAGGTATATTCAGCTTTTAATTATTCAGGTAAGGAATTATACGTTTATGTAAATCTCGTGGTAAAAATTTATGAATGCAAGACACGTATAAGGACTAGAAATTAAAATCAGGCTATGCATAGAGACTATAAATGAAATATATTATGTGATAAAGGCCTGTTACTTGTCTATAATCATTTAAGCTGCTACTGGGCATTTTTAAAGCCAATAAAACATGCATAGTCCAGTCACCACTTATCCTCTAGAGCTTGAATGTATAAAAACATTTAATCATTCTGCACTTGAAAAATCCCTTTTGAAATAGAACTGCCTCCTATGACCTTAAAGCTTTCTCAGTGTTCAGCCTTGCAGTACTTATAATCTAATCACTGATGATCAAAAGACAAGCACTCATTAAACAGTCAGAGCTTCAATTCATCATGTTCTAAATTCCTAGAAATTAACAGAAAGAATTGCACTTGAGCTCAGAACAAACTGAACTGCAAACACACATTAATGACCAACTTCTACATAATGCAGCATCAAGGATGGCTGGCTTATGGAAATGCTCAGTGCTGGAAGGAAGGAACAAGTGAGGCTGCCTCTTTCTCAAAACCATACAGAATAGTTTTCAGTTTTGCTGAAATTCCTGAAATAACAACAGATGAGGCAATAGGGTTTTCAGGAAAGCATGGTGAAAATTATTCTGAGTGCAAATAAAAGAATAGTTGAACATGGCATATGAATGTTAATAGTATTTAAAATGCTTGCTTTTGAAAAAGGGATACTATAATGCAGAGACATTTCTTCTCAAAATAAAACAAAAACAAACAAACAAAAAAACCAAACCAAAATAAACTAAACAAACAAAAAAAATCCCACCAAACAAAAAAAAACCCACACCAAAACCCTGACTAAATTAAAAGGAAATCTGTGGTCCTGCAGTTTTGGGTTGTGTTGTTTTTTTGGTTGTTTTTTTTTTTTTTAATCCCTAATGTTAAAAATACTCAAATTCCTTGTTACTTCAGCATTCTAAAGAGAAAAAAACCTTTTTGTGTAAATAAATGTAAAGAAAATCCTTTAGACAAGAACTTTTTGTTTAGGATGAATATATTTTGACTTATTAAAATGTAAAAAACCACATTTCATCTGCTATTTGTTTTTTCATCTTCTACAGAATAAACTTAGAAGAAAAATCAGACTTGCAGTAAAACAGCAAAGAAACAACATTCTGAACTTACACTGAGTCCTTTTAGGTGAAGTTACTGAGGTAGAAAATACCAGCAAAGTCAATTAAACACTAAGACTTGCTGTTTGAAAAGTGATTGGAGTGCCCAGGGGGATAATAAGCACATACACAGCACACAATAAATAACTGTACCCTTCATAAGGCTGACTACCTGACAGAACTCATTTAGTATTTGAACAATCACAGCCAAGGCTCTACAGCTATTATTAGCAATAAAATCTTTCTGACAGCAATCATGCCCAACCTGCCACACCAACAGGCAGCACAGACCATTCCGGCTGCACTGCAACCACTTTAACCATTTCCTTCAAGCTGCAGAGAAATAGGAGCTTCATAACAAACACAACACTAATAACAGAAGCCTAAGTCTCCTCAAGGAGCTAAAGACAGCAGAGTATCATGGCTCTTTTTTTACAAAGACCAAAAACTTGATTGACCTCAAGCATAAATCAAAGTTGAGAAAGGCAGACCTGCTTTTACAATTCAGAGCGAAAAATAAACAAGAAACCAAACAATACCAGAAAAAACCCACTCCAACTATCCCAAACAGGACAAACCAAAGAATTCATCTCTGTAAAATCTAATTGATAAACAGCACAATTTCCAACCCTTCTATCTTATCCTCCACTGCTAACAATAGGAGTTGTGAATGATCCGAGAACTGAAGCTCAGAAATTTCCATCACCACAATAATTTTGATCTGTTTGATCAAAATTATACATGCACTTAATACCTCAACAAATTGGACCAGAAGGCAACAAGTATTTTTAAATAACACCACTGAAAACACTTCATAAAACACTATAGTTTATAATGCAAAGTTTCAAATACCTAATTGAGCATTTGTAGTACATGTGGCTGCAGCCCTAAACTACAGATTTTCCTTGCAAACGCATGATTAGGCTGAACCAAATTCCTTCCTGAAAACAGGAATCAAGAGGCCATTTACATGTGTTTTGTTTAATTTCTAATAAAACTGATAAAATTAAATAAACGTGCTTTTAATTGTCCAGCACACAAATCAAAAACTCAGCTCCCTACAAGTGAGATTGGCAAAAGAGATGTAAAGGACATCATAATCCTATTAAAATTTGACATGAACGACATTGTAAAGTGTATTTTACTGTTTGTGATAATCAAGCATTTGACAGTTAATTATGCAAAATTTACTGTACAAGCTTAATAAAAAAAAAAATCTTCAAATCTGACAAGGGACTACCATATTTAAATTGCCTAACCCCCAACAGCTCCTACTTTTAGAAAGTACCATAGAAAAAAAGTTCATGTAAACTCAAAATCAAAAGTGCAACCAACAGAAAGCCCATTTGAGAACAAAATATATTTGAGCATATATAACGAGGAATTTTATTACTTGTTGAGATTCATTTCATCTAAATATCTGATCAATTTTAAATATCCATTTTCAGCTGAGATGAATAAGTCTCAGCAACATTTTTTTTTCTATTTTGACCCTAAAGGTGAGTCTTACTGGTTTAGCACCATCACATCTGTTATGTTTGGTGTTCTACTGCAGCTTCTACAAACAGGAACTCCTAAATCTACTTGTTATATCTTTTGTTCCGTGCATTCCTTCTGAAAAAAGCATTGAAAAAGAAAGCCATCATCTTAGAGTTGAACCAAGATTCTAACCAATATTTTGAAGTTATCATTTATTTTGCTGCTGATTTACCAGATTTTCAGTCAAATATAAAAATTCAATGCATTTCACACTGAACTTGGTGAAATCAATTTCTACAAGGTCTCTAGGCATCTAGAAGCAAACCTGAGTTAGGCATACCCATCTCCTTTTGTACTTGCCCCTAAAAGTATTTTTTTTATTTCAAACTTGGAGCTTTGCTTTCTGCTCTGTGGATCCCATAAAGTCATCTTGAATTGACAAGAACCCTGGTTTGAGACACTGACTGTGAACTCCCAATTTGCTGTATGTGGAACAAGGCAGGTATGCAAGCGAGTAGACACACTGGTTCCTCAACCCCATCCAGAAATAACTTTATGGTTGACAGCTTTTTCCACAAAATCCTTCCCCTCACATACTGTTCATGGAAGAGCCTAAAGGTGCTGCTGTTGTCACCTTCTGTGGGTGCACAAGAAAAGCAACTCTTCCTTTGATCACACCTAAGCAGCTGGGTTTACTCTAATTCTACTTACTCATTTTGTAACAGCACTTTGTTTCACTCACAAAGGAAACACTAACATGGCCTCATAATTATGAGGCCTCATGATTTTTTAAAGCCAGTTAAATACAGAAGGTTAGACAGATAATATTTGTGAAACACTGAACTCAGGAAAAAAAAGGCAATATTTTCTGAATTTTATTTTTAAGAACTACTTACTGTATTAATATGTCCAGTTAATATCCAGCAACTGTCAAAAAAGTGATCACTTAGCACAAATTACAGACCATATTTTCTGGAAATCAATAGGACACTAAGACACAATATTTGTTTATCCTGTCAGATATTCCTCACAAACACACATTAGTCTGTCCTCAGAGTATCTGGCTGTCCAATTTTTAACTGAAATATTTGAATACAGAACCTTCTAAAACTATTTCATATCAGCACTTTTTTTTTAAAAAGGACTGATTATTATCCTCTCACAACAGCATTAAAGCATTGCAACTGCATCAACACTAACAGAAATAAGCCAGCACACAGACTTTTGACAAGAGAATCAGATGCACCATTGAAATGACTGCTGCAGGTCTCTGGCTGTGTGAGTGACTTTCAAATTCAGCAGTGGTTCAGATCATAAATGGGAGAATTATGTATCACGAAGTAACAGAACAGATCCCTCCCCATAAGATTACAGTTGAGTTTCACCATTCTAAGGTATATTTTTATCAATTAAATAAAAGAAAAAAAAAATTGATTATATGGGAAGCATTTATAGAATCAGAAAACACAATACACCAAGTCTAAGCAATTCTGAACTTTCATAATATTAAAAGTCCAAACAGATTGCAAATGAGTTTCTGATCCGCCTCTTTACCTGTAATCATGTTTAAACTTTAAATCCTGAAATTCCAATATTCCCAAACATTAAAAGGCTTGGACTGAGTTTAATAGTTTCCATTTGGTATGTTTGGTGTATTAAAAACAACATACTCTTACAATGGAGTTTCGGTAAAAAGAACAGAAACAGTGAAAACTTTAGAAACCACCCTTAAAGGAATTAAGTCATTCTTTTTGAAACAGAAGCATTTTAGAAACGTTTAAGTTTCTCTGTATGCCATCTAAAATTTGCAGCTTAAATTTGCCCAACTGCTCCCCTTCTTCCTATTAAGAATTAATTAATTGAACTGCATTAATTCTAAAATGCCTTGGCTTCAAAGATTAAATCAGCCGCACAGCAAATGCTATTTCTAGGCACTCTTTGGGTATTTTCAGGTGTGCAAGAGGGACTCCAGCACTTAGTTTACAATTTTATTTACTAGAAGAAAAAAAATGCTTTGAACAGACCATTTTTGCTACAGGGTGCTTCTTCCTCCATTTCAGAGACCCTAATTCCCCTCCTGCATGTCTTAGCAGGGGGTACTCCTCTTCCTCGCCCACTCCACACTCTTTGTATTGCTTCAAACGGCCAGAGAGAACCCAATTGTGTCAGATCCCCGCTCCATAAGGAATTCCCTAAGGTCTCCATTCAAACCCAGATGCAGGAGATAAGCAGCACCGGGCTGGCAACGGGACTGCAGCCGGGAGGGGACCATTAGCATGAGAGTCTGAGATCACCCCTGCAGGCTATGAAAACAGCAACTCGCAAACAGCCCGGAACTGGGCACTCAACTAGGACCAGCAGCCAGTTCCCAGATAAACCCTTACACCACAATCATACTTGTCAACGCCTTGCTGCTTGGTTCCTGCCGCACACTTCCGCACAGAAACTGAGAACTCGTTTCCCAAATCAAGGCTGACCCCTCCTGCACCCACGCCCCATGTCCCTCTCTGACGCGGCTCCGTCGTGCCCAGGCAGGGAAGGCAGCAAACACTGCCAGCAGACGCTTCCCTGTTGGAGCCCGAGCTGCTGAGAATTTTTAACTTTCTGCACTAACGGTGACCCCCAAGAAAACACTACATTTAACCTGAAGTCATAGAGAAAGTTTCCAAAGTTGAATGATAAAACTGAGATTATGAGTGCGTAGTTTGAATAGAAGTGTCTAATATCACATAGTAAAAAAAGAGTTTAAAGTTTTAAAATATAGTAATCTATATAAAACAAGATAGAAGTTTTAAAGCAGAAGCTAATCCTCCTTTACCTTTTTTACTTTCTTCATGAGCTTAAGTAGTATTGTATAATTTTAAAAATCCACATTACAAGTCACAGTTTTAAATTAAAAATAATTTAAGTATGTCCTCTTAATTAAACAATTTATCCTTAAAAAAACCTTATAAAAAGAGAGCTACAACTCCATTTTATAATTTATTAATAAAACACTATACAACTCATAATTATAAGACTACAATAGAAATAAAAACTATAAACACCTAATTCCAAACAAAAATACCATCTCATACATTTAATCCGAACCTTAACAGAAAAAAAAAAAAAAAAAAACAAAGAAAAAGCCAGAACACACACACCAAACAAAAAATCCACACTTAGTGGTGGATTGGCGTATAACAATTACTAAAAAAAATAACCAAACTCAAAATAAAATTTAAAAAATCATAGTTAAATAATCTGTTTATTTTACTAAACCTCCCACCATTATAAAAAAAAAAAAAACTTTTAAAAAGAAACACTTGCCCTGCTCAGATAACCATGCATGCGGCTGGCTGTGGATGCTGCCCAGGGGAACACCAGACCCCAGTAATGGCTGACACCCCCTCCCTGCCTGTCAGCACCACAGGACTTTATCACAGAGCTGCTTCTCTCAGCCTCTTCATTCCCAAATAAATTTCCTATACTTATGGAGAACAATTATACACTACGTACAGCAACGATCTACTTGAGTTTGGACAAGAATCCTCTCCAGATTTCTACAGGATTTTAGGAATACAACACCTACCAATCGAGATACATGAGCTCAAACCAAGTTGTGTTATACCTAGGGTGTGAAGAAGGGAATGGGAGCTAAAGAAAAAATGTGGGAAACTAAGCACAGTGAAGGCTCACAGTCATGCTAGCCAAATCAATCAAAATTGCAACCAAGACACAGTGGTCAACAGGCTTTTTATGAAGAAAAATCCTGAAGTAATAAAAAAGGATCATAGAGGTTCATGAGGAAGCTCAAGATGACAGCCTACTGGATTTCTAATAGGCTTTAAACAAATTTTAAGAAAACTAGCAAACCCCAAGTGACAAGATTTCCTGTAGGAAGAAACAGCTGATGGTTTGATTCACATAGTCCTTCCTCACTGCTGGGCTGGTTTTTTGAAATTCCTGATTTCAACACTTAAACATCTTACATTGCCTAGCACCACACTGTTCTACTACATCCTGGTAAACAAAATCAAATGCAGCAACAGAAAATTTATTTTGATAAATCACTTTTTTAATAAAAACATAGGAAACTTATTCCAAATTGTAATAATTTTCTCAAAAATACAATTGTTTGGTTGGGATATTTTTTGTCAGAGAATTACTACAGACAGTTTCACAAAACTTACATATCATGCTTATAATGCAGTCATGATAAATTTTTTTGTTAGATTTGTTTAGAAAATATCCTTTGCTTTGTAAGTTTTAATAGAGATTTGACAAACAGAAGACCTTTTTTTGACTTGGTTGCAGCCTTTCCACTTGATTCACAACACCATGAATGAATGAAAGGAAGCATTACTTAAGAAATTACTGATTTGGCCAACGAGGTTACTGTAAACAATTGGCTTCCTTTTTTGCAACATGACTTCAATTGTGTTTGTTTAGCTAAGCTGCCATGCATTTTATTTTGTGTGAATCCATTTAAATTGTGTGACAGCTGCAGTTAGGCCTATGATGGCATGCATGAGGCAGAAAGAGCAGCGCAGGCATGTGACAGGAAAAACAATGCATTAGAAGCACCCCTACAGAACAAAAAAATTTCCCGTTTCCCCCATTCTTAAGCATTATCCTACTTCATATAAACTGTATCCTTAATGCCATGCTAGCACTTTTTCCCTCTCATTCTCTGCTTTTTTAGCCAACCATGTAAAACAAACTGTCACTGCATCAGTTATTGCACTGCATGAGACACTGGTTGAAATGCCAGAATTTTAAAAACATTTGGATTTTAAAGCTGTGAGACAAGATTCAATGTTATATAAAAGTCTACCAAGAATCTAAACCAGTTTGCCTGAGTGTATTCTCCCTGCACACAAAACATGACTAAATAAAATTTGCTAGTTAAAGGTGACAAAAATTTGATCATATTCAGAACAATTTATTAAAGTGTGCCTTGTAACCAAGTAACAAAAATAATAAAGACTTGCCTATACCAACGCTGTAGAGGGTTTTGTTCTGCTTGCTTAGGGCTTTAAGCTTTGCTTATTGAAGTTACTAGTCACAGATTTTACAGGTTGTTGATCAAATACTGTAGGTGAGTGCACCACACAGCAGCTTCTGGCCATCACACGCAGAGAACCAGATACCTCGCTGCTGTACTGAGGGGCAGGGATGCTCCACAGAAACAAGCCACTCCTTGCCCAAATTCATGCTCTTGATTCTCAGAGATAAACCTTTTTATTCCTGCTCTGCACAGAGGAGAGGAATGTTACCCCACACTGGAAAGAGATGTGAAACAAGCTGCGACATTCACAGGATAAGCCACTGGAGAAGGTGGTGTTCAAACAAAGAAAGGACATTCTTCAGTACCCTGCTAGCCAGAATTTCAGTCAATGCTGTACAACAGTCTCCTCTCTATCAGCATATTTAAAGCAACAAAAAAGACTCAAAATCTCCAAACTAGAGTATAGACAGACTGTAACACTTGGCACTGGGGGGACAAAAGACTTCACACAACCATAAAATCATTCAAATCTGACAACTTTTACTCCCAAGTTTTACTCCCAAGAATGGTGTCAACAAAAGTCAGAAGAGACTGTGGAAAGAAATCTGCTCTGGTCTTTCTCCAAAGTTACAGTCTTTACTAAATGTGTGATCTAAATGATTTAGCTACATCATTACAAACAAAAGTGGCATGGATTTACAAGGCTTATGCATTTTCAACCAAATTTAAACTTTTTTTACATTTGTTTACTGCGATTGTGAAAGGATTTATGATTTAACATATCCTAAAGTGGAAAAACAGACAACAGCTGAATCTGGAAGACTTTATCAAGCATCTTGATTTTAATAAACCTTTCAGTCTTTTGAAAGTAAATGCTCTTTTTGTTTCAAAAATTAAAGAGCAATATAAATTTATCCAATACACCTCTGGGGCAGGGAGAAGTAGGTATGCTGCATTATCCAAAGTTGGACCTAATCACCTGGGTTTGCAGTACATTTTACTCAAGGATGCAAAAATGGCATCATCAATGCAAGGAAAAAAAAAAAATCTGTTCCTACAAAAATCACAAATAGTTGTCCAATAGGCACAAAAAAAAAAAAAAATCAAAACAAACACAGCATAGTCTATTTAGATAAAACATAAGTTATCACAATATGGAGAAAGTACAAGCAATTTGAATTTTTAATCTACTAGAATTCATCACTGGATTTACAACAAATTAATTTCATGTTTGTAGAATTTCTTTTTACTTTTCAGTCATGTTGTGACTGGCCTTCTGAAAGCTAATCTAAACCGTCTTTAGTCATTTGAATTGGATTTATATACCAGTAACTTTGAAAATAAAACAACTGATGGTGTGTCAATCTTGGATTTGTTTATCTTTTTGTTTGTTTGGGGGATTTTCTGTGAATATAAAATATGCCCACCATCCACCTTCAAAGAGGTATTCTTCCTTTAGCTTAAAGAACAAGTTTTATGTGTGAACAAATTCAGAAATGCTTTTTATTTGATATCATCTAAGAATACTATTATTAGATGATATAAACTCTGATTTTTCTCAACTGACAAGATGTTACCTAAACTCTCTCTTTTAAGTTCAGGTGACGGCTCTACACTTCTAAAGAGTTACCCATTAGAACATAACAATTTGGAGATAGAGATCACTAGGCTGAAAAATGTACATAAAGACAAAAAATCTTTACAGAAGCCCATAGTTTCCAAATATAACTTTTCTAATCTATTAATTTTAAACATTGTTTAGATTTTTTTTTTTATGAAAGAAAAGGCTTGACAGTGAATGGATTAACTTCCAGGCCATCAGCTTATATAAAGACACAGCAACAGCTGAATCATCTTTTGTTTTTACTCCTAGGTCAGAGGGCTATGGAAACATTTAGAATAAAATCAATCCAAACTACCATAATTTAGATATTTTGATCCTCCCAAAACCGAGCTCTTTTTCCCACCAGCCACTTGAAATAGGTGCAGATTAATCCAACCCAGCTGCTCTAGAGCTCCACGTACCAACAGAACCTTGGTTTGTGGGCAGCCTCGTGCTTCTCTCTCTGATGGATTTATCATTTCCTACTGAAGGCAGCAAGAAGACTGCACCACTAATTCCATTTTGGGAGTTAGTGGGGTGTGAGGAAAAGAAGACAGTAACACACAATGAAATCCTATTTTCATGATGTACAAGAGAGATTATCTACTCATTTTAACTAAACCAAGGACTTAACTCAAAACGTTAAGCTCCAGAAGAACTGGGTAACTTCAGTTTAAATGAATATGGACTTTAAATTTAGAAAAAAAATCAAATAAGTAAAATTTGAACAGGAAAAAAAATTGCTTTATATTTAATATTCACTGTTTCATAATTAACCTCCATCTTTAGAAATTTAAGTAAGAAGAATTCAGAAGAAAAATACTTCCTGCCCGGCAGACAACCCTAGCTTATCCTAAAAACCCTACAGTTCTACCAGGTACTTGGGAATCAGATCAGAACTTCCCAGTTGCCTCTCACACACATTGAGACAGCCATTTTCACATGAGCCCTCTGGCAAGCTTTCCTCCTGAGCATATGAACATCTACAGGACTATTTTTTCCCTATGGCAGGTACATTTCACAGCAAGAATAGCAGTGGGTCATAATCTATTCATAAACCTGTTCTGAAACAAGTCTGTACATTTGATAAACAAACCTGAAGTGACTTCCTATAGTCTATTTCTGGTTATTAAATGAAAAATCAGAATAATAATGCAGGTGATCTATTAAATAGCATTCGTTGTAAAATAATCAGCCACTTGCCAGAAATCAAATTATTCTTGTTTCATACATTTATTAAATAAGGTCTGTAGAAATTAGAAATAATAGGGAGGTTTGTTCAAATAAAAGTATAGCGGCAAAAAAAAAGTAGATCATGATGAATAGAAAATACAACATCTAAGGTTACAAATATATCTATTTGGGGCATTCAGAACTCCTTGGACTTACTGCAAGTCATGCTCTTTTCACATAATCCTTTCTTTTTAAAGAAGAAATACCATGACTCTTGAAAGCAGTATCTAAATCTAGATACTTCCAAAGAAACATTTTTCTTTTTTTAAAATTTAATTAGCAAATATGGTTGTAAACATGACAAGACACAGTTACTCATGCTTCTTAAATGTGATCCAAATCAAATAATTATTTTACTTGAAATTTTGTTTAAAATAATACTTCTAAGTAGCAAAAGAGGCATAGGTAGTTGTGCTAGGTTATAAATAAATAAAATAAAATTTAAAAAAACATCAGTGATTTTAAAGCTATGCCAAGGCTAGAAAGAGTTGTTTCAACCCTGCTACAAAAGAGAAAAGATGCTTTAAAAAAGGCAGTATTTTGAAATAGGAAGACACAAATACCTGAATTCTCTATGCATTGTCTGCTTTAAAAGGGAAAGAAGAAATATCTTTTCCACTTGTTTTACTACAGTGTCAATATTTTATAGATGGGTTGGTCCTTAACATCTTTTCTCAATGCAGCCTATATTAAATAACTAACCAGAGCATATAATTAAATAAACAAATATAAAATGCCTATGCACAGACTGGAAATTAACATATTTTCAACAGCTATTCAAGTATCCTTTCTTTCTCCATAATATCTACTGGTGTTCATAAATTTTCTCAGACCTACCATCTTACTTTGTCTGCCTCTGTGCATTAGCTTAGTTCAGAAAGTCAGCATGAGCAATAAGGCAATATGACAACTTTTATTTTTTTCATTACTCAGAGATCAAGTATTTACCTTCCACAAGCATGTCTGGCACATCTGCTTGATATCTAGGCCCCACTCTGATTTCTCCCTTGTCTGCTAAAAGTGTTTTCAATGATGGATCATACACCAGTGAATAAAAAAAGGTATCCTAAAAAAAAAGGAGACATGTTTGCAACAGTATAATAATTTTTAAAATTAGGTTTGCAAATTTGTAACAGCTTCCATTTGGAAATTTGCATGCTTGACAATACACAGGTTTGGTACATAAATCTTCATTCTATATAATACAGATGTTTGATGAATGCTTTTAAAAGGATTATTAAGACTTCTCTCATTGTTAGGACTTACTTCAGAACAGAGCAATAATGAAAAGATCCATACACAAAAATATATCAATGGATTTGAAGAGAATTGATGTTAAATGCTTACTGAATTTAACAAGTTTGCACTCATAGGTATCTCAACCATACTGACTTTCCATTATAAATTAATCTCAAAACAAATATAACACTCTTTGTAAACCCTTCTCAGCCACTAAAACTGCATCGACAAATGTGGTATAGTCACATAAGCATAGGCCAAGTCCTGCTTTTAAAAATATTTTTACTGATTATCAGTGGTTTGGTGTAGAAATTTAAAAATAAAGACATGCTAAGTTCAGTTAGAAAACATTGTCTTCCTGATGTTATATTAAGACACTCCAAAGAAAAATATGTTTATTTTAAAGGTATTTTGCAATCTTTCAAATTCTTGGGGAATTTTCTTCCTCTCTGGTAAAGCGAAGCATCCTCAGTATCTTCCAGAGGGTGACCAGGAGATACTTTCCATACGATAAAAGGAAAAAATAAGGAGGAAAAAAAAGCACCATGTGATTTCCTCCTTCAGTATCTGCTACAGAAAAACATCTCTATATTTTCAACTGTAAGATGCCATATTAATTATTTCAAATTAATTTTCTAAATACAAACAGATTCATAATAAACCTATCATTTAAGTGTGTCAATTAAATTTTTATCAAATAATATTGTTTAAATCAGTGTTGTGAACAACATAATTTTTTTAACATATCGTCCAAGGTGTGATTTTCAAAGTATTGTTTGCCCATTTGTTAAAAATACAGAAAGAGAAATAAACTTATCCTAATATTTACTTGAACAGAAATCACAATTACCTCTTTCTCCAGGTATGACAGCACAGATTCTGTCTCATTCAGAAGTGCAACGCTGCATTTTCCCCTACACAAACATAAGCAACAATAGTTACTTTGTAAAAAGTTCAAATTTCAAGTAGTTACTTACAAGAAAACAATCTAGATATATTTTAAACTTCCACACTCCACACTAAAAATAGAAAAACATTAAAATATTTAAAAATTAACATTGCCATACTTTATTAATACCAAAATTAATATAAAAGCAACAAAACAAATGGCTGTACTGAACTAAGCATTCAAATACATTGGAATTCCATCAAACTGGGAAATAATTTCAGTAATGGAAAGGCAAAAGAAAAGAAGAGGTACAGTGGCAAACAATAAATGCACACACAATTAACAAAAAGGCCTGGATTATAGAAACATCACCTCCAAGTGATTTATCTCCAGTAAGTTCAGTGTATTATTTGAAAAAAAAAATAACCCAAACTGGAAAGAATATAAGGCTTTCTTTAAGGCTGTAAAAACAAAGCACTTTTCTCTTTTGAATGGAAGCATTTTTAATAATCAATCATGGAATTCTTTTAGTTTCTTCTGTGCCCACATTAAAATGCTGATGAACCACATTTCTGTGCAGGCTCCTGTTGCCCAGTAGTGGTACAGACCTGCCCACTGTAACATAAGCAGTCAATGCAATGGGACTGGGAAACCAACACCCTCCTCCCCTTCTCATCCCATCTCCCCCAGCATTGTCTTGCCTCAAATTTCTCTATCTCCAACTTCTCCACAAGTAACCTGCAGAATTATTTTCAAAAAATAATATTTTAAAGAAGCACTCATGGATATGGATGAAAAATGTTAAGTGTGCTGAATCACCTTGTTAGCAACTTGCATTTTTATGGTATAATTTACAACTCAACTACCATTTTATAGATACACATGTATGCATGCATGCACATATATATACACACATATATATGTATATGAAGATATATTTATTACCCCTTACATACAGCACCTTGCATTTCATGCACCAAAGTTTTACTCAATTTAGTTGGTACTTGCCAGGAAGTTCTTGTGGCCTTATACATCAGCTACAGGAAATAAGTCCAGAACACCCACCTCCCATCTACCCTCACAGAACAGACCAGAACACAGAGAAAGAGTACTTGTTTGCAGAGACCTTCTTGATTTTAAGATAACACCAAAATGAGTATTGTAAAGTTATTCTGTCAGGGAGAGCTGACTCTAAGCTCAACCACAGGCATTTGAAGCCAGTTGCTAATGGCTGATCATTAAGTGAACATACCCAGCTAATGTCTTATTCATTGCCACTGCACAACCTGAGAAAGGGGGGTAAGGCACAAGTTACTGTCCTGAATTTCTCCTCATTGTCATATGTCAGGAAAACCACACCACCCAAGAAAAATGGGAAGAAGAGGAAGAAAAGTCTGACCACAATACACAACAGCTGAGGAAAATTCTCCCGCAGCAGAGAAGTAGGAAACCTTCCAGACACCCGATCATGTCCTTCTTTGAAGGTTTAAGCTTTTGGCCTTGATAATTCCCGAGTGTTCACTTCCAAAAATTAATCATGTTATAGCATGAAGTCAGTTTTCCAACTTTATTTTAATATTTTATTTTGTTTTTTAGTGTAAAGAGCTAACCAGGAGTTCACCTTTCCAGTCTGGTTTTATTCCATACAGCTCCAGTGTGGCCCCTCTCTCCATTAGAGCCTGCCCTTATTTAACTTCAGTTACCACAGAGGCATTCATTGCTCCACTGCCATGGTGACTGCAAAAGTATTTTATTGACCAACCTCATCTTTGATTGCTGGTCCGCTAAGAAATTCATTTTATTTCATTAAGATCCAAGATTAGTCCCTGCAGCATGTCTTCACTCACTTCTGAGTGAGTTGTTATTTGATGCTAAATTTCTTCATACAGCACTTTAACCATCTAATGGCTGGAGTCACACAGAGGGAACATTTTGTATGCATACATGACCTCTTGCATGGACTTGTGTCTCAATATAGACAGCACTAGAACTACAGTAGACACTAAAATAAAAAAAACAACAACAAAACTCACGTTTGAAAACAGATAAATTACAGAAGTCTTTCTACTTTTAATTCTCTATTTCAGTTACCCATTACTGTAATCTAGAAACCTGCAATACCTAAGTGATTTAGAATCTTGACCAAATCGATAAAAGCCTACTGTTTATATAACTCTTCCTCTCCTCTCCCATCAGAGGAAAAGCTTCTCTGTATAGTTGCAAGAGCTCAGCTGGACTGAACCAAGCATCTAGTTCATTGCAGCATGAACACTGGGCACTCCTCAATCATGGATGCTAAGGTGAGAACTTAAGTCAATATTGATTTGTAGTAATATGCACCTTAATATTCTCCACTGCACTTTTCACCCATTCTTCAATATTAATAATCAAACACCCTGGAGAAAAATTTAATGTCATTTAAACCACATTACAAGGCAACTTGGGATTAAGATTTTTAAGGGTTGTATCTGAGAAACCCTTAGTTTCTTTGGATTTAAAAATATTTTCCTCCTTACAGTGTTCTGGAGCATTATTCCTTAATGTTTTTAAATTAGGATAATTGAGAAATATAGAGCTATATCAAATAAAACATCAATATAACAGCACACAGTCTGACTCTTCCAAACTAGACAAAGAAAGGGGGAGCTAGCTACCTACAAAAATAAATGAGAGTGTATGCTGCATTTAGCAGATTATAAAATCAGTTACACACTAAAATAAAATTATACTCTATTTTTTCAGAAATCCCACTGTCTTTACATTTTGAGTATTATTTACTTAATGAATGTCACACATTCATTGTTCTGTTGGAGTCTCCTGCCTAAAATGCGTCATTAAACTGAACTCGGCTAAAAATTACAAAGAATTGCCCAGTTTTAAAAAATACATAAATAAAGAGTTTTCTACTATTTTTCCATATATGAAACCTTCCTCCTCTTATGTAACTCTGATTCCCTGATTTAAGCTGTATTTCTCCAACAAGTAGCGTTCCTGGCTTAACTGGCATCATCAAGGTGAATTATTAGTTAACAGGATCAGAAGGTCTCAATATTAAGATGATTGATCTTATGTCTCCAAATGTCTGATTTTGACCTTCTTCTCAAATTAAAAATATTCAGAAAATTGGTTTTTACATCCTACAGAATTAGGCAAAATTTATCTTGTAGGAGTGTTGCGGGAAAGTTTAAACAACCTCAGCAATGCACAAATAACAGTAACCAAAAAAGTAAGTTAGCTTTTATGTCTTCATTTAAACTTGATTTTGATGAGATTAAGTTGTGCCTTCAGAATCCTTTCTGCTCTTAGATTTACTTCATATTTAAACTGGTCACAAATAAAGGGTTGTTCCATTGAGCTGACAAGAATGCCAACAAAACTTATTATATAATTAAATCAGCCAGCAACAAAAAGTAATTTAGAGGTCTTGCAGTAAAAGGAGACAATAAAACTCGCCTGTAAATATATGCTCATGGTATTGCCAGCTTCTATCATATAAACCACTTAGGATTCAATTTCTTCTTCTGTCCTGATAACCAGAGCCACAACTCATAACTTTCTTCTTTAAAGCATTAATCATGTGAAAGCTCTTTTCACATGCTACACCTTCCTTCACTCTCATTTGTTTTGTCTGCTTGTAATTTTTTTCCTGTACGTTCCAGGTGACTTCACCAGTGAGTGGACAATTTCTGATCATTTACACCCCTCTGCTAAGGGATGCCTGACAAGCTATTTTTCCACACCTACAGCCTACTTCCATACCTAAGGGAAGCCCTTCTGTTACCATACAGAAATGAGAGTCACACTCTCTCCAGAAAAAAACAAAAAACAACCAAAAAATTTTAGTTCTAAAGTGCCTTAATGATTTTGTAGGAAAGGATTTCTACAATAGCCCTAGCAGAAACCCAGAACCATACAGTCCCAAAACTAAAACTCTAACCATTGACAGCCAAAACCTCAAAACACAGAGACACTGATGAGGATTATAAGGAAATGGCAAGAAATACCAGTTATCATGGTAGATAGAAGTGTCATTGAGGGGAACATAATGACCCTTGTTTTATGGAATTATTTTTCCTGGGATGGGTGGGAGGCTGTTTGCTGTGGAACAAAGAAAAGCAGAATTAAATTCTAAGAAATAAGTGACAGTTTTGTGAGGCACTCATAGGTCAGACTGTCTTGGACGAGTCAATATGGAGTTCATGAAAATCACCACTCTGTGTGAGATGTCAGTTACCATACCAGCCCTGAAGGACAGATTTCACAGACAGTAAGCAGAGGTAAGACCTAAGAGATCTCAAAAACTAAAGATAAAAACATTCCATGTTTCAGTGAGACCCAAGAGAGGAATGAAAACCATATAGGAACTTACTTCAGACAAGAATGTGACAACAATCAGTATTTAGATGAGAGAAGGATAAGACTGACCTTAGTAATCTGGTACAATGAAGGTAAAATATGATGACAACCAGCTCAAGAGTTTAAGTTGCAAGAAAAAAGTTGTACCAAGCTTATTATACCAGACAATGTTATCAAAAGATCTCAATAAAGTCTGGTTAAACAACCTACACCAAAACACCAAATTGTCCAAAAGATCGAATGAAATGCCTTCTTGTTTGCACTGCTAGGCAATTGCTCTTTAACGAGCTTTTTCTTAAAGTAAAAAAAGGTTGGTTTTTTTTTTTACTTTACTTTTATCAAAAATATAGATTAAAACCTTTATGAAAATTTTAAAAAGCTAATGCAAACACTTATATTTTAAAACTATCAAAATTAATCAAAATCAACAGCAACTGCCTCATCATTTCAGCCTTAACTTATATACCAGTGGAAGCTTCTACAGTTCCAGTTCTGCTGCTCTTGCAGGCTATTTCTTCATGTTTTCACCAGATGAGTAAGACAGCCCATGAGATAAAAACTTTTAAAAATAGAGATTTTTTTTGGAAGAGAAAGTATGCAAAATAAAAAAAAAATTACAGAAAGAAATCACAAGAAACAAAATACCTGCAGCCTTTTAACTAGTATGAATGATAAGACAGGAAAAGGCACCTTCATGGGTTCAGTACCATGCCAACAAAATCTCCTATTGGAATGTAGATGTAGCCTGGGTGAAAATGATGCAATGCAAGAACTCTTAGAACTCATTGCTCTGGGTTCCCACCAAGTCAATGAGACTTTATATGGCTTGCTTATTCAGATACAACCTCAAGAAAAAAAAAACACATGTGCAGGCACAACCTCAGAGACTTAGAAATAACAATTATCAATTGCTCTCCAGAAAACAACAGAATTATGTTGGATAATTTTGTACAGATATATACCAATTGTATCTTGATGATCTGCATCAAGAAATGTTACTGTCTCAGTAGACATTTGGAACACAGAAGCATGAGTCACTAGCTAGACAGTCTGAGAATAAAATAACAGGAAAGAATATTAGGAAATATTATGCTGGTGAGAAACATCTGATTTGATTTTAACATATGCTGTTACTTCAATGGCAATCAGAGATTAAACTCCAATGAAGGTACATAATGAAGAGGGATAGAAAGGAGCAGGTGCAGGAGTAGAACTCCAGAGAGATCTTTCCCACATCCAGCATAAAGGGAGAAAATGGGAGAAAAGATAGCGAATTAAGGAGGAGAGAGCTACCTGAAATAACAACACTTTTTTCCCTGAACTGTCCTAAATGAGTAAGTGTTCTGAAGATTTCCAATCAAACACCCACTTTGAGCCAAGTCTTGATCCCTTACAAGCAGCCTACACTGCAATGCTGATCACCAAACCACAGAGTGGGAACTGCAGAGTCCAAAGAGCTTCTACTAATTACATGAAATTGATTCCCCAGTCACAGCAAGACAGCACTAAGAGTACTTGTGCATTTTACTTTGAAGCACGATTTAAGGGGCACAGAATGTGCTGACAGACTCATACCAATGTCTTTATAGCAAATTTCAAGTTCCCAAGACTACAAAGAGAATAACTGGGGAGCAAGCTACTGCATAACACTAAAAACAAAGAAAAATCATCATGGTGATTTAAACTTGTAATAGATCCCTAACTACAATCTTTTAAAATATTCAATCAATATCTAGAATTGACAAAAAAAAATCTGCATTGAATTGATTTATAATTAATTGGCTCAAGTCTGTCTCTGTCCATTTATAGAGCCATCTCAAACACGAGGAAGAAAACCCAAACAAAAATTTGATAGGCGACTACTACTGGGATCTGTGCCTCTGACAAAGTAATACCAATCTTCTAAAGAAAACAAGATTGTGTATCTGTGGCCAAAAGATTAATCAATTTGGTATTATCTAATTAACACACACTTGATCAAATAAAATCAAAAACAGAATGCACAGCAAACTAATTTATGCACATCTAAATGTACTAGTAAATGCCTGGCATTTAAACATGTGTATAGATCATATGGATGAATGGCTCAGGATTTTGATGCTGCATGTGGCTTTTAGTCAAAAACTTCAGAGTTTTAATTTTAATTTGAGCTAGAGTACTAATTTTGTGCACTCCAAATTGGTAAGATTTACAGACAGTCTCCTGAAGCAATCATGCCCTACTGACTTGAATTTAAAAGTAATTAAAAGGTAAATATTTTCTCAACATGGCCACAGTAAAACTATATATTTTGATATCTCAAAATAAGCATAACTGTAGATATACTTTCTGTAAACTGCATTGTTGCAAACTCAAGTGATTGATATTTTCTCTCTAGGGATTAATTCATGCTAAAAAGTAAAAGAATTGTTGCCTTTTAGCACAGCAGCAGTGATGCACATGAACTGAACAAAACTACAGGAAGCTGGTTAGGAATGATTTTCCATACATTGATTAAACCATTTAGGTTGGAGAACACCGTTAAAATCATCAAGCCCATTACAAGCTGTCCAGCTCAGAAGCAACACACATCACTCCAAACAACTGAAAGTAAAAGTTTTGCATCTTATGAAAGGCTTCTACTTTGTAATTATGTCACTACAGAGAAATATGTACTGATTTTCAGACATTTATGTGACAGTTTTCCACTGATAAATACACCTTTTCTTACACTGTTTCTAGTACTGGTTATAGACCACATATGAAAACAGGATTCTGTCCTGAACTGAATTTTTATTTCAATTAAGGTAAGAATAATTTGAATTTTACTGGAAAAGGAAAAAAGAAGAAAATAGTCAGACATGCTTCAAAAGTCCCTTTGTTAAGCAAGGTATTCTTCCCATCTGGAATGAGTTTATTTGGAGCAATCTAAATGATTAGGTAAGCACATGCCTATGGAAAACAAATTCACTCCTTATCCAGTCTGATTATGCCAGAAAATAATCAGGCTTATAAGGATCATTGTAAGCTTTTAAAAAGTAGGTAAAATTTGTATATACACTCACACACCTTATATGCAGAAGCTTCTAGTTTGCCAGGAATTCCAAAACTAGAAATCCCAAGGTAATACCACTAAATTCTAAAGTGCTCTGTCTTGAGAAGTAACACTATAAAATGACCTGCCACATCTGTCTTGAGCTTCAGAGCATTCGTTGTGTTTTGAGTTAAGGAATCCTATATTCAGAAAAAAAGGGATTTCTCTACACCTTAGTTGTATCACACAACTTTCTTTTTTGCTGTTCTTTCTTCTGCATGACCTCATCAGGACTCACAAATATTGATACTTGAAACAACTGAGTCATTTATAACACATCTAAAGAGCACCACAAGGTTACAGTTTGTAAGCATGACATATTCATATAAACTTCATGTTCTTAAGCTACTTTTTCTTCCACATCTACAAAGTGGTACCAATCAAAGTTTCTTTAGTCTACCCAAGAGCAAGGGTACCATTTGAAAACAAAAAAACCTCACCAAAATAACAAAAAATCGCCATCACCAAATAAAGAATTAAAAATTAACAAAAAACCTAACTGAAAAAAAAATTAATGCTGTGTCCTGAATTCCATTAATGTTCAGAATAATGTCAAAAGAAGGAAACCAAGATCCTTATAGACTGGTACTTCAGAAGTTTAAGTATACTTTTTTGTACATTTACACATAAAAATATCCAGACAGTTCAAATTGCTTAATAAAAATTGAAGAACTCTTCTCATGATCTGAATGTTTGGATGCTTTAACATCACATATGCACAGGCACATTCTCCCCAGTCATATTAATCAGCTTTTAATAAAACTAGCTTATGCAATCACAATTTTTAAAAGGCTCATGGAAACCTTTCTGTGATGGAACAGAAGTAATAAACCAAGCCATTACCATCTTAGGATAGTTTTGAGGGTTCTTTTCTTGGTTTTGGCTTTTGTTTGTCAGTTTTTAAAATAAATAATATGTGTAACAATATATCAGAATCAATGCTCAGAAAGTTTTTCTTCCATAGGTGCATACAAAACTTGGATTTGCTGTTCATGTCAAACAACAAATAGAATCCTCTAAAAAACCTAATAAACACTTAGTTTATCCAATTGCAGATTGAATAAACAGTCCCCATTAAAGATTAAGGTGTAAATTTACTGCAGTTGTTTGAACAAATCCCATCATAACAAACATCTATATAATGTACCGATATCCTACGTATGTAAATTAAAATGCAAGAAAAATGATATTTTCTTTTTTTTTTTTTTTTCCCTGAAGCAAGTGGAGGTTTTTATTGCTGTATAAAGCATCCCAAAAGATTCCCACCTGCTTTTATTATGACATCTGAGAATGCCTGGCTTATTTATACTTTCCAAACACTTAAAATATAATCATCATCACCTACATAAAAACTCCCCAGTCCCAAGACTGGAACACCAAATAAGCAAACAAGATATAAGCAAAGATATTGAAATGGTAAGATTAACCTTGATGTATAAATAAATTCTTCTACACCATTCATAAGAAATATTTAGCTTTAGAGCAATTACAAATTAACTTAGACAACAATGCATTTTTTACAACAATCTAAACATGTTTAATACCTATTAACACTTGAGAGCTTAAGAATGAAAAATAAATTTAAAGCTCAAAGCTCATAACCTAATGCATCTCCAACAAGATAACCACCAGCAGATTTTTATACAAGAACCCACTTTTAACACATGCTAAGTTTTATGGTGAATTTTGCAACACCGGCAGATAATTTCAACTTTTTGACACCTTTCACCATTCTTCACCCCGTAATTTTTCATGCCTTTCCAAAATGCTGCATTTGGTAATGCTCAAACCCCTGAGAGCCCAAGTAGCCAGCACTGGCTCATCAGTCCCTCTCTGGGATGCTCAGAGGAGCCACCTGCACCGACCCTGGGGACACTCCCTGTGTGACATTAATGAAGGAGAGCGGCACGGAGAGGGCGGCGGGCGGGACAGCTGTGACAAGGACACCGGGATTACAGAGCCTGGCAAAACTGCATCTGCAGCATGCAGGGATTAGGCAGGAAGGAGATAATCCACCGGAGGGGTGTTACTGCCTGCACACATTTGAGCAGACAGAGGAGGCAATAATTTCACTTGTAACCTGACAAGCAGGCAGGAAGGTAACCAGCCTTGTCTTTGATCCCCAGACTGAAACGTGAGCTTGCTCTGGGCCACACACCATGACTCCAGAGCAAGCAAGGTAATTCCACCTTCTATACACATTCCACTGCGAGAGCTCTGTCCACAATGAACCAATGCCACACTTAATTACTACATTACCCACTTCTAATTATTTTCTAAATCTGGCTCTCCAGGGGGTATTTTATGCCAAAACTTTTGCTGCTCCCTGAAATGGCATAGTGACAACTAATTTAAAGGGGAGACAATATGAAGTCTAAAAAAATCCCAGCATTTCTAACAAAGCAAATTACATATCAAAACAGTTACATATAATGTATATGTAACAAAAAAATATCAGAATGCGGGATAAAACACTATTTCGCTAATACAAAAGCAAACTGATTACAACAGAATTATTCAAAACCCAGAGCTGAGATCAAAAAGCTCCAGAATTAGGCATGCACATCAAAGAAATCTAACCCAATAAATTACTGCAAGGTAGTTACTCTGGAGCTTCAACTATGAAGTAACAGCAACAGGTGTATAAATGAGATATCACTGTATTTGGAATTGTGAACTACAACAAAAGCAACCTTAGTGACAGTAGCAGTAATTTCCTCTACCCTTCAGTTTGAAAAAAGGGTAAACTTAAGAAAAGAAGAAAGACTAAACAAAAGCAGTAAAATCTTATACATAAATGTTTTATTTATACTAAATAAAACATACTAGGTAAAATTCTTCTACTCCTTCAATTTCAACAAAAATACAGTTAGTCTCAGATACTTTTCTTGGTTGAAGACGTCAGGAAAAGCCCAAGATCTGTAGCTGTCAAAAACCTCCTCCATTCTCTTAAAATCAGCTTGAATTTTCTCCTCTTCCTTCCAGAAGGGTTGAGTTTTTGTGCTCTTACTCTGGAGAGAACTGATTTCCAACCTCCTATCTCCACTCTATACCATTGTACCATTTACTCCTGTAAATCCAATTTCTCCTAAGGGCTACAACTCTAAGTGCTTAGAGCAAAGGCCAATATCATGGAGCTACCCTGGCTTTGATTGCACAAATATCCCCTAGCTTTCTATACGGAGGCAACTGACCAGGTAACCCGGCTAGTGGATGCAGGGAAGGCTGTAGATGTTGTTTTTCTGGATTTCAGCAAGGCCTTCGACACTGTTTCCCATAGCATACTCCTACACAAGCTCGCTGGCCGTGGTCTGGATAGGAATACCCTTTGCTGGGTTCAGAACTGGCTGGATGGCCGGGCCCAGAGAGTGCTGGTGAATGGTGTCACATCTAGCTGGCGACCAGTCACCAGTGGTGTCCCTCAGGGGTCTGTGTTGGGACCAGTTTTGTTCAATATTTTTATTGACGATATGGATGAGGGCTTAGAGTCTTTTATTAGTAGTTTCGCTGATGATACCAAATTGGGAATGAGTGTAGGTCAACTAGAGGGGTGTAGGGCTCTTCAGAGAGACTTGGAACGGCTGGACATATGGACAGAATCAAACGAGATGAGCTTCAATAAGTCCAAGTGCCGAGTATTGCACTTCGGCCATAATAATCCCCTGTACCGATACAAGCTGGGGATGGAGTGGCTGGATAGTGCCCAGGTGGAAAGGGACCTGGGGGTGCTGGTTGACAGTCGATTGAATATGAGCCAGCAGTGTGCCCAGGTAGCCAAGAGGGCCAATGCCATCCTGGCCAGTATCAGAAATGGAGTGGCCAGCAGGAGCAGGGAGGTCATTCTTCCCCTGTACTCGGCACTGGTGAGGCCTCACCTGGAGTATTGTATCCAGTTCTGGGCCCCTCACTTTAGGAGGGACGTCGAGTTACTTGAGCGTGTCCAGAGGAGGGCAACGAAACTAATAAAGGGCTTGGAACACAAGCCATATGAAGAGCGACTGAGGGAGCTGGGGTTGTTCAGCCTGGAGAAAAGGAGACTAAGGGGTGACCTCATCACTCTCTACAACTTCTTGAAGGGTGGCTGTAGTGAGCTGGGGGTCGGCCTCTTTCTCCGGGCGACAACGGATAGAACAAGAGGACACAGTCTCAAGTTGCGTCAAGCTAGATGTAAGTTAGAAGTAAGAAGGAAATACTTCACAGAAAGAGTGGTCAGAAACTGGAATCATTTATCCAGTGAGGTGGTGGAGGCATCATCCCTTGAAGAATTCAAAAAAAGACTGGATGTGGCACTTGCTGCCATGATCTAGTTGAACAGTTAGAACATCGGCTGGACTAGATGATCTTATAGGTCTCTTCCAGTCTTGAAAATTCTGTGATTCTGTGACTTGGTAGACCAGTGACAGCAGAGAATGTCATTGAACCTGACTTCAGCAAGGCCTGCAGTGTCCTTCAAGAGGATTGGAAACATATGGACTGGACAAGTAGACAATAAGCTTGGAAAAAACCACCAGACTGGAAAGGCTGTGGTGAGTGATACAAAGTCCAGCAGGCAGCTGGTTACTGGGGGTATCCCCCAGTTGCTGACCCTGGGAAAAAATACACTTTCAACATGTCGGCAGCTGATATTAAATTAGATTTGTTCACTCTTAAGGTATGACAACTAAAGGGAGAAATTCTGCTGCTTTGTTCAATTAGCTAATACAAAGATAGATTACTAAGATGGCACCAGGCTCCTTTCAGAGAAGTAGTGATAGGACACAAGGTAGCAGACAAAGTTTCAATAAGTGAAATGCAAAATAGATGGCAGGGGAAAAAAATCACCATAACAGACATCAAACAGCAAAACAGACACCCAGAGAAGCTGTGATATCTGCATCCTTGAGTATTCTGGTGTACTAATGGAAGAAAGCTAGAGGAATATCACCTCCTCAATATTTCTATCCTCTTTAGAGGACCAGCTAATTATTAAAAGTTAAAAAAACTACTGAGAATCACAGAATGTGAACACAAGTAAGTTAAAGACCTAAGTAAGGAACACCAGGAATTAGTGTATTTGCTTTGTTTCTTTTTAAAACAGTTTTAAAACATTGAAACATCAAGCTTGTTCCAGAATTTGTCTGCTAAAGGTCTTAGTAACACGTGACAGCACAGTCCTACAACATTCATCTGTTCTGAAAAGTAGATGCAAGTCATCACTCTGCTTTTGCCTGCTGTGCTGTGTGGCATGTACGATGAATTCACGTGTTTTTCTGCCTTCTTTGTGAACTATGTACTGGAGAACCTCTATTGTATTTGCTCCCTGAATTGTGAGGTGAGGAGACATTTACAATACTTCTTCTATGTAATCTTCCCTCTGCAAGGAGAATACCTTATTTCAATATCTAAATGTCAAAGTAAGTAAAAGAAACTGCACAGGATTATTATCTCCATGCTATAGTTGGAGCAGCAGAAAATTGACAGTTAAATGACTTTCTCAAAGTCAGTAAAAGGAGATGAATAAAGCACAAGAAATTAATACAAAAATTTCCAACTTCCAGTTTTTGTGTTGTCAGCAAGAGAGATAAGCAACCTCTCATCCCTGTGGTGTCCAGTGACAGGACCCAAAGGAATGGTCTGAATTGTGTCAAGAGAGGTTTAGGTTGGATGTTAGAAAAAGGGTTTTACCCAGAGGGTGGCTGGGCACTGGAACAGGCTCCCCAGGGCAGTGCTCACAGCACCAGCCTGACAAACTTCAAGAAGCGTTTGGACAATGCTCTCAGGCACATGGTGGGATTCTTGGAGATGGTGCTGTGCCGGGCCAGGAGCTGGACTCAGTGATGTTTGTGGGTCCATTTTGTGATTTGCCAATAACAGAGAAAATAAACATAAACATATAATGTGCTTCTCCTGTTGGACAATATGTACCTCTTTTTTGGCAACTTCTAGACACTTATGGTCTGAAATAGCTGGGGGAAGCTAGATGTAATAAGAAAAGGAAAACTCCTTGAGAATGCAATGTAAGAATGCATTTTTTCACACTAAATTAGACTCCCCCCATCACTGTGCTATTTCTTTTCCATTTCTAGATTCATCATCTCCTCATTCCAACACAAAAGAAAGTTTTTCTGACTGCTAAATAGAAGATGATGTGAGCACCTACATCATTAACAGAAAGAAGTCGACAAACACTTTTTGAGCTTTAGCAAGTCTCTTCCTACATTAGCATTAAAGGCAATTTAAAACAATACTTGAAATGCTTCTGTAACATTTAGACAAACTCAGTCATGACTCTTCACATTTAGTGAAGATGGGGTAATTTTAATTTTACATGCATGCAGCCCTAAACTGCAGATCTGACCAATGAGTCACTGCCTCCGTTCCAAACACATCTGCTGTTTTCCAGGCCAGACAAAATGGTCAAGCTTCCTTTGGCCAGCAGAATAACTAAAAAAATTAGCTCTTCAAAACATAAGACTGACTTTCCACTGAAGTATCAACTGATGCTATCAATTGGCGAGCTAGAGCTCTGACATTCTTGTCCCTTCTAAGGCTCAAACATCAAGCAACAGAAGGGAAAAACAAAGGTGCTTCCAAAGCAGTTCATGGGATAACCTGGCCCAACTCAGCTAAGATCAGTGACACCTTTTTGCAAGGCTGTAGCAGTCCAGCAGATGGGCTATGGGCAGGCAATCCACACAGATAAATTGTATTTACTACTTCTTACCTGATATGCGTTGCAGGTAGGGACTCATACTGGCGAGAAAGGAAAAGCTCTCTGTGCTTCAACTGATGTTTCTGTTTATCAGTCAAATCAACCTCAATTGTAGTTTCAGACTCTTCTTCAACTTCTTCTGCAGAGAAGCAGAGCGTAGGTCGAAATTAACTGTGTTGCATAACATCATTGCAGCCATTTCATTTGACATCCCCCCCACCCCTTAGCAACCTTCTTTAGTATTTCAAAGAAAAGATGAGTTTAACAAGACTACAGTTTATGTAACTTGACAGAATGTTAAGTATTTTGAATTATACACTTCTACTTCAACCCTTTAAAAAATCATGCTCCTTTCCTCTGTACTACGCATTGATGTCTTTCACACTGTTTAAGAACAATCCTGTCAACATTACTCATTCTTTTTTCATCTTCTTTCCTCTGTTTTTTTCTCTTGCTTGCTGACCAGTTTTGCGGTTGACTTTCTCTTGCCAATATTACTAGTACTAAAACTTTTACAGAAGTCCTGGAGAAAAGCACACTTTCTATGAACTGAAATTTACTAAACATAATTGAAGTCCAAGACCGCAAAATCAGTCTATGAAAACTGAAAAAGTCTAATGTCTTCCACTATGTTAACCTTCTTCCATACTGACAACAAATGCAGTGAATTTGCATATTTAAATAAGATTTAAAGTTGTTTCTATTTTAAGCAAGACAGGAAGAAATAAAAGCAGACACTAGAAAGAGTCACATATAGAATTGAAGGGCAATGCTCCCAGTGCTTGCTAACATGTCACACAACGGCAGGCTCTCCAACAGAGCTACCCTGGGATCTTGATGTCTTAAATCTGCCTTCCTAGTGGATTTTTGGGACATGTGGAACTTGAATCTGTACTTCCTCCAGCTTCCCAAAAAGGGCAAAAAGTCTCTCTGAATAATGGATGCAAAAATACAGACCCTTTAAAAACATCTTTAAGATCTGGCAACTCTCTACCTGATAAATTATCCATCATCTGCAAAACCAAGTGTAGTTTACAAAATGTTTCTCAGAAACTCAACAACGGAACCTCAGCATGAGATAGTATTTCATGTAACTACCTACAACAGAGGACCTCACCCTCTCTACTAATAATAACCATTTTTACAACCAACCTACAAAGACTATTTCAAATTGAAGCCTGCCTGCATCCTCATAGCAACCACAGTTCTCTCCAAATGCAACACTACTACTTTTTTAAATCATGCCTGTGTGTAGTTCATTCCACTTCTAATAGTTCTTTTCACAAAAGTGATGTAACAACATACCCTGGTATAACCAACTACTTCAAACCCAATTCCACTTTAAGTCTATGTTGCTGTAGACACCCCCATCCCCTTCCCTGTTTTGGCATGTTTTGTGGAGAAAGAGCAAGAAAACAAAAATGAAAACAAGAATTTCATCCTTCTCACTTGACAACCCACAGCCTCACCAGGCATATGTACAGGTCCAAGTCAAACTATAACTCAATTCAGAATTATTTTGGCATCTATAATACTGACAATAAATAAATCTTAAAAGAAATCTATGCCAAGGTGAAGCATTTTTTAATTAGGCAAATAGTTAATTAAAAATCAGAAATTAATATTAAAAGGTTTATGTTTGTGCTGGTTTTGGCTGGGAGAGGGTTCATTTTCTTCACAGTGGCTGGTACAGGGCTGTGTTTTGGATTTGTTGATAACACAGGGATGTTTTTGTTAGTGTTGAGCAGAGCTTACCCAGAACCGAGGCCATTTCTGCTCCTCACCCCATAACCGAGGAGGCTGGGGAGGCAAAAGGAGCTGGGAGGGGACACAGCCAGGTGACCCAGGGGATACCACATGGCATCAGGACCAGCATATAAAGGTGGGGACAGAAGAGGGAAGTGGGGACATTTGGACTGGTGATGTTTTGCCTTCCCAAGTCACTGTTGTGTGTAACAGACCCCAGCTGTCCTGGGGATGGATGAACACCTGCCTACCCATGGGAAGCACGGAATTAATTCCTTGCTTTGCTTTGTTTGTTAATTCCAATTCTTATTCCACCTGGGCTAGTGAGCCAACAGCTGTGTGGTGTTCTGTTGCTAGTTGGGGTTATACCATACCAATGTTTCCAGCAATTAATTTCTACAACTGTTTATTACAGTAAGTGACCATTACAAGCCACATTTTGATTGTCAGGTTCAAGCATTAATACTTCTTCCAGTTACCTTGGTTTTGGGGCTTTTTTCCTAAGTAATTTAGGCATCCAAACACAAGTTTGGTCAACATATCAAAAACACCTGACTGCAGATGAGGCATAAAACACAGGACAATATGGGCCATTTTAAAGTTGCTGCAGGAAGCCAGAGATAATATTCCAGGGTTTAAAATGGCTTAAGACACCTATGCTCATCACAATATTCTCCTCAAGTAAGAATTTAAATTTAAAAAATTAAGAAGAAAACCCACCACCTTCAAGCAAATTTATTTCACTCATCTTATATAAGCCATGAAAATGTTGATCCAATAGCCTGAAGCTGAAACCAAATGTCTTAGACTCATCTCTTAAAACACTCTGAACCTAAATATGAAACAACATAAATTCTTCTGCTGTATTTTTAGAAATAAAACAGATGTTTTACACAGGATAATCTGACAAGCTAGGTAATAAGTAGAACACACCATGACCAGATACAGAACAGTTCCATCCACTCAACAAAATTTACCATAAGGAAAACGTTACCCTTTCCCACTTCAGCATTAAGATCTAAAACCAATGTTCACAGTAGGATTTAGTAAAACAAGTGATAATTTGTCCCAGCAATTATACAAACCTGTACCAGGAAAGGAAACTGGATAGCATAAAGAAGGGAGGAAGATAAGTTTGCTTGATAGCAACACAAAGAATTCTGCATCTGAAGAAACCTTCAGAGAGCTGCTTGTGAAGCAGGTTTTTGCAATTATCAAGCCTTAATACCCATTAGAAGAAAAGTGGTAACAACCTTGCTGAACTTTTAGAGATCTCTTCACATCTTTGACTTGATTTACAGCACATGTGAATTTCATTTGCTATCCAAGGAGAGAGTATTTCTATCAAAAGGAGTGAAACAGAAGGTACCTACAGGAAATCATAAAGTAGCACCATGCTAAGCACATTTCAGCACTCTGGAAGGGAAGAAAAAGCAATAGCTCAGAGTGAGCAAATATTTTTATGCAGCAATATGGTGATGACATACACAGACCTCATTGTTCCATAATTAGAGAGAAAAAAAATCAATTTAAAATTGCTCAGCTAAAAAAAATTTTGAATCTTAGGTATGACTCCAAAGATTATCACTTCATACAATCACATTTTGAAAATTACACACTTCCCTTTAGGCCTTGGGCAAAATTTAAGATAATGCTGTTTTGTGGCACTTCTTCCAATTTACAAGAAATATTTCATTATTTGAAGGAATAAATCTTAGTGAGCAAAAGTAGGCATCTCCAGCGAGCTTTTAAAACTTGTGGTCTATGATATGTGGGC
Source organism: Melospiza melodia melodia (assembly GCF_035770615.1). Taxonomy (NCBI): domain Eukaryota; kingdom Metazoa; phylum Chordata; class Aves; order Passeriformes; family Passerellidae; genus Melospiza; species Melospiza melodia. Next base: position 67,018,236 of record NC_086196.1, read on the forward strand.
TTTCTTATCATCAGTGGTAAATAATTACTGTGATCCTGAAAATCAGAGTGAGCTGGTGGTGATACTTGCAGGGACAGTACTGCAACTTTCCCATCTGATATAAATAAGACTTAACTGACTCAAGCAATGGACACCAGAAAGAAACTGTAACCCTCACTAATTTTACATATGCATCGCCACTTTTAAATAGCACGAACGCTCTTTTTTCCCTCTTCCATTTAATTTGTGGGATTTACTGTTAGAAAATTGTAGTGTTAGAGAGCCTTAGAAGAAAACTGTCCATCCTGTTGTCATCTTATTGCAAAGGTTCCAGACTGCTGTCTCCTTATTGCAAAAGTTTCATACATCCTTGGTGTTTCTCATGGGCATCTCCTCAGAGCACTGACTCTTTCTGCTTCACAAAGCAGCCACTGACTCCAGTTCCCCTCTCACCCAGCCACCCCACTCTTTTATAGCACTCTTCTTCTCACTGGTTACAGCTGTGGCCTGTTAAAGTCAGGCCCATTCCTAATCTTTGATAATTGGCCCAACTGCAACTCCTTACGGGTAAGATTACTTTCCACACTATCTTTATTTTCTTATATTCTATCCCCCTACACATGCCACCTAAACTTTGTATACAGTATCTCTGTTTATAATTACGTGATGAGTCAAGCTTGCAATGAGGAAGAATTGCTTGTTTCTGCAACTAAAATTATAATAAACTGAGGGCAAGTCTCTAGAAATGCAACACTCCCATTTAATAAAAATTTCTTTTTTTAAAGTCCTGAAAGACATTTAAAAGTTTAAATGCAGCTCCAAAAACTGTATGGTTAACCATCAGCTAGCAAAGCAAGGTCAATTCCTTGGACATACTACTTTCACTTAACTAAATCTAAATAACCCCCCATGCGCTCTCCTTGTGTACTGCAAGAGAAAGAGAGATTAGTTTAAACATTGAGGACTATCTTCAGGGAGAAGTAATTCTTCAGTATTAAAAGAAAGGAGGAAGTTATCCCTGTATTGCCACCAAAATGCTGATAGCACTCTTTTCAGCTAGAGTTGGAATCTGGAGATTCAATCAAAAATCATGGAAACAGAGTAATTCAGGCTGGAAGAGGCCTCAGGAGGTCCCTTGAAAAAACTATACTTCAAAATAGGCTCAGCTGTGAGGTCAGTCCCTGGTACTCAGTAATTGAAAATCTCTGAAGACAAAAGACCACATAAGCTCTCCATCCCCCAGTAATGGTGAAAGGCTTCTACATGTATTTAATTAATCTGGATCACTCCTGTTTCAATTTAGTCACTGCCAAGAGTTCAACTCCATCTCCTGGTCTATAACCCCCATAGGCACTGGGAGTCCACCTCTTCTCCAAATTGAGAAGGGTCAATGCCAGAAGACTCTCCTAGAAGGGCAAGTGCTCATAATGACAGATTTTGCTGAATGCATTCCACTTGATCAGCAACTTTCCTTTTATCAGGAACCTAAAACTGGATGCCTTGGAATTCGATATAATGCAATGGGTGCTGAATAATCAGGGAGGATAATCTCTGGCCTTGATCGACTGGCTATGTGCCTGGTGATACAGCCCAGGATACTCTTGGCCAACTCCCTTCCTTGTCAGGGCCTTTCCTGCAGAGCTGCTCCCCCAAGCCCCCCTGCTCTCAGCTCATGCTCCTGCCAGCAGCTCTTCCCTTCTAGAGCCATTTGTCCCTGCTGAACATCATCATGTTCTTGACAAAGCACTCCTCCTGCTTTCTAGGAATCCCTGCATACCAGCCCTCCCCTCAAGCCATCATCTGGCCATCCCCTCCACGCTTGTGTCACCTGCAAAGACCATAAGAGTGCAGCACATTGCCTGCTTCAGTCACTGCTAAAGAAGATCCCCATGGAGATTCCCATGAGACTCCACACACATAGTGGACACTTCACCACCACCCTCTGACTCAGGCCACGCAATCAGTTTTTTATTCGCCTAGCTGTCCCTTAATCCAGGTCAATTCCAATTGCTTGGCCTGCTACAAAGAAAAAAAATAAAGAAAAAGAGAAAGAGAAGAAAGCAGAAATAGGAGACTGAGAAGACATAATGGGAAAACACAAGACTCCTTCCAACAGCAGCACAAACCAATGCTGGATGAAAACAGCAGAGTACCCAAAGTTACAGTGCATTAACTTCCTACCTTAATTGCTTGAAACCATACCTCAGTTTAGCTGTATCCAGCTTATGCAAACATTCAAACCACAACCAACAATATTTGTGGAGTTACAGCCATTTCACTGTTTGTTAAAATACTCTTAAAGTTGTATTAGAACAGTATGAGATCAGAATTTCATGTTCAAAGAAAATCTCACTTTCAGAAAATTTTCCAAACTTTCTTCCTTTCCTGTACACCTTTTTCTTCGACACTCAAACTAAAACATTGCAGGTACATTGCAGGTATCAACAACATATTTTCAAACCTACAGATAAAAAGCTGGGAATGCTGAAGAGCAGCAAGTTCACCACACACATCAAAGGAAAAGTGGCTTTGCATAAGCCTCTTTAAGCTTAGATGGTTGTAGCAAAAACTTCAAATGCACATTTGGTAGTTAGATGCTACAGCAGTAACAATTATAAATATAGATTTTGGGGGAGAGAGAGTAAATCTAATTACTGCCAAATTTCATACAAAAGAAAAACAGTAAGTCTAACCATCTGAACAGCTTTATTCAGACTGTGAATGAAGAGCTCTCTTAGGTTAGCAGTTGGCCAATTTGCTCATCTGCATGAGGCTTCTTGCCACGTTTCATTGTACTAACTTAGTTGCAATATTTAATCCCCTAAAGCTGTAGTAAGGCCGTTTAATCAACTTTGTGAGCTAGACTATGCACAGTTACACTTTCAATTTGAGTGAGGAAGCATTTCCCAAAGCTGAATTAATTAGCTTTACTTATACCACGTCTGTTGCAATGTTCAGATGACTTAGAATGTCTAACATCAATTTGATATTTGCTGTTACTTTTAGCTAGGATAAGAAATCCAAAGAACAGTTTGTATGTATTACAAGTCATGTAAACAGCATATTGCTATCTAAAGCATGAATCTGAGCAATGAGCAATTTTGCAGATAGGAAAAAATGAAGTGACCACTTGTGTTTACAGGGAACAGGTCTACTTTTAATTCCTGCTGGATAGCATGGGTATACATGTGGCCTCTAAGGGATTATCCAGTTTTCCTACACAATTATCCAGGTGATCTTCCCACACTACCTCCTCATTATTTTTCTAAAGAAGGTCACAAAACAAAGAAATAACTACTGTGTAGCCATTAAGAACTAAAATGGCACACCTACTGTCCAAAAATAAAAATTATTTCCAAAAGAATGCAAAATGGTTGTTTGGATACTTCCAAGTAGTGTGTTATGATAATAACAATTTCCAGGACAATAGTCATTCATAAACAATTGGACAACCATATCACATTTATCACAGGTCTGTAGAGCAAATATTTTATGGAAACCATCACACCTTCCATAGCAGAAAAGTTCACCTTCCCAAACTTGATGGGTGGGGGTTATTTGATAGCTGGTTCTGGAGATTTTTGAGAGCTAAGAGCTTGTGGGTGGAAAGCAAGGAAGGATTACCTCCATAAGTACTATGAATCATGATGTGCTACATTAATAAATAGATCCTAATAAATTAAATATAACATGAATAAATGCAAAAGCAAGCACAATAGTTCTTTAACCATTTTTCGGCACTGCAAGCTAGTTTGTAACAACACTAGAGAACAGAAGGTCCTACAGAAGCACGAGATCAATAACAACACTGGCAGTAGTGAAAAAGCTGGTTTATGTATCATAAACTTCAACTAGAATTTTCCCCTTTTACCCGATTTCTGTATCACCTATTCAAATGCAAATTCTCTCAAATGAGAAAAATATCCTGTTACAGGGCTCAGGTTGTGTTTGGTCATGTGTACATCTGTATAAACTACAGCAAGCTGCTTCAGGATGTGAGAAGCAACAGTCCTGGGTGGTGTTTCTGTGAGCAGCTCATCAGGAGCAGCAAGCAGCAGACTCAAAACTGTGCCATGGACACTGGTATTTGCAACATGATGAACATCCAATTATGGTTACATCCAGCTCATCAGCTGAATCAGAAGTCAATTAGTGGTTTTTCCAAAGTGGACATATGTTTAGAGCTGTGTGGGAAAGAAAGGAAATTTTAGTTCTACTCTCAAATCCAGGCTGGCAGACCCCCATGAGCAAAAGGGTACATGGGTAATCTGACAGCACCCAAGAAACAATTTTTAAATCCATCATCTGGCTCAAGAAATACAAAGGCTACCTGCAACACTGTCATGTAGCCTGCCTGAATAACTACTACACCTGATTTTAATAAAAGGGAGATTTGTATATTCCATTTTCCTGAGATAGCTGCTATTAATCATTTTTCCCATCACTAAGATTTTCACCATTTTTTCTGTGAATGTCCTGCTCATATTTTGTTTTAACAAGATTGTCTTTCCTTTAGCATAGGCAACAGGTCTGTTTGATCTAGTTGGTTAACAAGCTCCATGGTTGTCTCTCCTTAAGAAAATGCAATGTTAATATATAAAAAATAATAAATGTACCATGAGAAGAACAAAGCACACAAAAAATGTCCTCTTATGTTTTTTATAAGAATCCAAAGTCCATGTTTAAGATATACACTGGCATTTTCTTGCACTGTGTGACAATAACCACAGAGTTTCAGAGATCTAAACTGCTTTTCTAACATTCAGTTCACATCCTCAAAAGCCGATAAACAACTTTTCAAAATTTGTTGGCAGAGATGAAAAGGCACAGATTGTACAAGAACTCTCCTACCCCTACTCAGAATGGCATATGATTCTGCTTATAAAACACAAATTATTTATCTTCTACAGCATCTCCTTACAGAAGGGATGAATTTTGATGGATTTTTTGCAGGAAGGAAAGATGAAGTAGGGGAAAAATAAAAAGAAAGTAAAGGGAAAAAAAGAGAAATAAAATAAAATAAAAGGATTTGTATACCCTATTCTTGGGTAAACTCATTCAAGGTATATTAAAGCTGTAGGTGTGGGATTAGGAAATAAGAATATTATCCAAGAGAATGCCTGCTCCATGCCAACATGGTAAGAAAGCTTTGCTGTCTATAGACCTGACAAAACAACCAGGAAGAAGAGTTCATTCACTCTGATGGTCTGTGCAAGACTTAAAGGATGATTATTTCCCATTTGCTATGTTAGAGATTTACCTTCCAGGATACATTATTTCCTTAATGCCTGTACAGAGATAATGAGATCATAATTTACAGGAACTATACATATGAACTGAGAAAAGTATAAAGAGATATGAATACATGTATTACTTTAAATAATTAAAGCATTTTAATTTATTCATTCTGAAGCCAGAAGGAAAAACAAACAGAAAAAAAATCAATGTAGGAATACAATCACCTTGCATTAGCTATTCAAATTTTAATACATATGCCTTCCCAAGTAAACCAACAAAGTTTTTCTTCTACTCTCATTACTTTGCTTTGTAGACAACATGTCCAAATACCATTTTTTGTTGCAGCAAGTAAAATATCAAAAATCTTCACTTATTCATCACATATAAGGTAAATCTTCAGTATTTTGATTCTGGCTTTTTTTCCACTTATTAAAAACAAAAATTAAAAATTAAAAGAAAGGGGAGAGCATTATGAAGGCAGATGAAGCTAGCCCCCATTTGAAGGCAAATGTAACTATAAAAGCTGTCCACATATCAAAACCTTTCTTCTTGTATAATACTTGGCAACTGAGTCCTTGGCCTCTTGAGGGCCTACTGAGAATAACTGCATCAGGATTTCACTCCTGACAGCAGCATCAGCCAAAGGATCTGCCTAAAGGCACTGCCATATGGCAACGGGCCACAGTACCCTGTAGGGTCCAGGTTACAGGTCACTGACTCTGCCAACACTATTTCTACTCTTCTACTCTTTAGTTCAAGCAAAAACAAGGCTGCACTTTTAATACAGGAAACTGAAACATAGCTCCCTTCATCATTGCATATCACTGTCACAATCCTACACAAAAACAAGAACAAATTAAAAATTAATTCTATCATTCAGCATATCAAAATCAGGAAGAATGCTAATTTAGTTGTGCTGGTTTTGGATAGATGTTTAACCTGTTGTACAAGTAGAAAAGGCACATGCACTCACATAACCCCTGGATATATGCATATATAGTGCTCTATGCACAGCCCAGCAACTCTGCAACCTGCACAGAGACACCCTATGTACTGTGATAAATCCTCAAACAGGTTTTGGATTCAGGCAGTAGGCGACAGTCAAAATGAACTTCCTGAAGTCTTTTAGGAATTTGATAATGTAGAACAGGCTTTTAATGAAAACAATTGCGCTTTTTACCACTCAAACTTGTTTTGCTCATGGGAGTAATGTATTCTACATCAGTACAAAAAAATCTCTCTGCAAGGATCACAGAATCATTTGTTGTATATCAAAACCAGAAGCAAAGCAGATTCACACTGCAAATCTTCACTTGATCAGAGAGGGTTACAAATAGTAGCTGAGGTAAAAACCAAAATACTGATCAAACAGACAAACTGTACTGTGAAACAGCACAGCCACTCTGGCCACACACTCCATGTGGTTTGGGGCATGACAAACAACATACTTGCTAACTTTGAGTCCTGTTACTTGTGCAGACTATGTTTAACAGCGTTTACAGACAAATCACTCAGCTGCTTTGAACATTCATCTTATCTGCTACTTCTACCTAGTCCATAATACCTCGCACCATAAATATATATATATATATATACACACACACACAGAGCACTGCATGAATCAGCTGGGGTAGCAAGCACTACACTCATTCTCACACAGAGCCTTGCCCAAGCTGAAAAGCTCCACCTCCACCAGCACGTGTACAGTTACAGGCATGCATGAGTATTACAAGGGCAGCTATTGCACACTTCATTCCACTGCAGAATACAGACATTCAAGAATTACTGCTGGTAAGCCTTTAAATCATCAGACCTGATTCCCACATCACACATATAATTGCCACTGCATGATGGGAAAGTCTTTCTATATTAATAGTGAGTTTGCATCATTCAAATTTATAAATTACATAAACGGCTGATTCAATTAGACTATCAGAGAACTCTTGGAAGATGTGAAATCCATTTCTTATTAGACCTTTACAGACAGAGATAACCTAGCAATATTTTTGTAGGCTAAAATTTATGCCTCAAGTGCTTTGGTACAGTGTGGGTGCACTGAAAGGAAAGTGGGAAAAGTCACTTAAAATTAGGAGCCAAGGGAAAACAAACAGAAGTAGAACTATTTGAGGTCATGGAAATCTACTTATCTTCATGAGACAAAAAGTTATGATAAATAATATCAATTTAAATACTACAAGCATTTTAAGGGTACCAAGAAAACAGTGTAGGATCACGTGCATGCACAATTAAGAAACGTGAAATAGGCAGGAAAGCAGCTGAGAGAAAACAGCTACATGTTTTCCACAAATCAAAAGAAACCCTGAACAAGTACACTAACAACAGTATTTGTATTTAAACGTGACCATGAGGAAATGAATCCTAAGGAACACAGGGAAATAGGGGAATGCACAATGCTTTGGCAATTTTCTGTGAATACTCTCTCCTTCTTAAGACTCAAATGTGAAGAATTTATTTTGGGAGTAGAACTCAGAAAAGTGACACCTTTTGTACCCTACTGAGTTCTTTACCAAGGAAACTTACTAAATAAATACTTCTGGTATTTAAGTAATAAAAATAAAAACTGAGCTTCATATATCTTATAAACAGTTTTAAGCATAAACATGAACTGATATTTTACAGCTTTCCACTCTTAGCAGCAAATTCACAGAATTAATCCAGATTTTAGGTTTAGTTTGTTTTTACATTCAGAGAAATTGGCAGCAATGTATTCAAGCCTCTTAAATTTTGTGCTCCAAGAAGAAGATTGATGAATTTGAAAGAAAATTAACCTACACAATGCTTGCTCAAAATTTTAAGTTCATACTCTGGAGGTCTAAATATGAAGCTAGCAAAAAAAATCAGGCCATGCAAAAATTCAGATGTAGTTATACAAATTGTACAGAGCAGACAATTTTTTATATGTGAAGAAGCCGCACATGATCCAAACGCAGATCACACACACATAAGTGAAAAAATGTGTTTATGCAAGTTTTCCATAAGAGCTAGGAACTCCTAAAATTATGAACTTAGCTGTAAATCCATTCATCCATTAGAAGAAGACCATTAACATTCACAATCTAACAAGCCATTCTACACCAAAGGAAGAGCCTGACCAGACACTGAAGTTAATAACTCAACAAGATACTTGGGGCTGACAGTAAACTTGTTAATGAGACAATATAGCTACTAATTCCAAATGTCAGTCATAAAAAAAACACTCAGACATTGTCAGAAGCAAAACACTCCTCATTACTGCTTCTTTATTGCTTTCCCTGTTGAGGAGAGAAAACATTCACAAGTTCTTGAACAAAAATCAAATGAAGAAAACACATAATTTATGACACTACCCAAAGCACCCTTGAAAAGAATAATTGGGAGTCTTGAGACAAGTTTTTCCTTGATGACAAGGAAGTCGTTTTCAACAGGGCTTTCTGTATTTCAGCAAGTTCTGAATTTTCTCCCCCTTTTCCAAATAAATTACAACTGATGGCATTATCTTGGGTAAATGAAGGAAAACTTGATGTTCCTTTGTCTCAGGAGATCAAAGAGATCATGTCTTCCCCACAAAAAACCCCAAGCTCATTTTCAGTGAAAACGATAGTTAGACTAATATAAATGCCTCAGCATAAAAGCTACTTTGCCACCGATTAAAGAATTTCTTATCTGTATCATCCCACATCACAGACTTCAGGATTTCCAGAAGCAACACAACATAACTGAATTTGCTACTGCTTCGTTTACATGTCTCTATGAGATGACTGTAAATAACATCAGCATGTTATTCCAACAAAAGCAACTTTCCAACAAAGGCAACTTTGGAACCTATACACCCAAATTTCCTGTCTTACTATATTTGGGTTTGTCTCCAAGAGCCTTCTGATGAGCTGCTCACAGACAAGGACTTCCAAAGAATGCCTTGTCCTCAAAGAGAAAAGGGCAACTATGTGAGATCAAAACTAATTTTCTCCTAATTTTTGGGGTGGGGGTGTGTGTGTGTGGACAGAGATGACAGCACCAGGGACACTGAGCTGCAAACAAACACCAGTTTATATTTACAGAAGCCTTGAGATTAACCAGGCAGTATCTCACTGAACCAGTTACACGAGTCTGCTCACCCACTCCTCAGGCATATCTAGCAGCCAAGCCTCCTTCCTTATATACAATTCAAGAGACTCTCCTACCCTTCATTCCCAGCTCTGTCTTTCCAGCACTTAGCCCCTTTTTCTCCTGTCTAACCAGAAAAATGGTATCTTTCATCACAGGGTGATATCAACAGATCTCTTTTCTTAACAGCAAGCAAGAGAGGTCTGCTCACCAGGCACAACTGAAAAAATCAACCGTAATCTAACAGAAAATTTTCCAAAAGCCACAAAATTCCATGAAAGTGTTACTCACACTACTGTAAGAGACACAAATGAATTGAACTCTTAAGCTCTAAAGAACTTATTTTGTTTTGGGTTTTTTTCATCAACATGACCATAAGCAAGACCAAAAAAGTATTGACCATGGAGTTGATTTTTGTTGTTTGGAACTTTTTTTTTAGAGAAACTATGAATTACTTCAATATTTAAAATTATCAAGACTGAGAAAATTGATTGCATGCAGTAGAAAAATTAATATTTGTCTCTTGGGTTCATTTCACCAAAGGTGCTTTTAACTGAATATAGCCTGCAAAGACAACAGGTATCAATGGAAGTAGTGAAACCAAAAAATAAAAAAGACAATGTAAGATTTCAGATAAAATCTCCAGTCAAAACAAACTTTTTATGCTAAGATATTATGTGACTTGAATCAGGGAACAGGAAAAGTCATCTTAAAGTGATTTTTTCAGAAAAGAGATTATGGTTAAAGAAACACTGTATCCTTTATGAGAACCTGCTTAGTTTGATATACAAGAACTACTACAATGAAAAAGAACCAGAACCAAAGAAAATAAAATCCACCAAGTTTCTGGTTGTGTTACAATCTCATTGGACAAAAATAGTCCAGCTATAGTATTTTTAAAAAGTTTTGAATTCTACTGAGTCAAATATATGACTGAGATAACAGAACACTGAAGAACACAATGTGTTTTGAACATTTTACTTTGGAGCTCTTTCCTCAACCCCAAGGGTCTCCACACCCATAACTTTTCTCGTACAACTTTCTAAATGGTATTATTTTTTATTGTTGTAGAGGGCAGGAAAAATTCTTGTGTTTTTCCTGGAGTTGAGTATTAAAAATATTGCTATGCAACAGCAACCATATGTTGAAAAACCTGATGACACACAAAAAGGAATTCACATTTCAGTTTTGTGTATCTTTGGGAACATCTATGAGTAATCTGCTAAACACTACTGCTCAAGTTAAGCTCATTTTCTTAACATCTTCAATGATACCTGCTAGCCTGCAGCTCTACTGAAATAAAATCAGATGGAATATTAACAGCTTCATTCTCTCGGATGCATCTGGAATGTTGGCAGTTAACATAGACAATATGCAAAATATTCCTCCCCTCAAATACAAATCACCTTTAAGTGAAGGTAAGAAGGTTCAGCAGCAGCTAAACTGCTCTGCAAGATCAAGCTATTTCCAGGAATTCTGGAACATTCTTGATATTATATAGAAAATAAACTACGAGTGTTTGTAAGGCACTCTGAGATCTTTTAACAGTAACTATAAAAACATATTGGCATATTAAATATTTTTCACCAACTTTTATAAGAACTTCTAATAGGAGCATTGTTTTACAGGCAAAAAAAACCTGAAGTACAGAGAGAATACAGCATTTGTTTCTGATTGCAACACATCAAAGTCATACAAAGGCAAGAACTGAGTACAGACTCCAACATCTGATGATAAAGTTCAGTGGGCATGGCAGTGTTCAGTCAAAGACTGGATCTTGGAGGTCTTTTCCAACCCTAATGATTGTCTAACCAGGAATCCCTAGCAGGACTCTTCCCCTCCTAGATATCTATTGTATACAAAAATTCTGTACCAGAAACACAATTTTACAAAGCAATGTGACATGAAACATGACTGATCAAGAGCAAAAGAATAGAAGTTTTAAAAATGTGCAACAAGTAATGCCAGTAAGTGATCTCTAAAAAGAACAGCTGAGATTGAACATGATTTTTTGTCAGCTTCTGTAATCTAGAAAAATTTCATTTTACCTTTCATCTCAGTCAATGAAACAAATATCTCTGAGTAGTTTTTTTTAATTGAGTACTGTCTCATTCACAAAACATATGAATTCTGTTAATGAGAAAAAATACATTCTGCATGGGCTTTATCACAGGCCCAGAAATATTCTTGGCATTTAGTCAGCATCTCAGCACACCTAAATGAAACAAACCCTCTTTAATAAATCAGAAGACGAAGGACTCCAACAACAGTAATTTTTTTTATATCCTCACCAGATGGTTGGCTTGGCAAAAGCTGGCTGAGGAGTTGCAACAAGAGAATGACTTCAGACATAGTATTACATGATAACACATGATCAGATAAAGAATTTAAAGTGCAAAGATCTGCAAAAAATGGCATCATGCACTCAGGTCACCCCACTCAGCTTCAAGAAAGTAGTAGTGAATATACCTCAAAAATGGTATGGTCTGTGGAATGGTCCCTGTGCAGGGCCAGGAGTTGGACCCAATTATCTCCATGTGTCCCTTGTGATACAGGATATTCTATGATTCTTTGCAATCTATTGCAAAAGAAGGAAATAAGAACTTGAGCCCTTTGCTGTAACCCAAACCCAGTGCTGGTACAAAGCTGACACAGACTCCTCCCCACAGCTATTAAAATCTTGCCCGAAAATAGTTACATTAGTTTTTCTGAAGAAAAAGAATCATCCACATTTTATAGATTCAGCTACAGCTGGCCATTTCTCAATCCCACCATTTAGTTAGGAAACATCTCTATGTCACCCCTTTATGTTTGCTTCACCCATTTTAATGAGCTGCATGTTCCTGTCCCACCTCTCCAAGCTCTCTCGCTTGCGCACTCGGGTGTCTGTTGCAATATCTGTCTCTTGTCCTGCCTGCCATCCTCTCCTCATCTCTCTTCCTTCTCTTCCCTCCACAGTAAGCCTTACTCTGCTGCTGGTCAATTCTTTGATGCCAAGAAAGGAACAGCCCCCTCACAGGAACCCTTGTGGTGATGACCACAACCTAAGAGAGTTAACACCAAAAACAACAACCTGGCCAGTGTTAACGCCCCATAAGAACTCCCTTACTAAGCTCAGGAGGCTGCACAGGACCAAGAAGATGATCCTGGACAGTATTTTGGTTTGTATTTCCAGCTGACCTTACCATAAACTCTATTTTATAGTAACATAAATTAACAGTGAAAAAATACAAAGTCCTCAAGTGCCCATAAAACATTCCAAATCCCTGGATTTAAGTAGCTACAGTCAGCTTCTAGAACTATTCCCAGACCACACTTGATGCTGGTAGACAAATAAAAATTTGTCTTAATTAAATTCCACCTGAAACACGAGGGAAAGAAAGAAGGCAATACAATTTCCTCACAGATTAGTGACATTCTCTGAAAACAAGAGAGCTACTCCGTACCTGAGCATTTTAGAATGGCCTAATGAAAATTTGATTTCCCCTCCCTCAATTTGTTTCAATATCTTGAAACATTTTGGAAGACAACTTAAAACAAAAGCAAACAAACAAAAAAATCCCAACCAAATTTAAAACCCCAAACAAACAACAACAACAAACAAAAGCCAAACCCAACAGCAACAACAAAAAACACCCTAGGAAAACAATATACCAAACTCCTTACCAGTGATACAGGCATAGATTGACTTTATTTCATGTTTCCCAAACATTCTTTAGAATAATTCTGAAATGTTTTCAAGTTGCTGAAATTTTCTTTTTAAAGTTCCACAATATTTTCTTACAGAGCTCTTTTCTTCTTTTAGTAAATGGGACCATATCTACATCTCAAAATGTAACCTTCAGAAATTGACATCTCAGAAAACCCCAACCAACTGGCAAAATCTTGAGAAATGAATAACTCAGACCAGTTTTGTCAATCATAAAGAAAAAACAATGCTATCCAAAATATTCCAAAATATCATTGGAAAAGACCAAGCAGATCTTATACTTAAAAGAGTTCTCCAAACAGGCACAGAGAATAAATCAGTGGCTGAACTGGAGTTTCTATTCCTTAAGAAATTTGTATTTTTGAACATTTATTTTATACCAAACCAGGTAGAAGTGTTGATGTGTCAACACGTTTAGCTATATAAAACATTTCCAAAACATACAATTCATAAATATACAAATATTTTGTTTACACACACCATATTTTTAAACAGAACATTGTGTTATCCCAGAATGAAAGCCTTTAAATTGAATTGACATTTAACTACATCTGCTCTACAAGCTATAGGAAGCTCTAGGCAAGCAATCCTTCACTATGTGCTGTCCCCTGTGACTGTAACAAACATCTCCTAAGAGAACTTGGCACTACAGATTCCACAGATTGGTCAGAACAAACAGAGACATTGTGTCCAGAGCAAATGTTCATAGAGAAACATAATTCCTGAGAGCACTGGGTTAGAAAGCTCATAACCTGTGAGACACAGCCATTCTAAAGATGTTTGTTGAACCAGCTGGAAATCACATTTCTGTTTCCTCGCTACAGAACCCCAAGAGAATCCCAATAGACAAAAAAAAAGATGGAAGACTCCATGGCATTCCTAGTGACACCAACAAACATCTAGTATGCTACAGGAGGAAAGAAACAGACTATCAACAAATCCCTTCTATCAAAGTGCTGACAAAATGGAAATCTAAAACTCACATAGGAAATAGAAAAACCTTACTCACTTTTCCAGACTGAATGATACCCACAGGACTAACATACCCTTTTCTAAAAAATAAGCCAACTAAAAGAAAATTTACAAGCTTCACATTTTAAAACTCAGTATTAAAAAAAAAAAAATAAATAAAAAAGTATTTCCAGTAAAATTGTGATCACTTTATTACTTTTTTGCCCCCTCCATTAGAAAAGAAAAACAAAAAAAAGTGTTAGAAAGTTTAGTGAACTTTCACCTAAAGTTGTATGTTTCAATACATTTAATCGGGAAGAACTAAAAAGACTAATGATTGTGGGGGCTGATGATCATGATCATAAATAGGTCACAAATAACTATAGAGTGTACCCAACTATGTAACAAAACATTAAATCATTTTCTTAGCACATAAGCAAGATTTATTGTTTTCCTATAAACACCAAGCTAGTACTTCATACTATGTACTCAAATCACCCCCACCTCTCTAAGACCAATAAAAGAATAAAACAAAAGCCAAAGGTTGGCTGTTTCTCTTCACCCACCATACCTGGATGAGCAAAATTACCAGAGCTGGACATTAAACAAATTGCAGGGTATTTTTAAAGCACCTAATTACACCATCATATATCTGCATTAAAAAGTTGGCATTATCTAATGTCTTTCAAGAGAATCTCTTGAAAGATATTAGATAATGCCAATTTTTTATAAAATAGAGATTTATTACCCCTACATAACTTATTCACAGATTCATTTTGAAAACTCAAGCATCATATACAATCAAAATGGTATTTAATAGCATATGGCAAGAAATTTAAGAGATGTTGACACACTTCACATTTCAGTTATTTACAAATATGACTGGAGTATTTTGCAAATTACTGTCTTCATCTCGGATTTTTAGGTTCTGAATTATATTTTCAGAATTGCATTTTTTCTCTTCAGAATTATATTTCTCATCAAAAATTATGGAACATTATTATATTTCACTTGTATACCAAATGGCAGATACCAAAAAAAGATTAGGTTCACGTAGAAAAATGCAACTTTTGTCACCTATTACCATTTGTTGTTTTTCTGAGTAAAGGAAAAAAATTGAAAAAAGCCCCAACCTCCACTATTTTTAACTAATAGCTATATTTAGCATAAATGCACATAACAGCTCTTTTACAATCTCCAGTGATTTTCAGTCCCCAATGATACATTTCATTCTCTACATTAAGCAATACGTGTTTATGTCTAACTCAAAAAAGTCATATCAAATGATCACAAGTGCTCTTAAGCTTAAATTGACTTACAACCAAGAATTACTTTTGACATAAAAAAAAATGCAGCTGTATCTTCCAGATGAAAAGATACATTCTTTTTTTTTTCCAGATGCAATCTCAATCACATGGATACAGCTTAACTTAATTCTCAGATGCAACTAACAGGAGCAGGAGATTATCAGACAATACTAAGCAACTAACTGGATATTAATAAATGCTTTACATAAATATATATTTCACATGCCAAGAAACCCCACAATTTTAAGCAGCTGCAGAAATTGATCAGGCTGTGTTAGTAAGGAAAAATGCCCTATCCCATCTACTTACTAGCATGCTTATCTGCGAGCATTATGAGGCTGTTAGAAATATCTCTTCGCCTGTAAAAACACACCACTTTGGCTTCCACGTTCCCATTGGCAGTCTACAAAAGGAAGAGAAAATCAAGTCAGGATGTATCCCTCCTCAGCTGAGTAACACCAATTAAACTCTGCTCTCTGCTTGGAGTGCTCACTCATGTCAGTAGTTCTCACATGATCAGTCAAGCTGAAATCAACAGAATTACTCCAATAAATAAAATCGCCTTGAGAGAGGCCAGTATCAATTTCAGACCAGACAAGAGGATTAACTACAATTATTGAGTCCTCTGAATTTATATTTTGTTCAGGTGTTCAGAGGTGCAATGACAGTATCATGCTAATGTAAGAATCCTTCAGAAATGTTGGAATCTTGTGAACGTTTCTTTATAATCCAGCTTTAGACAGAAATGTATATTGCAAAGTACTCTAGCATTTTTTCAGAATCTCATTTAATATAGGATTTATTGAAAAAGTCTTTTTCAAAGACTTCTGAAAAGTTTATTTGAAAAAGTCACAACAGATCCTAAAATAAAAGATCTATTTAGTTTGGTGTTGTTTTCATGACTCATTATGGGGACCATGATCTTCTATAAAGAATTTACTAATATTTGAAAAACTGCATACTCCTCCTTTTTTTTACCTCAAGTTACTTATTTAATACTAAAAAGTATAATGTTTTGATAAACTTTCTTACAAAAAAATATTGTCCCTGGTAGAACAATAGTCAAAGCATTTCATTACATATTTACTTAACATCTCCACATTTGCTCGATGCACACGAAAGCAAACCATTCACATTCAAGATGTCTGGACTACAACCTCCAGCCTCTCTTTAGGAAAAAAAAATCAATACTGCTTTACCCTGCATGAGTAAGATTAAATTATAGCAGTGCAGTTTAAAGATAATAAACATTACATTCAATTCATGATTGGAATCATGTCAATTACCGTGAATAAAAAATTTTCTTCTTCAATAAAAGTCAAAAATTATTTGCCATGCACAAGTTCAGTGGATGTTGTGTTGGACAGCACTAACATTTAATGTGGTTGATGTCCGCTATGGCATAGTGCTGTGTTTCATTAATAAGAAGAAAGCCACTTGCAGGTCACCAATTTTTTCATTTACTTTCTAACCACTGGGGAAAAAAAATATCTTAATCATTACTTATATCATGATGGGCATTTTAACAATTAACTTTTGATGTAGCACATCAGTAAGCTTTAATACTGCTTGAGGGAAAAGTAAAAAAAAAAAAAAAAATTAAAAATAATAAAAAATTCCATAGAAACACCACATTATTCTTAGTAGTGTCAGAGTGAAGAAAAATCGTCATGCCTGCCCCAAAATGACAGTCAATAGAGCCTCCATTTTTCCATTTTTTAGAAAAATACACTCAGGGTAGAGACAGAGAACAGAGTCTGCACTTTATTCAAAAGCCCATTCTTCATTCACAGCTGCCAATAGGCAGAGCAACAGACAGCCACAGAAGTCACATATTCTGTCATTTGATCACTGCAAAGTCTTGCTGGCACCTTCCAGCTCTTCAGATGTCTATCTAAAAGCAGACACATTATATGATGGCTGTCATTCCAGATGGATTCACAGTGTCACTGTCAGCCAGAGAATTAAATTCATTCATTTCTCCAAGAATTCATAGAATTTGTTAGAAAATTTTTGCAGCAGAGTAATCCTGTTCACCAGGAATTGGGTGTTTCCTTAGGTAACAGGGCAGAATTAGAGGATATCACACAGGAAGTTTTCAGTAACCACCAGAAACCCCCACTACAGTAAAAATCTTAAGGGATAGAAATAATTCTCAGGTTTTAACAAGCACTGTTGCCAAAGGTTAAGAAAGAGTCTTAGATATTTGTACCTTGTTAAGTTCTTCAATTCTCCTAATGAGATATGGATTGCTGGAAGAATTTTCAAAATAAACATAATCTGCAAGGAAAAAAAGAAAAGTCACTGAAATACCAAAAGTTATGTAAAGGCCTATCATTATTAATGCAAAACTTTTCTTCTAAACCTAGAAGTTTTCAAAGGGCTGAGATTTCTTCATAAACGTTGGGATCATGATGTATTTCTACACTGAGATTTAATATAATTTGTTCCTAAATTCTAGTTTTAACTGCACTACACCTGCTTTAACAACCATGCTGGAAAAAAGTTAAATGTTTTGTGTTGAAGCTCACACTGTAATCCAATAATCCACACACTTCATAAATCTTGATAGGGAAGGAGCAACTTCTCACAATAAATTAGGAAGATTTAAGACCTGAGCACTTTAGTGAATTTCTGTATTATGGAGATTAACATTTCTGTAAGAGATGACAGGTCATATTTATTATCAGGTGCTGTGACAATGACCAATGTCCCAGTGAATAATGTATGTTTTATGATACTTACCCTTGTTGTTATCTCTGTCCAGTAAAATACAAACCATATTAAGCAGAAATTGCCATGAAATTAGCAAAGATCTTGCAGGACAATGTCTCTTTCAGCATAATTAATATAAACATATTTTCATAGATTGAATGGAAATTTACTAATGTCCTGAAAGCTACTCCCATGCAACATACAAAGAATTGACAAGTAGCACATTTCCTTCAATAGTTTTTTGAAAACTTGTTTTTTGTCCAATGAAAAAGTACCCATCAAATGTCAACCACACTTTAAATTTGATGTTGGACTTCTGCACTGTGCACCTTGCAAACTTTATTTTTAAAAATCGGATGAGAAACCGTAACAATGTATAGAAGTCTTCTGCAACACTTTGACACTACAATACAATGAAAAGGAACTTCAGGAAGTTCTAAGGAAAGAATACGATCTCTGGGTAGTGTTCACAATTGCTCATTAAGATTACAACGAAAAAAAAGAGAACTGGTGACCTAAGAGGTAAACCGTACCCGCTACCTGCTCAGAGAAGGATTATTTTCATGAGTAAAGGCTGATGGGACTACAATCTAAGTGCCCTAATGAGGGAAGATTTGTGGCTCTATCAGCACATCTCAAAACATTAGCAGAAAGCGATGCGTGGAAATGAGGGGTTACATTATCACCTCTCATTTCCAGGCATCCTCCGTCTCAGCTCTGGCTGTTGAGAGCAGGAGGATGGAGCGATTTTTGAGCACCCAGTACTGCACACCTAACTTGAGAGGTGCACCTGAGCCACAACACCGGGCACACTGCCACGTTCGTTCCCTCCGTGAGCGAGCCAAAGTTATCCGTGTCATTTTCGCCAGGCTCGGGGTGGGAAGACAAACGCTTGCCGTGTTTTTCACCGCCTGAACGCCCTCTCCCCCCCGCCCTTCGCCAAGCAGTCACGTATCAGGGAGCTCCTCAGGGGTCACGGCGGCAAGCAAGGGAAGCTGACAGAAATCCGCCGGTTACACGGCCGGATTAATTTTTTATCCCCGGCAGACCAAGGAGGGCGCGGAGAAACTCCGCCGTGAGCGGGAGGCGGGCGCGGGGCAGGGAGCGGCGCGGAGGGGAGCGCTCCCCGGGCCGGGCTGGGGCTGCCCGCCCCGCACGGCCCCGCACGGCGCCGGCAGGGCCCGCCAGGCCGCGGCGGAGCCGGCCCGGCCCGGGGGCGCTCGGCCGGGCACCCGGCCCCTGGCTGGCCCGCGGGCCCCCCCGCCGCTCCCCGGGGAAGGAGGCGAGGCGCAGGGGCGGCCGTGCCCGGCCGGCGCCGCGGAGCGGGGGCTGGAAGCCGGCGGCGCCTCTCCCCTCTTCCCTTCCTTTCCCCGCGGAGGGCGGCGCTGCCCTTCTCCTGCTCGGCGGCGGGGGCCGGGCTCCCACCCGGCGCACGGGGCTGGCGGGGGAGGAACCTCCGTCCTCCGCCCCGCCGAGGGCCCGGCGACCCTTCGCCGAACCGGCCGCCTCCTCTCGCC
Source organism: Melospiza melodia melodia (assembly GCF_035770615.1). Classification (NCBI taxonomy): domain Eukaryota; kingdom Metazoa; phylum Chordata; class Aves; order Passeriformes; family Passerellidae; genus Melospiza; species Melospiza melodia. Next base: position 67,037,756 of record NC_086196.1, read on the forward strand.
GCCCGCCCGGGCCCGGCCGCCCCGCTCGGGGCCGCGCCAGCCCGAGGCCGGGGCGCCGCTCTTGGCCCCGGCGCGGCGCGCACGGCCCGCGGCCCGGCGGGACCCCCGGCCCTGCCCGCGGGGGGCTCCGGGCGGGCGCCGCCGCGTCCCCACATACCTCCCACTCGGTACATGTTGGCCGCCATGTCTGCGCTCTGCGCCGCCCTCCTCCTCCTCCTCCTCCTGCCGCCTCTGCCGGGCCGGGCTGGGCAAGGAGGGAGCGGCTCCCGCCGCCGCCCCCCCGCGCCGCGCTCGCCCCCACCCCGCGCCGCCACCCCTCCCCGCCCGGGCGCGGGACACAGCGCCCCACGGGGCCGCCGCCGCCGCTTCCGGAGCCGCCGCCGCCAAGGGGTTAAACGGGCGCCCCCGGGCTCCCCCCCCGCGCACCGGGCCCGGGGCGGGTCGCGGGCAGGGCCGGCCGCAGGTGGGGTGGGGCGGCGCCGGGGGAGCCGCGGGTGCGCGGCCGCGCTCCCAGCCGTGCCCGGAGCGCGCCACGCTCTGCTGGCTCCCGCCGCTTTGTCCCGCTCCTCTCCGACCCTCTGCGGACCTGGGGAATTTTTGGTGTTTGCCTCTTCCCCGGGGCGGCCGAGGATCTCCCCTTTGGTGACTCTGTGTAGTATCCCAGAAAAAGTTTGTTTCCTGCGCAGCACCTGTTGGTGGTGGGTTTGGCGGCCCCTTTGTTCGCCTCCGGAGCGTGGTCCCACGGGAGGCTCCGGCGCCCCCAGCCCGCCCCGGGCACGGTGCCGCTCCGAGCTCTCCGCCGTCTGCAGGACGCAGCTTGCTCGCAACAGGCAGCACAAAACATCTATGACAGAATAAAGATAAATCTAGCAGCTCGTCTCGGAGGCAGGAAGCGTTGAAAGAGATGCTTTCAAATCCTCCGATGAGAGAGATGCTTCAAAAACATCAATATGATGTAACGTGAAGCCATTTCCCCCTGTTTATACAAAGTTCACACCATAAGAAACAATCCATACACCTCACAAACAAATTGATCCAGCTGCGGCATGCTTTCTTGGAAAAGAAATTCTTGTTATCATCTCCCTGCAACGAAAGGGGTGATTTATTATTTGTTTCATGTCCTGGATATTCATGTGTGCGTTCCAAAGTTAAAATTTCACTTCATCCTCAGCTACAGGAAAATGTGTTGTTTAGAAGGAGGATGATCTTCCCTGGTGTTTCGAACGATTATACCCTGTCCTTCCTTTCTTCTCTAAGCAAATATGGGACTATCAAGTGTCCACTTCTAGGACACTTTTAATTTCTCCAGTGACTACAACTTGTGTCAAAACAGCAACTGAGAAGCGAATTTCTGAAACACATGTAACAAGCATATGATACAGTAATTTACTTTTCTTTTAAACACACCGGCACATTCAAGCATTGAAAGGAAAAATGGGGAATTGTCCTCTGTTGAACATCTGTGGAAGCTGAAAACAAGTCAGCAGAAACTCCTTGGGAAATACCAACTCTGTCCAGCTGGGTATTTCCAGAGGCACAATAACATGACTTTAGCAGAGACCTGAGGTGTTACTTTTACTCTCCTGTTTTACTGCCTGGGTAAATGAAACAGGTTAAACTCTCTCTCAGGCAAGAGAACAATTAATTCAAACAGTTGGTTTGTCACAGCCATCACAAATTAAATAAAATGCCTCCAAGCTCTTTCCCTCATTTTAAGTCTGCACTTAGGGGGATGGGGAGGATTGCCCTCACTAGAAATTTTACAATGTCCCCCTCATCCCACAAGAAGTGGATTTGGACAGAAACAGACCAGTGCTTCCATCAGCTGAAGGCATGGCCTGTGGAAGAGGAACGCAGCTCCTGAAGATGCAGAAGGTGAGAGAGGAGCCCATGGTCCCAGCCTGTCCTTTCAGGTGGACAGCCTGAAAATAGTTAGGAAACCACCCTTAGTTCCAGCTGCCGGACTGAGGCTGCACCACAGAGCAGAGAAACAGAGAAATAATGGTGTTTACATACCTCAGTACCGAATCACAGTCACTGGGCCCCCTTTTCACAGTGCCGCACTCACACAGTCAGCACAGCACAGCCCGAGGCGTTCAGCACATCCACAGCTCAAGGTCACTGCCTTGGGAGCGGGCACAGCCAGCTGCTGGATACAGAGTTGCAGCACTGGCAGAACATTTCACTTTGGTGTAACATATACAAAAGCCTGGATACAGTTTATTTTCGGTGTTCTCTCAGTGTACAGAATGGGAAAAATTAAACTCATGTGAACGCCTTCATTTTTCTAGATTAAATAGAATGGAAAACTCTCATTTCAACTACAAGACTGTTAAGAAAAAAAAAAAACCCAAAACAGATAAGAGCCTTGTCTTAACCTGGTATATGAACTGTGTTTATCCATAGACTGAGATTACTTGTGCTGTTTGAAAGAAACCACATTTCTGTAGCAACTTAAATTAAGATGCAAGACAGATTATTCCTGTTAGAGACACAGTTTACCTGAGAGCTTCATTTTACAGTTTTCTTTGTTGTGCCACCCTGAGCAGTCCATCATTCCTCCTCATGGTCCTCCAAAGAAAAGCCAAAGAAAGAATGGAGTGTTAAAAGGATATTTTAAACTAGTTCCATGGTCCAGGCTGGGCAGCTGCCCCATGGTGAGCAAGATCAGCAGTCCTGAAAGAGATGGACATCAGGCACTGAGAGAAGAGATGGTCAAGAACCTTTCACAGTATTCCCAACACAATGTCTATTGACTTTTCTAGGCTGCACCCTCTTTTTTTGGCTTTTTCTCTTTAGCCTCATCAGATGCACCTAAATCATGTCTATTACATATCTATAAGGTTAACTTGAGCTATACAATTTTCTTAATGTATTTAAAAGAATGCTATTATGAAATATTCTTTTTCCATTATAGATAGTACAAAAAGTTTCACCTTTTCTTCATAGGCAATTTAAGGTTTCTTTATTACACGTGGAATTACTTGGACAAAGGTAATGGAAATCTGCTATAAGAGAATTTTATTCCTGCATTTTCATTTTTCAAATTGAATTTTCTTATTTTCCACTACTGCAGAGCCAAGACGAAAGTTTTAAAAAGTTCTAACAATTTCATCATTTCATGAAGTCAAAGTATAAGACAACTTCCATTGCAACTGTCATACAGCCTCCTATTTTGTGTCCATAGAATTAAATTTCAAGGTTTCCCAATTTCAGAAGCTCCTTAATTACATAAAAGCCTGAATCTAAACAACACCAACCTCACCATCAAAACATGTCCAACCTATAAGCTTCTTCACAAAAGATACCAGAACTGAATACAAATCTTCCTAAATTATTTGATTGTTGATGATTATACTGACAGTCAAGAGGACTAAAGTAAAACATAGTGATAGAGGGGTGTGCTTCAGATTGAAATACTTCAGAATCTTACAGGTAGGAACATCTTTGTGAAATTGACAAAAACATTGAAGAATGAGTTGCTTGAACCTTCATAAAATGTTCATCTTCCTGTAGAGCTTTCACAGAAACTCATCCTTGTGCTAATGAAATGGAAAGGAAAAGACCTCTCCCATCCTTGGCCCTTACCCATGGGACTCTAGAGGGTTTGTTGGTCTGTTTCATTTGCACGTGTAATTTTGAAGCACAGGAAACATTCAGCTGTTCAAGTATATGAAGTTACACCAAGGAAATCCAGCTCCCTTGCTAGTAAAACTTTCCAACAAATAAACTGGCTGCATGCACATAATCCATGCAAAGAGTTAAACAAATTGCAAAGGACTTCACAAACGATCATTTCTTATCAGCTTAAACTGCTACATTGAGAGTAAATCACCACCACGGAGGACTTGGGTACTTTATGGACTTGTCCTGTAGCTGAAAAATAAAATGTAGTCTGTTCAAAGCCACTTTGCTCTTGTGTGAAAAAACATGCCAGCTAACACAGTCACACACTGATCAGACTCACAGACAACTAACAATACAGGCAACTAAGAATACTTTTATTATTTTTAACAACACCAATATGCACCATAGCTTGCAAAACCTCATTAATGAATTTGTAGCAGAGACAGACAGACAGCTTGGTGTCACTTAATTAGTCACAAAACAAAAATATTTTTCCACACCAATATTCATGATTATATTTATAAAAAAAACTTATATAACTGCCATTTGGCAACAAACATTACATAAGGTTGTGTTGTGGGTTTTTTTTGTTTACAGAAATACAAAATTCAGCGTTTGTTATCACAAGCAATAGAAACTTCTAGCTGCCTTTACAAAACAGCAACTAGGTGCAATCTGTAAGAGATGCTTTCACACCAACTTCTCTAAATCAGAAAAAAACCCCAAATCTCTCACAAGAGAAAATCATCTGCTCTTGGCATCAGAAATAACATTGGCTTTTTATTGACTCTGAGTCAGATCTCTCAAGAGACTCCTAGTTAAATTTGTCACTATTTTCATTAAATATTATTTAAACAATAGCTTAAAGCTAATTGCTGAATTACTAGTAGTCTGCAGATTTAGATGTTGAATCCAAATCTTACAGTCATAAGAATTCTGCTAAATCAGTGTGCAGATAAAAATGGTTCTTAAGGTTGGCAACAAGTTATTAACTGAGAGGGTAGTAAAAACACATCTCAGGTAATGGTTTTTCAATAAGCATCATAGTGTTATATAGATTGGTGCTATAGGCTACCAAATGGCACTTCTTTGATAACACATATAATTTCATATTTCATTTCCTATAAATCATACCATTGAATGGAGGTTTTCTTTTATTTTCTTTTTTTTTTTTGGGGGGGGGGGGGTGGTTTGTTTTTTGGGTTTTTTTGTGCAAAATAAGTCAGATCTGAACTTCTATGTACCTGTCTTCTTGTTATGACTGAATTTGCTTTAATGAAAACCAGTCCACTGCAATGGAAAAATTGCTTTAGGTTTGAGGGAGGAATGGTAAAGTAGGGTTTATTATTAATCTTCTACTAGAGGCCAGATGTATTTCTTCCACTCCAGAGGCATAACTCACTCTTTTTTTAAAATAATCTAAATAACAAAGTAAATCTTATATTTCTAATCAGATTAAAAAAGAAAAAATAAGATTTACCAATCTAGAGCTTTTGTTAGAACTACCAATTTACTTTCCAGTCCCTATCTTAATGGAGAAAAAGCCTGCAGCTCTAGAATTCAGTTTTGTACCCCATTCTGTTTGCCAGTTTTAGATGACCCTTAGGTTTATGTCTAGTTTCTGTTCTGTGGTTGACTCCAGTGGAGCTAAAGCAATACCATTATATAGTTGTTTTTTTTTATCTTTGACACAAGCAAGGTTGCAAATGAGAGCAGTTGGAAGCACACTGGAGCATTGCAGACATCTGCAGCACTCTGAAGTGAAGCCATTTTGGGCTTCAACACAACACTGGATAGATATTAAACACTCCAGAGCAAATTTACTCTTTATCTCTCCCTTTCTTTCAACTGATCTATTTTTTGTGCTTAACACCTGCTAAAAAGCTGTGAAAGGTGCTTAATGACACCTATTTAAGTAGAGTACAGTACATTCATCTGAGCAGAATTAATTTAAGTCAAGGACTCAGCATCTGTTCAGTTCAGTTTTTCTGGAGCTTGAATGATCTCAGGCGAGCAACACCGAAGTGTGACTTATTGAAATGTACCCTCAGTGCCTTGCTTTGTCTCTAAAGACTGCCTGGTGTTTCCATTACACATGCATTTGACCTGATATTTTCAGGTAGCAGTTCTACCTCTAGTTTTGAAAAGCAGAACAATTTCCTTATGCAGGTCTCCAGCTCAGTGCAGGGAGAAGATGATCACTCATTTTTCTGTTGGTAGGAGAAACTTCACTTCTGCATTCAGGCTGGATGACTCTCAGGGACACATTTATCAGTGTTGTATTGCACACACCTTGCTCTTAAATCAAGGGCATCATTCCTGCTTACGCAGAGTGAATTTAACTTTGTGTTCAAGTGATCTTTATTTCTAACAACAGGTGGTATGACAGAGGAGGTCATACCAGGTCAGCTTGCCTGCATGATAAACAGGTGTCTGACTGGATGACTTACTTTCAAAAACCACTCTGGGGAATGGTGACAAAGAGCAGCAGCACTCAGCACAGCAGCAGTACTGCTGGTATTTCAAAAAGTATTGGCATTGCATTTAAGTCTTTTACCTAGAGACAATCCAATACCTGTCTCAAGCCAGTGAAGTCCATGAAGCATTTTCTCAGGATGAGTGGAAAGAACAAGCTTGAACATATCTCTAGATGGGTAGATTAGAATTAGTATACCAGGCAATAGGTGCTAACACAAGAAATACTGCAAGAACTAGAGAATCCCTAGTTGCAAAGCTGGCATGGTTTTTATTATTGTTGTTTGGAATTATTTTGTTTGTTTTAAATCAGCTATGTTTTGCTTGGCAAGAAGAAACAAACAGCTTGAAAACCCCCTTCCCCACAGTACACAATGGGCTGAGTGCACACTTGTGCACTCAAAATATTCTGAGTATTCCTCCAATACATGAAGAGAACAGAAGATTTTACATAGTTCCTATAGCAATAAGCCTAACTGATATGTCCTGCAAGTAAATTCTATAATAATGGCTGTTTGAGCCAAATAGGGCTCAAATTTGTCTGTTTGTACCAAATAGGCACAAACAAAAAAAACCCTGATCATACTACCTACTTCTGAAATATCCACATTCAGTAAAAATGCCCCCACTATTGCAATTGCGTCTCTTTTTTGTCAGAAAGGCAAATTCCAACTCTGCTATCTGAAGATCTGTCATTTCCATGCTCAGTCTGACCAGTTTTACCTTCTCTATGGCAGACTGAAGATTTTTGACTCTACAGTCCTCACACCCATTTATCAGATGAGCCTTTCACTATTTTTTAACCTCTGCAACTAAGCCCTTTTGCAGTTACAGTTAGGAATGAAAACCTGTAAAATCTGGATAGCCAAGATTAACAGTCTGAAAGTGATAGTGGAATCCTGGAAAAAGTTAAAGATAGAATCTAAAATGTTAGGCTTTGTGCTTTCCCAGATCAACTGCACCTGCGTAAGCAGTATGATAAATTATATAATTGTTAGATGTGATGATTGTTTAGTAATTAAATGTAATTATTATATAACCATAAGAAGAATAGTGAGAAACTATGTTGGAAATTCAGAGAGGGGCTAAATTTATGTATACAATAGAACAATATAAGTTTAATAATTAACATGAAAGTTATGTAACGATAGACTATAAAACATGATCATTTCGGATGTATGGTCGGAGTCAGATTTGGGTTGAATATACCCTGATTCCCAGAGCTCTTAATAAAAAGCACCGCATATAATCCCCTGTGATTATGTGGTTTTGAATGCTCACAAAAGTACCTGAGTTTTCATATTCTGCAACATTTTCTAGAACACAAAAGAATATCTTACATCCTTGCAAGCAAGTTGATCATATTTCAATATGAACAGAAACCAGGGTGCATCAGCTCTCTTCTCCTTATGAAGTTCCTTTGGGATGCAAGGGTATAACACACATCTGAGACTAACAAAAACAGATCCAAAAGTTGATGTTTTCATTCCCCTGTCTTCCTCAAAGCTATCCAAGCAACCACTCTGATATAGGGAATCAGTAATGGAGAGAACTGCCAGAGGAAAACACGATTTCCGGCTCTTCAAGATGAATATTACCAAAGAAGTGTCTTTTATAGCATGCCCTTTGGAAAAAATTAGATTCCTTCATGGCAGTGGTTCTTCCATACAACTCTGAAAATATTTTAAGGTCCATCCTGCAAGTTTTGATCTGGGACAAAACTCAAAAATTCTTAAAAAAAGACATGTGATAGCAGGAAGAAGTCATGGACTCTCATGCATTCAGTATGCTTGGTTTCCTTTTCTTCTACACAGAAGAATTACCTATACTGGAATAACCCCTTTTTATATTGTTACAGCTACTTCCCCTTAAGGATCTGTAGAAGTTGTTAAGTTCATGAATATGTGCAGAAATAACAAAACCAAAACCACCAGAACCCCCAAAAAACAAACCAACCAACCAAGAAATCAACCAACCAACCCCACCGAAAAAACCCAGAACCAAAAAAACCTATCCCAAAATTAGTCAGCAAGATAGCCAGGATTATTTTCACTGAAACCAGTTCCAGAATTTCACCAGAATAACCCCCAGCAGCCAAATAAAAGTACAAACATATGGGTATGTGAAATCCCAGAAGACATCACTGAGAAAAATAAACACTGCTCATACTGCTAAATCACAAATGCACTGGGACAGAAGCAGCCTGTTCACCCATTTTACTCAGATCTCCTTTCAGGAGTTCTGGACTTCTTCCCAAGTGGATACTCCTATCCCTTTGAGGCCTGGCTGTGTCAATAAATAAACCATGGTCAACACCCAAGCCAATGACAGAGAGCTCAGTTCTAACCTATGCTGAATGCCATCTGCTTTCATGGACATCCATCAGACACAGAACACACAACAAAGGTAGAAGGCCCTTCAACTTTTCCATGCTGGAGAGCAGTCACACAGGAAGTACTCACACTGTGTAAGCTCTCCTAATAATTATCCATAACATCAGTTCCATAGGGACTGCTCCCTTAAACCAGTTGAAAATAGTACACCATGACAGGGATGACTGGGAGGGGAAAGTTGCAATACAAATATCCCAGCCACAGTGACTGTCAAGCCTTTCTGGATATAATATTTTTAATGAATATTTTAAGATTTCATGTTGTGATAGGAGTCCTCTTCAGCAGCTGCCCAAAATTTTGGGATGAGAAAGGTTATTTATGATTCTTTGAGGACTATCTTCTTCTGAACATGAGTCACTGCATGTTTTGCTGTGATTGCTTTCTGTTTAGAAAAGAAAATAATAAATTACTGAATCCAGCACAATGATCTGTTGTGGTGGGGGAAAGAGGAGGAAAAGGTGTCTGGGCAGGGGCATAGTGTTGCCTTGTGTAGGATGGAATCCATGGGCTTTGCTCTACTTAATGTGATGTTTTACCTGAGCTCTTACCTAGCTCTTTAGCAAGCCTGATGTAATCTATAAAGCACTGAATATATTAAAATAATCTTAGTTCTATTTTTAAAATTTGAAGAGGCACACCACAAGAGGATTACCATAGTAATCATGACTTAAAAGGGACCAGTCTTTTTGAAGGTCCTTTTACACATTTCCTCAGACATCAAAATGTAAAAATCAAAGTATCAACTTGTAGTTTAAGTCTCTCCTTTTCTTTATAAAACAAACTCTGCTGCTGAGTATCATTCTTATTCACCTAGAGAGTTCTCTGATGAAAGCATCACAAGGACTGAAAGCAATATTTGCTGCTGTGTTAGTCCTTAACAAATTCAAAAACTTTTCTGAATGGAGTGCACAGTTCAAGAACTTTGTTGTTCAGTAATGAGCCATTCCCTACAAATGTTTGGAAACACTTACTCTTGCACCAAAATTACTTCCCCACCAAAGAGGACAAAAGTAACTATAGTTCTTCATGATCTTTCTGGAATAGTGTATTCACTTTCTGTTGGAGTCTGCTGTTCTAAATAGCAAAAGGCAATGATGCTTTTTCAGACACACCAATCTTGGAATCCCCCACAAGTGCAAAATTTCAAGGCACAGAGAATCCATAATATCACCATTCACAATTCTAAAATATTCTCCATTGCTATTTCCATTACCAGCCCCTGTTCCAAGGTCTACAACTCAGCAGTAAAAGTTCATGCTAGGCTGAAATTTGGCTTGTGAGGTTTAAGGAACCCAAGAGCTATTATATTTTTTTACTACAGAATCACTTCTCGGTTGTAGGAGACAGAGAGGATTGCTTTTGTATCAGAAAATACTCAGAGAATCTAACGCCTGCACTTGTATCAAGCAATTTGTCCATGAGACATAATTATTCTGTTACTCACAACATCTGTCTCTTGAGCCAGTTGACCTCAATGGTCACAATTTCTGCAACATAGATTTCTTTCCATGGAATTTATCTCCTCAATTCATTATATACACACAATACTGGCATATAGACAGCCCATCATTATTAGCAATGCAACTGTATTACTTTATTTGCCTACAGAGACCCAGAAATTCTGATCCATTATTAACTCTGTCACACATCTGTAAGTTCAGAATAACTCTATTGGTATGGTTGAGTTCATCCACTGGAATCACATTCTTGGGGAAGGCAAAAGCACGTGGTTACATAATCACAAAATTCAGCAATAGGGTGAATCTTTTAAGACCCAACCCCATGAAAGGAGGACTGTGCACCTCTGTTCTGCCCTAGTATGGGACAGAAATCCATAAGCTTCAGATTGGTAACTGGTCTGCCAGGCCTCTCTGGCACACTGGGAGGAGGAATACAGGGATATTCCAACATGCTCCCTCCCACAAAGCCACTGAGAGGTGCAGGGGTAGGAATCACAGCTCCACAGGCTTGTCTTCCTCACAGCTGTCAAGGACTGCTCCTCAGGAAATAACAGAACTGTAAGAGACTGCAAAAATCAGCTGTGTGAGCAGACAATCCAAATACTCATTTGTCTGAGTATATTTCATGTTCTTTGAAGCCACTAAAATGCTGAATTTGAGAGGTGAGGAGGTTTTAAGGAATATTTTCCAAATAATCTCTGCAAATAAGGAGAGCACCAGGCTCTGGCACATCCTTAATTTCTGCTGGGACCCAGGCCACAGCAACTGCACACATCTTAGAATGGCTGACCACAGCCCATGCTGAGTGGGGAGCTCCTCACCATCCCCTTTTTAGAAAAAAGTGTTTGGTTCTAAGAAGAGAGAAGGAGAGAGGATGAATGTATGACTTAATAGTTCCTAGAACAGCTTCTGGAAGTCTGAAAGACAGAAGCACAAGGATTTCAGTCCAGTGTTTTTATCAGTGTTTAGAAGTCTTAATTAGGTTGTGGGGTTTTTGGCTTTGTGTTGTTTTTTTTTTTTTGTTGTTTTTTTTTTTGTTTTTTTTTTTTTTGGTTTTTTGTTGGGTTTTTTTTTTTTTTTTTTTTTGTGGGTTTTTTTGAGGTTTTTTTTGGGGTTTTTTTTTTGTTTTTTTTGTTTTTTTTTTTTTACTTTTAGTTCTATTTTGTGTTTCGGTTGTTTTTAAAGATTATTTTTCCTTTTCTTCTATTCTAAAAAATAGATTTTAATATATGAATTACAAAATGAGTTAGGAAGAAAACACAGAAAATCAGTGATATAAATTGGTGAACTAAAGACAGATCTCCAAATTAAAGATGTAACTATAAGAGGAAAGCAATAGAACAAACTGCAGGGCAAACATGAGATGTTGGTTCCCAGTCTGAAGTTTGCTTTGCAGCACAAATGTTTAAACAGATGAAATTTCTAAACAAGAGAGAAGAGAAAGAGTCACATTTAAATGTGTTAATGATTTGATAACAATTCAGAAAAATAAGAAAACACATGGTCTTAAGGCCATGTTTTGAAGTATTCAGCATAATACCACAATATAACATAATAAATAATTAAACAAGAAGTCCAAACCTCCAAACAGAAAGAAGTTCCTACAGCTAAGGGCAGAGACTTCCAGATAAGGGGCTGGAGTCTTCTGAAACAAAGTCTTGTACTATTTACCATAATCTTCCACTTTTGAGAGTCAGGCCAATATCATATTCACTGAAGTGCAACACAGAGCAGTGCATCTCATTAAATCATGCTAAGCTTTTCTAAAGAGACGTCTACAAATTTTTCCTCACTATGATTATAAGATTAATGATGTCTCCTGCCTTGTTTGTGCAATAGTTACTGCACAAATAACTATAAATTAAAAAAAAAATAAAATAAGAAGAAACACAAACTCACATGGATCAACGGAAATAATAATTTAGAATTTGCAATGAGCAATCTGTTTTATTCTGGCTCCTGCAAAGGCATATCTATAAACCTGCCTGGGCAGCTTAATATGAAAAAAAAACAAATTTACCAAAATTTTTTATTAGAATAAGTTTGCATGGCTCTGCAGACAACATTATCACTTTGTTTCCTAGCCATCATTTCCAGAAAAGATCTGTTTTGTCATGGCTGTTGTGATGCTTGTTTCCTCTCTCTCAAGGCTAGAGTCAGCCCTAACTAGATGGCAAAGAAGTGCCAAAGTCCCTCCAGCCTCAGCAGCTCAGTTTCACCGTGGGAAGCAGGGAAATTAGGGGCTGACTAAATTGCTAATGCCGGTTGATTAGCTTTACATCCTGCAGGTACATGGGCAGCTGAGTCAGAGGTAGAGGCCATTACAGCAATGCAGGCGGCCCCCTTGCCGTTCAGTTTTGAGCACTGCAGAGCCCACCAGCAGCACTTCCCAACACAACCCGGGATAGTTCATTTTCAGCCGCAATTTCACTAAAATTTGGCACATATTATAGAAGGATACCCCAGGCAAACTGCTCCTTCTCCAAATCCCACTCCCCTCTCCCCAAAGAGAAGGTGTGGAATTTACCTTCCCCTCCTGTAATTAGCAGGAAAAGAACAGTTAGACAACATATTGCAGCTTTCCCCAAAATAAATAACTAAACGAATAACTTCCACTAAAGTCACACGAATCTGTGACTTTAGTGACACTTGACTTAAAATGTGGAGGCAGGTCTGCATGTAGATAGGATCTGCAGTTTCCAGTAGAAAAACAAAAGTACGTTGAAATAGGCAAAAATACGTGTTATAGAAAACCCCAAAAACATGAAATCGGTACTTGGCCAAAATGAAGCTGCAGTAACTTATACCAGAGAACAATACAGTATAAAATCTGTACACAAATGAATATTTACACAGTGTGAAATAAATAAAAATATGCTCTCATGCAGTGTTTTAATATTGAGAGTCAGATTGTCAGATATTTCACTATCTGTTCTGTCTAAATGGTGCCCAACCTACCAGATCATTCTGGTGGATTTTGTCGCAAGGATTTGTACCTGAACCAGACCATCAGTGGTTACATCTTGAAATCATAATTTAAAAATGCCCTTTTGAGGGACACTATTTCTTCTTAAAATGAAGGCAGAGAAAGACTCATTCTGGCTATGAGACATTTCTAGCTATGTACCAGAGATAATGGTGTGCTCACTTGAACTCCCAACTCTGGGACATAACCCAGTCTCTTGCATCATTTAGGAAAGAGCCACTTGATGCAAATGCTGAGAGGTTACTGCTCCTGAAAGCAGATACTCACTCACACCAGTGAACTTAGGGAGCATCTGTGTAATTTGCTCAGATGTAGATGGTGATAATGTCGGCACCCGGGGAGACCTGTCTACAATTGCCTACCTGCAACCCAGTTTGGCAACCTATTTGCTGGAAGCCAGAGTCCTCTCCAATATTTTGCAGAGAAGTTACAGAAAGCAGCGAGGGATCTCTGGCTTATTTAGGCCCAGCCACGAGGAGCAAGCTGCCATTTAATGTCCTGTGCTGCGAGCTCGGGATAGAGCGGCTTTATTGGCTCTCCTGGAACTGAAATCGAGCCATGCTCCACTTGTTCCCAAAGCTCTGATAACAGGAAGGTTTTAACACCTCGTTGCACTGCAGAGCCAGGTCTGCCTGTGGCCTGAAAAAGGGTAACAGCCTCCTACACTCCCTCTAATGCTTCAAGAGGCTCAGGAAAAAAAGGTATTTTGTAAAGACATCTGATCTCATTTTCTCTAAGAATCAAAGGATTTACACTAAGAGCTAATGAATTTTGAGTGGATGAGTATTTGACTGCAGATTTAGTATTTTAAGAACCTGAGCATCCTCTTCGAGTTCTAAATAGTAACCCAAATATTTATCTAAGTTATCAAGCTTGATCATTTTCATGAACTATTACAGTCAAGAAGAAGAGTTTTTGGGACCTCTGAAAGAACACGTATGATAAAAAAAGATGAATAATTCTTTTTAGAAATAAGTGTCTCCATGTAAGGGGTAAAATCTTTGCTAAATAATAGAGACTGGATTATGTCCCAGAGTTGGAAGTTATAGTGATCACACCATTATCTTCATTGCACAGCTAGAAACACTGAATTTTGTATGCCTGAGTATTAGGTAAGACCTAATTCTGCATCACTTATTGTAGTTTGGTACAATCAAATGGACAGTAGTTAACAATGTTGTATGTGTGAAGAGCAGGAGAAGGAAATATTTCCCCTATTCATAATGAAAAAAAAGGAAATTGTTTTCAAAAATGCTTTACTTAACTTTATTTCCTCTGAAGTGTGAAGTTTAGAGCAGCATAATAGCAAGACAGAGTTTCTAACTCTCCTCTCCTTCCCCTAGAATTTTCAATATCTAAAATGAAGAATTATAGCATTTCTCACTAAGGAATAAAAGAAATTAACCAGCATTTCCAGAAACTTCACTTTAGAATATTTTTTCCATAGATCCAGCAAAACCCTACTTGTGAGACTCTAACTCACTGTGATTACACCTCACCTAATTAGACCTCCAGGCTTATCACCTCCTTTAAATAAGCAGTCAGAGCAATGTGTGCTGTTTTCAGTGGCTCTGCAGAAATCTCCAGCAATGGGATTCTGGTGTCCCAGCTGCCTGAATTCCCTTCCCAAAGGCCATGAATGACTCACCAGGGCACCTGACCTGAGACCCAACCAACACAACTTCCAAGCTTCTGATCCTGTGATCCGAAGAGGCCTGACAGATGCTGAGGGCTCCTTTCAGTTCCCTAACTGCAGCATGAAGTGTTCCCTGTATGGCACCCTGGACATCCACAGGGGCTGCTGGACAGGACAAGAAAGGCTCGTGCACTGCTGGAGCAGCCTGTGGAGAATAGGGTAAAGCACAGAATCACGGAATCACTAGGGCTTGAAGAGATCTGCTAGGTGATTGAGCACAACCATTACCCCAGCACTGCCAAGTCCACCACTAAACCATGTCCCTAAGTGCCACATCTACTCCTCTTTTCAATACTTCCATGGATGGTGATTCAACCACTTCCCCAAGCAGCCTTTCCAATACTTAGCATCCCTTCTGGCGAATAAATGTATCCTAATATCCAACCTAAACCTTCCCTGGTTTCAGGGGACAATGCTGGGGACATTTTCTCTTGCCCTATAGCTAGTTACTAGGGAGAAAAGGGAGGGCACCTCAAGCGGTATGTTTAGGTGACTGAACTGAACTCATGGCCTTTGCTGAGAATGCAAGTGGGAAAAAAACTTCTCAAACCACAAAGAAACCACCAAAAAACGACAAAACAACAACAACAAAAAAAAAACCAAACAAAACAAAACAAAACAAAAAAAACCCAAAACCACCCAACCAACAAACAAACAAAACCCACCACAAAACAAACAAACAACAAAGCACAACAATAGCTCTTTATGTTAGCTAGTGCAAAAAAAAAATAAAAGGGGGCAAGATTTTAACAAAATAATGTTTATATACATATAGCTGGACCTATTCTTCCTATTCTGGGAGCACAGTTAGGATTCACCCACACGCACGGCTTCTCCAAATCCTGTTATTTCTATCCATCTTCTCTTCAGGCTGTTTCCCTTCTCCTTGGTAGGAATTTAGAAAAGAATCTCTCTGGTGTGAAAACACATTCCCATGTTGTACTCTCCTGTGAGGATATGTTCATGCCTTTGAATTATCCATTAGCAAGTCTCCCTCTAATCACCTTCCTCAGGCGAGAAATGTCCTCTCTGGGCTTTGTATCTGCCTGCCTGAAGTTCAGATGTAACAAAGTGGCTTATTCTCTCAGTTAGTAACCATCTCTGCCCAAAAGGCCTTCGTTTGATTCAATGATCTCAGAAAATGTAATAGTCCTCATAATTAGCCCAGGATCAGGGACAAGAAGTTTTCCTGGGAGTTTCTCAATATGGAGATGAAGGAAACAAAGAAGGCAGCTGTCTCTCATGTTAAAACATTTCACAGTCTGACCCACAAATGCATGAAGTCTGCAGGATCAAATCTTAATTGTTCATAGCCAAATTTCCCAAACAGTTATCACGTTTCACAAAGTTAGTCTCATTATAAATGTCAACTCCAGATTGTATTCTGAGCACATGTATATATATGTGAATACCCAGTTCCCTACTAAATGTCATTCATCCATTTTTAGAAACACTTATATTCAAAATTATTCAGATTTTTATAAGTGCCTCAGTGACAAGGGAACTTGTACTCTTATGTCAGGTGCCACTGACAATCCTGCATCTGTCATTAGAGGTTTGTTTGGTAATTACATGTGGCAGTAAGGTTTTCTACAGAGCACACAAACCAGACTGAAGTAGAGGGGCTTTGGTGCAGAGAAGCAAGATTAAAAAAAAAATTAAAAAAAAAAAATCTATTTGAAACCATTTTTCCCAAGCCCTAAATGAAAGATAAATGCAAGCCATAGTCCATCTGTGCATGCAGAACCTTTTAAAGCACTTGTTCTGTTCTTTATATATTGCCTTTCCAAATAACTAAGAGAGAGATGGCTAAATGTGGCAATATGCTTATTACCAAAAAGATTGGGGTTTTCCCCCCACAATTTTACATGATATATACTATATACTCCCTAGCCAGGAAGATTTTTTTGTTCTGTGTTTACAAGTCTATCATCATGGCAACCTGCTCCACAACTAGAGTTGCTACATGTTGTAGTCATAAAAATAATCAAGATTCCTGACAAGACAGCCCACCAAAAGCCAATTTTGCTTGCATTGAAGTCAACAGCATTCAGTAGCTACCTCAGTAGGAACAGAATCTCATCCCAAGTTATGAAAAATGCCTGCCATCAAAATATACCACTTTGTTCACATAAAAAAATACAAGTAAAGACTCTCTTCTCTAAAAGCAAGCTTAGAGCTGCACTCAGAACACACAGCAATGGTCTCAGCATGGAGCCAGAAGGATTTAGAATCTGTAGAAAATATTTCAAGTTCATTAAATACCCCTAGGACGCAATAGCACAGTGCAAGCCATGAAAATAAATGTTGACACAAAGAAAGCTAGTTTTACATAATTACTATTAATTGTGAAGTTCCTCCTGGGCAGCAAAGGATAACAACTATAACACCCGGAAAAACTTAATTGCTTTGATTCAGCATCCCAGCAGTATATCCAGAACCTAAAAATTCAAACCAAACCAAAACCAAACCAACACTACAACCACCTGAACACAAGCACTTGAAAGAGGTCTTAATTATGTTTTAGATCATTAGCCTGCTAAGTCCTCCTAAACTTTGCCTCTATGCCTCATACTTCTTTAACATATAGGGTGAATACTCTTTACTAATTTCTATGCTGACCTCAATTAATTTATTTGCTCACCTGAGATTTTCTTCTTTCATACAATTATGTACCATTTTTAAAATCAGATGGAACTTTCAAACACAATTTTTTGTTACCAGAATTGCCTTTAAAAATATCTTTCTCTTAATATATTACTAAATGTTTTGCTTATGGTCGCACAAAGTCTCCAGTATTTTGGGTCTCCATCCTATTTCTTCAAATTTCTTGAGACATTAAGTTGCAAAATTAAACATCACCAAAAAAAAATAGTTTACACTCAGTGAAGTCTCCTCAAAAATTAGGCAGTTCTAGTAAAACAACAAATCTGCTATTTCACAGCCCCAAAGCGCTAACCAATCTCAAAGTTAAGAAATAGGAACCCAATTCTTTTTTACTCAAAACTTGCAAATTCTGCCTAAAATCTGAGGTTTTGTTCCTGATAAATTGCTGCTCCTGCTCTGAGAACATGCACTTTACAGTTGTTGGCACCAGCCCACTAGAACAAATCTCCTCAATTGGAAGACAGCAGTTATAACTACAACAACTAATGAACATGCCAAACTACAGAGGAAAAGAAAATATTAGTTTCCAGGTTAGCTTTGCTTATATTGAATATTTGATGGCATAATTCTGAAGGAGGAAATAATTATATTCTATATTTAAAATAAACTGAAAACCAGAAATAGGAATTAATCAACTCACAATGCCTTATCAAGCAATGCAATTTAAAGATAAAGTCTCATCAGGCCAGCATTTTACCTGTTCTGCCAGACAGCTTCTTAACACAGCACACAAAGCTTTGTCCCTCTTGAAATAATTTTTAGAACATATACTCACAATATTTCAATAGAGTTAGTAAATATGTGTCTTCAAGCTGTGTTGTTTGTACTCAGCTCTCTTTCTCTGCAAGCTCCCTGTGAGGGATGGTTAGAACATATGGAGCAGGAAGCTGACAAATTGCAAAGTCAAAAGCACCTGGGTAACTCATTAGCACTGTCAGACTTCTAGTCAGGTTTAGCTATTTAATTTTTTAAGCAGATTTTCTAGTGATTGCTCCTGAAAGAATGAAATACAGAGGGTATACATCAAAGAAGGGAGAAGAAGTTTAGTGTTTGCTGTTAAAAAAATTAACAAATAGCAAAATACACTATAACTATACCAGGGAAGTGGCTGAGTCACCATCCCTGGAGGCATTTAAAATATGTGTAGATGTGGTGCTTAGGGACATGGTTTAGTGGTGGACTCGGCAGCGTGGGGTTAATGGTTGGACTCGATGTCTTAAAGGTCTTTTCCAAGGGAAATGATTTGATGGTTCTACGAACGCAGCTGCTGGAAGGAAAAACCTTTCCAGCCATATGAAAACAGACATCAGCGTGACTAAGCAGACATCATAAAAGACCGTACGGTGCCAGAACACGCTGGTGCGCGTACTTGACAGCATTTCGGAGTTCGGGTGGGTTTCTCGGGAAAACCGGGAAACAAACGGGGAACGACGACTAACCGCGCCCTCTCGTGGTGGCACTGCAGGACAGCCAGAGACCGCGGGATTCTCCCGCTGGGAACGGGGACATTCGTTACAGTCTCTCCAGAAGTATGTTTTAGAAGATGACAAATAGGCTTAAAAATAGTAGCGCTTAAATACCATTTTCATTAAAAAAAAAAAAACCCTCAATTTTTACTACACAATTAGACGACTATTCATTTATTTTGATACGCCTAAATGTGCCTTAGAAATCTCAGCTGATAAAGTAACTTGGCAGCAAGAACAACCCATGAAGTGCATACGTCTAGAGCGACTAAGAACGGGGATAGGAAAACACTGGTTTAACCTGGATGCCCTTTTAAAGACAAAAACCTGAGTGACTAATCTTTGGCATTGGTTTGGAAAAGACATATTTACCTACTTTTTCTCCTGATAACTTGGAAGCATCTCATTGAAAGTGAGAGGTGTGTCTCGCCTGCTTTTAGCCCAAGATATTCCAGATGTTAATGAGCCTAGAAAATACCTCACTTTGGAGAACTGTCATATTGAAATAAAAAAAATGAATTTCAAAACCCGTCAATAGCGGAAATTAACTCCCTGTACTTGATGCAGCCAAATGAAATAGAAGCTTTAGAGCGCAGACAGGGTCGGAGCAGCTAATAATTGCTTTAATCTTGAGAAGAGGTGCAGGACACAGGAACATAGGAAGCTGCGGGAGCAGAGACCTGAGACCAGGATGGGCAGAAGCAGGGAAGAAGACTGCCGATTGCACCTGGTTCTTTCTGGCGTCCATGCACTGTCTGAGGAGCAAAAAGAGAAGAGTCACCCTGTCCAGATGTGCACGGCGGAGGGCCGGGGCGGATGGGCTGTGACAAGGAGGGGAGCCCGGGGCGCTGCGGCCAGCGCTGCCCGCCGCCGCCCTGCCCTTACCGGGCACCGGGACCGCCCGGCGCCCCGGCGGGCAAACAAACGAGCTGGGAGAGACAGGCGCTGGCCGTCGGCTGCCGCGAACAGGGAGCGAGCTGCATCGGGCTCACACACTTCACTTCGAGCTTTCCTTGAGGGGGGGAAAACGCCCACAAAGTGTTACTTGCGTTCAGTGGACAACTTGGAGCCAGCGCCGCTTGGCGGGGCGGACAGCGGGGCCGGCGGGCCCCGGCGCTGCCCAGACCTGTGCCGGGCGGGGTGCCCGGAGGGCGGCGGGCAGCGGGAGTCCCGCTCCGCTCCGTGTGCGCGGGCGGGAAGGAGGCGTGTCCCCACCCCGCCGTCGCCGCACCGCCCCTCGCTCGCCCGCCCGCCCGCCGGCACCGGCGGAGCGCAGCGGAGCGGCGCCGGGCGCGGAGCTCCCCGGCCCCGCCATGCCCGCGGCCGCGGCCCCGCTCCCGCCCCGGCGGGGCCCCGCGGAGGCGCCCGCCCGCCGGCGCTGAGCCGCGCCCGCACCTGCGAGCGGCATCGCCCCCTGCGCTCCTGCGCGGCCGCCGGGGCGCCCGCGTCTCTCCGCTGTCCCTCCCCCCCTGCCTCCCTCCCCGCCCGCTGCCCGCCCCGTCGCCGAGCGGGAGCCGCCAGCGGTGCGCGCAGAGCCGGAGCCGGGGCAGCCGCTGCCGCCCGCGCTGCCCCCCGCCTCGCCGCCCTGCCCTGCCCTGCCCGCCGTTCCCCTCCTCCGTGCCGCCCAAGCCATGAACTTTGGCCGCGGTCCCTCGGTGGTGTTGAACGTCGGGGGCACCCGGTACTCCTTCTCCCGGGAGGTGCTGAAGGATTTCCCGCTGCGCCGGGTGAGCCGCCTGCACGGCTGCCTCTCGGAGCAGGACGTTCTGGAGGTGTGCGACGACTACGACCGGGAGCGGAACGAGTACTTCTTCGACAGGCACTCGGAGGCTTTCGGCTTCATCATGCTGTACGTCCGGCACGGCCACCTGCGCTTCGTGCCGCACATGTGCGAGCTCTCCTTCTACAACGAGATGATCTACTGGGGGCTGGAGGGCTCCCACCTCGACTACTGCTGCCAGCGCCGCCTCGACGACCGCATGTCCGAGACGTTCACCTACTACGCGGCGGAGGAGCCGAATGGCGGCCCCGAGGGCAAGGGCCGGCGGCCGCCCGGAGCCGAGGGCAGGAAGTGGCTCGAGAGGATGAGGAGGACTTTTGAGGAGCCCACGTCTTCCGTGGCCGCCCAGGTCCTGGCCACCGTCTCCATCCTCTTCGTCATTGTGTCCATGGTGGTGCTGTGCGCCAGCACCCTGCCCGAGTGGCGGGCGCCGGAGAATCGCAGCGTGGAGGAGCAGAGCAGGTACACAGCAGAGTCAGTGAGGGAGCCCTCAGGGTAGGAGGATCCTTTATTTTCCCGCTGTCCGGTCCCCGTGTGTCCCGTCCAGTGTGTCCTTCCTGCCCCTTGTCTTGACGGTCCGTGGCTGTCGCCTCCACCGGCGGAGACGGTCTGCGCGCCTGGACAGCCCGGCCCTGAGCTGGGGCCCGGGGGGGATGTCGGGGTGTCTGTCGGGGCAGTGGCGCTGCTCCGCAGCTCGGCTCCCCCGGGCTCTGCCGGGCGCCGCGGCCCCGAGCGCAGGGGACGGGCGGGGGCCGGGGCCAGGCTCGGGTCTGGGCAGCCTGGAGCGCAGGGGACATCGGGGTACGGCTCCTGTTCGCAGGGAGGGTCCTCCCTCCGTGAAGGTTCTTGGAGCTCTTACTGTCCCCTCTGAGGAGACACGGGACCACACAGAGAACTTCAGACACTCCGGAAATCAATTTATGCCTTACGACTGTGAACAGAAAATTAAAAAAAAAAAGAAAAGAAAATAATCCCCCAAAAGAATGCAATTCCCTTGTCTTTTCCTTTGGGAAAAGACAGATCCTGTGAGTACTCTGCATGTATTCGTACAGATCCTTCTGCTAGAGCAGATGCAGCGCCTGTTACGATTGTGCTCCGGTAAAATCCTGGATGTGGGAACAGCCTTACTCCCGCTCCTCCCTTTACATCTCAGATTGTCTATGTGGGGAACACAGGAGATGATCAAACTGTACATCAAGCTCTTGCAAAGGCATCATTCAAGCACCCCAGTGTATAAATGTAACAGATGCTTACATTTCCTTTAAGCATAATAAACACTGCAAAACAGTTGCAGAGAACAGGACATGGGGTATAAGGCTCAATCCTGAGCTTTACTAGTAAGAGCAAACCCTTTTCCATCTTCTTGTGACCTCAGATTAGAATTACATTGATGCAACTCTTGCACTCTTCTGTTCCCTCTCTCTCCTTCTTCCCTGTTCCCTAGAGAACAAAATTGAGATCAGTCTGGTAGAATTTCTCCCATAAATAAGACTGACATATAAAGAAAGAAGTAAACATTTCTGGTATTTGCTAGCTTCTCCCTTTTTTAAAAACAGACAGGATATTCAACAAAAAGTTTTCAGCTTCTGCTCTTCTAAAAGGGCACTACCGTGAAATTGCAGCCTTGTCATTATGAAATCATCATCTTTTACCATAGAGTTAATTGGAATGTGATATATTATATCTTAGTAGCCAGATTAATTCCTTGGAAAGTATTTTCATAGTTTCCATTAGCTTAATGGAAAACTGCACCTGTATTTCTCATTGTAGTTGAGCCAAAGAATTAATTGTATGAACAAAAAGAAAGCAGATGCAGTGTGAGAAGCTGTTGATTCCTGCTTAGATTCAGATATGTCAAAAGGGGATCCTAAAGGCTCTTCCAGTTAAAAGCTTAGCAAGGTCATTTCAAAGAGGAGCTGCTGTGGGTGACCTCTGTACAGCAGCAAATTGCTGAGATACTCCCAAGAGGCATGGGAAAATAGATGCAACACTACAACAGCATTAACCACATAGGTCATGTCTTTGTTCTTGTCTTCTTGGTGTGGGAATCAACCACAAGTTTTCTCTTGCAAGAAAGAGTTCAGCTTGGAGAGGAACATGGCATAGGATGTGTAATTTTTCTTTCATAGTGCCTTTGTCTTCAAGATCTTGATTTTACTCTTCTGAACAATTGCATTTTGTACACCAGGTGTTAGAAGAATAAGATCCTAAGTACTTGTAGGTGCAGTGTAGACAAACAGTTCCCAGGGCGGTGAAGGCTCCTTTTAGAACCAGGACAACTACCAATGATGGGGCGAATTTCTTCTGTACTAGCTGTAGTACTCCATGTTATTGCAACAAAACAATAGAAAAGTTTCTACCAGCTGAAAAGTTTCTACCAATGTCAGAAAAGTATAAACACCAGTACAGACTGGGTCATCTAAACCATGCACTGACTGCACAGGAACCTATGCCAGTCTGATGGCAAACACATGGGAAACAGACACAAATGTGTGCCCCTCTGTCCACAGGTTACCACCAAGGTGGAGCCACTCCTCTCTTTTGCACATGCTGCTTCATTGCTAAAAAGTCTGTTATAGCTGGAAAAGAGTGTGTTAGCTACAGCTGCTTTTAAGTGAGCTGTCCAGTTTAGTTGTCACTACTGACATGTGCCATAGCATTGGACCTAACATGCCCAGTTGTCATCTGGCCTTATGTGCTTATGATTACTTTGTAGTTATTTCATTTAAAAATAGTTAAGTTTGTAAAATTTAAGTAGCTAAATGGTTTTATTTGAAAATCTGACCACAGAAATCCTATGAAGTTTCTGGGATTGCATACTCTGGCAATACAATCCCTCTTAGGTGAGAATGTTTTTAAAAATCCATCCACTTGTTTCTGACACATTTTAAAGTTTGAAACCAAATTCTGTCATTTGTTTATTAAGCAGCGTTCCTCATCAAAATAAAGAAATTCTATCTAACACAGTACTACAAAATATTTTTTTTCCCAAGAGAAATTGTTACCTTACTGCCGTACACAAGTGAGTTTTGACTTGCATGGCACTGTAATTACTAGTACAAAAATTGCACGTTATTAAAAAAATGTATTTTGAGAAGTTTTAGGAGTGAAAATTTAATGGGATAATCTAGAAATGCCTGATCTGTAGATTTGGATGTAATCAGTTATTCAGCTCAGCATAAGCCACGGAGGTGAGGAAACCCAGCAACTCTGATATTCTCTATCTCTCACAATAAGCCCTCCTGCCCTTGCCTCAGTGTGTTATGTCAGAAAGGTGCCACATGGACAACTTCTGTGGCTGGCTCCCGTGGTAACCATTCCCAGAACTGCTTTGGACAGCTGTACTGAAAGCAGCTGACCAGCAGTGTGCCTTCAGCTTCCCTGGACATCATCTCAGCAAGTGAGGGGATCATGAATTCTGGCATCTACAAAAAATGAGGTTTGCAGTGAGGGCTGCTGGGGCTGCCAGCTAACACCAGATGTATTTGTTTTTCATGTATGAGCACGCTTTCAGCAGAAGAAGAATTAAATCCACCAAACTTTTTTTCACAAAACACTATGATGTTATGTCTTTTCATGGTGACCATGCTCTCAAAGGATGAACAGCCCATGGCTATTTCTGATCCTTTGGGATAACATGCTTTAGAAGGCAACAGAGAAGTCCAGGAGTAAGCTTAATTCAAGGAGAGAGGGATGGGAAACCTCACCTCTGAATTTCACAGATATTACAGACACTGAAATACAATTCCCTGATTGCAGAGGGATTGCCCTTCCCAGGCCTGTTCTCGGGATGAGGGATGAGCTATTAAATTTATTTCATTCTAAGATTTTTGCTCCGTTCCCTGCCTTGGCAAGTTCCACTTATCGGAGCCAAAGATTTGCATTAGATTTGCAGAGTTTAGGAGCAGACAGCAGGAATGCCTTCTGTTGCTTCTGGCAATTTCAAGTCATCTTTGCTGTCCTCTGAACTGTGCCAACAGATGCATACTGTGAGTCTCTGCTCAGGGACCTGTCCATGCACTGATTGGGAGCGTAATCTTCTAGGGAGAGCTTCTCAAGCCTGTAATAGGAAATCATTTGAAGCTGCTTGACTTACTGGCAGCACAGTTCTAGCTACCTGCCTTAAAACTATTTTTCTAATGCTGAATACAAGCAGCTTGTTAGCACTAAGAAGAGATGGTTGTCCCCTTTCCACTTGATAATCATGATTAGGTTTGTACTGAAATAATCACTGACTTATCAAGCCTACATGATATGTGTTCTTAAGCAAAAGCAAATAAACATGGTAGTTTCTCCAAACAGCATCTCTCATCAAGAGCCTGTGGACTTTTTTTAATCTTTGCAAAATATCAGCCTAAAAAACTGCATGTGAATTTTAGACATACAAAAAATATTATTTCTTTATAGTAGTGGAATTTCAGAACACCTGAATGTTCATGCTTAACACCTCTTCAAAAAACAGTAAGAACTCCTTTCCTGGACAAGATCTAACTTGAATATCACATTTTTGCAGATTTTAGGTTAAAACAGTGGGCTGAGGGTAAAGAATGGAACCAAGGACCTAGGTTAAAAACACAGGCATGGATTCTTCTATTGAATTTACCAGTTCTTTGAAAAATAGAGGTGAAACAAAGAACAGATGTACATCACTGCCTGGGCACAGCCAAGCCTTAAACTCACCAGGGTTAGGTGGCAGTCATGTCCAACATAGAGGGTAAAGGTGCTGAGGATCTCAGGGCTCAAGATGTTTGTATCCAGGTCTCCACTTGGAGCTGTGAAAGGTATTTGCCCCTTCCCTGGGGAGTACGGGTCATTACAGCCTCCCACACAAAGAGTTTAATGCATGACAACATATAATTTCTGCCAAAGCAGGGGCAGAATGGGGAAAAAAAAGCCAGCAGGGTTTTTAATTCAGGGAAACCGGCTGTTCTGTAGCCTTTACTCCACAGTTTGTAGTGAGAAGGAAGCCCTTGATTTCAAAAGGATTAAAAACCTCCGAACATTTGCTGAAATCACTTAGGAGTCTTCCTGAGCAGGAATTTGATCATTCTAGCCACTACTTGGACATTTTTCCGGTTTTATGTGCTTTACATGGAAATAGGCTTTAGCAACAATTTAACAAATCAGTGCTGACAGTCTTTAATCCTGTCATATACTGTCTTTAATCATATCATCTGTTTTCCTCGTGTGTCCTGTTGCTGTGTATGTTTTATTTACAAGCTTAATAGATAATAATGCCACTAAGGAATATTTTGGCTCGATTTCAGCTAACTCACCAGGGGATATTGAAAATATATGAATTGGCAAGCTGAGGCAAAGAATATTGCTAAGTTGAAATTCTAAGACAGTTACCACATAGTTTTCTTTTTTAGTAATAACAAACTAAACTTGTTAGTGATTGAAAAAGATGATTTCTGAAATGGTTTAACTTGTTGTACATAAAGTAGCTTATTCTGAGTAAAAGTTATCATATGGAACAGAAAACCGAACAGTGGTGGGATTACAGTAGGAATGAGGCTAACAAAGGCTTGATTTTCTGTTTATGGACAAAAGATTCATTAGAGCAATCTTGAAAGACTGCTAAGCACCAAGCAGCTTAAAATTTTGTGAGGAAAAACTCTTTCATGTGCTTTGGTCTGGGACAATGAACAGTAAATTGGAGCAGGAATAGCCTGTAACTGAATAAAAATTAGTATTTTCTGTGATTATTCATAAAATTTGTGAGGAATCTTCAAGGAAATACTTCATGGCTTTGTTTTTGATTCCCCCTCTCCTTTTTGGATACCAGCTATTTTAAAACTGAAAAAACCCAACCAACAAAAAACCCAGATGGAAGTTTATAAAGTAGGTACTACATTTTTACCAAATAAAGGCACTATTTCATTATATAGTTAGGGCACTATTTAATTATATAGTTATAGATTTTAATACACCATTATTCCAGACATAGGCAATAAAAGCAGTCTGTCCTATGAATATGCAGAAAATATTTTAAGAACTGAATATGAAAAATACAGGTACTTTGGTCTTCTGAGTATATGCCTTTAATGTGGCTTTAACTTCATACTCTGTTCTCTTAAGGACTAACTGTTAAAATTGCTTTCCTTATTAGATGTTATTTATCCACTGATAAGGTTAACTATAGAGATAAGTCGCTGCAAAGAGAGGGAGACTTGATCTGAAAGTAGAAATGTAGAATGTAGCACTCCAGATTTCCCAACATGCCAGAGGTTTCTAGTTTTTCTCACCAAAGCACTCATTTTTGTATGATTCACCAGTACTGCCAAAATCCATCTACACAGGCAAAAAAGGAGTGACAAGAGAGGAAAAATGAAAAATGTTTCACTTATGGCTGAAAAGTAAGTAGAGGAAAGAAAAAAATAAGGGACACCCTTCATTGTCTTCTCCCCAGCCAGGGGAAAGAAGGATGGATGCAAAATGGAGAAGTGGAAGTGCAAGCTAAAATGGAATGGCATTAATGTATCCCCCACTGCCTTGATCTCGCATTGTCATTTCTGCACCAATGATGTTCCTTAGCTCACTTCAAATCTGTTCTACAAGAAAATACTTCTTCAGTCCTTCCTACTGAAGTATATCTGATTTACAGTATTTCTTGTCCCAGGAACTGCCAGAGTAAAGCAATGGATTGATCATATTTCATGGACTTTTTTACTTGTACAACTATTCCCCAAAGTTATATGACCACTGAATCGATATTGATTCATGAAGAAAATTTCTACTGTATCACAACAATCAGGACCTAACTTCCTTAAATCTCAACCCAGAGATAACCTGTCTAAGGGGTTGCAAAATGGAAGAGTCACGTTTCTGACATTATCAGGGCATCAGGAGGAAATAGCAAGTGAAAAAGCTTTAAATTGTATAATAACAAATTTCTTTTTCATTTAAATGCTTCGTGTCATAGGAGACAGACAACACTACCAGAGAAATCTCATAAAATGCAAAGAAATAGTCTGTTGGAATTGTTGAACATTCCTGATTGCAACTTTCTATTCTCTTTTACATGAGATCTCAACTAGACAACATATAATTACATTCGGACATCATCAGTTTGTCCATTACCATGATTTTGCTGTTTGATTATGCTGGGGAAAACTTAGGAATTAAAAAAGGATTTAAAAAAGGATTTAAGAAAACTTACTCATTTAGCCTTTTTCCTTGGTTTTTTTTTTCCTAACAAAAAGGAAGTTTCAAAAAGCCTAATTTTTAAGAGAACGCCTAATTATTAAGAGCAAACTGGTTTTGAATTTCAAAAGTCTTTCCATCAAAAGGTGCTAACATGAACTAGTGTTGTCAAAGCCCTTTATGAAGAAAGACCACTTGCTTTCAGAACTTCTATTGTTATTTGTAAAAAAAAAGAAAAATATGGTCCAATTTTATCTGACTAAATATTTAAGCAATTAATTTATGTTCATTTAAATTTACTGTGGCTAAAATAACAGTATACCTTATGACTTTACATCAAGTGACTGTTACTGTTTTTTCCAATTTTAGCTTAAAATTAAAGAGAATTAATTTTTAAAATTAACGAAAAATAAACAAAATTTTAGTGTGTAATATGTCTATTAAAAAGTTAGTTTAAAGAGTCTATAATTACATCAGTTAGAGAATACTGTCTTTCTAACAGGCCACTATCTTATTATTAACAATAGATTTCAGAACTGGTAAGAAATTATGCAGATGTGTTAGAGAAGAAAAATTTTAGGTTTGAAATGACAGTTGGATTTTCACTTGCAAATCAAAATGTTTCAACACACACTACCTTGTCAGAGTCCTTGCAGTAGCGAAAAACTCTGGTTGTATTTCCTGGCAGTATTTTTGAGTCTCTGATCTCACACCAGTTTGGTTTCAGAGCTCTTGATAACAGCAGGCATCAGTGATGAGCTTTTTCTTTGCTTAAACTGTTGGTTAAAAAGATAAATGGAGAAATGAAGGGAAGGTTAGCTTCCATGCCCTCATGTATTAAAAAAGTGAGCACAGTCTGAAGTCTTAGGGAGATTTGTAACCACATGCACAACAGTTAATAAGTAATATTCAAACAACATTTTTATCTCCTGCTTTCTGCTTTCCACTGGTTTCTGCTTTCCACTGGTTTCAAGCTGAGATATTCTCAAATCTCATTCAATGCAGTGGGACTTGAAAATATTTAAGAATATACTGAAATCCTCTCCCAGGATTTCTTCTGCATTTGGCAAGAAGAGGATCTTGCCTATTACCTTAACATCTGTTTACCTTGCATTTTTGCTGCAATGTAGTTCAGGTGGACTTATATTTACAGCAAAAGAGAAAATTCAGTAATGCAGAGCATAGTGGTAAATGGAAGGATACAAGCGTAGTACTTTATGGATGCAATACTGAAAATAAAATACCATCTGTATTTAGTGGCAATACCTGTATAGGTCTGACTGCAGGTAAGCCCCTGTTTGGGATGCAGATCAGATAGACTGGTTTAGGTTAGTTCCTAAAGAATTAATATGCATGAATCATTCAATGCAAATACTTATATCTGCCTGTTCCATCTGCACTTCCATTTTATTTTAGCAGTCTGGTTCTATACATTACTGTTCATAACCAGGCAGTTCACTGATCTACAACCCTTGGCATTCCCAAGTGAATCAGGCCTCACAGACTTAAAAAAATTTAAAAAAAAATCCCCCAAAACTCAATCAACAACAGCAGCAAAAAAACCCCAATCCAAACCCAGCTGTTCTAGATATGGTTGCACATTGACTTTGATGTCTTATTTCCTATAGGATTCCAGTTTTTGTGGGCATATTTGTCCAGTACTATGACTAGTAGCAATCCATAACTCAAAGAAAATTACCAGTGAGTGAGTTCTTAGCAATTATCTGTTCAAACTCTCTCTAGATCCTCAGGTTAATTGCTGAAATCCAGTGCCAGGTGCAGGATAAGGATGGCATGGCTTTCTGTTTGTTGTCTGTGAAAGTGTCACTTTCGTAATATCTGTGAACAAACAAAACATCCCCTGAAGACTTTGCACAGAGTATAAATGCTGTCCTCCGTTTCTTTTGGCAGGATAATTGAAGCTATCTGCATAGGCTGGTTCACTGCTGAATGCATTGTGAGGTTCATCGTCTCCAAAAACAAGTGTGAGTTTGTCAGAAGACCTCTCAACATCATTGATTTGCTGGCAATTACTCCTTACTACATCTCTGTTCTAATGACAGTTTTCACAGGGGAAAATTCACAGCTTCAGAGGGCTGGAGTCACCTTGAGGGTCTTAAGAATGATGAGAATCTTTTGGGTGATTAAACTGGCCCGTCATTTCATTGGCCTTCAAACACTTGGTCTGACTCTGAAGCGTTGTTACAGAGAGATGGTGATGCTACTTGTCTTTATCTGTGTTGCTATGGCAATTTTCAGTGCACTTTCACAGCTTCTTGAAAATGGGCTGGACTTGGGAACAAAGAATAAGGATTATGCCAGCATTCCTGCTGCTTGTTGGTGGGTGATCATCTCGATGACCACGGTTGGTTACGGTGACATGTGTCCCATCACTGTCCCAGGAAGGATTCTTGGAGGAATTTGTGTGGTTAGTGGCATCGTTTTATTAGCCCTGCCAATCACTTTCATTTATCACAGCTTTGTGCAGTGCTACCATGAGCTCAAGTTCCGATCTGCTAGGTACAGTAGAAGCCTCTCTGCTGAATTCCTAAATTGACCCAACTTGCATTCTGTTGTACTTACTTGCTAAGCTTTGTCTTAGAAGAGAACGGTGGAAGGTCCCTTCGCGTGTCCTCCTTGACTGGATGGTCCTGTGGAACAACATTCTCACCAGCCCGGAGAAAGCCCGTCACCATTCAGACAGGAAGGATGGCCATCTGCCTTGAGCACCTTGCAAGGACAGGGAGTGATGTTTCAAATTTGAGAGAACAAAATTAACCAAAGAGGATTCAGAAGTCCTCAACCAGACCAGTTTGGTGTTCAGTTTGCCTTCCCTCAAAAAAAGCAGAACAAAAAAATGGGTGCAACATTGAGATCTGTAATTCCTGTAATTATATCGTAAACCATTCTAAGCAATGTGTAGCAGAAGTTTTTCAAATATTCCAATATCTAAATATTTCACAGAGGCATTTATAGCTTCTTGCCTGAAGTATCTTCACTTTTAACTCAGATAACCAAATTATATGCTGAAGGAGAATCACTGCTACTTTTCACAGTAGAGCTGGTTCTGTGACTCAGGAAAGATGAAGAATATAGGTCTGTAGGACAAAAAAAACCTTGAGGCCTGATTCTGATCTTTGAGGAAGCACACAAATCTTCTGTAAACCCAGTGAAGTCAGTGGCATTTCTCTGAATTTGAGAGTTCACAAAGAAGTGCAAGAAGTGAACCTCTGAATGTTGTAAGCAAGGACTTCTTTAGGTCACAATTAATTTCTTCTCTGGAACCAAGCTGTAAGTAGAAGCAAGTATTGTATTTTACAAAGATCAGCATAAGAAATCAGGGATTGATATGTATATATTTCCTGGTAGGTTAGTGGGGGAGCTCTCCAAATTTTATATACATTCAGCTCAACTCCATCCACCTGAAGTTACATTCTCATAAGCACAGATTTTCCCTCCCTAAACTCCTCCCTGTCCCACATATCTTAAACATAGATATCATAGTGAAAGTTCTCTTAAAACAAATTGTAAGATTTCATCATTTGAAATGGCCTGGAGCAAGCACTGGAAAACAAGAGTACCTGCTCCCTGTCAGATGGGACTCTTCATCATCTTAAATTCTGCAATCCTTACTGAAGGATATACCTCAATGGAAGTTTTAAAAACAACTGTAAAAAGCCCAGAGCATACCAAAGAAAGTAAAATATAGAAGTGTGAGTTGCACTTGGCAAAATGGTGTATTCTCCAACGTTACTAGAAAATGAAAATGAATCAAGTTAGGTTCTGAAATATAGTTCACTACATTTCTTGTGTAGTACTGCTTAATAGCATTGTTCAGTATAATTCTGAAATGCTGCTATATAGAAATGTGCAGTTAGATATTAAAATACATCAAGGTACAGCTTTATAAATTTGGGTACCAATAAACATCAACAGGGAGCTTTCATGCTAACATGGAAGTTCAGAGTCATCAGCACAGCTGGAATTTGTGTGCTTGCCTGAAAATACTGCATTTACTCTTACTGTGCTGTAGAGGCATCTTTTATATCTGTAACTGTGAAAGGCTTTAGAAGTGAAATTAGTACCATCTAGAAAACACATCCCTGGAATTGCTCACTCAAATAAACCTGCCACATTGATCAGTAACCAATATATTGAAGGTTCTTCCCTAAGACCTCAAAGAGTCATTATTATTTTAAGTGGTCTTAGTCTTAAGTAGTCTTAAGAAATACATTGCAATTTTTCTGAAGACCTGGAAAGAATTTTAGTAGCCTTCTTACAGACAAGCTTGACTTTCCCTTCAAGACTCCATTGTTGAGTGCTGTTACAGCCATACCTCTGTTTCTTGCCACTAGTGTGTTCAAAGGTTAGCTCTGTAGTTCCCTACACTATTATATATTTATGCCTTTTCTATCAAAATCATGTTGCTCAGAAACCTGCTCCAGCATTCCACAGAGAGGTGAATATGAGATCAGCAAAAATTCTTTCTTAGGTGAGATTCACAGCTGATGTTAGTTAGGCAAGTTGTGACTTCAGAGACACTTAGATGTTTTACAGCCGTGGAGCTGCTGGCTCTGTATTCCTGCATGTGTACCTATATATATCCTGCATATATTATATATTATAGTCAGTTGAAACGTTTGGGGTTTTTTTATTCCTCACAGAAAATTTCCTCCTTGACAAAATTAAAATTTCAGACTTTAATCCAAACATAGACATTGAAGAAAATGACATTTTCATCTTCTAATGAAAAGTTATTTTGACAATATCAAAACCATTTCTAAGTATAAAACTGCTAATTTTTTTTTTTGCTCCAATTTTTAATTTTTTAAATTTATTTTTAGCTAAAATAGGTTAAAGACCTCACGTAAGAACTTAGCCCTACAGATTTTCATGTGCTGTTTGAATGCTTGGGAAAAATACCGTTTGTCACAAAACTCCTTCAAACTTACTTTGTCTTTTGTCCACATATTGTATTTAACCAAACCAATGCTCTAAGATACAACCCTCCTCCACAAAACGCCCAAACCATCATCATGGTGACAATAACCTAAAATCCATACAGAATGTGAATAAAAAGTATGTTGCAATCTTGATTTCAAGACAAAATAAAATGTGTTTCAGCACAACCTATAAATCTAATCTTTAGATGCCTGTACAAAGGAAAAACATAAATTAATGCACATAATAACTTGTGAATACCAATTTGCACCATGAATCATTTTTGCATAAGCAATTAAGGACAGGAAGTTTTCAACGATCCAGGCTATATATGGTATACAAACAAAATGTTTATCCTTTATGAAGTGTTTTTTAGATGAAGAATCCTTTCCCAGTGTTAAAACATAAATCTAATGAAAATAACTGTGTAAAGGACTAAGTCTGTGGAGATTATCTTAAGTCATACTATGTTTTTTTGAACAGTTTGTGTTCAATTTTTATATGGCAAAATGTGAACAGAATGACCTAATGTTCTTTTTTAATTTGAGTTATAATAAAATATTTTCAAACTGCTGTATATAAGCCCACAAAGGAGAGATCCTGCAGTGGGTTTTTTGGTGTTTGTTTGTTCGTGGGGTTTTTGGTTTTTTTTTTTTTTTTTTCTTTCTCTTTTTATTGTTGTATGGTTATTAATGTAGACTTTATTTTCCTTATGAACCAAGTTGAAATAAAGTAATCTTCATGGTAGCCTTAAATAAGAATTTTCTAGGGTAATTAGAATGCCTGACTTCTAGTAATGTATGTCATCTTATTTTCAACAGACCAGTGTTTTTTTAGTGAAACCTTACAAAATATGAATTATATGTGTAGTCAAAAATAAGCACATTTTAAGACAGTTAAAACTGTTTTATAAATTTTTTTGGAAACCATGTGTATGCAGACATGAGGTGCAGCACTCTATTTCAAAGTGCAGCATTTCAAAGCCAAAAGCCAAGTGAGATGAGCAAGCAAGCTGGCTCATCTCTAATCTCTCTATGTTTGAACCCTATACAATAAAAGATTTGACGGGCAGTTTCTCTTGGAAATATTCACATCTGGAACAAATTAGATGAAACAAAAATAGAGTAAAAAAATAAATGAAGACAGCTTGTACAATTGTTATCCAGCATTTTGGTTCATCTAAAATGGAAGCCAATGTCAATGACTTTTGAACTGCCAAGGTTAATCATACATTATATACTAGGTTCAAAGCCTAGGACTGATTTATTGGAAACGATACATTTGCTGTAATCCTTCAAGGTACTGTGTGTCACTTTAAAGTACTTCATCATTAATGAAGTCCCTGAAATGGAAAGCTCTCTAGGGTATTTTCCTTCTAAAGTTTTACATGAACCATCATGCCAAATATCACACACAATGAATGGAAGATTATCCTTTCCCTTGATGTAAAACTTGAAAACAATATTGAAAAAAATTAGTTTGGTTGACTGATTATATTAAACAGTCCTATCAGCATAAGGATGAGCCGTATAAAATGTGATATTCTTATTGTACAGTGACTTATACTGGTGTGCATTGCAGCAAGTTTGAGAAAGATTAAAATCCTGGTGATGGAAAGTTCCTATCTTGATATCCATGTATTTAAAAGAAAAGGCACAGTGTTTTCATATAAGGTATGCAATTCATGCCTGTAAAGAATTGATGTTCCTGTTCCAAAGTAAAACTGAAGTCATCATGGGTTCAAAACACTTGTCTCTTCCCTTTTGGGTAACAACTACAAAACCCTTATCAGATCTGAGCACCTTCCAGGAAGTGGACAAATGCACAATTCAGCAGCCAAACCCTTTTGGTTTCCTGGGAACCAGCATAACGAACAAGGTCTGCTGTGCTCTGAATTTTATCTCACCTAAGAGGTCCAGGATCACTTGAAGGTTTTAGAATTATTATTTCAGATGAGCTACTAAGGAGACACTTGCTGGAAAGTTAAATAAGCTGTGCATAGCAAAAAAAGATACTGCTTTATAAGAAAGTTTTCACCGATTAAAAAAAAAAAAGAGGAAACTGGCTCTCATTATCTGTTCTTTGTTTGTAAAGGCAAATATGCAGGTCAGGATATGTGATGATAATTAAAATTGCTATATAAAACAGATACCTGTTTAAAATACAGAAACTCAGTGTGAAAAGTCTTCCAGCTTTGGTAGAGCTATACCAGCTTCCCGTAGCTGAAAAGCTGCCCCAGCCCACACAGAGGAACAACAAAACACTGGTTTCACTGTAAAAAAGTGCAACACAAATTAGGGAGTGTGTATCGGACAACAGACAGGTTAGGCACCAACAAGCTGCAGTGAGCAATCAAGACTGACAATCTGCTTGACAATAAATGTTATAAGAGCCACAGAAGAAGAAGAATATAAATCTTTGGTCAAATTAATAAAATACAACAAAACACATTTTAGAGTCCTTTATTCTTTACAAATGCAAAGGTTTATCATTTCACAGATCCTTAATTTTATATATTGTCTGATTATCTGTAATGAAAAATGTACTCTATAATTTGAAAAGGTAATAAATGTGAAGGGTTTTATGTGAATAAAGAATTAATTAGATAAAATAATGTAATAAAATTTGCTGGTCTTGTTGCCATATTTCATGGCCTAGTGCTTAAAACACAAATGTTTATAAAATGTGTTCTTCTGAACAAGTGAATTCTATGGCTATTCATATTGGTACTGTACCTCTGCAAAAACTTTTTCTTTAACAATTTTTGGCTACTGAGAAGTTTGCCATTTACAACCCAGGAATTTTAATCAATATAAAATTTCAATATTTGATCCAGAAGTAAATTTGAAACAAAAAAATTAAAGTTAAACATCCACAGGATTATTCTTCAGCAACTGAAGATCTATCATAATTATGGACTGTCAAAACAAATGAAAAGCAGCCATGTAACACATATATTATTCCTTAGGGATTATTTTTAAAAATGAATCTGGAAAAATTGATTGAATTTGGCTTCAAGTTCACTGAATCTTTTTAATATTAAAAAATAAAACCCAAAACCAACCCCAAACATCAACATGGTATTCAGTCTGGAATGTCAACACAACCAGAAATTTCAGCATTGCAATCCTTGCATTATTGTAATGGATCTGAGATACTCTGTTGATGCTTGAAATGCAGCCCTTTCAAAAGTACTTCCAAAAATTAAAAAAAAAAAGTATTTCACAACTAATGTTCTTGTAAAAAAAAAAAAGTTGAATATTTTAAGAGATCACTGAATTATCAATCCTCTGCATTATTATGAGAATGAACAGACTTTTCATTTGGAAATCATGAGCATTTTTGCTTCTGTTATTTATTAGTTTTAAATATTTTACATAAAATCAGACAGAGAAGAAACAGAAGGAATAAAGCAGATGTCCACATACTCATAGAAGTATTTTTGAAGTGTTTTTCCTAAAAGGACTACTGAAATATTTGGAAGCAGAAGGGGTTTTTTAATGTTTAAACACAGTTACTGTTTGGCAGACATGCTCAGCACTCGCCCCTTCCATCAATTTCTGATACAACTGTAAATGCATAGAATCCTCCAAAGGAAGATTGATTCTTTCTGCCTTGGGGAACATTTTATACATTTTTTGCAATAAGAATTTAAAAAAGAAAACACTAAAGAGGATCATGGAAATCTAGAACTTCAATATTGGAATTCTTACCCATGCACTCCAGAAATACTCCACTCTGCTTTAAATTTTTTGCACTGCTTTTTTACCAATACTGTAGTAAGAGCCACAGAGAGGACCAGTTGTACTAAGAACTCGACAGCTACAGATCAGAAATTACAGTGCTGCTCCCAAAACCCTACAATTCAATACTGAAAAATGAATTAAAGCACTTAACAGCACAAGCAGGCAAGATGGCATTTCTCTGTAGCACAAGTGTAGCTTATCTAGTGAGCCTGATATACTGTTAAGTACTAAGTGTTGACATACATTTTTTTCTCCTCAATTTAGAGAGCCTCACAGAGAACACAGCACTTGGAAGACAGTGTTTTCTCTCTTTCTGTTGCTAAAGGCCTTGACAGCTGCACTGGCTGTGCCAAGACAGCACAGTGCCTAATGAGGATTTCTGTCATTAGGGTTTAATATTTGAACTTGATGACATTTGATGAGATGTTATGAATTAGAAAAATTGGGGCCATTTATTAAGATAGCATCTTGAATCCTCAATGCTATAAAAGGATTCTACTATACACATGCCATTAAAAATTAAAAGAGGAAAACAATCCCAACAATGTATTCACTAAGTACAGTCATGCAGAGGGTAACAGAAAAGAAAGGCGTCACTAACAAAATTACTTAAATTAAAATAAATACACATCTGGCGTCCTGCCAGAGATTCTTGCTTATAGCCCTCAAACTTATATGGATTCCTTGAGTATCTCTGCCTTTGGGTGCAGTGTCTTTGAGCTCTACCTCTTTGGTTCTGATAGAAACTCAGCAGCCTTTTGTTCTCCATTGACTCAAGAGGCTTGAAAACCAGGTATGTCTGAAAGGAAAAATCTTCTTCAAGGGAGCCAGGTAACCAGCAGTGAATGTAATTTAGCTAAGATGAATTTTGTTTTATTTTAGAAAATCTATTTGTCATCTGGGTTATGGAAGGCAAAGTCTTGAATATAAGTACCAAATTGACCTCAACACAAGACCAAGGACCATGAACTCATCTGCTCCCCTTATTATAGCAGACTTCAGCATCTCTACCTTGTTTTCTTCAACCTTTCTGCTTTCACTAATCCTCACTCAAGAAGCATCAAGGTTAAACATTAACATCCACAGACTAAGGCTGCTACTACCTTTGCCTTCTCTTCATACAGACTCCCATTCACATTTGAAATGCAGTTCAGATTAGATAGCTTAGAATAAATATCCATGCATTTCTCTGTCTCAGTGCAGGATAAAAAGCTCTCTCCTCCTCCACAATAAATGTCACGTCTAGTAGGAAAAAACAGTCATGAAAGCAAAGCTTTTACAAAGCAATACAAAATATTCTAAATCATCCTCATTCCATTCTTGGTCCAGAGTCTTACCCTGGTGCTTCACATCCCACAGGCCATTTAAATCCCTTCTCAACTCTGCAGTAATGTCACCTATCAGCCTTTGGCCACCTGCTTCTGCCAACAGGATGGACTTGAGAGCTGCATTACCAGTGGGATGTTGCAGTTGCAGATTTGCAATTCCTTGCTTTTTTTGGTTGATTACTTTAAACTGCTATTTCTACCAAGAACCTGTAAAACAAACTGGCCAGGCTTGGACAGAACACTTTCAGTGGCTGATCCACTTCCACCAGCATGTAATAGTCATGTTCAAAGCAACTATCAACCTTAGAAATTGTTAGGTTTTCACTGCTGTATTGAAGAAACCAGTTTAATATAGGTAAGACAACTTAATACATTTATGTTCCCTGTTTGGAGACATATCCTTATTAAGAGTTCAGGATTGTCATGCCAGCTACAGGAATATTATGGAAAGCAGGTGGGAGACTAATGTAAAAAGGAAATAAAGCAGATGGATAGGGAGAGGTCAAAAATATTAAACCAAGCAGTGCAAATGGCTCTTTGCAATGAAGTCCTTTCTAAGCGACTCACTTTCCATCCCTTTTTCTTCACCTTTTGGTTTTTACCCTTTTACTAGCTACCCCATTTTTTTTCTGCTGCTGGCCACACTTGCAGTCTTCTGTGCTGCACTAAAGCACGTATCTGCCATCCCATCCTGCCTGTTCTTTGCTCTCCTACCTTCATTGCTATAAGTATATTCATATTTAAGTCGAGCATCCTGTCCCTCAAGGACCTATGCTAAAAACAATTCACCAGACCATTCACACATGGCAAGTGTAAACCAACTAATACCTGCCTTCTTTGCTAAGGAAAAAGCTTTCACCTATTTCTTTGTATCACACACTGTGACAACAACTTGTATCACCAACATTTATGATTTACTATTCCCATCTAAAGCTTTCCTGAATGTGTCTCTGTGCAGATGCAGTCTCTCAGATGAGGACAATGAGAGAGACTCTGGCACTGTCTCATGCCACTCAGAAGTTGCTTCCGTTTCTGTGGAGTGCTAATGACTCCCAGAAAGCATGAGGCATCCACACTAAGGGGCCCGAGGGACTGAATTCTTCAGGCAACAATTCAAAATGCACACAAAATTCAACAGAAGGCTTTGCCTTAATACCTCCCCAAAAATCACATTCTTTCAGAGATGACCACTGGAAACTCCCATGAAAGTGTGCCATGTCAGCATGGAGAGCCCCTACACTGCCTTTAATCATGACAGCCAAACACAACCTTCTGCTGCTTACACAGACTCAAGTTGCGGCCAGCACCATGGCAGCCAACTCCTCATACTCCAAGGCTATCAGTAACATATGCAGCAAATGGTCCTGTGCTCAAATCTCTAACTTGGCTTTCAAAGTGACATCCTTATTCATTTTCTCCTACTATTTTAAACAAGAATTTACTACAAGCAATACTGACTATTTTGCTATTCAAAAAGAGAATTAAACAAAAGCTCAGCTAGAATAACATAAATTTTCTGAGAGACTGGAGCAAGAAAATAAGCACAAGAATTTTCTCTGCTCAAATGAGATATAGTTCACCTGAATTAAAAGATACTCAGCTTGAATGTTACAGTTCAGAGGAAAAATTAAGTCCATCGTAGAAACCTGAACTTATTTACCAGTAGTAATTCATAAACTCTCAACTAGGTCTTTTGTTTCCTCTTTATATAAGAAATGTGCAAATCATATTTTATGGTTTCTTCTTTTTTTTTTAAACCCATTTTAAGAAAGGTTTTTAAATTTTAAGACTGATGTCATCCAAAAAGGAACAAAAGGAAACATAGGTATTGTCCTAAAGTTCAAACTAGTTTATGTGTGAATCAATGTCAGCCCTTAGATTACACTGAAAGTATATGGGATCTTAAATAAAGTGCTTTTAATAGCATTTCGAGACTGTTTCCCTTGTCTCTACCCATGAAACTTTCCTGTAAGGCAAGCATGTGGATCACCAAATCACAGAATATACTGAGTTGGAAGGGACCCACATCAATCATGAAGTCCAACTGCTAAGTGAATGGGGCTTGCACAGAGATCAAACCCACAATTTGGTTATTAGCACCATGCTCCAAATAGCTGAGCTCATCCCAATTTATTTCTCCCTGAAGCCCTCCTAACATGGTTCTATTAATTTAATAACCTGTGAAAGCAAAAAGAGAATTTGTAGCAATTGAGTTTCTATTATGTTACTGTAATCTCTGCATTACAAGGCAAGTGTTTAGCAAATGCTAAGAAGCTTGAGTTTGTAGGTTCAAGTTATAATAATCTCACACTGTCTGTTTGGTGGCAACTGGATCTAGGACAAGCAGTTTAATGGAGTCAAAGTGGTGCCTCCAGCAATTCTGAGGATGCATAGAAGCATTTCCCTTCAGCCTTTGAACAGTGAGCAACAAGCCATTGCCTAAAGGAGATAGGGAATCCTTCAGGAAAGCATAATTACATCAGATCCACACTGCAAAATCTGCAAAAGAGAACTGTCAGAAGGGGAAACAATCAAGAGTATGTAAAACAAAAAGCATGTAAAATCATGGTGCCAAATCTCTATTTCTACACCTCCTTACCACTCCTTTTCAGCTCCCTTGGGCTGTAGAATAGGAAACAGCACTCTAAAAAGAACATGCCTGCCCCACCAATGGTACTGCAAGCTCTGATATTCCCTGTGAAAACAGAACTCAGATTTTCCCATTTTAAAAGCCTAGGCCGCTACATATTGAGCCAAATGAAACTCTCTGTGAGCAATTGCCATCACAGAACCTACGCAAGACAAGGGAGCCAGATATGGTTCAGCAAAATTTACTGTGAAAAATCTTTAAGAAGGAGGATATTGTCAAAAGACACATTTCCAACAAAATTTTCACTCAGATGTTGTGTGGTCAGCAAGTGCTTCCATCCACCTACAGACACCTGCACTCACACAGGTCATATCTTCCTTGGGAGGAATCTATAAATAGAGATGCAAAGCACAGCATGAAGAACCCCAATCTATCTATAGGCTCTGTGAGGCTGTGTGTGTTCTGCCAAAGAAAAGTTCCTGCACAATGCAGAGGCAGATGTTGCTAGCAGCATTTGCTTGGAGGGCTCCCTATTTCTGCAACCCTTTAATGTGTGCAAGGACTTGGCTCAGGAACAGTTCCTTTCAGCTTTCCCTGCTGTTACTCTACTCACTCCAGCACACTTCAGTCCTCTTCCCAGCAGAGCTGTTACTGAGCTTCCCTCTTCCTCTCACAAGGGACTTCACCAGTGCTCTCCCACGCTGTAACCTGATCTTCTGAACTTCTTTCTCCTATGCAGGGAAATAGATATAGAGATAAGGAGCTAGATAGATCTTTCATCTGCTTGTACTCCCAGTTTTACAGTATCCCTCTGCTGATGGCAGTAAGAAAGCACAGACAGGTATACAACAGCAGACAGAGTATTTACAAAGGAAAGCCATCACTGATCATGAGGCAAGGCAAAGGGGAGACACATCAAAACACCTTCAAGACTTCCTGAAACAGGAGTTACACTACCATCTGAAGAGACTGATCCATAAATGGAACATGCTTACAGAATGTCACTGAGACTACAGGATGCTGCAGGAAAGATAATTAGGAGACTGTCAGCTGAAAGATATCATGGAGTAATGGTTCCTGCTGCTGGCAGAATACAAGCCTCAAAAATAAATGTCATCAAAACTGTGCATGATTTTCAATGTAGAAGACACTGATCTCATGGCAGAAATTAATTGTTATGTTATATCTGATATGCTAAATGATTCATTAATAAAGAATGTTTTCTACAAGAAAGATTTCTCAAGTAACCAGACAACTGACATTGGTATTACTCAACTTAAGTGTGTCTGTTTTGGTTTTTTTTTGTGAATAGTCAAAGAGAAACCCCTTAGAATACAGCCTGCTGACAATCAATCAAAAAACCAAGATGTTTTGCCTGAGTATAGTGATAAGTCAGCCAGCTCTGAATGGCTTTATCCCACAGCAGTACTTGGAAGAAGATCTTATAGATAGTAGCTGTGAAAGGGATTCTAGGCACGTATTAGGACCTAGAAAAATCCATCCTTGCATCCCATCTTCCACAATTTAAGCTGTATTTACAGGAGTAACCATACTCCAAAAATACTCCAAGAAGGAGAGGACAGAAGAGGAGTGATGTGCAGAATGAAAGAGATGATGCAGAGAATCTGATACCCACACCATGTGAAGTATATGGTGTTACTTAAGTGCATCTTACCATCAGCCATGAAGCCCAGATTAATCCAAAATGCTATCCCATTTGTGAGCTCCAAGCCTGCTCAGGGACACAAACCTAAAAACAAGTATGACCTGGAGGTTCACTCCAAAAGCATATTTCTGATTAAAGCCTCTCTGCTGAATGTATCTAGAGAAAATGTCTGGTTTTGCCCCTTATATTTCAATTTCTCCTCTCTAGCACACTGGACAGCTTTTGTTTTACATTTATAGATCCAAAGAACTTCAGACATTTCACCAGAGTTGCAGGTCCAGACTTTTCTTAGACTGTATCTTGTCTGAGTGGCCATGGCAGACACACTGCAAGGTCCTGGTTTCCTATTCACTCAGTCTAGAGACTCAGCCAAAGGCTACAACAGCTTCCTTGCCATGGAAAACTGTGCCCAGGAGCAACCCAGGAGATGACTCTTTGGCTCTGCACCTTAGACACATCCTTAGCTAAAACACAACCAAAAGACTTCACAAGATGTGCCTAGTGCTCTTACAAGGATGCTTAGGTGTAAAGTACGGCTACTTGAAGGCACCAGCTGTTGAATTGGTAGGAAACAGGGATCCTCTGGTGGAAAAACTTCTGTTATTCCTGCTCCTTCCTGAGCAGCATGAATTCACTGCATTCTATCAAAGAGTATTGCCTCAGCACGTACCCAGAGATCACTCTGCCCTAATTTGAGGGTGGAGCTCCAACAGTTTATATCTTCAGCACATTAGAACACAGAAGTTTCCAACTTTTGCCATTTATTACTTATGAAAACTGTTACTAAAATTCATCAAGTGAAAGGTGACTTTCATCTGTGCATGTTCCTTATAGCCTGAGGCATGACAGAGAAGTGGTAAAATGTGACATGTACTAAAATATTAATAAACTGACAAGTTTTTAAACCCAATCTCATGATTTTTGAGCAGCTGGTGTTGACAATCCTACATGTTCATTGATTATTGCCTTCTCCATGGAATTGCTTGAGTAAATACAGAGCAGTGCTATTGTTGGGAAAGGACAGATTAAGTCCAAATATAGCTGTATAGAATGCTCTGAAATGTGTCTCATAACAACTGAAATTAAGCATGACTGACAAGTGGGCACTGGGCCAAGAAAGCATAAGACTTAGGTATTCAAGTCAAGTGCCTGGCATAAATTGTCCTGTTCGGTTCCAACACAATTGTAACTTAGTTAATATTGAGAAACACTGCATGGCATCTTTGTCTAGTCCATCACAACACCTTACTATTGATCTTTTTCAAATGAGACATTTGTACAGAACATTTTCCCTAACACAACTGCAAGGGAGGTTTTTGTTGGTCTGGGGTTTTTGTTTATAACATAATCTTATTCAGGAATTTTTTTTATAATACTGCACTGAGGATGTGGTTGTCTCTGGACTCCAACCTGTGAATGCGCACATGAAAATGCTGAAAAGAAGGAATTAAATAGAAGGACAATGAATCTTCCTCCAGTATCTACAACATATCTGAGAAAAAGAAACTTTTGCTGTGTACTGT
Source organism: Melospiza melodia melodia (assembly GCF_035770615.1). NCBI lineage: Eukaryota > Metazoa > Chordata > Aves > Passeriformes > Passerellidae > Melospiza > Melospiza melodia. Next base: position 67,081,246 of record NC_086196.1, read on the forward strand.
AGATTATTTGAGAGAGAAATGCTTACAGCCCAGGGAGGGAAAAGGAAGAGGTGACAGAAGACTGGTAGCAGTCTTTTACCTCTCAAAGTCCAAGGATATCATTCATTTTATTTGGGAACTTATTTTCCTACACACACAGTGTTTAAAGGAAAAGTTCAGAACAGTAAGATACTGCAATCATGAGATTTCACTTCTGGTTATAAAAGAAGAAAATGTCTTGCAGCAGAAAGCATAGAAAGCATGCACACAAACTGTGACCTCTGTTTATCCATGCCAAAGTCAGTAGCCAGAGGCAAAATATCCAACCTTGCAGTGCAGCATTTCAGAACTGGGAAGTCTTAAAAGCCTTAGAGATAGGGCCTGGAGATTTTGAAATTACTCTCTCAAAACTAGAATGAACAGGGCTTTTATGTGATTATTATTTTACTGACAGCCAAAATTGAAGTCTCAATCAGATGAAAAAATTACGTTGCTTCTGCAATTCTGAAAATCAAAGGGAAAAAAAAAGCAATGACAACAAAGCTGAAAAATAGTGAAAGCAATATGTACTGTAGGTTCCTCTAATGCTTTCCACATCTAGAAACTGGAGCATAAAAGAATATACAATAAAATGAATTGCTCACCTGGAATAAAGCATTGTTTTCACAATTTCCATTCTGCTTTTATTCAGATAATACACAGTTGCAAAGAAATGGTCTATAAAAACCATAACCTACTGCCCCAGAAGTGTTATTCATTCTTCAGGCTTTACAACAATGACATCATAAAGTTTGGAATTCCTTAGTTTACTTCCTCAGACAAGTTCTGCATGGGAGCCTGAAAAGAATACTAGACATATGTAACAAGAGGTAGATACCTTCAGATAAGATTCAACCCCTTAAAAATGATTCCTGATCCCCATCATACAACACTGAACACAATGCCTTTATTGCCAAAATTGCTAGTAAGTAACTATTGCTATGAAGTATTTCACATGTAGAAGCCTTATCTCAATACAAAAATGTACCCAGGAAACAGAAGTGAAATACAGAATTATTTCTAAATTTATAGAGAAGATATAAATGGCTGCCTCCCTAATACCATCTCCTTCAAAAAAAAAGGCAAGCATTCTGTTATGAGAAAGTTGCACATTAAAAACTTAGGTTAAATTTACGTTAATATTTTAAATCTACTACTCTTTTAAAATACTCTACAACTTTTATTAAAGATTATGAAAGAGAAAGCTCTTAGTTGTCAATAGAAGCCTATTTCTAAGTCATCTCTGCTGTATGGAGTACATATGGGCGAAAAAGCACCAATAAATTCAGGTGCAAGTTTTAGAGGTAACTACCACCCTACTGCCTATATAGACTTGATTTATTTCTTTCAGTTGATAAATCAAATGGAATGTGTTTGCAATATCAGCCTCTTGCATTAATAGAGCTTGTCTTGGTGATCATCTCCTAGTTTGGGGATTTGTAAATATTATGTATACACACACACACAAAGCAAATATTAAGCAAATCCAATCTAGTACTCTTAAAAATGAGTACTGCATAAACAAAACATAAGTGCACATGGCAATTTTATGTTCTACATCCACCCACACAGTTGTTCTCAGCAATTCAAGAACAGAGTTGCATGGGCAGATTGACAGAATTTGAGTTACAGACATCTGTGCTGAAATAATGATCAGCATATGATGGTTTTATTCATTAAGCAACTGATTATGGTCTTGTTTTTTTATTTATTTTATCCTCAAAAAGAAAATAAATACAATAATCACAGCAACAACAACAAAGTAAAATAAACTCAAGGTACTCTGCTTCCTTCATTCCCTCCCAGAGATCTACTCATCTTGAAACAGAATCTTAGTGCTATTCCAGGAACAAGCCATGATAAAGAAACTTGCACATATGAAAATGGTGATCATAAAAATCTGGGAAAAAATGGAATAAACTGCCAGATCCTGTTTTCCTTAGCTGCTGCCAATATCACAGGGATCCCTAACAGACCAGATGTCCAACTGACAGCCCCCATGAATTGTTTGGCTCAGTGTCTAAAAGTGAGACCTCAGGTTAAAGTCCAAAGCAGAAACTCTTTTCCTTCCAGGATATTTTGTTTATGCTAACTGTACAAAGTTTTATGATCTTCCAAAATGCCTAATCTTTCTTTGAAGACTTCTAGGGTGAATGACCTCATTTTGCCCCAGTAACTTCCTATGGCAGCAAGTTTTACAGTCTGATTATCCACTATGTCAGCAGGCCTGATAAGCAAAGCAGTCTTGGCAAAAGTCGAGAGACTAAAGCAAGTGATGAACCACAAGTCTAAGACAAAACCAAGTTTCTTCCTTTAAAGGAAAGACTTTATGCTTTTTTTTTTTTTTTTTTTGTCATGGAATGTTCTCATGCTCCTGTGGTACACAAACAACAGCAGAACTTCAATTTGTAACTGTAATTTTATTCATGTCATCTTCCCATGCCTCTCTCTTGCAAGGTAAACAATTCCCCATCTTCAATTTTGTGAGCTAAAACAAGAGAGAGATCACACCTAGGTTTTTTGCCAACAGCTTGCGGCAGCAAAGTTTCACAGCTTACCTTTAAGCATCAAGACTTAAATTGATTAACTGAAAAAGAGGATAAATCTGTACCTTTTCCACAGCTTCCTTGGAGTTCCAGGGCACAAACCTTTTCTTTCTCTGGCTTTCAGTCAATACTGAATGACTTTTCAAGAATTTTATTCAAGAGCAACAATGAAGCAAGAACCAGGTACACAATGGTGTTATCTCAAGGCATGACCCACCCCAAAACCTCAGGTGGAACTGCAGCATGCATTCCTACTGGAACAAAAGGCAGAACAGCAAAATACAACACAACTTTAGGTTGGCACACTATTTCTTCCGGCAAATGCTGGTAGAACTGAACTGGAGGAACCTGCAGACAAATATACCCAGGATCATTATAATAAGAGCTAGATCCCATGGATTTCAAAAGGTCAGGACTGTTACCACACAAACCCACCTATGGTTCATATCATTCTACTAAAAGAATATGTGTCCCACACCTCCAGGGTTGTCTGCTCCATTACAGACAAACCTGTCATCAAACCATTTTTAGTTTATTTCTCTCAGGAATAAACAGAATCCTGAGCAGCAAATTCTTTTCAACCATAAATTATGCAGCGCATCTTCCAGTTCTTTAATACTGCCTAGTCTTGAAAGCTACAGGGATTTCACAATTCTTCCTGTAACATTTACAAAATATTTCCATAAATTTCCTACTTACTGAGCAAATAACATATCCTCTCCAGTTAATGTTCCTGACACAGGGTACTACACATGGAGCACCCAGCTGGTTCTCTCCATAGGAGAACAGCACAGACAGAGTTTGTAGGCTTGAAATTTCCCCAAGAAGAAAACCTGCCTTCAGGGCAACAGGCACAGGCAAGAACTGGTGCAACAGAGACCCAGGGTTCTGGGTCATAGCCCTGCTCTCACAAGTGAATGGATGTGCAAGGCTCCCAAGGGCTTCCCCTGTACTGAGCAGTGGTAATCCTGTATAGGTTGATATAGAATAAATCTAAGGAAACTCAAGGCTCCCTTTTGCCACCACCAAACTCAAATTCTAAAATCTAAGTAGAAGGCGTTACACGGGTGGGTAAAGAAATCATCTCACACATTTTATATGGGTATTTTACTTTCTAAAATATCTCCTATGAATAGATCTTCCCCCAGTTTATAAGCAAAGCACATTTTAATAGTTTTCACTCAGTGCATGACCACAGATATTTTTATAGCACACATATCTTCAAAACTGCATGTGGGACTCTCAGTGAGCAATGATCTAACTGATGGAAGTCACTAATGATTAAATATTACCAACAAATGATCCTTTTCAGCCAGGCCTCAATATGTTTAATCTCAGCCAGCCCACAGCATGAACTCCAGCCATGAATTCATGCTGCTAGGCTTGTCACAGCAGGATGCTCTGGGTCACTGACAGCACGCCAGCTGGCACCTGCCTGGGATCCAGAGCAGGCATGGAGGGATGGAGGAATACCACAGCCCAAGAGCTCTGTGCAGGGCAAGTCTGTGCCATGGCCCACGGCAGATGAGGGGCTGCTGGCTTCCCAGGAACACTACATTCACAGACAGAAGCAGCACTGTGTCCCAGTCCCCCGGTTTAGGATGCTGACTTTGTTTAGCAAGAGCCCTATTTTACTTTATTTTACAACTTTAAATATTTCAGATGTTTTTGGAAGATGGCAGGAGAGAAGGGAATCCCTTGATAAGAGACGTGAATTGCTTGTTAGAGCGGAGACACAGAGATTTAGCTCCAGAAAACAAAACCACTGTTGGATCTGTTGCAAAATGTGAAATATGTATAAATTTTCTTAAGAAAGGATGTTGTTTGATCTTTGTATACATTGCAGCCTAATCAAAAAGAAAGGAGAGTTAATCTGTGAAACAGATAGCAGCTTACAAGCAAACTCTCAGAGGTGTCCTGGGCTCAGAAAGACAAATTTCTTGTTGGTAGAATTGCCTTATTAAACCTTATTAAGATTTAGGGCTTGACATGACTCAGTGATCTCAGACCTAGGGGAAGGTTAACAAAGTTTTAGGATGTAGGAAGAAGGATGTACCAATGATAGCGGACACAAAGAATGCAGAATTTACAGACCACAAAGACATCTGATGGAACGCCCAAGATAAGGAAGCCAACTCAGCAACTGTGCTGAATCAGCTCTGACTGGGTAAAAGGCATTCTGGGGAGAGGGAGGTGGCAACCACCGACTCAGACCATCAATAAACCCACAGACCCAAGAGAAGAGGAAGACTGAGCCTGTGGACTAATTAGTATGGGAAACAAGAAAAAACAAGAAAATTATTGACAAATAGAAGAGAGTATACTAAGTAATAAAAGAACTAGGCAACTTCTAGCCAATTACTATTCACGCCTCTGTTTGCTAAAATACATACAAAGTAAAAAGTTTTGGTAGTTGCTGCACTGGATTTCTGGAACACCACTGAGGACCCAGGCTTGCACACCTCTGAAATAAATATTCCGTGTGCCTGTATCAGCAATAGTGTGACCAGCAGGACCAGGGAAGTGATTTGTCCCCTGCACTGGTGAGGCCACATATCGAGTCCTGTGTCCAGCGCTGGGTCCCTCAATACAGGAACGACATGGAGGGGCTGGAGTGTGTCCAGAGAAGGGCAGTGGAGCTGGGGAAGGGTCTGGAGCACAAGCCCTGTGAGAACAGCTGCGGGAGCTGGGGGTGTTTAGGGAGAAGGGAGGCTCCCGCACACCACCTTGTCACTGCCATTCCCGAACGGGGCTGTGGCCATGTGGGGGTCGGCCGCCTCTCCCAGGGGACCAGCGGCAGGATGAGAGGAAATGACCTCAAACAGCCCCTGGGGAGGTTTAGGTAGGAATTCCTTCACATAAAGAGCGATTGGGCACTGAAATGGCGTGCCCGGGGGGGTGATGGAGTCACCGACCCGGGAGGTGTTTAAGGAAAGCCCAGACGTGCACTCAGTGCCCGGTCTAGTTACACGGGGGCGGTCGCTCATAGCTGGGACGCGATGCTCCCGGAGGTCTTTCCCAACCTAAGTGACTCTGTGACGACACCCTTGCGGCGCAGCGGGTCCCCGCTGGGTAAGACCCAGCAGAGCGGCGCTCCCGACTCGGCGCTGCCCTCACGCCGCGGGCGGCGCGGACGGGCCGGGCCGGGCGGGGCCCTGTGGGAGGCACAGCCCGCGCGCTCCGCCCCGGCACCCGGTGTGGGCGGAGCCTCGCCTCCCGCCTGCGCCGATTGGCTGGAGCCAAGCACGCCCCGCCCGCCCCGGGCTCGTATCCTGCCCCCCTCCCGCCCCGTCCCTGCCGTTGCCGCCCCGCCGCTCCGGGGGCTCGGCTGCCCTGCCTGACTGGAAATTGCCGCCGGCCTCGTTTTTCCGGGAGCGGCGGGCGCGCTCGGGAGAGGCGAGTTCGCACTGCTTCGGCGCAGGCCACTGTATTTTTTCGAACTTTTCTGTTTTTCAGTCTCATTCTTTCCGCGCCCTCCCGCGCAGGCGTCCCTGCGAGCCGGCGGGGCCCTTGGGCGTTACGGCGGCGCAGAAAAGCCGGCGCGGGGCGGGGCCTTTCGGCCGAGCCGTCGCAGCCGGTGCCCGCCCCGGCCCGCCATGTACTACAAGTTCAGCGGCTTCACGCAGCGCCTCACCGGGGCCACGTCGTCCGCCGCCTACACCCCACAGGTAACACCCGCACCCGGCCGGGGCTGCGGCACCGCGGGCCTTGGGTGAGCCGGGCTGGGCTCGGCCGCCCCGCGGGCACCGAACGTACCCGGCCCCGCGCGTGACCTTGGGCGAGACCGGAGCGCGCTCTACCTGCAGTCGGCTTTGGGATGTTACTGGGGGCTGTGGCAAGGAATTAACGCGCTTTCAGCACAGAGGACTGTTCCAGAGCTGAGCGGTGCCTGGCGGGGTTTTAAAATCAGCGGAGCATGGAATCAGTTAGGTTGGAAAGGCCTCCGGGATCGTAGAGTCCAGTCTGTGACCGAGCGCCTCCGTGTCAGCTGGACCACGGCACCGAGTCTTTCCTGAAACACCTCCGGGGACAGCGACTCTGTCACCTTTTTTCTTTTCATTTTATGGGTTAGGGTTTAGGGTTACGGTTTGGGGTTAGATAGAGCCCTTGCGTGGTTGTGGGGTGGCAGCTGAGGCGCTTTGTGGTGGAGCTGTGGAGGGGCTGCCAGGCAGAAGCCAGCAGCGTCCCGGCTGTATCACCCTGTGAGCTGCTGATGGAGGAAAGCATCACTGTCCCAGCTCAACACTTACTGGATCACATCCAGGTGCTGTGTCCAGCTCTGGAAATGACAACTGGAGTGAGTTCAGCCGAGGTCAGCAGCCAGCCGAGGTTAGCAGGATGGAGCCAGGCTCTGCACAGGGGTCCGTGGTAGGAAGGCAAAGACACCAGGCATAAACTGCAAGGAGAGGGGTTCAGGCTGGACAGAAGGAAAGACATTATCATGGTGGGAAGAGTCAGGCAGTGGAGCAGCTGCCTGGGGAGGGAGGCTGTGCCCTCTGTCCTCACAGGCTTTCAGGGCCAGGCCAGACAAAATCCACAGCCGCCTGCTGTCACCTTGCTCTGGACCAAAGAGCAGTAGAGGGCCCTTCCATCCTGAATTAACTTAGGATCTTAAATAAACATCGAGGTAACAGAGTTTCTGTCCCAAGAAGGTTTTTTGTCCTTGTCTCTCACCATCACTTTGGAAGGCTTCCTGGATAGCTGTTGAGGGTCAGGGGTGCAAAAAAGGGAAGACACCAGAATAAATAATATTCGAGTATGTACAGCACTTACACAGTAGCAATACATCCAGCACTGCTGCAGTGATTGGGGCACTTCTTACCTCTCTAGACAAAGTTATGTTTGGAGAATAAACATTGCTACTTCATTTACATAGTGGAGAGCAAAGGCTTGGGGGAGGAATGGGGAAGGACTTCAAGCCTAAACAGTAAAGAACCTCCTACATTTTTAAAAGTTACTTTCAGTCCCTTTTTATAATGTTATAAGACCAGATTTTTGGTAGAATTTCCTTTTTTTTTTTCCCTAAGCTTGACTGAATTCCCAGGTCACACACTTAGATACATCAATCTGCTAAAAATGTTTTCAATAAAGAGCAATTGAAATATAAGGGTAATCCCATGAGTGGTAAGGTGTTAAATTCAAAACAAAGTAAGATATTTTTTCCTATTGATTTCATTGCTCCGTTTATTAAAACTATAGTTCAGCATGTAAAGTGGTTTGCTCTTTATGCTTCTGTTTATTTTGATGTTTCTTGAAAAGTGAAGACATTCTGCCATTCAAATTCTCCTTGGTAAAATATGCAGTATACTAATTGTCTTTGTTCTGTGCAGTTACATTCTGGTGCTTCCCAACAGAACACTGTTTTGCTGCAGCTTTAAGCTTACTGTGGGCTTGCAAAATATCTGTCTAAGTGGATTTCAGAAATCATTTTGCTGACAATAACATAACTAACAGCTTAACAAAACAGCTAACTAACAACAGTTAACTAACAACTAACAAAAAACAACCTCTCAAGTTTGAAATCCATATTGTTCTTTCCATCTCAAACTTAGCATGCGTAGAAGACTTAATTTTGCATTTAACAAAGTTGTATAAAGTAGTCTGAACAATTTATCTTGTTTGAATAAATGGGAACTTCCTTAGCTAGTTGAGGGGTGAAAACTACTCTTCATATTTAGGAGGATAATGACTGCCATAACCATTACAAATTCAATAAAAATATTAAAGAGTTAGCTTATGTTTAAAGTACAGTCACTGGAACCAGTTTCACAAGGTGTCAGATGAGGACAAGTACACGACCTTTTCCCTAGTTCTTCTATTGAACACAAAATAAATTTACTAGCAGGAATTTACTTGTACTACAGTATTTTCACTTCATGCAACTTATTTTGCTTGTAGCTATTTAAAGCCTTCATGAGCCACAGATATTTTGATTTTAGCCGATATGAATTGCTTAGAATCTATAATATGTAACCTTTTATGCCCTAGATAATACTTAATAGGTACACAAAATCACTGTCCTTGGATTGTCGTCCCAGTACAAAGACTCAAGTGGTTTTACCTAAGAGCCTTGTGTTAGTCATAACAAATATATTTAACTTAAGGCAGTGAGGTGTATTCTCCTGTGAAGGACCTGCTACTTAGTTTAGAAGTGTCTAGGTTCAGTAGGTTCACAGAAATTGTTTTAATGCATGTTCTGCAACCTTAATTCTCAGAGTAACTTCCCCATTCCCCTTTGGTCCTTACCTCAGTTTCCTCTCCTTGCTCATTCTTGGATCTGTTTGAGCAACTCCCCTTACATTTAAAAATTTAGGAGTGGTGCTATCTCCATTAAATTATGCTCCAAGTCCTTAACTGTTTTTTACTGTCAGGAAAATGTAAATCTAACTTGCAGATTCATACTAGCAAGGTGTAAATTTGTTTTAACTTTGAGCCTGATGGCCAACCAACAGATACCTTGGGTCCTAAGATCCTCAGACCTCTGACAGGAAAATAAACACACTCTGCAGAAGGGTAGGCAGAGAACTCTTGTTTGCTCTCTTGGATTAGCTACGTGTCCTGACCTTTCATTGAGAACTTTCAGGACTTTGAAAAAGTCATTGCTGTAGCATGCTGATGAAATCAGCTGATGTTGACTCTTCTGCATAACTACATCTGCTGTACTTTGTCCAAGACTTGGAAAAAAATCATGTTATAGCGATTAAAAATAAAAGCTTAACGCCTTAATATCAGAAGAGGAATTATTAATGATTAACTTTTTTTTTTAAATGAAGCATAGGTCAGATGTGTAGAGGCATTAATTCCTCAATACTATTCTGAGTGTAGTGAGACTCTGATACCAGTCATTAAATAAACCCATGGCTTTAGTAATGTTAAATACAGTGACCAAGGGTCATTTAAGATGTGTCAGTTCTTAAAAAATTTCTGCAGTGAAATTCAGCCTTTACATTACACTGTGGATTTCTCCTCAGCCATGCTAAGCTTAGTAAACTGGATGTGAGATAAAGCACTTGCCACTTTCTCTCAATAACCACAGGCAAGTAACAAGGTGGAACAGCCCCCCGTTTGCACTAATTTAATTGGGCTTGTTTGGGGTTGGCTAAGACTCAATTCACTTGGAATTCAAGTGAAATTTTTCATTGGTGAGGAACCTTAATTAATGCAGTGTTTGGGTTAAGCAAACTGACCTGTCTCCCTTCTGCAGCATGTGTTTGGTTGTACTCTTTCCTGAAGCCAGTGAACAACATCAGTGTTTTTTATTTAAATTGCTGTGTGATGTCCTGAAGTGGCACCATGCTGCTTTGGAAGTAATTTACACCAGTACATGGGTGATTATGTGAGTTTTCTGAACTGGTTCCATTTGCTTTCACAATGAAGTTTGTCTCTTGAGTGGGGTCTGCAGAAGGGGCTCTTAAAAGCATCTTAACAGGAATGTATTTCCAAAGGCTGAAAGAGTATGCAATAACCTACAGTTGCTGATTTACTAACTACTGAAGTTATTAGAGGGCACTGCTCCTGAAAACATTGGGCTTTCAGGAAGGCAAAAGGGAGATTCAGAACTGGAAACTTTAGGGCACAGAAAAGATGTGCATTTTCACATTTGCTGTGATACTAACAAGCAAGAAGGCAGGAAAAGGTTTGGAGAAGAAGTCACCTGCACATTTAGTATAAACATCTGTTCTATAGTTATTTCTGTCAAATCACCAACTTTTTAAAGACAAATCTAATTAAGTACTTAAAGTTCCTATAGACAAAAATACTTGTCCAAAATTGCTTATTGCTTTCTTCAAGGCCTCTGATGTAGCTGGTACAAAGCCTTGAATATATAATTAGTAACTTCACCTGGCTAACAATAGTTTCCTAGATGCTTGCTTCATTGCAGTGTGGCCAGAAGTGGTCACTGGTCTTAAATGATTTAGTGCTTGCCTTCTGTGCGAGCCTGCTCAGTAGGAAGAAAGAAATTCAGTTTTGCTGCTGCCTTTCAAACATAACCAGAAGGGTCACAAGTGGATTCTAACATTCAGTCAGGCATTACAAGAGTGGGAAGCTGAACCTGCATCTTCAGGGTATAGCTCTGATGACCATTCCAGAGGCTATTTTGGGAGGCTGAGAAACCTGGTTTTTCTGCTGAAGATTCCTGTTGCAGCAGAGAATTTGCATAAGCAAAATACATCTGGTCTATGGCTGGCACAAAAGAGAGAGTGCCAGTCTGCTTCCAGCTCCAGTTATTGTCACACAGTTCTCTTCAATATAAAATGCATCAACTAGTCCTTTGAACAGAAACCAGAATTTCAGTGCAGTCTTGACCTGTGGCTGCTTCTGTTTGTAATAAAAAACTGTTGCATTGAACTGACTGTACCATGCTTTTAATTTCTGTGGCAAGTTAGGAAAAAAAAAATTCAGCTGTTTTGAGAGACACAATGTGAAACATCACTGCTGCACGTCCAGATGTAATTTAAGTTTAACTACAGTAATAAAAACAAGGAAGCCACCTCATGTTGGCTGTGACTTTGTGTCCTTTGTCACAGAACTGAATTATGTCGTTTCTAGGTATGGCAAAGTAGAGTACAGAGTAGAGTACAACCTTGTGAACCGAAAGGAAGTTGAGCTGTGCTTCTCATGGGGCGTACATTGGGGTGTGGGAAGTTGCAGCAACATCTGAACTATAGGATGTAGTTACACCTGCACAAAATATCTGCTATATCAGGGTCTCTGAAGGGCCTTGAGCACCATTTACACTTCTGTGTGACCCAAATGATCCTCATACTTTTTTTTTTAAATCCCCAAACTATTCATCCAAATTATTTAAGGCTTAGTTATTTATGGCTACTGCTTGCAGCATTCAGGAGGTAGAACTTATTCCTCCTCACTCGGACCTTAGCATCAGGGATCCTTGATCCTAATACTACTTCTCAGAGAGAGTCCTAGATAGTCTCTGTGTAAAACAGAAGCGGTAATTTGGACCAAGTACCAGCACAGAAAAATAACAGCTATAAATTCATGCCACGAGGAGATAGGAAAGGAGGCTGCTATTTTCCTTGCTAAGCTCTGACCCCAAGTTGTCACCAAGATATCAGTGGACCACCAATGTATTTGTCACAAGTCTTCATACCAGATAAATACTCTTTGTAATGTATCCTTTTAATGTCTGGCAGTGTGCCTGCCTAATATAACAATTGGTATATTTACAAGTGATACACCTTGATATTTTAATCTCTATTTATGCAGGGACTCAAACCATTAGCTCCCACTGATTACCCACATCTGATTTTTGGGACAAGTAAACCTGCTCCAGGTTTATCACCAGCTGATTCTTTCTTGGGTAGAAACAAAGTGCCAGACCTACAGAAAGTTTTTCAGGTAATGACAACACTGGAGAGTGGGACATTTCTGTCCTTATTTAACATAGCTAATAACTACTTTTGCCATCCTACAATACCTGAATTCTGTAAAGTCTAGTCAAGAAACTGTCACCTACAGTATAACCTGTGTACTTGTACTATACTACAAAGTACATAATATGCCTTGAATAGTAGATAAATACAGAAAGTGGTTAAATGCAGCAACATTGTCTTTTTGCTGAAATTGGTTGTTGTACCATTTGACTATTGGAAGCACTTTCTCTCTGGGAATCCACATGTCTGCCTTAAAGCAGATGTGGAAGAGCAAAGCAAATTGTTACTCTTTTGTGTATAATAATTTGAATGTTGCTGAAGCTGTTTATAGTGCAGTATAAGAGCAGCACAGTAAAGTTTTCAAAGCCAGTTTGTTAGCTATGGAATTTCTAAACGTAGGACTTTTCTTAAAAAAAAATGAGTTAAGCTTTTGTTTAAGCCTCAAGAATGTGCTTTATATAATGTTCCCTTTTCTCTCTTACATGCCACTTCCATTTGGAATGTGTCAGTCTGACTCGGTGAATAATTTTTTATATATATCTTTTCACATTCTGTTGTTAGTGACACTTCTCCCATCCAGGTCCTCTTGAGAAACATTTCAAGATACATTCTTTCTGCTTGCACTTAACAGCTTTGGCTAACAAAATTAACTTGCCTTGCATTTGTCTTGCTAGACAAAAAACACTTGGTTGTAGTGAGCCCATTTGTCAGGAGGCTTCCCTCTCAGAAGTCTCTTAATTTACCTAAGTAGCTTATTCCTTAATGACCTCAGTATGGGTGTTAATTTCTTTTTTGCTTGTTTTCTCCTTGAACTCTTCCCACAGAGATCAGATGGACTGCCAGTACACCTGAAGCTAGGATATCCAGACAAGCTGCTCTATCGGACCACGATGGCTCTGACAATAGGAGGGACTTTCTACTGTCTGGTAGCACTGTTCATTGCCTCACAGCCAAAGAAACAAAAATAAATGAACCACACCTCATGGGACTCTCAACACTCCACTGAAGGATATCCTGCATGACCACTTTGCACTTAAATCTGTTCCCTGTGATCACATAGGGATCGTTATTCCGATCGGATTTCTTGGAGAAAATGTTTTAAAATCTGTTGCCTTATGTATTCTAAAACACCAATGTAAACAGAGAAATACAATATTTTAACATATGGTTGTAGTTTTTCTTGTCTTGCAGGAGTTAATAAACAGTTGGAGAAAGTTAAGCTTTTCCTTCCATCTCTCCCCCAACTTAAACAATGTTAGAGAGAGGACAGGACAAATAATTTGTGAGCTATGCACCACATTCCTTAGTGGAAGGATGCTGCTAGTTTCCAAAACACTGAAAGCAAAAAAAAATAATTATAGCATACTGGGAACCTATTTCTGTCCTATACTTTTCCAAATCCTGGAACATTAGTAAATAATATTCCACCTCTGGTGGTAGGACAAAGGGCTTGTCTCTCTGGAGCATTTAAAGTGGATTTATTCCATAACTGTAGCGTCACTGTATGCAGCAGAGTGCGCCATTATTATAGCATCAGTTACACCAGTTTCCTTTGTCCAGCTGTATTGCCATGCAATAAAGATAGCTACATGAACACTGAAAGAGTCAAGTCTCAAAAGTTTCAGAGCATTTCAGCACACCTGGTAGTGAAGTAAACATATTGGTGTACTTATAGGTTCAACTTGAAGATCTCACATAATAAAATTGATTCAGCTACCTTGCTGTCATCTTTTTGAGATGGAAGAGCTCTTAAAACCTCTCCCAGACCGCACTGTGTGTTTAACTGTAATTTTTGGTGAAACAGGTTGCTGTCATCATTCAGCTGCTTACTATTTCCAGTGCCTGCACATAGCTATTTATGTACACTCATTTCTGTGGATGAAAGAGAGATAAGCCAATACAGCCCTTTATATTACCCTTGTAATAGCAGAGCCTTGAACTGCAAGTTTCATACAAGTCTTCACAAAATGCATCCTCTGATTTCATAATTCCTCCTCTGCCCCTGAACATTGATTTACTGACCTCTGTAAAGACCCATCTGTCTCAGAACTGTGCAGAAACAACCTTCAAAGTAAATAAGAAAAATAGTTGATAAAGGAAATGAAACTGCCTTTTTTCAATCTTTGCTAAAAAAAAATTGGTCTTTTTCCATTTAAGTTACATCAAAGCCTTATTACTGCTTTATAGGCAAGAGTTGCTCGTACTGTGATCTCAGGTTTCAGTCAATGTTGGTATTTCGGGATGGGAGAGATTTAAGTCAATGAAAAATAGTTTTGTAAGGACAGCAAGAGTCAAAGAATAGCAGATAAAAATACTTTATCAGTAGAGGCAACATAACTGTCAGCTCTTGCAGAATTTATTATCTCCTCAGTAGCCCATGCTTCCATGGCACTCAATCTAGTGCTGTAGGCTGCTAAATACTACAAAAAAGAAAAAAAATAAGAAAAAAGAGAAAACAGCACAGTAGGTTGTTGTCTGTCTTCCCTACATACCACCTATCAAGGACTGCCTACAAGAATTTTCTAATAAAGGATATTGTGCACGTAAATTTGACAAACAGATTTTCATGAAGCTGAACTCTGTCCAGAGTATTTCCATGCTCTTAGTTTTCTGATTTGGTTTTGTTTTTTTTTGGAGGGGTGTGTTAGGGATTTTCTCTTTTTGTCTGTTTTTGTGATAGTACTTTTTTTTTTTTGTTTCAAACCAATTATTTTTAACACTCATCTAGCAGGTAAGAACTTTCTGCTTGTTGCTAAAGCAGATGTGGATAAAATAACCAAGCTGTTATCCCACAGCTCATTAGGCAGTGGGAATACTCTCATGGAAGGAATGACAGCCTTAGCACTCAGGCCCAGCTTGCTTTCAGTAACTCAGCTAGGACATTGGGTTCATGTCTTGCAGTTAGAGGTCATGGCTGAAGCCACAGATAGCAGAATGGCCCTTGGCCTCCCTTTTTCCAGCTCTGTGTCAGCAGCTGAGAACACGTGCCAAAGGCACAAAAACCACCCGTCAGATTTTGCAAATAAACAAGAGACTACATAATCCATTGCAATTTTCTCCCCCTTTCACCCCCCAGTGTCTTAAGTTTTGAAGAACTGTGTTCACTTTGCCCTTCTCCCAAAAGCTGACCCACTTGAAGCAGGATGAGAGTTCTGCTTCAGCTTGTGAGATTCAAACCCATGGTTCAGCTGGGGGTTAAAGAACAGAGGCTTGTCTGCAGCCACTGAGTACTGCTCCAGGTCTGAGGGAAAGGCCAGACTGCATTTCTATGTTCCCTCAGCAAAGTGCTCTAAAAACCAGGAAAAGTTTCCAAGCTGTAACCTCATTAGTCTGTGGCAGCAAAGTTTTGCCCCTTTCCTCAAATAGTTTTGAGATCATCGTGAAGAAATCTCAACATGGTAAATCCTTTTTCTCCCTAAATAAAACAACTCTTAAATACATCTCTTTTAAAATACTGACGCCAGACTTCTGTGAGGATTCAAAAGGGTCCAAGTGTTTTGAATTATTATTTGTGACACAGCCACCTAATCATCATCTTAAGCCTTCAAGAACACTCTTATTTCTAAAAGGAGTAGTCTGACCCTGGCCTGATTGTTAAATAAGGGCTTAGATAAGGAGAACCAGGGGTGACTTGCAGCATCAAGGCTACTTCAATATTATGAGTTGTGATCCCCAGAAGTAGGAATCTGATGGGAACTGCAACTTCATTATAGTGTTCATGTTTTATAAAGACCCTCTCTGCTTTCTCATAGAAAATATGCAACCTACCAGCACAAAGGACTGGGGGGAGAAAAAAAGCCTTTTTAAATGATAGCTTATACTCTAGTGTTTTGGGTTGAATGTATATTAGAGAATAAATTATAATAAGCTCTCATACCCCAAGGTGACAAGTTTGGAAGGGAAAGCAGCTGAGATTTAGAATACACTGGAACAAAATTATCTCATGGATAATCATCCATCCCCCGTGGCATTATCTCATTGTTGAGAGACAGTGGTTTTGCTTCTTAAATTATTTCTGTGGCAACCTGGATTCAATAGTTATATCTTTGTAATGGTTTTTAAGTAAGATCTCCTCCCCTACCTTTTGTGTGGGAGTAGTAAAATAAAGGCATTTGAGAAGACACTGATAGTATGCACATATGTCTTACAGCTGCTTTAAAAATTAAAGTATGTTAAGGAGAGGATTCCTCCACAGTACTGTAGTGTGACCCTACAGTCCCAACAGACTTTTGCCTTAACATCTGAAATTGTCAACAGACTGATTATTTCCATACTGAGACATTTAACTGTTTGATCTTGCCTTAAAGCAAAGCTTTCTAATTAAAAGACGCTGTAAAGAACAAAAACATGAGAAACTTGAAAATTGGGAATCTAATCTTACAGAACTAAAAAAAGCCCAAATGAGTGTTTAACAGTTTCTTTGCATACAGGTACACTGTACTTATTCTGTCTTTATCCTCCTTTCTGCCTTCCAAGAGGCTTTAAGATCACAGATCAGATGGGGAATTTTTGGTGACTTCTCTCATAAACTATACCCCTGCAGATCCTAAAATTTGAGAAATTCAGATACTTTTCTACAAAGAGAAAAATGGGTGTGCATTGGCTAAGTTGTGTGTAAAATCATGCTAAACTGTTCTGAAAAAGGTGTAAGTTATCTGCATTTTATGACATAGTAAATTTCTCCCCTTTCCTGTCCTTCACCTCAGTGAAGAGTTTCACAAGGAAGCCAAAGCTTGATCTCTGTTTTAAAATAGTGGGAAGAATTTGCCTGCATTCTAAGCATTAATGTCAAGCAGTAGGCAGAATAAATAACATTTTAAGCATTTTGCATATTCAGTACTAATTGCATCTTCATTTATAAAAGATCATTATTTTGAAGCAATTCCAGTTAGCTGCAGTGCAAGTGATGCACAGATTACTAAGAGACAGAAGCATATTTGCTGTGAGAGGGAGTACAGGCATTCCTATAATCAGGAAATAAGGTTGATGCTGTCAAGCAGTGTGGTCTCTCACTAACATCAGATCTTATCTCCTGGTGCCTCGCACACGATCCCAGACTGCTTTTGGATATGGCACTAGACAGAAGGCATCACTTTTTTTGGACATTAATTATCTCAAAATTCAAGAAAGTTGAGTTCAAGGGTCTGTTTTCTCACACATATACTGCCCAGTCTATTGCAGGCAGCCCAGATCTACAAGCTTAGGGGCTACAAGAATGCATTCATCATCCTCTGGCTTCAAAGAGACATGATACTTCCTAATAAAATGTTTTTTCTGAATGATTTTTCCCATTGGATCCAGTGCTGCAAAACTGGGGAGGTGGGAGAGAGGGGGAAGTATTTTTCCTCATTTCATCAGCTGCATACCACTCTTGCTTTTCCCCCTTCCTCACTCCCACATTCTTATTCTGAAGACTATGAAAATTTTTCTAGCTCTTCCTTTTTTACATAATTTCTTAAATATTCTGTCCCACAAAAGAAATTGAATTGTTTCTAGCTGCTTCAAAATAAATTCTCAAATATTCATATAATCTGTCACATTATTTTTTCTCTGCAAGCTAGAACAAGCCCTGGAAGTCTCCTTTGTCAAGTACATGATCCTGCCAACCCACTGAAAGTCTTACTTTAGTGAGAAGTCTTTGAAGAAGCTGTTCTACAGGTGTGCAAACATAGAGAATCAAATAACTCGTTGCTTATAAGCACCAAACTGTATTTCAAAGAAAGAGAGGAAATACTTCTTCTCTGCAACATTCTTACACTTCAAGCTCTGTTACCTCAAATGCATTTTTGTAACCTTTTTCATATCTTCCTTACAATTCAGTCACACATATAATTTTACTTCAAGTGCTTTATCTATTTATGGTGTGGCGCTACCTCAAATATCTTGGATACATTTCACCACTGAGCCCTAATTTTGCACACCCCAAATTAGAAATTTAAGCATCAGTTATAGTGTGTGTCCATTACAAAGTTCTCACTTGAGGCATGGAGACGGCTGACAGCATCCATGGCAGAGTTCATCACGCCCTGCCTGGGTTAGCCAGATGCTCTTCCAACCACAGGAAACCATTCTTATCCTTTTGAAGATTCTTGTTACATGTGAGGAAGAACACCTGTGTAATCTTCAGTTGCTTACCTACTCACGAGAGAAGGCTGTACATTGTCTAATCCACGATACTGCATAAATGCTAATTGCGTCTTCCCTTAAACTAAAAACAAAACAGCACACTGGAAGAAAACAAGGGAAACATGTTTGGTGGAGTGGAGAACTTGTAAATGTCAGTTCCACCAACTTGATCCTGACTTGCAGCAAAGAGAACAAGACTAATGAAATTCAGATTTTCTAGCATAAAGAGCAAGTGCTACATAATAAAGCTTGTTCTTGCATAAACTTTAAGAAAATGTATTAGTTTTCTAATTGGAACTGATTAAGCAATTCTGCTCATATGCAAAACAAAACCCACACTTCATCATACTCATTGTCAGCAGCATAACCCTGCAGAATTAACAGGAGGCCAGACTTTAGGCTCTTGCAAAACAACAGCAGCTACAGGAAAGCCCTATTCTGCAGTCAAGCAGGTTGGAGTCCACATAAGGTTCAGAAGGTGGAGGCACCAAGCAGCTTGGAGCACTGTATCCTTACACTGTCTTTTCAGAGATGGACATTTTCAAAACAAACCAAAAGAGAGATTTTTGATTTTTCACTCTCAGAGACTTACAGGTTTCACCTGGAGCCCTTCCTGAAGCTCTGTAACAGCTTTCCATGGCCACTGACGAATGGCTCACTAAACAAAGGGTGCTTTTTTTCTTAGACACATTCCCAGCTATGCAAAACCTCCCAAACCATGCCTGTGTAGTCTGCCCACAGAGAAGCTGTGTATTTGATCTCTCTGTACTGCAACATGTATAAAATATAAACATAATATCCAGATGTGACACTATTAAAATGCTAGAATAATTCCAAAGTACACATGCCCTTCAGGAAATTAATCAAGAGTGTAGCATATCTTTACTTTCACTGACTAACAGCTTGCAATAAAAAACTGGTATGGATTTCCTGGTCTCAAATCCCATCTTCTTAATTTAAATAGTATTGGATTAAACCAAACTAAAGGAATACAGAAAGAACCTGTCAGTCACAGTATTAACTAGATTCATCTCTTCACCCTGGTTTTTGCATACTGTAAACTGAAATGATCACTTGATGCATCCACTTTATCAGGATCATTGATCTGTGTTTATCTTTTAATCTTTTTAAATTTTAACTGGCTGCATAAGAGTCTTCAAATGCTCAGTCAAGTCCAAACTGCTCTTAACATCCCTTGCTTTTATAAGTATTTCTGCTAAAGATCACTATTGTTTCTTATCTTGTATTAGCACTTCTGATCCTGATAACTGAGCTTTAAAGCTGCTGAACTCGGTGCATGAATGAGGAATTATGTGCTTTCTTTCTTAGAACTAATACACAATGCTTTCAAGGATAATTCTGGTTTTCAGTTGTACTTCAGGAAAAATATATTTCCAGGAAAAGAAATAAATCAGTAAATGGAATCTAGTACCTTTAACAAACCTTTTGCCTGTAACATGCAGGTTTGCACCACTGGCTTGAAGAAATTAATGTGAAACTCAACAAAATATGTATTCACGAGACAAAGGAAAAGTTTAAAACCCCCCAGGATTTTATCCAGCATTTGAAATCCACTTTAAACAATTTGGAGTTTAACTCTTACCACACTCTCAAACTTCATATTTTAACATCTATTAGGCAAAAATGCATCAATAATGCCTTGCTACTCCTTTTCTCACTAAGTAATTGTTTCAGTTTTACACTGTGAGCATGACTACTCTCCTAGAGCTGCAAATGCAGAGGCACGATGGTCTCCAAATGAGCTTGTGGTCTCAAACAAGTGGTTTTCTATTTATGAATTTTTGTGTGGCGAAATTGCAAAGATCCTATATGCTATCCTTTTTAGAGTCAGCTTTGTTAGTACACACAATGTCAGCACTAGAAGAGCCCAGCCAAGTTGCCATAAATCGGACATGTCCTATCTCATGGGGCTGAATCAGAACAAGTCTTGTTTCTGGCAAGGTATAAACTCATTTTTAGATTGTCTTTCCACACTCTTCACCATTTTATGAGCACAATTATATGTTGCATAGCAACCTGCCCAAGTTTGATTCTTACTGGCAAAATCCAGACCAAAGTGGAAGTGGTACCAGTCAAAGAACAAAGTTCTTTATGTTTGGGTTACAACAATCTGTTACACAAACATTCAAAGTTAGGGTGAAGAGCAGCAGGGGAAGCAAGAAACAAACACCAAACCATAAAACCAAGACACCTGGCAGAGTTTCTGTCCATTTTTACAGATTTTGACAGGGAATACCCACAGGTTCCTCCCCTCTCAAGAGTCCTTCCATGTTTCATCTCTCCCAGTCACAAAGATGAAGTAGCAGAGAGCAATTTCTTTCCCATGAAGCTCTTTGCGATAGGCCACATCCTTGCAGCTCCAGACGCAGAAGTTGGGCAAGATGCCAACACAAGTGCCAACTGACAATTTGTGCCAGTACGTGTGACCCATCATGGTGCTCTTTCAGGACAGTAAAGTTCACAGGATGCAGAGTACAGCCCAAACTGTAGAGCAATTATAATAAAATTGTATTAAATAATAAAATAAATAAAATAATTAAATTGTCCTTTTACCATCTGAGGTATCCACATAAATCTGTGTTGTCATACTAGGCTGGTGAGATCATCTGCAGAGATAATGTAACTAGAAGCTGCAAGATGGGTGTCAGGGCGGGAGTTTAGATCTCTCTCTTGTGAAACCAGAGCATTTAGTAAAAATACTCCTTATACATGGTAGACTCACAATCTACTTCCCACCAAACACTGTTACAATGACCAAAAGGTTTGGGGTTTTTTTTTGTTTTTTTAATTTGAAAAGAGTTACCACATTTTTCACTGAGTACTACATACTTTATAGACCCAAGATGCTGATTTGACTCTCCCTACAAGGACAAATATGCTTGCCTGAATCTAGTTCTGCTACTTTGTGCTAATTTGTTTTTATTAAGTAGAAGAGTGGTATGAAAAATCTACTTTTGCTTAGTAGTGCAGAGTGAGCAAGAGCTAGTCTTGTATAATTAAGACTGAAAGTTCCTCACAGTCGTGTTATAATCTATTTCTATAGATAAAACATCCTTGGAGATTTAATGTTATATTTTTATATATTACCCTTTGCAATTTCTGATTTTGATCTAAGTATTTTGATTTACTCACAGCACTAATTACAGTACAACCAACTCTGTGACTGAAGCCAAATATTACAGTCCACGCGAGTCTTGGTTGGAGTTTCACCTAAGACACACATGAAAGGGGTGCAGAAAACAATGTAGAAGTAATGGTGTATTTGCTACAATGTTTTTGCAACAAAGAATAATTTATGGCCAGACACACTGGAATTAGTCTTGAGTACATGTAACACATATCTTAGATTCACTCTGAAACCACCTTTATCTCATACAAGGTCAGTTTTCTGTTAGGAGATAAAGCAGCAATTTTTATTATATTTATAATATATAAATTATATATAATAATATATTTATTATTACTGATGGCACTAATGACTATGACCAACTTTAGAGCTGTGTTTGTGGAAAGCAGCTGGGTTCTGTGAGCCTGAGGAGTCCATTGGACCTGGCAGTTTGAATGGCTGTGGCGCATCATCTTGTTGCTATAAATTTTATTTTTGTAGAATTTAGAACAAGCTCTATTATTACTTGCAACAGCTCCATTCTTAGAATAGCAAATTGGTCCTTTATTTGTAGCTATTTGTATCATTTTGGTTACAAATCAAGTGTGATTTACTCTATTAATCCTTAATTTTAATAACATTTTCTTAGAAATGAACTGCGGTATTTTCATTTCAATCCTGTAACAAAAGGTTTGAAATGTATTTCACAGCTTGCACAAGAATTGGGGGAAGAAAAAAAGAGGTGTGGTTCTCATTTTATCTGCTGCAATTGTTATATCTGCTCAAAGTAAATTTAGGATAATGACATTTTAATTCAATGGCCCTAAAGGGGTAAGAAAAACTCTGGGGCATTTCTATTTCAAGTTGATCTTAAAGGAGTCCATTTGCTTTGAAACAAAAGCTATTAATCTCAAGTCATCTAACCTTGAGAACTTGTCAACTTTAGAACAAAATAACATACATAATGTTTCTGAATCTTTAAAGGACAGCCCATCTCCCCTCACCTCCTCAAAAAAACACCCACCAAAGAAAACTAGAGCAGCAAAAAGCCCCCACCCCTCCCCAAAACACAGGAGGAAGCCCAAGAATCTAGAATTTAGAATTATCTAGAATTTCTGGGATTAAACCATTATACAGAAACGCATGCACAATTTCTTAGAGGTCTCTTCATCCTTGTGTAGATTAGACTATTCACTGAATTTAAGCCTAGTTTGCATCATTTGTGTTCCATAGGAACTGACTGCCTCAACAGAAGCTTTTTAAGAAAAGCTTTGTTTTAAGAAAACAAAATAAAACTAAATTCGTCTGGCTCTTAGTGTAAATGGCTTGATGATGTTCTAACAAGCACATTTACCTTTCACAGAGATGAGTGAGTGGAGTTAGCACCGTAGAACAGAATGTATAACACAAAAAAATAGAGGGAAATCAGGATGGAGACTAATTTTAAGGCTAATTAAATTAACGAAGACTGAAAAATGTACAGAGGAAAAAAATTGGAGTGAGGTTTTACAGTGAACCATTACAGATTTTAATAAACTTAGACCAGTACACATGACATGAAACCCCAAGTCTGTCAAAGCAAAACTTGAAATGGCATCCAAAGGACAGGAATTATATAAATTATGACACTGAATTTCCCTGCAGCATTTACCTAGAATGTCCAAACTACTATGCAAAGTCAATATCCAAATAGTTTTAATTTTCACCACTGCATGAGGGCTAACTACTTTTCCAAGGGAGATATTTCTCTAGGAGTGGACAGGAGAAGGCAGACCTTCCATTAGAAACCATTAAGAGTTCTCCTTGAGCAAAGGTGATTCCTCTCAGAAGGCAACGAGCATAGTCCAACATCTCAGTAAAGAGTTTGTTTATAAGTGTTTCTCAGACAAACATATATGCTATATGCTAAGAATATAAGCATCGAGATGAAGAGGTCTGGGGATGAGCACTTGAAAATTACTTAAATTTCTACCATTTAGTGGAACTTTGAAGATATAAAACACTCCAGAGTTTAATAACACGACATAAAGCAGTGCTTTCTGTCTGGTGCTTAAAACTCAATTATTAATTAAAGTGACTCTTCTGCTTCTTGGAGCTGGAATGATTTGAAAACAATTTCTGATTCATTGACCTTTGTGTTTAACCCCAGATATTGAATTTGGATGGTGCAACGCTTCATGTAAATATATTTCTCTTTTCCTTGATGATGAACCTGTCCTTCTCCTTTCCAAAAACATGGAAAACTTAAGATAATCATGTTGTCATCTTATTGCAGGGGCTCCATATTGTCTCCTGATCACAAAAGTTTCATACCTCCTTGGTGTTTCTTGTGGGCATCTCCTCAGAGCACTGACCCTTTCTTCTTCACAAGGCAGCCACTGACTGCAGTTCCCCTCTCACCCAGCCACCCCACTCTTTTATAGCACTCTTCTTCTCACTGGTTACAGCTGTGGCCTGTTAAAGTCAGGCCCATTCCTAATCTTTGATAATTGAGCCAGCTGCAGCTCCTTAGGGGTAAGATTACTTTCTACACTATCTTTATTTTATTATATTCCATCCCCCTACATAATAATATCTTCAAAATATTTTAATTTTAATTTGATAAGTGCCCAAAATTGGTGCAGTATAAGATTATGCTGAAACTGATCCCCACTTTGAAAGGAACACATGGCACTGGGAAAAACACATTTCTGAGCACCCAAAGGTGACCTGAGGCTTTAAGAACAAGCAGAAATCAAAATCTGTTTCATATAGGGATATATGGAAGGGAAACAAGAATGGCTGGTGAGATGGAGTGTTCTCCTTGGCTTTCTGCTGTGCAAATATTTTCATTTCTGTAATAGGAGCTTTACTGACAATCTCCAATATTTTATTTCACTATGAGTTGATGATTTTTCCCTTAACTAAAATTCAATTATTGCAAAACCAGGACAGAGCCCTAGCATCCCTAGCCAACTCTTAGTTTTTTTGTCCCAGTGAAGGGACAGTGGCTCTTATAAGAGTATGAACACTTGCAGTTCAGCTTTGCAAAGGGGACAGTGAACATTCAGCATTTGCCAGGGTTGCAGCATGGTGGCCACCACCACAATTCCATTGCCCAAGGCTGACATTGGGAGTTTTTCTTGTTAGTGAAACATGGAGGGAGGAGAGGAAATAAGATCAGTGCCTGCTTTGATCAGGCACAATGCAAAGTTAGGGACCATCTGTGGTCCCCCACCTTTGAATAACAAAGCTTTGATTTTCAAACTGTAGGAATGGATTTTGTTTCAACACACAGTTGTACGGATGTTGATTACCTGCCTTAGGATCCCACTGGTCACAGTTTCCCCAGGGTTATTTTTGTCAAAATCAAATCCATGTTATATATTTGAATAAAGCCCTATTAAGTAGTTACTTAGGAGTAGATATTTCCAGCTAAAAGTGAGAGGACACTCTACATTCATGGGAAGTGTGAAAGGATCCTGATAAGACTAAAGATAAACTTCTCTGTGTGCAGCAGAAGAATTCATGCCTGCTCTCCTGTGGCAGTCACACTTGGTCTGTCAAACCTCTTCCCTCCCCTTCAAGGTAACACTTGGCCTGGATCCTCTTTAATATTTTAATCAGGTAACAGACAACATAGAAATAATCTGGCACTACCGACAGTCTGGCAGACAAGATTACAGGTGGCAATTTAGCCCCAACAAATCACAAACAGCAGGTGCATTCTGCTGCTTTTTCTGACACTAGGAACACAGATCTCTCAGCTTCCTACTCTGTCAAAGCATCAGTTTGAAGATGTCTCCAGAAATTTAATTCTCTATATTGTGAAGGAGATCAAAAACGCGCATTTAAATCATTATCAGAGAGGGATCTATAGATGGAGAGTAGATTAAAACACATATTGCATAACTGACCTCTATGTTTCAGTAAACCTTATTCCTTATTAAGTAAAACAGAGCTCAAGACAAGTGCTTTGGCCAAAGCAAAGGGGGGCAATATCACTGCATCAGACACTAATACTTTACAGGATTGAAAGGATATCTTGGGATGGCCCACAAGATCCAAACACCATGGCCAAGTTGGTTTGAGACTATGACTGCCCTCTTTGAGGTGCTCTGGCTGCATCACTGCACTCATCTGTCAGAGCACTGAGATTCAGCTGCATCTGCCACCAGGCACAGAGTACCATGGGGTCTGCATTCTTGTTTTCTAAATGAGGCATTGTGGTCAATCTGAAATTCGATATTGCACTGAAAATGTGCATTTCTGATAGTAATGTCAATTGCCTATCTGAAAAGAAGAAAACCTACAAATGTGAAATTCAGTATTTGCCCTAGGCAAATATGGAAATCCTGACTAGGAAGTAGTATAAAAAGGGAGGAAGAAAAGTTCATTTTCATTTATGGAAAATGAACTTTTCCATAAATTCTTTTCTGGTAAACTCCATATTTTTAAGCAAAGGTACAAAGAGGTGCCCAATATCTTAAGATATGTAGCAATTTAGTGTCACATAATTGTCACAACACTGGAAAACCCTACTACCCTAAAAATGCTACTACCCCTGGAGCACTGTCATCAGCAACCAATATTGAAAATAGTCATGCTGCAGTAAAATGCTCTTTAATAAGCCCCTTAATCAGGACAAGTAATGTGAACAAACACTGCAAAGTGCATCCAAATTTGTGGGTCATCAAAGAGTTTTTGTGATCAATAAAATAATAAAAGGATTTAGCAAGTTGCCAACATGCCTTAGGCATATCCTACCACACAGAATTCACCATGTGTCAGGCAGCACCATTTCCTAGCAACATCAAGTGTTATTATTAGCATCCTGAGACCCAAGGTTATTAGTGAGCTCTGAACTCTCAATACTCAGAAGGTAAAAATCTCTAATAATTTTATTGCCCTCATTCACCAGTCGGTGTTTTAATCATAATATGTTGTCTCATTAAAAATCATTACATTAATTCTGTGCGTGATTAGAATCCACAAAGCCTGTTGCACGCTGCCTTTAAGATAAGGAAAGGTCAGCTTCCTGTAGTCTCAGAGTGCTTTTGGGCTTATGTTAAAACCTTTTTTAAGGACACAGTATAAAGGAAGTGCAGTACATATGAGTGTTTTCCCCAAGGTAGAAACAAAGCCTGAGAAAACAAAGGTCCAAGCTATTGAAGTGGGTTGTATGCTGGCTTTGTACAGTTGCAGATGGAAGGCAGGCTGTCTAACTTTTAGTTTAGCCACCAGGCTCTGAGTTCCCAGCTCAGTGAAGCATTTTTGCCCCGTTTTCCCCAGCGCAGCAGTGTCTCAGCCTTATTCTCAGAAATGCTTCGTGCTTGGCTGGTATTTGCTATGTTGGACCCACATGCCCACTAGGGAGTTTTTAAAAGTTCATTATTTGTATTAAAAAGAAAAAAATAAAGTAACAGCACTGCTGTAGAGTAAAATCCTCCAGTTGCTGCAAAAGCAATTGGGAACCGCACCCACCTGCTCCACAAGCACATGGGGCAAGGGGACACCTGGTGCTCTGCCTTTTGCTGCATCAGATACAAAGTGGATGCACTGACAATGGATACTAGCTCCTTCAGCCTTCAAAAGGAAGAACCACAGCTTCCTCCCAAAACCCTGAACAGAATCATGAGGCAAATAAGAGTGCCTCAAGTCTCAGATCAGGCAGGCAGAGGAGGAAACCTTGACTCAACCCATCTCAGAACTTTTTATTGAGGGCACCATGAGTCTCAGCCCTGCTGTCCCACCACCTGTGCATGGTCCTGCTCCAGTGACGAGCAATAGCTGTCAGACTGATACATGGCCAGGCTCAGACATCCACACCAACTCCCCCTTGCTGGCATGGACCAAATAGCTGGAATTCTACATCACAGTTTTGCCAGATCCCTGCCAATACAATCTCACCAAGCAGTGTGGATGGTATTTGTTTGCATTTAGAGACATTCTGAATCTTATCAGTCCAAACCACAGCATTTCTCACTACCAAGTCTCCCTCTCCACTCCTGATGTTTAACATTTTCATTTTGTCTTCTTGGGGTAGCAAAAGTACTCAGAGTGAGATTTCTTTGGTTTTGCAGTTTTTATTTCAGAGGTTCAAATTCACAGAACTCACAGGATGTGGTTCACTCTCAATCTATCAACACAAAACACAGGGTTATAAATTTCCCTGCAAATGGAGAAAGTTGTCCCCTGGAACCAAGGGAGCCCCAAGAACCAGGGCAACAAGTTGGTCTCAGTGCAATTCAGACTATTCCTGTGTTTGCAAATAATCTGAAAAAGAAGGTTCTGGCTCACCCTCAATACCAGTCTCATCCTTGTGTCCCTTGCTCTCTGTCACTGAGCCTTCAGCAGAAATCTGCTGGGGCTGTTTCTAAATTAGCTCGCCAGTCAACCTCCTGTTCAGCATGCAGCACCAACTTTCCAATTAGCAGCTATTCTTTCACTGTAGTCTACACTCTAAGAGTCATTATTCTAAATTCACCCACAAATTGAACAGCCCTCTTTGCATCTCTAATCAGGCCAGGTACCAACATGTTCTAAACCCTCTCTCATCTGATTACATTACTGCTCATTAATTTTCTTCTTTATTGCTGTTATTATTCCAGCTTCACAGTGCTGGATTGATGTTGACTATTGACAGAAACAACTTCAGCTGTGCAACTCAACCCCTACATATCTAGTCTACAGTATCAGTAAAATAGGCACCTTTATATTCACATTTATTTGCAATGCTTAGTCACGTTCACAAAAGTATTATGTACCACTATGTAAGAACATCTGCAGAGAGGATTGTACAAACATTTACAGCTGAATTCCAGTTCTTAATAACCTTTTCTTTTGTATTTTTCTAGTTGGAACATAACACATTTCTATCTGAGGCTACATTTAAGAAATAGAAGCACCAGATATCTAAGACAAGAACTGAAGACAAAAGAAGAAAAAACTTCTTCTCGCAGGAGAATATCAAAATGACAAAATCCCTAGAAAGTCCAAAAATATTCCAGCATAAAATAGGGTTTGAAATAGGAAAAGAGACAGGCACCCAGTGGAGTAAATCTCTTGACTACATGATGAAAACATGTAATTTCTGAAATTTAAAGAAACTCTACCCCAGAATGTAAGAAACATTCATATCCATGATTCACAGACTCTAGATCTGCAGCCAACCTGTTTTTCCTAGTCCCCTTTTTTTCTTTTGTTTTGAGACTATTTGCACTTCATGAACAGTTTGTGACTCTCCTCCCTTCTCGTGTTTGTGCACCAGAGCCCTGGGTGAGCAGAGGCACATGGATATAGCCAGAACCAGCATCTCCATTGGCTTTGGACACATCTTTGCCTCTCCTTATTACCCTTCCCATGCAAACAGCAAGGGTGCAGAAAAATCCAACCAAAGGCAGTGATGGCACGCAGCATGAGCTGCACAGCTCCCCCAGGGATTCTCCCAGTTAACACTACTCTGTGGCTTCACCTCATCTTGCCAAGCACTTTTCTCTCCCTCATACTCTGTTTAAGATCCGAACTTTGAATCTAAGCCTAGTGTTCAGCAAAGCCCTGTCACCTGCACAAAGTCACCTCATGAAACAGAAGGTGAGTCCTTGCTACGGTCCTTGCCCAGCTGCCCCCTGGGCTACAGTGCCTGGCCACCTGCAGATGATTTTAGCAAGCAGGAAACCATTCTTTGTCTATGTACCATTCTCAAAAGCATCAAAAAGCCTTTATTAAACTATAATTTTTCTTTCTGAAAGCTAATTAACACTGATAACAGACACTGTAACACTCCAAGGTTTCCTCTGGCTGACAATTTTAAATAGTTTCCTTCAATCTTCACGGACTGCAAATTGAACACGTGCTTACACTGCCAGTGAAATACCATTATTTAATCACATTAAAATGCTTCTTCTGGTTGTCATACTAAAATTTCAAGCTCTTGTATTCTGAACCATGTAATCTGTTATAGCCTTTATCTTCACACTAGCTATGTCAGGAGCAATCTGTGGATATCCTAATCTTTCCCTTTTTAACACCATAATCTCCTGATCATTAATCAAAAGAGAAAAAAGAAAGACTTGCAAAGCTGTTCTGTGTTTCCTGTTCCATGTCAGTAGCTGCTAAGTCACTTGGCAAAACTAATAAGCAGCCAAGATTTTCTGTTTTATTTGAAGTTTTCTTTTAATTGTGCTCCCTCTCTTAATCTTCTCTGTTGCTTTATTATGCATCACAAGCTTCTTCACTTCCTAGATTAGATCCAGTTCTTTATTACTCCTTGGCATAGCTTGCAACACTTTGCCTCAGTGCCCCATTTGTGACTGGCATATGATGCTTTATTGAACTAGACCAATGTAATGTGAATGCAAATGATTCATTTTCTAGCACTTCCTAAGTTTCATGTTTTGCTTTTGGAAATGAGAGCAGTTTAGAAGAAGTCTCATTATACCAGATGGGACACTTACACAGATCAACCTTTTCTAACTAACATTAAAGTGAGGCCTGTTCAGACAATGAAGCTACACTATGTGAGATTCAGAGGTCTCTTCCAATATACAGTTTTCTTGACTTTTATTCCAAACCTACTCCTTTTTTGGCTCATTCTCATGTCTTAACACTAAATTTTTCTTTTGCCGCATGCATGAAGTCTTAATAGGAGTATGTGCCCACATACTGTTGAAGGGGTACATTCACAGCACAGCAATTCGTGTTCAAATTTTTCCTGCCTGCAACCTGTTCTCTCCTGTTCCACAGAAATGCTTGAAATATCTGCCAGAGATTACTCAGTGGTTTGCTTTCTCTTTCTTGATGCACTTTCACTTTGCACAGAGTACACATCAGTAGCTGAGGCAGAGGTCTACTTTCTCCCAGCGGAGTGTCCTCCTCTCCATCTTGTGCACCACATCCTCACCTTCTGGTTTGCTCTTTATCACCTTCTAGGGGAATACTCAACTACTTCAATGTAGTATATAATAGATTACAGGGGTAGAGATACTGGTGTTACCCTTTCTTTGTTTTTAACAAGTTACTTTAACTGTTTCATTTGAATGGTGTGTGCACACACACTGCGATCTCTGTCTAAAGGGAAAAAAAATAAGTCAAGAACAAAAAATTCCTCCCTCCCGTGTCTTCCTTCTAGGTTTACAGAGGAAACCAGAAATTTTTTTCACAGCCCCAGCAGACTACAGGCTGATTATTCCTCTTGCATGGTTCTAAGCCAGTGAAACAACACTGATAACTGGTTTTAAACCTCATTAACCTCGATAACACATGGGTTGCCATGTAAAAATTAGCTATAAAGCATAACCTCTGCATGCAAACAGGAAAAGTTGCCACTAATGCAAAGAGGCATTTTTCCATCTATCAGAACATGCCGCATAGGAATAGCAATTTTTTTCTACCTAGATACTTCTTCATGGTCTCTTCTGGGGAGAGAGAGGAGTGTTGTGTGTTTCTGTCCTGTTTACAGGGTCAAGTACAAGCATCAGCTCACATGGGGAATGAAGGAGATTCTGCAAGCTTGTGGCTGCCACTGCATCATGCGATTCACAGCTCCCAGCAGTTCAAGAGGAGCTCACAAGAAGGCAGGAATGACACCTCTCTACCTCTGCAGATCCTGCCCAACACTTATTCCACATCCTTCAGAAGAAGGGCTGTTCTGCACACAGGGTGAGACAACCAATTCCTTCGCAGCCTTTGGACACTACTGCCAAAGCTGACAACAGAGATCATGGTGAGAAATAAACTGTAGCCTAAAAGCTTCATAGAAATATATGAAACAAGCATTAAACACCCCCCCCCCCCATTTTTTTTAAAGATTAATTTCTTTAGTACAAACAACCAGATGAAGAATTTGAAGGAATGTGCGAGAACATAAGTGGGAAGCAAATGAGTGAGCAGGGTGGTATTACCATGCCCCAAAGTGAGTGTTATCTCTGCACTATGAAAGAAGTTAAAAATGATACCTGTCAACTATGGAACATTTGCTGTTTGAAGAAATAAGAGATTAAATAGCTTCATGAAATGCCAGAAGAGATGAGTAATTATTCAGGGAGGCACCTAGACCAGATGAATTACAGCTTGGGAAGAGAAGTCTTGAAAAAGATGTTTCTGCAAGGTGGCAGCACTGAAGGAAAGCCTTTATGTTCTAGTAACCAACAGAAAAATAATAACAATGATATAAATAAGAAAACCCATCACAGTAAGAACAAAACAATAAAGCAAGCAAACTCCCCCCCAAACCACACATGACAAGAAGCATTACTTCACAAAGAAGGATCTAAGAGCTCTTTATCTGTGTCTGTCTTTCTGCTCTACGCCAGAACATCAAGCTCATATATTTTAGGGTAATTTTGAGGTAGTATTTTTTAGTAGAATATTGAGTATTAATCTTGCCCATAAAATAGCGTACCAAAATATATAAATAACTATGCAGAGTCTGTTACAAAAAGCGTAAGTACAGAAACTGTGAAGAGAAGAACACTGTGTATCATCAAGGAAATATGAAGAATACAATTCCCTTGAAATTTTAGAAGAAAAGTATTTTTATTCCTCACTCCTTCTATCATCTCCGTTCCATAAGGTATAAAATGGTGCTAAAAAAGTGATTTTTTTTTTCTGTTAGGGGAAATCTGTTGTTCATAGAAATCTTTCTTTCTGGAGGTATAAAGATTATTTGGAGAAAAATTACACTAATCTCAATTGCACTGAGTGACAATTGCAGTCAGAGAAGCCCTGTGTCACCAAGTATTTTATCAAGGAAAATACCATACACTTCAAGAACAGAAGCTCATCAGATTCCTGTACTCAAAATTAAGCATGCAGTTTCCACAAGCTTTTTGGTCTTATACAAGCAATATCAAAATATACCATGACAATTTCTTTAAGAATAACCCCAAGAGCCTTTTGCTTCTAATGAAAATAAATACTAAATTCAAGTAGCACCCCAATTTACTGTCAATGTAACTTCTCAGCTGTACTATATCACAGAGCATGAACATCTTAGAGGTAACACAGTTTTAATACCTTTGCTTGTAGAGATAGAAAGTTTGCTTTGGCTCACCCAAAAATCCTTCCCTTTGCTCAGTCTGCAGACAGAATTCATCTTTTCAGTTTCTCCAAGTTTAGTTGCAGTTGACCAACACACAGCACATTTCACTGTGATGAATTGCTGAATTTCACTTCAGAATTGCTTGGATCTGATCCCACACGGATGTCATGCCCTACGTTAGCAGGATAATGTAAAACCCTTTAAACTCTCCAGTTTGAAACTCTCCCTCCTGGGTGAGCACTGGCAGGCCCAGGTCCTGGGCTCCCATCCTGCAGCCATATTCCTACAATGGGCTCCTCTTGTGCCTTCAGGATCTGAGGTGGAGCTGGTCACCACCACCAGCCCATAGGAACCACCAAACCCAACCCAGAAGGTCTTCACATACCTCAAAAACATACAAGCTCCTCCAGCACTGCTGTTCCTGGAATGAGGAAGGACTTTCAGCAGGGAAGCAAAGCAGGAAATATTGCCAGCAGGAGCAGGGGAAGAGCAGCACCAGCCCCCAAGCAGCTAATGAGGACAGCACCCAGCTGATACTCTCCACCACCTGCTGATTGGGCATTTATTGCCTTGCTCTCTTCCCCAGGCTGGTGTAATTTACTCAGCCCAGCACTGCTCTGCCCATCCTTCCACTCCTCTTCTTCTTCAGGAGAAAATCCTTAGTCTTACCGTAACAACTGGAGAAAAAAAAAATCCCTCTGAAAGCCCAGTGAAATCTTCCTTTTTAAATGAAAAGAAAAAGTAATTTATTATCAGAAGAACAAGCCTACCCCTCCTTCAGTCACATTGGTTCCTTTATCTACATGTTATGCATGATTTTCAATTCTTCCCACTCCAAGTTTTCATTCTTTGGAAGGAAAAGAATTTGTAGTTACTCTGTATTTGCAAATTTTTTAGTACACGTGGGTTTGGTTCCTGTTTGGTCCTTAATTCCATCATTACAGTAGAAAAAGTTGAACATTAAGAAATAATGCAAAAATAACTATTAGACAGAAGACTAATTATCAGGAAAGAAACCCAAAAATATAGCTGTTTTAAGGTCTGTGCTGTTTCAAAATCTTTCTTCCCTAGCAGTCAAACTGTGAAAATTAGACTTTGCAGCTCAGTTTTAGGTGTGAGAATTGCCAATTGTGCTGAGAGCAGTCTGGCAGATGACTTAGGATGCAACACACCTGTATTTGCAAGAACAAGTTAAGCAAGCCTAGTTTTCTTCCTTTGGTCTGAGAAAATTTTTACTTAGAGATCTGTAAGGAAATTCAACTATTTAACTACAGTTAAACATATTCCATTTTTTCTTCTCTAGTTAAAAGTGTACCCATTGGTCCACAAAAAGGTTTTTGCAGAAAATTTTTGACCTCCTTAGACACTGTTATAACTCTTAGGGAGAAAAATTATTAATAGCTAAAACCACAAAGGAACAGACTGTAACCTCTTTTCCAAGCAGTTCACTTTTTATAATTAAAAAAAAAACATTATTTTTCTAACATTTAACCCCTCCCATATTTATAGCAATCTTTTTCTTTTTTTTTTTTTTTTTTTGTCCAGGATTCTCTTATAAAAAAAATATTTTCTATTTGTTTGCTCTTTTGAAATCATACTTATGCGAATGCACCATATTTTGAAGTTCTTATTCCAAGCCAGTTCACAAAGTAGGTCTCCTTGTAGTTTTTGCCCTGTTTTGACAGCTTTTTCTGCCTTTCTATGGTTATGCAGGTAGGTGGATTTTTGCCTTCAGCCAGTTCTGCCTTGTGACAGCATGAGGTGGGTTCACAGCTCTGTCAGTAAATTTGACATTGAAAAAGGGACAAGGTCAAAAAATTTTCCACCAGTCACACTAATATTTTCATAAGATTAAAGAAAATTCTTACTTATGGGCATTATTAGGACAAGTTTAGGAAGAAATCAAAAACCTTCAAAGCTATTGTACTGCGCTGTGAGAAGTATCTTCAGGCACAACCAACTTTGGAGAACAGTATAGACAGTTTAATTGCTGGTTATAGGATCTAAATGTGTTTCGTACTCTCCAACAGGCACTTTCAGCTGAGCAGTCCAACAAGGATTTGCCTGAGCTAGCCAGTCAGGATGTTGTTAATATGAAGCTGTGAGTAACACACTGAACAGCTCCAGATAGCTCAAGGCTGTGTCCTGCCTGAAGTGCTGTGCTCCACACCTTCCTTTTCTCAGCCAAGAGTATTTACAAGAATTAACAATGACTAAAATCATCATATAAGACTTCCCATTGAAGCAATGGCTAATTGACTCAGCCAGCAGGAGCTGTTTGTCTTTGTTATCCTGTGCAGCTGCCTGGCCACATTGCAGCGCTGAAGTGTTGATGCTGTGTAGGCAGGTGCTAACAAACAGGAATCCACTGCAATTTCCTTTGAGTAAACTGAAAATTATTAAATGAATACAATAAGAATGAGAGATGTAAGTGTCACTGGAACAGCTATATTTGGCAATAAATCTACCCTTGATTACTTTGCTAGTGTTCATTGGCTTAAGACAGTGAGGTGTCTCAACTTTGTGTTTTTAGAAAATTTCTGCCCTGGTGAGGCTTCTCAATGGTACAGATTATATCAGGGCATCTTCTCAATCACTTGTAATTCTGGTATCAAGTACAGTTCAGAAATCTATCAGACCCAAGAAGTCTGTCTTCTAATCAGAAGTTCTGATGAAAGAGTCTGGCATTTTTAGTCCTACATGATTATTTTTGTTAAAGAGAATGTCTTTGCAGTCAAAAAACTCCTGCAAGCACAAACCCAGCCTAGGTGTGAGCACATACTCCAAAGCCATGCTTGAATTACTAGAACTGCGCTGAGTCTGTGCTGCTTCTGTTGCCAGAATCTCTAGAGAAATATCTTGCCGTTACTGGTATTGCTCTAAATCACTTTGAGAGTGCTTTGTTAAGAAGACAAAAGTTCAAATCTGCCTCTGAGAGACTGTGGCCAAAGCCATCTCCATTTTCATGTTTTTCAGCGCTCCATGAGGTAGAATTTAATCCATTATTTAAATTCCTTTTAAAATAAGGTTTGTTTGGTTGTTTTGGGGTTTTTTTTCTGATGATTTTCTGAAGGGTAAAATGTCCCCTAGAAGAAATATAATCAGTGTTTTCTTTGTGGTACTAATCTGGTCCTTTTTAGTCATTTTATTTCCTTTTCTTATAAATTAAATTTATTTGCAGAGACAGAACTCTTCAAAGATATTCCCAGAAGATCTCTGGTTAGATTATACCACTACTTCAAATGATAATGAATCTGTTTCTGAAAAACAAATGTTTGTCTCTTCCAAATTGTGCCTTGAGTTCCCCTGAGCTTTACAATTCAGTGAGCATTAATGTTACATAGCACAAATAATGGGACTTTTTCTGAGAAGACAGGATGCAGCTGCTGATGCTTAATTAAAACTTATCAGATTTGTTGTGTTGCTTTGATCTGTTGCTTTTTTTGTTTCTCCACCTTCTGAGCAAAGGTTCTATCAAAGTCTAAATGTATGCTGCTTGTTCATCTCAGTGAATGTCATGCATAGGACCTGTCTCTGAAGCTTTTGAAAGAAAAGGACAATTCCTTTCAAGGTGCAAATATTGACAGGTTTAACTGTGTTTACATTGTATTTTTAGATCCATGTTAGCAATATACACAGCTTATATATTCAGATGGTTTCAAGCGGGTGACAGTGACATACTTTGTACGCACAAGTAAATATGTCTGGAATAGTTCAAAAAACATGTGGAGATGGCATTTGAAGGTTGGGTTGTGAACTCAGTTGCGATTGAACTTGATAATCTTAGAGGTCTTCCCCAACCTCAATGATTCCGTATGTGCCAAAAGCCCTAGAACAGGTACACATACCTCATTTTGATGGACATCACTTAGGCAGGAAGCCTATACCACGCCATATACAATATGCAGCACCCTACATGTGCTGTGGTGATACAGACATTGGGCAAGACAAGAATTAGAGGCAGCTTAAGATGCTGCTGGAATGGGTCAGGGTCAATACTGCTGCATGATCTATGACAACAAGGACATCATAGTTTTCATAGCTGCACAGGAAGTGGCACAGGACAAAGACATTGTTTGGCATAATTTGAGGAAAAGAAACTATGCTGAACCAAACCAAACCAAACCAGAAGAAAAGCAGATAAACCTGCAGTTCTCCCCCTCTCCTGTCTGTCTTTTGCAGATGTTATGTGCATTTGAGCATGGGGCAGAACACCTCAGCTAACAAAGACCAGGGGCAGGCTGGTGTGTATGAACTAGCTTTACCTTGTCTTTGTGCCTAATGGAAACTACTACATAACCATTTATCTTTCAAGATTTATATGGATTATTGCCACCTAATTTAAGTACCAAATAGATCACTTTTCTCCCTGTCAGATTAAAAATATTTAGGGTGATGCCATAAGAAGAGGACTGAAGAGCTGCAGAGAAAGCTTAATCATACATGTAGTGGTGTCAGTGATGTGTACTGCTTAAAGCTCTTAGGATAAAACCAAAAGTCACTTTTCATCCACAATCATGCCAGTGAAGGTAGGGAGCATCCAGGTACTGAATGAGTGCCACTGGTACCTCTTTACCCGTGGATAACAAGAGTTTTGGTGTTAGGGTCCCAGGTTACTATTATGGATTCTTAAAAGGAGTCTTTTCATTCTCCTGAAAGAGAAATGTGATGTACAAAATCAGACTTTGTGCTGCTTTTGCTGCCATCCAGAAAGCAATGCCATGGCATGCTGCAGGGAGAGCATGACCACGCTGTCTTTGCCACCTGGAAAGCCAATTTGGCTGCTGCTGTGCCAAGAGATGGTTGGTCATGGAGGTGGTGGCTATTGCTAGAGGAGCACATGGGACAAACACCAATGACTTTCCAGGATTCAGCTGTGCCTGAGCTGCTGACAGCCATCTCTTCCCAGGGATGGCAAGATTCAGCATTACCTGTAGTAGTGGCAAACCTTGAAACAGCAGCTATGAAATTGGGACAGAAATTAATTGCATCCTTTGCTCCATCTAAGCAGCTACAAGCTTCTAGAAGTTGGAAGGTCATTAGCAATAAATAATGCAGAGGATGGAATTTTTAGAGGATATAATGTGCCTGAGAGCTGCTACCATGCTCATTACTGATTTCTGCCAAAACTGTGTGTGTCTTCATAGATGAAAGTAGTCAAACACCAGATCTTAAGATCTTGATTTGAGCTGGCATCATTTTATGTGGTATTTTCAGTCTGAAAACAGCACAGATATGTTACAAATTGATGCTTGTGACTGGCAGGTTTCAACAGGAGCAGAGGAACTCATCTACTCATCTCTCCATTTGGATTTATCTCAAACCTGCTATGGAGTCTGACTCTCTTATTCTGTGTTACTTGCCATACAACATAGATTTGATTTAACCTCTATTTCAGATAAACCTCAGAAAGGTTTGAGAAATATAAATTTACCATGCTTTTCTCTAAGAAGGACCTTGTCCTCTACACTCCTCATTCCTCTCTGCCCCAACATCCTGCTCAGAAATCAACTCTTTTCACTTAAAAAGGATAGTCCCTACTACTGTGTAATCTGTGCCACAGAAAAAGAACTGTTTGATTTATATTGAACCATTTTAAATAAAAATTGTAAAGATTGTGTTAAAGGACATATCCTCCTTCTGAGACATTTTAACTCCTTGTTTTAAACTCTCTACTTCTCTGCCACATAATTGTCAGCAGACTTCTAACGCACTCTTTTAAAATGAAAAGTTTTATTTTTAGGATTATGGCACAAACTTCACGAGGTGGAAGGTGGCTTTGCAGCGAGGAAAGCTGAACTGATGGATTATGAAAGGCATTAACATATTTAGGAAGATTAATCATTCTGTAGGTCAAGACTAGAGTTAGGTTGCTAATTTGCTGGCAAGGTAAGCATTTTAATAAATGAAATAATTAAAATTCTTTTCTAGGGCAGAGAAATAGATGTACACCTGCAAAGAGTGTATATGAAAATATAATAGTCTGGGCTTTTGACTGGGGAAGTTTTGAGAGTTCAAGCAGCATCTAATATTTATCTAGCAGCCTGAGCTGCTTTGTCATTTTTCAAAGTTACAGATAAAAAAAATAAAGGCCCTTGGACACCCAGATTTTTTTGAAACACAGTATGGAGAGACCTTGAGAATGTATAGGCAAAAAATAGATTCAAGGAGTTGCATTAATCAGGAAAAATCTGTCTTCCTGCTGAATGAGGCAGACATGCTATCTAGCAAACTGTTTAGAAGTATTGCTTAGGGACTGCTTGTGCTATATGAAAGCTGTTCAGCTTCCTCTTTCTGCCAAAACAACTTCATTTTGATATTTTCACAGCTGTGGTACTTGTTGTTTCAATTTGTTCCTTATTCCAAACCTCCTTCAGAACAAGGTGGTTACCTTTCAGACACCTGAAGAGACACCTTCACATTTTGAGTTTCACTTTGCTTACAGTGAACAGAGAAAAAAACATATCAAAACAAGTGGGCACAAGTGTTTTGGGGGTTGTATTTAAAAGAACAGGAAGACATAGGCTCCTTTATGAGGCAGCTCAACCTTTTACATTGAAATTCAGTTGCATGTAACGAAGCTAACCACACATGCCAGGCCCCTCAGGAAGTCTCAAGGGGGTGTGTGTTGCTTGTGTAGGGATGGAAATGTGTGGGTAGATGTTGGCATTCCCCACTCAGTTTTTCAGGTTTCTGATTGAAATCAGACGACCAGACAAACAAGATGCAAATCACTCTGAGAGATTAAAGATAAGCTTCTAGAAGGCTGGTGGGCCAAGTGCACAATCACAGAGGCTACAAACTGTGGTCAAAGAAACAAATCTGCTGCTGGTTTATTTGACTGCATACAGTGAAATGAAACCTTGGACTTTCTGTTCAAAGAAATATGCTTTTATCTAAGACAACTCTGCATTGCTTCCCAGAAAGAACTAAAGCAATGTTTGCTTCATTATTCCTGGTTCATGGTGGGAAGGGCAGTATTATTCAAGTCTTTACTAACTGTATTCCTTTCTTAATCCTTTTTAGGAAGCTCTTAATCAGATAGAGAGTCACTCATTGCACAAAAGAGCAAAAAACAGCAAATGCCAGGTAGAAGAATACAGAATACTATTGGTAAAATATTCAGAATTGCAATTATTACCTTTCAATTAATATGGTTCACTTACAACCATCCTTAAGAATGTATACTCTGTAATTCTTCCTCATAATGAGGAAGGAGAAGTTCTGTTTATCTTGAGACCTTTGGACCTGGAATTACAGATGATACTGAAACCACAATAAATGGCTTAGAACGTGCATCAGGAAATAACATCACCCCATACCAAAAATAAGCAGCTGAACCAGAACTTTTACAGACCAGATCCTCAAGATTTCAGAGCTCTGTATTCAGATGGCCAATGCTGCAATTAGGATTTAAGTTTTCCTGACTGTCCATGCTGCTAGGTGAGACCATGTTTTCTAACTGCACTCATCTGCTGATACTGACTGAGCACACCTTCATGATTTTAGCATTCCATGTGGTGAGGTGTTTTGGAAGCATACCTTCTATATTGGTGCTGAAGTGGGAGCTGATGGCAGGTGTGTACATATTAATATTTGGATCCTATCAGGACAGCTTTTGCAGTGGATCTCCAATGCGTGCCCGTTTCTTATGCTGTGTCTCAGTGTGCAAACCTGGCTCTTCCCAGATCCATGCTGACCTGAAAGATGGGACCAGGGGCTGGTCTGAGCTACCCCTTCCATCTCCATGAATACATGCAGTGTGGGTGTTGCACCTGCAGCACCAACTGTTCTGCTCTGCAGATCTGCTCCTATTGCACTGTCCTACTTGCTAATACACAGACATCTTTAGAAAAATTGCCTCTGTACTCTTGGAAATTATTTTAGCCACTGTGCAGACAGAGGAATGGGGCAGAAACAAAGCCTGGAGTTGTTTCATCACTGAGGAAACTGGGAATAATGTGGCTAAAGGTTTCTCCTGCAGGAGATATAACCCCATGCTTATCTAGCCTTGCTGCCTTCAGCGTGGCCCCAGTTTCAGCACTGGCTGCTGCACCGTGCCAGGAGATGGCACCAAGGCGTGCCTGAGGCTCAGAGGGCAGCTCTGCATCTTGCTGCTCTTCTCTGTCCTGCTCTGTCCCTACTTCTGCAGATGATGGGGGGCACAACAGCTTCCCAGGACCCTGAGGCAGCCAGAGAAACAACTCTTTTTGTCTCTGGTGCCTCCTGAAGTTAAGAAAGTAGCAATCATCACAGGGGTCTATTCCAGCTAAAAGAATGCTGGGGAATGTAGCATTCAAAGGGAAAGGTAGAATTTTCCAGTGGAGGAGGCAGGGGGGAATCAAGCAGAATGTAAAATGCAGAGAAAAATTAATTCAGCTTTCAGCATGCAGTATACAATTGCTACTTGTACATTGAGCTCAGGGCAATATATCATAAAATTCGTTTCTCTGACCTTGTGCACATTTCTTTCTCATGAACTAGGTCTTTATGTTTGATTCATAAAAGCACAAGGGAAGTGCAGAATATTCAACTGTATAAAAGCAATATGTAGGACAAACTTTGCTGTCAGATGAATGATGAAACTTTTGCACAAAGATGAATAAATTAGGTTTGTGCAAAACAGTGGTCTAATAGTTTGAGAAAAGTATGTGGGAACAATGAAGTTTCTTGTTCTGTGGCTATCACCATGCTATTTGGGCACTTTGTGTGGTAAATAGGACAAGTTTTGGGGCTGGTAGTGGTTCTGATACTTGTTTCTATGGAATCTGTGAAGTTTATAAGAAATGCATATGGGTATGTACAAAGGAATTATGACTCCTGCTTATTAGGGGTAAAACCACCACAGAGCTGATGTTTTACTCCAAGCATCAGCATTTACTCTTAATGCCTTCCTTCCTTCCTGGGGAAATAATTATAGTATGAATATCATTCAAAGCCAGAGGAAATCAGTGCTATTTGTCCAAATATATTAACTTTTGCCTAGATTGTGTGGCTGCAACCTCCTGTCTTGTGGAATTAAAGCATTTAACAGCTAGGGCAAGTTGGTTTTTAAAGCAATACCAGGTCAGGACAAACTGGGACAACTTTTAGTGCATCCTGTTATATATGGGACGGGTCCCTATCCGTTCTAAGTCCTTTCCCTTTCCCTAAGTCCTTTATTTATTATTATTTATTTATGCATTGCCAAAGCAACCTTGTGCATCAGTGATTAAATAGGTAGCCTAGATACCTGCATCACACTCTGCATTTTTTTGTGTGACTGCACGTAGACAGATGGTTAAGGGCTTTAGAAATTCCACCCGGAACACTGTCTCTAGTCCTTGGCTTTGTTCCTTTTAAAATGAAATCAGAAAACCTATTAAAACTTGAAATGAGTACAACTATTAAATGAAAAGAGCTGCCAAACAGCCAAGCAGGGCTCAAAACGAATTTTGCATTTTAATGCACAATGAATTAGCAATCCTATCCAGATATGTATTTAGTATCTTATTTTTTTGACATCACAGACATCTAAATCATTCAAATCCTCACAAAGGTAGTTAATACATTAAACCAACGTATAGAAGAAGATTAAAATACCCAAACAACAAACCCAACCAATCAAGTCACACATCAAAAGGAAATTTGCTGCAGAAAATTTACTTGAGGACAAAAGACATATAAATCCTTTTGCTATTTTTGATCATTTTTAATAAGTACAATAAAGAATTTCCCTCCCTTTTCCTAATTATATCCAAACTAACAATGAAAAAGATGGGGAGCAGAATTGCCATTTTCAAATATGATGATATAGGTTAACCTGAGTTTAATTAACTATCAAAGTTAAAAAGCG
This sequence comes from Melospiza melodia melodia, assembly GCF_035770615.1. Lineage (NCBI taxonomy): Eukaryota > Metazoa > Chordata > Aves > Passeriformes > Passerellidae > Melospiza > Melospiza melodia. The sequence continues at coordinate 67,123,313 of NC_086196.1, forward strand.
GCTACAAAAAATTGTAAAATTTAAAGATTCAGGAGAAGAAAACCAAATCTCCAAAGACACACGTGCAAAAATAAGCCCAGCATCTAGATTGAACACTATCTTCTAAGTCTAAAATGACTATGACTAAAAATTCAAAACAAGCAAGATGAAACTTCCAGAAGAGAAAGGAAAGAATTCTTTTGAGTTTGGAAGTGCACCAACATTGCAAACTCTACTTAAAATCCATGGAAAGGGCTTACTCAGAGCTGTTTGTTCAGCTGAGGTGCTGGAGCAGTGAGTGCTTGGCTGACACATTGCCACAGTCACACACAGTGCCAGATGCAAGGCAGGTTAGGCTTGGCAACAATAATTCAACCTGTCAGCCCCAGGGCAGGGAATGCTGGTGGCTTTAGTGACCATCCAGAATTTGTTCCTTTTGTAGAATAGTTTGACTTGGAAGGAACCTCAAAGATCATCCAGTTACAACTCCCTGCCATAGGCAAGGACATCTTTCACTAGACCAGGTTGCTCAAAGCCCATCCAGCCTGGACTGGAACATTTCCAGGGATAGGAGCATTCACCACTTCTCTGGACAAGTTGTTCTACTGCCTTCCGAATTTTTTCATTATATACAATCTACACCTACCTTTTTTTCCAGTTTGCTGAATTTTGCTACTCTTTTCTATCTAGAAATACAGCAATTGCAGAAAAGACGTATGTAAGCTCACATATGGAGAATACATTACTTCAGAAAGCTTAGGATATAGCTTAAAGAACTCTGAAGCTACCTGAAGTCGTGTCAAGAGATGTGGCTGAACTGCTGGAACAAGGCTGCTGCCTACACCCAGCTGGGAAGTCTCCATCCAGCTGGGATATCCATGTGCGTTATACTTTGCACAGCTCAGTTCTTATAATGTTAGCTTTCCCTTCCCCAGCCAGGGCACCTGAGAGGACTTGTCTGGGAACTTTCTTTCTACTCTTGCTTGACCTTGTCTTTTTCCTTCATCTCAACCAGAAATTTCAATGGGAAAGGCTTTATGGCAAAGGTGGTATTACACAGCAGAACTTGGAGGGAGAATAGAGCATTCAAAGAAAGTGGTTAAGGATTGAATTATGAAAGGTTTCCATTTGCTGGAAGAGGGGGAAGTTTGTCCTGTAGCTTCACAGAAACTAGAAAGTTCAGATGAGCCAGAAATAGGCAGCAGACAAAAATTTAAAAAATAATCAGTTCCAACACCCATGGGGAAATGACCTCTTCTATACTTTACAGAGTCTCCACATTAAATAGATGAAATGTAGTTCAGAGTTTCTAAAAGGTGTGCTTTTATTCTTTTCTATTTTTTTTCTAAATAGACTTCTTCAAATAGCTTGTTTTCAACACATCCTTAAAAGGGCACCCCTGTGTGTTTGTCTGAGAGGGTGGAGGGCGTGTTTTGTGCGAGCCACGCAACAATGGCACCAGCCATGCACAATTCAGTTCCTCAAGAGAAATTGGCTCCTGCCTTTAATGCAGCTTCTTTTCGACTATGCTCTGGGAACCACACACCATTATCCAGTCACAAAAGAGTAATAGATGTGTAATAATTATGTGGAGGAAAACTATAATGTTCAGAAAACCGTGCATTTTGATTTCTTGTTTTAAATGCATTTGAAGCATTTTCAGCATAAGATAGACTAAGATAAGCAGGCAATTCTCATGCTTTCCCTTTGTGCCATATTCAAAATGAAGTTTCCTTTGCTTCTGTCAAGGCAAACTCTGTTAGGCACAATGGTGGGGATTTGTATTGCTTTGAACTGGTTTAGGTCACTAGTAATGCTATGTGTTTCATACAAGTGTCTGGAACAGAGATCAACCTGTAAATCCCCATCAAAGCTATACTCATATTTTCCTTAAGCACATGCCTGAGCTAGCTATAATTATGTTAACTTCACTATTGGTTTCTATTTATTTATTCATCTTTCTTTGGAAGCACGGCTTCTTAAGGAGCTTAACATCTTTGCACTGTACTTCTCCATGAGCTACATGGATAGAAACCCAATGCAAAACCACTACAGTGGCTCTCCAATTTTACTCATGTAATTTACAGACAACGTCTCATTTACTCTACATCTGTTGCTAATGATTCATAGATTTGAACAGTATTAGTAACTTTCTGACACCTCATGTTCAACTTCTCTCTTCCAACTTGTCTTAGACTTGTCATAGAACATGATGATGTTCCAAGAAAAGGACATTTTGTGCTTTATCAGATTTCCTCACTTGAATTTTAGTACAACAATGGAAGAAACACCATGACATGTCTTCCTTATGAAAGCTATTATGCTGACATATTGAAGACCTTCTCCTCTTTCCAGATGCTAAAGAGCAAAAGCTTTAATTATTCTATCATTAGTTAACTAGACAGAGCAGAAATCATCCCACCATGCTTTTATTTTATTCTATTTTATTCCTAGCTCTAAAGGTTCTGCTGGCATTTCCAAAGCATAATTGGATTATTTCTTGAAGTCTTTTTATTTGTGATTTTTGCATCTGACAAACATACTGTTCCTTGTGTTAATGGTACATTATGCAACACCCTAACTTCTAGTATGTTTGAGGACTTCAAGATGGTGTGGGCTTTACCATCAGACACAGAAGTAGCAATTTTTGTTAAAGAATAAAGCAAATAAGTCATTGTTCCCGTTTTTTGCCCCAGGCTCACTCTCACCTCCTAACAGTAAGTCACACAGGTTTCTACTTTTGAATGAGAGCCAGAGCTGGTAATGAGCCACACGCATCAACTGTATTTACAGCTTTCTTTCAGAGCAGTTGGTGGCTTACATAAAAATACAAAACATAAGCTTCATGTGGAAAAAACTACTCAATGAGATTTCCCCATTTTCTCATTCATAAATTAACAATTTCCTAATTCAGGTTATTATTTAGTCAAGTAGTCAATAATTCAATCAAGTACAACAGATCACGATTGTTCTGCCAAAGGCATATGAGCACTTCCAGAGCATGGAAGGCAAGGGGCAAAATTGCTTCCAGAGAAGTTTTTCAATCTTGAAGGTCAATAACCACCAAAGAAAAAGAGCTGAAGCTGAATGAAATTCCAAGTAAAGGGTTCAATACAAAAGGCTGTGTGTTGACAACATATTTACTGAGTGTAAGCATGCAAGAGAGCTGAGCCTCCAACAACATGGACTGGGGGCAGACTGGTAGCAGCACAGCTGGGTAACCCAGATTTGATCTTTGCACAAGTGTATGGAACACAGACCTTTAACTTCTGCCACTTCTGTGTCAAAAAGCTTCTCTATCCATGTTGGCTGGTATAGAAATAGCATTTTTTTAAATTGTAACTTGGTTTGAATGAGGAGTGGCATTCAGTTGGCTGTGGCACTCAATATGTGTGGGCACAAAGAACTGCATTCAGAGCTCTAGGCCATCCCATATAGTTAATCTTGAATTAAAACACCTGCAGATGATGTGAGAACCAATTCTAAGCAGCAAAATGTCTTCCAGGGAGCAGCAGGAGGCAGGAAAGCCCTCTGGCATGCAGAAGTGGGGAATAAATAAAAGTCCTAAGTGTTCTGCAACAACATTTTTATTGGTGGGGGGGGGCTTTTATGGGCCATCACCTGATAACAGCAAAGGATTGGTTTAATGGAATATTATATGTTTTAGACTTTTTCCACAGAAAAAGAATATATTTTCACATCCTTGTTTGGGAATATGTACCAACCATAGAAATAATCTATGACACAGCAGAAAGTTTATGATAGGGGATAATTTAGAGTTGTCAGATACTTTATATCTTTCCCCACATTTTCCCACTTTTGAAAAAAGGGAATCTGCTTGCTGACATAGTAAGTTGTGAAAAAAAGTTTGAAAATGTCATGGAACTTGTTCTGATTTTTGGAAGACTTCAAGGGCATCAACACCACTGTTGTGTGATGGTCAGTGTCCCTAGCTACCTTCTGCCAACACATGTAAAGGGGCTTTTTTTGTTAACTAAAATCTCAGGAGCAACCAAGTCACATGAATCATGAAGCTTACCCAGTCCCAGCCTGAGTAACATAGGGGTATCCTCTCCCTACATATGGAAGTTTAACCAATTTTTAATTACTACTGTATCTGCAGATTGAATAGCACAGATATTTCTTCCACTTTTTCCTCCAGGATAGAAATGGAGTGGCAGAACAAAGGACGGACAAGAGAAAAAAAAGATTTGAAAATGAATGTCCTTCTGCACCACCACAAGGAACAGTGAGCTAACAAAATGATTGTTTTAAAATTACTGGTTGAACCTTGAATGAACTTGTTAGTTAAATGTTCTGCTTGGCAATTTTAGCATAGAAAATATTGGAAAATAATGTGTTTGACTAACCATTATTATTTACAGTGGAACATAAAAAATTCAGTCTAAAGTGTTCAAACATAAAATTTGTTACAGCCCTCATCATATTAGAAATAAATGAGCTGTGAAAGGTTCTGTAGTTTGTTTCTTTTTTAACTTTTATTTCTAATTTTATTTTTGCATGGACCTGTTCTTGCATTCAGCTGCCCTCAGTCCTTTTACTGACATGCTTTGGCAGTCACAAACACCCTTACTCTCCAACCATGCCTTCTTTTTCCCTCTAATGAATTTTCTTGTGTACGAGGTGTCTACGTGATGTGCAATGTCTGAACTGCTCTTATGGTTCCAGATTCCTCATTTCTTCTAAAAATTTATCAAAGGGCCATTAAACAGCTTTTAGGTTTTCGTGATTAAGCCAGCAAGGGAAAAAGGTAAACACTGATATTTAATTTATTGCCACTATTATAAATTTGCATGGAATGTGAAGAACTATATTACTCCACTGAGTTTTACACATGCACATTAAATTTAAAAGAAACTGTTTACAAACCAATTACATTATCTTTATAGCCCAAATTTTGTCCATATTCCTTGCAAGATACACAAGGGCTTGAGATTTTAATGATTTACACAGCACATGGTTAAAACATTTCACTACCACTTCTTTTCTCTACCACATACCTTCATAAAAAAAGGTATGCTGGTATGTGCATGCATTAGGAGGAAAGGCTTATAAAATTGACGTTAAAAACCATATATTGGTTTTTAACCAATTACCAGATATTGGGTTTTTTTTTTCCTTAATGTTTACTACTTGTTTCCCCAAAGATTTGGATGTACATCATGAAGCTTTTCTACACAAGCTGCAGTTAGATTTTTTTCAAATATCTGGTTAAATTTTTAAAGATGCTTTCAACTGCAAGTTCACCTGTGGTTAGAGCTGTCAGAAAAATAAACTAATGAAGTAATTAAAAAAAGACTTATGATAAAAAAAAATCTCAAGAACTGGAAACATTGATATCTCAACAGTGTATCCATTCAAAATTCAAGTGATAAATGTTTTAATAGGATTTTGAAGTTCTTATAGATACATGTAGTACAGTAAGGATGACTAAAGTTGGCCATGTTTCATCTACAGATTTGAAACTGCCAGCCCATCTCCCACCCCAAACAAAAGAGTATGTGGAATCAAACCCAGGCATACGGTGGTTTTGCCCATGGCAAACCCAAATAATATCTGAGAGTCAGAAGCTCAGGGTCTTTGTGAGAGGGAGGCTTCAAAGAGATGGTTGTACTTAGGTGTCAACAGAACTATATTCTATGAATTCCATATGATTCTCTTCGGAGGCTATTTATGCTTTCAACTTTTTGTGATAATGAGAATATTAGAACATCTGTTACTCATTCTGATATGAGAAATGGGAATAAAAGCCCCAATTCCCCTTCTGCCTAGCCTTAATGATATTATATACTTTCAGTATACATTATTCTAGCTGCCTCTTTTTCAGGCTGGAGTGTCCTCTTTTCTATTTCTGCTTTTGACTCTGATTTAATCTTGTCTTGTGTGGAAGCTGTGTCACACTTCTACAATTTTTTAAGACCAAGGGACTATAGAATCTTAGAGGTTGGAAGATCATCAAGATAGGCCTAAAGAACATTTAGTTCTGACCATCACTGCCATGGGTAGGGAGACCTCCCACTAGACCAGGTTGCTAAATGCCTTATCCAGCCTGGCCTTGAACAGTGCCACGGTTGGGGCATTCACAACCTCCCGTTCCAGTGTTTTACCAACCTCATAGCAAAGGATGTATTAATATCTAGCCTAATTTTCCCCTCTTTCAGTTTGTGTTCCTTACCCCCTGTCCTGTTCCCTGCAGCTGCTGATGAAGAGTTCCCTTCCAGCTTCCCTGCAGGTCCCTTCAGGCACTGGAAGGCTGCTGTGAGGTTTCCACACAACCTTCTCTTCCCCAGGCTGAACAGCCCAGCTGTCTCGGCCTTTGTAGGGGAGCTGCTCCAGCGTTCTCACCAACTTCATGGCCATCCTCTGGACCTGCTGCAAAGTTCCATGTTTTTCTTACACTGTGGGACAGAAGGTAATGCTATTCCTATCTGCCAAGAGAGGGCTTGGTCCAAACCATCCTCCTATAATCTCATAAATGTTGCACACATGTGCTGCACAATATTTCTTTTAAATTTCATTATTTTAATTGCTTCAAACATTTAGTTTAACTTCTCTACCACTGATGATATTTCTGAAGAACAAACACCAAGATCACAGTGACTCCAGGATCTTTCTCTGGCAGCTAAGGGCTAACACAGAGCCGATTACTATGTCTGTTTATTTTAACTCAGGTGCACTAATTTGCATTTATCAATATTGAAAGCTGTCCTCTGGCATCAGGAGAGCCTCCTGCAGTTCCTCAGGCAGCTCTGCTTTGGCTGTCCCCATTATCCCTGGGGACAATTGCAGGCAGTGGCACCCTGTGACCGCCTGCCCTCACTGCCCACGGCCTGGCTGTGCCCAGGGGCGCCAGTCCTGAGCCATCCCTCAGAAATCCCCCTCCTCATCCTGCTCTCCCCTTTCAGAAGGGACTGCTCATCTCCTGCTCTCTGCCTTTTTAAGGACAGCTCTTCCCTAAATCCTGACCAAATTTGGAATGGGTCCGAGAAGCACTGCAATGGAAATATTTTCTTGTCCACTAGGGGGAAGTGCCTCCATAATTAGGACTTGGTGAGTGACCGTAGGGACCAAGAAAAATTGTGTCCTGTGTTTCTAAATTCCAAGACAACGGTTGTTTTGAACTTTAATACTAATCATTTAATGCACAAACGAAAATCCACTTTTAGTGAAGACATTGACACATTAGGTACTAAATAACCTTTTCAATTGAATTGTGTTAAACTTGCTTTAATGCAGACTTCTGTTCAATAAAAGCTATCGTATGACTTAATAGTTTCACAGGAAGCTACTGCAGAAGAACAATTAAAGCAAATGAAAGAATTGCATTTCTAGAGAAATCTGTGTGGTATTCAACTCTCATAAAATAGAAATACCATTAACCTTTAATGAAACGACATTAAACTACTTTCAAATAGTTGTCACTCTAAAACTGAATCATAAAGAGAAAAAACCTGAACAATGTTCTGTTTATCTCTGCAATGACATATGTAAACCATTCGTTTTTCAATCTTCTGCTATTTGTATGGCACCATAAAAGAAACACTGGTTAAGGTAGAGGTGCACATCTACTGAAACATTTAAACTGATCAGTTGTTTCATAAGAAGAGAGCATGCTAGAAACTTGGTCTGCCACAACCTGAATGGTTTATTTGCACAAAGTTTAGAAATTTATGTATGAGAGGGCTAGGTTTTGTACAGATACAGTGTGGCCACTTTACATTCTGATTTTATTCTTTTCTTACTCAGCTCTAATAGAGACTCTACCATTTTTAGAACATTTTAGAAAGGCATCCACAAAAGCAGTACTGATCACTAAAATTCTCCAACCGACTTAGCAGCTTACAAAATTTTCAATATTAAACTCTTGTGCAGTGTTCTACTGAAATTGAATGAGGTTTGAGCTCCTACTTCGCCGTAACTCTTCTTCATCACTGTTTTGAACATTCATGAACAAACAACAGTCTAGGAGAAATTTAGTGGGAAACCAAATGTAACACTGATGTAAAGTCACTGCCTGTGTTTAGGAAATAGTGCAGATATCTGACCTGAATTCCTTACACTGCCATTTCAATACCTCCTGAGTGAAGGGACCCTCTTTTCATTTTATCATGAAATTACTGTTCTATTATAAAAGGGGAAAAAAAAACCCCAACCAACCAACCAACCAACAAAGCAGAAACAGGTGTCAAAATGCTATCACTGTGGCTTTTGTTCTTGTCTGCCAGACTTCTGCAGCCAGTTTCACGCAGAATCAGCCCACCAAAATTCTCATGGCTTCAGTATTCTGGATTTCACGTGAATCCTTCATTCTCTTCAGCATATCTTCCTATTATTTGCTCCTATCAGTTAAAACACTTCAATATATTGCCAGGAAAGGACAACTTCTGCTATCTTGAATCATTTGTGGTTTAGGATAATGCTACATGGAAGTTATCAATAAAAAATAACAACAATAATAAAGGTTTCATGACTGTTCTAGAAATTGTCACTTCAGGTTTCCTGAGGAGAAAGCAGGGCTGCATTATCTTTTCCTTCCCTTGTGCTGCAACCTTGTCCCTCTGCAAACCAGAGCCTCCTTGATGCTCCCCAGGAGCTGCTCTGGTCGGGGCAGCAGTGGGAATCCCTTTCCCTGCCCAAAGACACGGAGCCGAGGGGACAGGTCCCTGCTGCAGACACAGCCCCTGCACAGAGCTCTGGAGGAGGGGTGGGTGGCAGCGCAGTGCCCCTGCCTGCCTGCCTCCCTCCTCTGCGGGATCAGCATCCCCTGGGTGCAGGCAGGAACACCGGGGCCTTGGCCGCTGCATTCCAAACACACCACAAAAACATAAACCTGCAGCATCAAGGTTTTTACAGATCACTTCCTTGAACTTCACGGTAGAAATGGTTTTTAAAAAGCAAGACATTGCACTTGTGTTGTGGGGTTTTTTTTAAGTTTAACACAAAGTGACAGTTGACTAAACAGTTTTACATAAAATTTCCATTTCCATTTGAAAAGCTTACATTTGCAATAAACATCCCTTGCTGGCTCTGATCCCAAACTCAAGCTTTGCTCTGGAAAAACCCTCAAACACTGAAATAAACATTATTTCCAAACTGGCTCCGCCACCTCACTTCACAGCTCCATCTCTTAGATAACATAAAGAGCTTCAACTTTACAAGGTGTTTTCCACTTCACACCAACATACTGTGAAACAAATCACTCGTCTGCAGAGTGAACTCTGCTTCATGAGGTTTTTGCTTTAGGTTCTGTTCTGAGCACAAACTGAAAAAGAAGATGTTCACTTACCACAGAAGATTCGCTGCTGGGTTTTGAGCAGCAGAACTGTGAATGAGTGGTGCACAGAAGAGAGCATTTAAATGACACAGCTTTCCACTGAAAAATGGAGAATTTTGACCCAGCTTACTGAAGTCTAAAACCTATAATTAACAGTGACTAGGCTGCGTAAGGCTAATGGATTGCCTATGTAGACAGCCTATCATTTTATTTAAAATATAATGGAAGCAAAACGTTCCCTCTGCAATCAGCAGGTTGTAGCAGCAGAGCAGAAATGAACACAGAGAATAGGTGGGTGTTCTTTCTCTGGGTATCAAAACCTTGTTGAAGAAAACACATTTCTTTTGTGAGACTACAATGGAGATGTGAAGAGAACAAGGAAGGATTTCAGAAATAGAGAGCGTGAGCAGAGTTGCACACTGAACGGGTCAGAAAGGGGTCCCTGCTGTCTGAGGACACACAGAGCTATGCCTGGCTGTCTTTTTTTTTTTTTGCTGCATGCTGCTTTCAGACACATACACAGGCTACCTGGTGGAGAGTGGGATGAGTGATGTGTTAGACTGCTCAGAGCTGGCTCACCACTTAACCCTCAGCTGTCCTGACAAGAATCCTCCTACTAACAGGTAAAATTTTGACAAGTTGCCACTAATTTGGTGCCCTTCAAAGGCTTTTGTGCCTGCCTCAGTGACAAAGGGAGATGTCCAAAGTTTTGATTCACTATTTTCCAGGGTAGACTTCCCATTCCTGCATAGTTTGGAACAGCATGACATCAAATAAATCTGATTTCTCTTTTTGTTTTAGTAACATCATGCTTCACAACATTTCTAAATCCTGGATTCTGCACCTATTGTAGCTATAGTAAAACCAAACCTATAGTGATATGATTAGCAATCTATTCCACATAGATATTTATTTATAAAGACAAATAATATATTTTTTTATAATTGCTAAATAAATTTAGGGTCAACTGCTAGACAGATCTTTTTGAAGGTGCATTATTGGCAAACCTGTTCCTTGACCTTTAAAAAAATAAAAGATAGCATATTCAGTTTATCTCAGGTGACTAGACATAGGCAAAATGGACATCTGCTACCACTGCAGTAATTCAGGCAACATTATTTCCAGTATAACTGTATTTCCCTGTTATTTTTCAGGCATTCATAACTTCCTGAAATATTAATAAGTGCTGAGATTTATAATGCACCTAGGGCTCAGTCTTGTGATGTATGTAGCTCTATGGCCCTAAGATGGCACTAGAGCTTGTATTGACATGTTCTTCTAGAATGAAATCAAAACAGAAAATAAGGCTGGAAGGCACCTTGAGGGTTCATTGAACATCCCCTGGCGTTCCTACCCCAAGGATGGACAAACATACATTTTTCTAATTTATTCTCAGCAACCTCCAATGACAGAGGAGGGTGCCTACGTTCCCCCTCTCAAACCTCTCTGAACTCACAACTGGGACTTCTGCTGAAGTTGAGCCTTTCACTGCCAACCTATTTGGGAATTTTTTACATTCTTGGATGGAGAGAACAGCTCTTTTGGATGGAGAGGATCAGTGCTTGAACAGGACCTAACAGCAGCCTTTGAATACCTATGGGGAACTTCTTTAGAAGATGGAGACAGGCTCTTTACTGTGGTGCTTGGCAGGAGGCAATGGTCATATATTAAAGAGGGACAGGGGAGGTTCTGGCTGTCCAGAAAGACAATATTTTTACTATGAGGATCATTATGGACTGAGTGAGACTCTCCCTCCTTGAAGGCTTTCGAGATCTGACTGTTCAAAATCCTGAGCAACTTAGTCTGAATTCACTACCCCTGTTTTGAGGGAGAGGTTGGATTAGAAACCTCTCAAGGGCCCTCTTAACCTGCATTATTCTGTATCTCTAATTCTATTTCTCCTTACAGAAAACCCTTGCAACTAAACTGCTTTACTTCTATCTAGTTTAAAAATGTATCCAGCCTCCCTTCAGAAGGTGTGTTTGCCATGAACCTGGCTGTTATTTCTCCTGTCTCTCCTGAAGGGCACTGAGCCTCTGGTTTTATATGATGAGAGCACTTCTCCAAACTGAGGTCAGAGATACAATCAGAGGCAGCACAGAGACTCTCAATTGCTTCATAAAAGCTGAAGCATCATTTGAGATGGTTACATAAAAGACAACAGAGCATGGAACATTATATACACAATAGTATGGGAAAACTAGTGTTACCCTGAAATTCAGCTTTGCATCCATCTCCTTCTCCAAACGGTGAGACCATTTTTCTCCCTTGGAGTTTTTGTGCTTTTTTTTCCAGAGTAGTTTCAAATTCACCATTTTCCTCCAGAAACCTTCAGATTGGCACCAAATGTTAATGTTGTGCCCAAAGATGAATGAACTCAGAATATGATTTTAGAACAGAAGTGCATTTGCAGCTTTAAATAATGGGTAGTGCTTTGACAGCAGTATTTTTATTTTTAATTTTTGCAAACAACCGCATCCCTATAGAACTAAAAAATGCCTTGTAATAAGTCCTCTTCAAGAAAACATGGAGCAAACTGTGTCTTTGTTGTTTATGTGAAACAAAGAGCCCAAACTGTCAATTTTCTTCCTTACTCTTTTCTTTTGAAGACTCAGAAAATCCATAAAACTACATTTGAACAATAATGACCAGAACCATCTAAAACTATTTACCAGGAACAATCTAAAACTATTTCTGCAGTCCATGTCATGCTTTTTTTCCCACAGCCTCAAAGCCCAAAGCAATTCCTTGCAGGCCCTATTTTTTCCTGTTTCCCTGTGCTCTCCCCATAGCCATACCCAACTTTCAGTCTGCAAGGATTTTCTTTTGTGCAGGGAGTTTTCCCTAGGGTCTGTTTTGATGCCCTTGGTGATTTAGGACATTTAAGTATTTCTGCAGCCCCATGGCTAACTTCTTCCCAGTCTGGAAAAGTACCTGCTGACCTTGGCAGAACGGCAGTGAATTTAAATATACAGACAAATGTAATTTTTTACTATTGTTCTTGAGCACATTCCTTCCCCCTTTCAAGAAACTAGTATAGTCAAAAGAACAGCTTGATGACATGAAGTTTGCTGGTTAATTCTTTCTTTCCAAATTATGCAAAATATCATCTTTACAAAGGCCCATACCGATAGAAGATTGAAAAATGGCTATTTACAAGTGACAGCTTTATGAGAATCTTTATCCTGGCACACACCCTTTTGATTACTTAGACACAGTTACAAGTCAAAAGACCTCAGGCAATTTGATGTCATGCTTAGATTTAATAATTTCATTTATCAGTTTTTCCTTATGGTTTTTGAGAGGTGATAAACTGGCAAAATGCATATTTAATCTGTATTTGCTACAAGTAAAACTGCCTCTGAAGTACTGGAGTACTACATTTATTTTTACAGCTGGTTCTGAATTCAAATACACTGGTTATAAATAATTTCTGAATGTCATGTAATATTTATGCTGGAAATCTGAAACCCTGTGTCATTTTTGGAGAAATGAAACACAGGGAGAAGAGGCTACATTTTCACTGAAGCAGTGCAGGCTGTAGTGTCTCACACAGTGCTACCAGTGCCCCTGCAAGAACCTGAGAGCAGCAGTTGCTGTCCTGCCATTGCTGAGGAATCTGAAATTCCCCCTTGACCAACATAAGGAATGAGCTGTAATATCTTCTCAGCCATCCCCCTCCTCCCTGCCCTTTGCCAGCTGATTTATGTAAGAAAATAAAGTGTATTTTCTCAGCTCTATCCCAGTGTTTGCATCCACATGACAGAGTGCAGAACATCAACTGACTTAGATGTGTTGCTCTTTTGCCAGATTGTTTTTTTTTGGTGGGAATGGTCAGGCATGTACTTATTACATCAAGTTGTTCAGCTATAACCATGCTCTGGTTACTCCTTTGTGTGCTAAATTTAACTGTCCATCTTTCAGGTGAGAGCTGCCTTACCTGACTTTAGGAATCTCCAGTTTGGACAGCTCTGGCTGAGCTGCCTGCCCCATACAGCCAACAGAAATAAAGAGAAACAAAATGGATAACAAACCTGCAGATGACAAAGGCTGGAAGGAAGAACATGATTGCTTTCAATTACAGTTTTGAAGACTTGGGATGAATGCAAGCTTTTGTGCTGAAATGGATTTTACTGGTTGCAAATTCAGCTAGGTAGATAGGCTGCCTATGGGTGACACTGGATCACAAATTGAACATGAGCTCACATTCAGGTCAACGTGATCAAGCTGTCAATAAAAGATCTGGCAGTATTAACCTAAGAGATCCTTCCCACCACTGTGCCCTGTTACAGGAACAGAAATGCCTAATGCCTCTTACAGTCAAGGGTAGAGTGTGCATGGGAGGGGGTTACATATCCCAAAGATGATGAGAAAACCCAACCTAAGAAAGAAATAGGATGATTTCTTCTAAAGAAAAGACTGAGGTCTTTTCAGAGTCTCCAGTCTTCAGACATCCTAACTTCAAAATGGAAAGGAATGGCCTATTGTCCTTTTTTATACCATGGACAATAGAGGGCAAGAAATTATTCACTTGAAATGAATTAAGATCTAGTTGAATTTTCAAAAGACTTCTTCATACTAAGAATACTAAAGAACTGGAATAGATGACTTTGAAATGATCTCCATCTCAGGAAGTCCTTAAGAGGCAGTCAGGAATGTTGTGGGAGAGCAGCAGACTCTGTAACTTGCCAAACTTTTTCAGCTTTATTTTCCTACAGTTTTGTGCGTAAGCAGCTGATGCAGAAGGAAATAAATGCTTGTGTGGCATACCACAGGCAGCAGGTGATCCAAGCACCAACTGGTTTGCAGTTTCATGGACCTCAGGTTTATCCAGACAGCTAGAACATCCCACAGCACTAAAAGCATAAGCAGCAGGCTCTGTTAAATTAAGCAAGGATTTCAGGTGGTCTTATTGCAGTACTCTAAAAAGCAGCTTAAATGTCAAAATTAGGCTCCAGTGAACAGAATGTTGTACAATAACCATTCCTCATTACTCAGAAGCACAAAGCTCCTCACATCATTAAAACTTGCACTCAGGTTATTTTAGAGAAGATTGTGGCCAGAAACCCTAAGTGTGTTTATAGAGAAGAAAGAATATGGCAGTGAAAATGGCTATTTTGATTCAGCACCATAAAACTGCCCCAGATGAATACTTAGGAGCAAATAATATTGCTTAAGTCATGAAGTCAGAACAGAAGAAGCAGCAAAGGAAACATAGTATATCATTTTAAATAAGACAGGGAGCATTTTTAGTTTCTCCTGCCCCTACTTTTTTTTCCCCCACAGCCTCCATTATAGTCACACTTTGCCCAAGCCTGATTACCTTGGAAGACTAATAGTACTGCTAAGGCAGGTCAACCTCAGCTGAGCAACTAGGAGCTAGGAGCACATAATGAAAGACAAGCTAAAAAAATGAATCTCTTGGAAAAGGTGCAGGATTGGAGTTGAATGTTTAGTGCAACAATAAATAAAATAGTCTCATTAAGATAAACCAGAAACTGAGAAGATGGAGAAGAAAAGTGGATTAAGGCTTTGGCTAATGCAAGGAAAACAGTTACAGAAAGCAAGGACTTCAAAGTGCTGACATAAAAAAGGGAGAGGATTACAAATCAAATTTTTACAAGTGAAAAGTATGCTACCTGACAAGGAGGGTGAATGAAAAGATTCAAAGTATGTATCTTTTTGATACAGACATTTTCTGATGGCAAGATTAGGAGAAGGAAAGTCCTTTGACAATATTTGGAAGCTTCTGGGGCAGCCTGTATTTAATACATGAAGCACTTAAGAATCAATGAGCTCCTTTTCTGCAAAAAGGCATTTAGAAATGACAATATTACAAATGCTAATCTTTCAGGAAGGAAATTTTTGAAGTGCGCTGTAACGTGATAATTCATGCAAAAGAAAAGATAATTCTAATTATGGCTAGCAAAGCAAAGACCTGAAAGCAGGAATATACTAAGAGTGGGAGTTACAAGCCAGGGCTTAGGTAAGTGTCCAGAAACCATGCTATACCTATGTAGAAAAACCCCTATGAAAAAGCTATACCCATAAGCTTGGGTATAACTTGAACCAGTAAAAGACCCAAAACTGCACTGAGTAGTACCTCAAGGGAACCCTAAATCCCTAGCTAGATGCCTAGCATTCCTGTATAAGAAAAGAGAAACAGGAATTCTCCAAAAGTTAGGGATACAAAAAAACCACTGAGCAGAAAACTCAGTGAAGCTAGCCAAGAGCCACTATAAGGAAGACAGGACTGCAAATGAGTTTCTGCCCTCTTCAGAGGTTTCATATTCAACCAAACACTCCTTTCCCTAGCAAGAACTTCCAGCAAGCTCTTTGGGAAAAGTGATCATCATTCCTGTTCAATCTTAGCTGAGGCAGAGCCATAATTCATTTTTTTACAGCCTTTAACAAAGCAGAACCAAGTGGGACTTTAAGCCAAACTCCAAAGGACATTTTTAACCTCCTTCAACAGAACCAAATTCCTTCTTGCTTATCTTTAAGTCCTGAATTTTATGTACTTGCCTACATGGTCACAGCTTTAAGAATAAATATCAAGTACAAAAATCATGAGGAACAAAAGTTAGCCTTGCATTAGGGTATATCTGTAGGAAGAGAAAATCAAGAGTAATGGAAGGGAACTCACCTTTCCCCTATACACAGACAAGTGTTCTTAGAAGCCCCTGGGCTACCATGAAGGATTAAGACTTAATCCACAGCTGCTCCTGCTCAAACATTGAGGGGAAAATGTTCAACTGCTCTTTGTGAGGATCCAAATATCAATTTCTAAACAGCAAATCAGAGCAGTTCTGAAACCTTTTTGGTGCTGTAAAGTCATGTTCGCTGTTTGGTTTGTATGTGCTAAATTCTCTCCAGGGCAAAGCTAAGAGCATCTGAGGGGCTTGTTAGAGAAGTTTCCGACATGTGCTATCCCCCACGCTGCCCTCCCTGTGTCGTCTTTGAGAAGCAGCAGACTATCAGAGGCCAAAACTGAGTTTCAAAATGTCAATCGTTAAGCAGGGTGTGCGATTCTGATCTGAAAATCCCTTTGGGAAGTCAGAGATGCCCCTCTGCTTGCTTTACAGAGTCCAGCTTTTCAGGCAGAGGCCACTGAGGATATTTGTATGGCCTACAGCATTTCTGGAACTGCAGGTAGAATGGAGAGGCCCTCAGTGAATTTAGGCGGTGCCAGGACCAGGCAAAAGATTTGGATCACAGCTCCTGACCCGAGTGTGTTAATCTCTCTGAATCCAGCTGCTCAGAGTGCTGTTAAATGAGGCCATTATTTCCCATCCACTTCCTAAGGCTGTTCCAAGGCTAACTGCAGGGCTGCAATCAGATACTCCAGCGAGCTGCTATCGGCACCCCTGGGGACCTCCTGCCTCTCGTAAGTAGAAATCCTGGAGGAGCTGCCAACAGGCAGAGCTCTTCCTCAGGCTTGCTCTAACAGGCTGTTGCTTAGCCACAACACAGGCTGGCCAGGCTGTGGGGTGCAGATGTCAGCGTGTGGTTAATCCCGGTGCCGGCGCGAGGCCAGCATACAAATGTCCGTCTGTAATTACCCATCTCTCGTGACTGAGCACCAGCCCCTGCCCAGATACACGAGAAAATGTTCACAGTCTGGAGCCCTCCCTGCTCCCTGTCAGATCAGAAATTAGCTGATCTTGTGACAGTATTTCAGTGACTGTTTTTGTGTGAAGAAGTGGAGCATTAAGTTACTGTGCTAACACCATGCTTTAAATGATATTTACTCGCAAGTGGAGAATGCCCTGTGGACCGGGGCAGTATGCCCAATACTCTTGTTGCAGGAATATAAAATTGAGTCTTTTTCCCCATAGTTTTCACAGTTGTGAAAAATATATTTCTCCAAGTGAAGAACAGGAGAGCCCTCGTGTGGCTAATTTAACATCTGAGATATCACACAGATGCTATGCCTGATAGTAAAAAATACATTATAGGTAAGTTTTCTTTTGTTCTTATTTCTGATCTCATCCCCTTTAAACATACTTGATTTAAGGAACCTCAAATTTGTTTTCCAGACATTTGTATCTCAGACTGTTTTTTCCTTCCACTGAAATGAACAAATCATTCCTCATACTAAATCTGTGCTTCATTTCCCAGTTTTGACAATAGGAATGTAAATTATAAAGTAACCCTTTCTGAAATGTTTCTCTTGTGGGCTGTAGGGAAGAAGAGAAGCATATGGGGGATTTAATATGCACAATGACCTCATTCTTTCCAAGTTTCCTCATTCTCAGGAGACATATTTGCAATTCACACACAGAGTTCAAAATTGGAGTAGGCTATGCATCTGCTGTACACACTTAACACACACACAGTGTCTTACACTCCCAGAAGAAAACAGATGACAAAAAAGTGTGAGTGTTCACATAAGTTTTGCACTAGGGCTCTCCTTGAAGATAAATGATGCAACAAGCATCTCAAGTAATCCCTAGTTTCTGTGTGAGTTACTCAAAGGCACTGCAAACATCAGACAAGCAGATCATTCAGAGTCCATTTTCAAGAAAAAAAATTACTCATGCCTTACACATTCTTGGCATCAAATGTATAAGTTGGAAAAAAAAAAAAAAAGAACAGGGGAAAATTAACTGGGCAGTCATAAGCAATTCAGGGATACTTTATTCTAAGCCTTGTATGAGTCTCTTAATGTGTTTTTTGACCCTGTGCTTAACCCTTAGGAGACACTCATTACTACTCAGTAACATGACACAGACTAAATCACACCTCAAGGAAAAAAGTCCTCAAGCGTCTCAATGCACCTCTATTCTGTTCTGTCAGAAATATACACATCTTATCCACCTCCTCTTCTTCCAGATCTATGCAATGTTTGTTTTGTTCCCTTCCACATTATTCCTTTCCAAACCAGCTTGAGTAAATGCAGGGCAGATGCTGCTGGCCCAGGAGGTGGAGGATTGTGAATCCTGAGAAAGATTAGCGCAGAAAATAAATGTTTTCTCATTTGGTTACTATACACGTCTTTTCCTGCACCCGAATTCTTGTTTGCATAACATAAACATGTTACATTTGAGAAAGCAACTTGCCAAAGTACCAGGCAGCAATACAGCTTTTGGTGCTCCTAGCTGGCCAGTCAGTCTAATAATATTGCAGAAAACTTTATGAATGAAGGCTCAACAGTTCAGAAACTTCTGATGAGGTACAATGTATTTGCAAGCAATAACAACCTAGGAGAACCCACTGGGGTATGTGTCTGACTTACAGGCAGCACAAATTTTATTCTGAAGCAGAACAAACAAATCCTGAAATAATGGATCTAGTGGTTCCATGTGCAGAACCAGCTCAGATAAACCATCATGGAAACTTAGCCAAACTGAGAGGATAAGGTCATTTGAAGACGTACTCTGAGTTTTCAGAAGATGAGACTTTCCCCAAAGTTACAAGGAATGTTACTGACACTAGATTGCCTTCTAAAGTGGGAGCATAGACAAATTATGTTTAAAAACATTGGATTTTATTATAGACCTAGAAGTAAAAAAGTGGCTTAGGTACCTATCTTTCAGTCCCAACCTTACATTCTTTCCTTTACAATGACCTGAATTTAATACCATAAAGGGAGACTGTCCTTAACTCAGATAAGATGATAAATCACAAATAGAGAGTTTAATAAGTGTTTTGAACCAATTTAGCCTGAGGCAGATCTCTGGGCACAATTAATAACCTCCCTAAAACACCTGGCACCAGTCTGATCACGTTCTGCCTTGTTTAATAACAAAGAAAGATATGGACCAAATTGGTGCCTTCTGAAGTTGTGGCACGTGCTCCATGGTCTCCCTGCTAAATCAATGCTTGGACTACTGAACAATTTTTCATTTTGAAAAATAAATGATAATTGCTTCTTAGTTTGCCTAAAAAAGCCATATTCTTTTGCTAGATGTCTAAGAAATTTGAAGTCAGACAATCTTTATATTTTTTTGGTATAAATCTCTTCATCAGTTCACTTGGGCAGAGGTGACAGGTAAGACACAAGTCAACCTTCTTTGAGAAAGGCCAGCAGTTAATTTGAATGCCTGGAGACCTAAGGGCTGGGACAATTCAGTTAATCTGGTTTTGGAAAAAATATATATAAAGAAATGTTCTCACCTTAAACAGCTAACCTCCTCAAATACAGAAACTTGCCATTTAACTCAGATATTGCACTATGACATTCTATATACCTGTTTTGTTTGTTGGTTTTTTGTTGTTGTTTTTTTTTTTTTTTCTATGGCAGGTTTTTTCCCCACAGTGAAAAGCCAGACTTACTTATAAATATTACATTCTTTTCCTGGTCTCTGGTTAGATGGCATGAACAAGATCTCACTGTGTTCTGGCTACAGGCCTTGGGCACAGTCTCATATATCCAAGTATATATACAAAAATATTGACTATTTGGGAGCATAACTTGCCTTTGAAGAATAGAAACAATTATTTTAATAGGCTGTCCCTGTGTGTAAACCTATATTCACAATGAGAATTAAAGGAATATCTGTATTTTGTTCGATGAAATTTAGAGCTTGTTCATCGAAATTTAGAGCCATGAAGTCTAGAGCTGAAAAAATTAGACTGAAAGTGGTCTTCAAGATAAAACAGAATTAATCTCAGGGACATAGGAATAGAATGAATTTTTTACTTATTTACAGGGATCTCTGTTAAAAAGAAAGAGCTATTTTGCTTCCTCAGGTTGTAAGAGCAAGACCTGAAACATCAGGAATTTTCCGTTTCACTCATTTCATGCCACCAAGCATAATTACAAAAGGTTTAATATTCAGATATTTTTAAACACCAATAGGTTTTCCCAGTTGCTTACAAAATCTACACCTCTTCATTTTAATTCAACCATTTAATCTTTAAAAATCAATTTAACTTTGATGTTTTTATTACTCTGCTGTTATTTCAGTAATTCAGATCTTCAAAGGTAAGAACACATTAGCCATTCAAAGCTAAAAACCAAATAAAGTCACACTCCCTGTCCCCTCATCAGAGCTTTCATCTGCACATTTATATGATTTCAGGAAGATGCCAAATTAGTCCTAATTGCCTCTAATTTCACTTGGCCACTCAAATAGGATATGAGATCACATTTCATCGTGCAGATATGGTGAAATATCACACATCATTCAGATAGTTCAATCACTAGTGAACACAGACTGGAGAGTTTGCTCTACACTGAAAAAAGTCTATCTTATCACATAGAAGCACAGCCATGTAGAAACAGACCTGATTCCATTTTCTTTTAAAAGTACAGACTTTAGACAAAATGTGTTACCTGTTTGATGTACATTTGATGTTTTAGGTTGATTTATGACTGTGTGCTGGAAATAATTTTTTAACATTTGGTGGTTTTTAAGCCTCAAGTGGAAAAAAGTAATTTAAATTACTTCAGTATCATGCAGGATTATATGAGGAGAAGTCCTTTTGCTTAAAGTCTTGAAGAGAAGGCAGCTGCTGAGGGATGGGGCACCTGGGAGCAGCTCAGGCAGGTGGATGCTCCTGGCTGTGCTGGGGGTGCAGCCCCTGCAGCCTGCACAGCAGCAGGGTCTGAGCAGGGCAGTCCTGCCTTCAGCTCCCACTGCAGTGGCTGCTGCAATTCTGTAGGAAAACTTGGAGATCCCTGAGGAACTTGGAAATACAGTCAAAGAGAGAAGCAAAGGTATTTTCTTCAATGTGCTGGGTAAGCAGGAATCAGAAATTCTCTAATTCGCTTAGCATACATTCATTTTGTTTCTCTATTCTAAGTACAGCTAATTACCACTTCAGTGTTCTTTGCCCCTTGCTCAGTTATCTCTCTGCTTATATCTGATACTATCCTTCAATTGAAGCCTGAAGATCAAATGTAGTTAAACACATTTTAAAAATGATCTTTCAGAATGCTTATAGCTGTCTGCTCAGCAATGTTGTGGGATCCTCAGAGATCCCACAAAGGCAGTGGCAGGTTGGGAATGCTCCTGACCACAAACTAGAGAGGGAGCAAATGTTACACATTTACTTTCAAGCAGAATAGATGGGCACGAGAGGTTTTGTAATCAGAAACCTTAGAAATGGCAGCCTATTTCTAAAAGTTATGTGTAACTGGAGAGAGAATGTGAATGCCATGCAACCTCTGTATTTAATAAGAGCTAAAAATTGAGTGATTTTATTACTAGAAATGATTGGAAAAATCTACAGACTGAGCATTATTCGTATCAGTTATTTGGCCAGTAAATCTGGATAATCAGACTGAGCATTATTTGTATCAGTTATTTGGCCAGTAAATCTGGATAAAGGAAGCACTGAGAAGCAAAGGAATCACAGTTGTTAGTTATTGGCTATAAGTCACTTTCCTCCCCTACACAGAGGGGCTCAGGCAATTTCTCTGGCTTTTTTTAAGGAGGATGTTTTCAGCAATACAGCATCACAGTTCAGAGCCCTGCTCTGTGGAAACCTAACTCCCTCCAATGCTTGGAGTAGTGCCTCTAAATCAAACACATCATATCTGCTGGGCAGACAAACTGCTCTGGGACTGGGAACTGGAGTGGCTCACGCAAGCATGAGAAGAAAACTCTTTTCCATCAGTCACCTGGATTGATGACTGCTAATTCACCTCCTCAGTGACATGGAAACCTGAGCACATGGACATGCCAGGTGATTTTCTTTAAATAAATCAGGGATATTTCTTCCCTCTGTACAGAGCAGAGAAATCATCTAGAGAAAAACAGCTTTTACTTTTGCTTTTTTCATAGGGAAAAAAAAAAGGTACTCCAAGCATGGAAACAACTCCCATCTGTGTTTCAAGGTTGGCAAATGCACGTGGCACCAGGGGGAATTTTTCCCAAGGTACACAGCATTCCAGCAGTGCAATCTCACACCTTCATTTATGCTGGCTCAACTTTTATTTTGAGCATCAGCATTCTAGGACAGAGCAAAACACCCCCAGCTCACACTAGGAGTAATAAATAAGACAATCCAGCACTGTAAAAGCCATTCTTTCAGAAAATTGTGAGCGCAGCTCAGAGTCAAGGCTCACTGTCTGATCAGGCCAGCATTCCATGAGCATCCTGAGGGAATGAGGCCATGGAGCCACTGTTCTGCAGCAGCCATGTTAATTTGATGGGAGAACATTAGATAGGTGTCTGGGAGAACTGAGATGAGAAGATGAGATATAGTTGCAGCATTCAGTCACTGAGTTATAGACTATCTGAACTAATAATTTGCAAGTGTGAGTTTAAAAATATCAGTATTTGTATTTGTTATATACTATTTGGATCCCTTAATTTTGTCCATTAGGCGTGAACTGGTTGTGGCTTTGCCAGCAAAAGAGATTTTTCAGTTTCAGACAGCAAATCCAGCAAGGATCAGGAAAGGAAAATCTTTAATGAAGACAAATAAAATTACTAGGGAAATAGATAAAAGTGTTCTGTGTTAGAGCCTTGGAAGGGCAGAGTAGGAGCTCTAGCTCTGGATTGATAACTCTGGGATGAAGTTAAGTCAGCTTAGTCAAATTAGCCTTTTGACGGTCACATCTGTCAGAGCAAATATATATCACAAGAGGAGGATGTGTCCAAGATGGAAAACAACACAGTGAGAAAATGGATTCTCCCTCCCCCAGCACTGAAGTGAATAGCCAGGTACAGGTTTCCACTCAGAGGATTCCTGGCTTGCAAAAACAAGGAGATCTCAAGATGATTAACTAACAGTTTCCCTGAAGAGTTCAGTGCTGAGGAGAGGGCTGAAAGAGGCAGCAGCCACAAGGCTCATGGCTCAGCCTCCCCCATTTGAGCCCACTGGGTTGCCAATGGGGAGCAAAGGCAGTTGTCAGAACACTTTCCAACTACTGCTTCTCATCTGGTGGAGTAAGCCAAAAATATTCAGTGCCACTAAGGTCTGCTAGTATTAAGGACAAACTAAGAATCTTAGCTTTCCAGATTTTAAAGACATGTGAATTCTTGTTTTTAAAAGCAAATTACTAAGAAAAGTTTGGATGTTTCTTTATAGCTGAGGGGAAAATATGACCACCTGATTCCAATTTTTCCTGAGAGTGTTGGGTATTTTGGAAGCAGAAAATCTTCTTGCTGAATTCTAGCAGAAAAGTGACTTTGCATCAGATTTAACCCCAAGGCTCCCAGTCTTCTCATAACCAAGAAGAATTAAGATGCAACATTTCTTCTAATGAAATAAAGCATAAGTTTGCCTTGTTGTATAATCTCCATTGCATATATTGGCCTTTTGAATATATGAAACAAAATTTAGATACAGTTCTGTATCACATTTTTTGCAGTCCTTGGTGGTTTTTGTGTCAGCATAATGACTGTGTTGTATATTGTATATTTTATTGTATATATTGTATAATTACTGTTGTTGCAGGTCTGAGAGAGTTTATTTACCACTTATTTTGTTTACTGCTTTGCATGGGAAGACAATCAAGAACCAAACACAGAGACACATCATGAATGAAGGAATAGCAGAGAATAAGAGCAAGAAGAGCCACCATCTCCCTAGTCACAAGCATCTCTCTTCTTTTCTTGAGATCAGAGGCTTAAATGCTTTTTTCAGGTGGAGTTGGATGAGAATCTCCACCACACATTTAATTTCCTGGTTGCTAGTTCCTGACTGAAGGCATTACAGCTGAGTCTGTAGTAATTTGGCAAATTTCACCTTCTTACTGCTCAGAGCATCAATGAGACAATTGTTGACCCTGATTAGTTGTTTGCATTCTATTTCATGGGTCTTAGTGTAAAAGTTCTCCCTGACCTGCAGCTGGCTCAGCAGCACACCTGCAAGGTGCCACAATTTGTACCCCTGTTTTGGGGTCATAGGCTCCATTTGCTCATCAGCATCCCAGCCAAAGATCTGAAGGGAACCTTCAAGAGAAATCCTGCCAGCTGAAAAATCAGACTCCTGCCTGTGTTTCTTAAGCTGAGGCCCTAAGCCCTCACTTACAGGTATCCAGTAAAACTGAAATGCTATCATAACAATTACATCATCTGAATGTTTATGCATGATAATTCACATAGATGTTTGGTTTTGAAGTTATTCAGAAAGAATCTACAGAAGAGCAAACAATACTGAAACAGAACTGCCACTCTGAAGCATGAAAACCACCATTTCAAAAGTTTTGCTTCTTTCTAAAACACTTTCATCCTAGTGAAAGAGCTGACTAGCCATACTAAATCCTCAAGTGCTTATCCCTGCTCTTCTTTCTGCCAGGATGGCTTTTGTAAACTATCTGCTAAGCTGGCTCAGGTAGCTGAACCAGCTGAAAAATGAATGGGGTTCATTGACATGCTTTTATTTGGGTTTGGGAGAAGAATCATGTGACTAACAGGATTTCTGCTGCATAAGAAAGTCAATAGAAAAACCTTTTCTGGTAATCTATAGATAGGGACAGGAGCAGAGCTAATCCTTAGGCTGCTGCACAAGCTTTGGCCAGATTATTCAATTTTGTAACCCCAAAACAATATAACCCAGCAGCTTTTGGAGTACAGGAATTCTTCAGTTCTGCCTCTGCAGACTCTGCTGGCTTGACAGGTGATTTTCAAAAGGTTTTGACATCCTAGCAGTGGAAAGACTTAGAAAGCTTTGCCTAAAGTGTTGGCCCCACATGGCTTTTATGAGATCTCCTATGCAGCATAAGTCTGACACAGCCAAGAGCCAAAACATTTCCTGTGGTCAAATCAACACATAATACCTGTGCCAAGAAAAAAACATGACTGCACAGGGCCAGCAACCAGGGCAGAAGGCAGTGTCTTTTGTGTACAGACAGTAGGTACTCCTTTCAGTGATCTTTCTTAAACTGCTGTAACCATGCAGGGCTAAGCTTTCCCCCTGAAAAGGCTCTGGTGGTTGCTTGATGGTGTAAAGCTACATTTATTAGTGCCTCAGCAGAGCTATGGAACTGAAAATGAAATGTATCTATATTCCGTTAACACCATCACATTAACCGAGATAATTCATCCATGGCTGTTTGGCTATAGAGTGAAAAATATTAAAGAATTGCATGAAACCTAAGAATGAACTCTACTGTGGCTGAGGTTTAAAGAGGAGTGATAAAAGTGTAAAATCAGTCTTTTAAATAAGCCCATTGTAAAATAAAGTAAATGGACTAGCCTTCTGTTCCAGGCGTGTTCTGTTTTCACAAAGGAAGAAAGAAAAAAAATTTTAACAAAAATCACAAGTTTAGAGACAGAAGGTTCCAGGTTAAGGTCCTCAGGTCCAAGCTGCTATTTGCATGGTTGTTTTCTGGTTAGAACACATCAAAATCATGCATGTGGCTGCACACTTGAGGGTCTCCTCTGTATCTTTAAAAGAATCAACTTCATTCATTGGATCCTAGAAGAAATAGCCCTATATAACTGCTATGGTTTTAATTTTCTGCCTTGGGAATGCTGACTTTAGCCTTTTGCAATTGCTTTCCCAAAACAAGAATTGCTTAGCTAAGGAAGAATACATGATGAAAATATTTCATTTAAAAAAATATTTAAACCTCACTTGATGATTAAATATCTTATTACAGGATCTGAATGCTTCTAGTTTCCCTAGGAACTACACATGGAACATTTTATACAGGGTTGTATTCATTTTCATTCTGAATTCTATGCATTTTTTTCTTTGCAAATTTTTGATTAATTGTTCCATCACTTCCAATCACCCTTAGGGGAACTTGGCCAGCAAACTCAGTAGAGAGCTCAAACTGGGAATTCAAGCTGACAGCTACTGAAATTGTAAGAGCTGTGAAGTAAAAGTAAACTGAGCTGGAGCCAGTAAGCTCTGAAGTTCTGGTGAAGGTTTTGGCTCCATATAGTTTAAAATATGCTTAAAAGAGCCATTTAATTGTATTAAAAATACTATTTCCTTGTGCTTCTAGAAAGTGTTACTTTACAAATTGTGTTAGGAGAGACAAGGGTCTAGACAGGAGAGACAGACAATCTTGTAAGAGAGGTAGGAACCCAGAAGCCAGGACTTTAAAGGAATGTGCATTTAATAGCAGCATTTTGGAAGAGACAGCATTTTTACACGAGGCTAAAGAGATAGAGAAGTCATGGGGGAGAAGTGGAACTAAGGCATGTGTCAGGAAAATTACACCAGCCCTGATCAGAATTATTATAAAAACAGAGAGAAAAAAAAAAAAAACAGCTAGAAACATGGATGTGTTTCTGACAGAAGGGCTAAAGCTAAACCACAGTGGTACTGACACAGAGGACAGCTTCAGAGTGGTAGCCCTTCAGTTAATTTCTGCTTGAATGCATAGAAATCCTTAACTGACTTGTCATTTGGATTTTTTAATCCTTAGTTCCCCTGCACCCCTTCATTGGAAAAGCTTAGGTGGGGTGCTGTGTTTCTTCAGCTCTGCTATTCCCTGAGAAGTGGCTGATGCCTAGAGCCAGACAGTGGGAATTCCTAACAGAAATATCAGCTGGAAAAAGCACAAGTGGAAATGTGAGTGTGAAAGTGATACACATTTGTTGCTACAGAGCCCGGTCTGTGTGATTTCATTTTAATTAACAGATACAAGTAATGAGGCAGCCTAATGGTGAGAGGACAAGAGGATGAAGAAAAGGTAAGGCAAAAAGAATGAAGAAACACAAAAATTTTGCCCAAGGCTTAAAAGGTCTGAAGCAAAATAATGAACTGAAAGAAATCCAGACATCATCCACACCTATGGGGCATAAACATTCAAAATATTGTCCCAAAAGAAACAAGAGAGATGAGGATGCAATAGTCAGCACTCCTTGTCCAGGCCAAGCCCCGTGGGTATGTCTTGGCAAAGCATGAAATCCAAGTGGAGTGAGACTGGTTTTGCTTAAAGTAGCTACCACACTCCCCTTCCATAGTGTCTCACACTAAATTATTTTGTGCTAACTCCCTACAATATTAATCACATCACTGTTATACACCGTGGGACCTGCAGAGCAGAGGTCTCACCACAAGTTGTAATGATGCCAAACTGCTTTTTGCTTTTATATATATTTACAGCCCTGTAGACTATTATTGTACAGTTACATAATTCTTAGATAGTCCAGTACTGATAGACAAAAAGAACACATTCCAAGGATCCCAATCCTATCTTGCTGCTTCTTCTTCTGGGAACCCAGAATGAGCTACTCTCCCAAAACACGGTCTCATAAAAAAACCACAGCTAGTAGCAAGAAAGGAGGGCTGCAGAAGAGGCGGAACAAAAGGGGAGAATTACCTCATTACTTGTGCTTCTAATTGGGAATTCTTGGTAATTATGCTAATTTGTTAAACTTACAAAACTGTATTCACCCTCTGTGGGCTGGGCGTTTTTCCATACCTGTCTCTGGAGACATTTTCCATACCTTTCCAATTAAAGACCAGCTTTTGTATTACTTCCTGTATTAACACAGTCTCCAAAGTGTGTTGTTTTATGTCTAGATCTTGAAGGCATCAGTGTCTGCAGCTCCTTGATGTCTGATGGGGAACTTGGCACCAATTTAATGCAGAACTAGTTCCTGACAGCATCAGTAATTAGAGCAAAAGAATAGTTTTGCATCAGCTGCCAATGACATATTTTCATTGTTTTGTTCCTCTCACCACCAATCAATAGTGATTTTGTTAAGAGCAATGGGCTCAGACACTGCCATGCCTTTGAAACTATGAGGAGCCATAAGGAGCAGAGCTATAAAAGCAAAGGCTTCACATTGTTGGAAAAGAGCACAATTAATGTGAGCGTACAGTGTTTTATAGGACAGTAGAGCCCCCATCCTATGCCACTGCTGCAATTCCAGTTTTATCTACTTTCAGTGGTGATCCAAAAAAAAGTCTGTGCTATTTCTCAAGTAATAAAGGCAATTGGCAAAGAGTCACATATCTTAATTATCAGCCAGGTGCTATTGTAAGGGGATTTTCAAATCTATGTAAATCCCATCACACCTAACAATACACTGAAGGGAATTTTACAGGCCAGCCTGAAGCTGTGATAGGGAAAGGAATTAAAAGTGGGAAATAAAACCCCTGTGTGCAGCAGAGTTATGGAACATTTTTATGCCAGCTGGTGTTCACAGAGAAATAATTGGCTGAAACTCTTGGCTGTAACAGGCCAAGCTCTTAAACTCTGCTTGCATGAGAGGTATTGCTGGTTACTCTTTTTGGTTATTTAAAGTGAAGCAATGACCCATGTGCTCTAAGCATATGCAAGTATGTATTTCCAGTTTTTCAAAATATTTGAAAATAAAATCTAGATGTTATTTTATATGTTCCTAAGGGAGGTCAAAATCGAGCAAATGCTGCAGATACAGGTGCCATTTCACATCAAGCTGTTTGTTTTCTTTTATGCAGATTCATCAAACTTTGTTCCTTGAAATAAATCCTACTTAATTTTTAAACGCTCTTGCTAGAGTTTTGGAATTAAAAAAGAAAAGGAATTGTTTTCTGTATTTGTCTCAGCTGAACTTGTGTTAATTTTAATGTGCATGGTCTGTTTTAAAGCCTTTCTGAGTATTGAGCAACAGGTCTTAACATAACTAATAACAGTACAACATAACACTGTTTTAGTTACATTTGCTCCTTGATACAAGATTATTGCATGGCAAAATCCGTATTCCTTCACTCTAATGTGTCATAGTTGCAATGTATGGCATCTCTCTAAGCTTGACATTAATGTCATTTAACAGTTTAATTTTTTGGTTTTTTGACCTAAATGGATAGCCCAATTTTGAGGGTCTTGGGTCCCTTAGGAGGAAAAACTGAACAAAGACTTTTTGATGCAATTCTGGTCATTTAAATTGCCAATTTTTTTCCTTACCATATCCAGGACAACAAAAAGCAACAGCAGTTTATTCACCTTTCTAGGCTGGAGCTGCCATAGAGAGGCTTTGAACTTGTTTCTGAGTCCTCCTGAGCTCAATTACTGACCACCCTGAGCTCTCCCCTCCTGTCTGGATATCTCATTAACACTGGTCAGCTTTCACTGGCCAGCAGTGGCTTCACCTTTAACTCACTGCACCATTCTTTGATCAGTTACATGTGCTCTAGGCCAGGTTTCAGAAGGGAGAAGGTGACCTTTAAAAATTTGACATTGTGTTCAAGCGAGAAAAATAAAGGAGAATGAGCTCTGGCAGGTTAAAAACACAAGGCAGGCCAAAGAGTTTAAAGAACAAAGTTACAAAAGCTGAAAAAAGTAATAATAAAACCTTTTACAGAGCCATCAAAAGCCCTCTAGAAAGGCTATACAACAATAAATGGTAAAGGCACAAAAGAGGCATTCAGAAGATAAGACCAGAGCAGATAAATTAAATGAATTTTTATACACAGTGAATGTAGAGGAGTTCAGAAAATTCTCTCATCAGAAATGTGCTTTCTCCCCACCACACAAACACACACTTTTTAAAATAAATGGTGTCTCAATGGTCCTTCATTCAACTGAAGTTCAGAAACAGTTTACAAACAGGTTCATCATGACCAGAGGATTTATACAAGATTTAAGAAGGAATTGAAGCAGGAAATAACCTAAATAACAAGTGCCGTGCATGATTTTTTTTTTGTTTGTTTAAAAATGCATAGGATGGAAAATGGGACAGAATTAGAAAAAAACAAAAAACAAAACAAACTCCCCTACATGCCCACTGGTTTTTGCACTGTGGTTTGAACTACAAGAACAGCATTTGTGGACATGTTTTTGTTTAAGAATTCATCCCTTTTGTGTTTTAAAACATTTGCTATCTCACTACTACTACTTACCAGCAAATAACCCAAAAGCTTTATGCCTGTACTAAAAAATTTGACATTTTTTCCAGCACATTGTCTCTATAAAGAGATCAACATATAGTGGCCATAAAAATCTTCTAGAAGTTAGTGGGGTTTTTTTGCAACCCTCAAAAATTTTATTTTAATTCCATTCTCATTTCCCTTTTACCTCACTATGGTCAAATCTCCCTTGCCTGCAATTCGGCCTCAGATTTGCTTACCTCTGGTCTTTATTTTTCCATACTATTTGTGAAACTCTAAAAAATCCTGACAGGGCTGCCTCACAGGGGCTCCTAAGGAGGGACAGAATTTTACAGGACCAATAGAGGCAGATGCAGACACACCACAGATTAATGACTTGGTGGTACCAGCAAGGAAAGGAAAAGAATTTCTAGTTTGAATCCATTTAGGTGCCACAAGGACTTCAGCATGACTGTGAGTCTCTGCTTCTGGCAAGGTCAGTTTTTGCAGGAGTGATGTGCTCAGGGAATTTGGGCATTCCTGGAGTTTAACCGCTGATGTTAGAGGATGCCAAAGTCATCTGAAGGGCAGGGTTTTCACTAGGAGCACAAATAGTTTTGAAAATGTGGGACTCTTGGGCTTGGTTTCCTTTTTGGAGGAGCTTTTAGGTGAGATTCTAGCACTTAGAGCCCAAAGCAGCCTAGCCTGTGCAGTGATTAGCTCTTTAACATGCCATCCTGCTTTGTGATGCAGCATGTATGCACTGTCAGAAAAGCAGCAATATTCCTCATAACAGAGACAGAAGACACTGCAAATCAGGGGTAGACCTTTATCTCAGAAGCTCAAATAAAGAAAGAGCACACAACCAGAGGAAATTTCTTCACAGGTCCAAATGATTCATAACCCTACTGCCTTACTGTGATGATGTTATCACAGCTGTGCTTTTCTCTATTAAGCAATAGAGAAGAACTATAATTTAAGCAGGAGACTATAAGATTTATGTTGCATGCACATCCAAGCAGGAGCTCCTAAGAGCATGCCTTTGTGCCTGCTGCAGGAGCCTCCACCTCAGCTTGCCCTCAGCATCTCCCCTGGGATGCTCTCAGCAAGGGCAGGAGCACATCTGGACAGACACTGGCAGGGCTGTGCATGAGGATGGCCAATGCCCCACCAAGGACTAAAATTACTGCTGCCATCTGGCTTAGGGAAAATATCTGAAGCTCATAAATCATTTCACTTCACATGAAGATTTACTTTCATTAGGCTGTAAGAATATTTCTAGAGAGGGGGGCAACCTATAGGTTAACCAACCCAGTTGTATCCTTGTATTCCAGAGGCTAAGACTATTTTACATTAAATTTGACAGCATGCAAGTTTTTACTGGCCTAAAAACAGACTAGAGAATACTAGAGAGCATTGACTTCTCTTTTGCCCTTGTGCAACCCAAATGCTTCTTCTGGCGAACAGATTTAAATCTTTTATAAAGAAAAGTTCTCTAGATCAGATTTTGGTTACTGACATTAAATTATTAAAGTGAACTGAATACTGACGTGCAACACAAACACGTACAGAGTAACACACAATAGAAATGAGCAGCAGCCTTAGAACTGGCAGTTTTAGAACACTATGGAAATCTTGCATAGTAAAAGGAAGACAGCATCTCTGGGATAGTACATAGAAATACTGCATTGATAAAATATTTTTACAACATGAAAATAATTGCCTTGACTAAAAAATTACCAGTAGAAATAAATTCAGAAGCAGAGCAAGTGCCTCTACTGTTTTGTTTTTTTTTTTTTAATACTCAGTTACATATTTGGGGGAATCAAATTAAGTACTTGAAGATAGTTTGACATCTGTTACATGATCACAAAAGTTGTAGACTGGTTTCAATTACTTCAGTCTTGCATATATATCATCAAATACAAATATGCAAGTTGACCCCTCAGTAGATCAAGTGAACAAATTTAGTGTTTTAAATAGCTAATTAAAAACATAGATATAAAACTCAAAATGGGGGACATAATACAAATCTGCTACGAATAGTAAATTATTTCCATCTTTTGATAAAAGAAATAGGGAAGATTATAGAAGGGAAAGGAGTATTCTCAAGATTGAAAAAATCCCATAACATTCATGAGGCTAAATGAAGACTGGCAAAAATGCACAAGACTTTTAGGGAATAATAAATTCAGATTCATAGAACAGGCCCTGGGAAGGGCATTGTGGTCACCAGACTCCTCTGCCTTCAAATACCCAAAAACCCACAAGACATTTTTATGCAACATAACAAGATATCTATGAGAATTACTATGTAATCAAAAGTCAATTATCCTGAGATAACTCATCTAAATAGGATCATAGGCTCTAGAAATAGTAAATTCTGTAATAATTAATCATTGGGTTGCCTGGTGATTTCCATTATAAATTCCAAGGAAATAACTACTTAAAACATGCATGTATCTATTATATGATAGCTTCTGACTTTATTAAGTAGTGACTAAGGTAATTTTTGGTTGTTTGTAGCAATCAAATAGTGCTGAAGAAATATTTAAGGGTTTTGCTATTTTTAAACTGTAACTTTCAAAAAAGGGAAGAGTGGCATTGCAGAGGTGTTAAAAGCAGAGTGCCACTGGAAGTATAGCCCCAGGCATTGGGAACAACTATAGTTCAAGGTTAAAGCATCTTAACAGAATGATAAAAGACCATCAGAACAAATCTTCTAAAAATAATTTGCATAATTTATCTCTGCATTAATTGTGAGACAGAAAATCTTTAACTCACAGTAACCAAATTTATCAATATAATATTTAGTACTTCAATATTTAAAATCTCTGTTTCAGTTTTATTTCTGTTTGCTCTAGCATACTACCTAATATTTACAAATTTAGAGAGTCATGGATGCAGGATAGAGCTAAGATATTTGTATTGGAGTACAACATCTGGAAAAAGTCATAGTATTGCCAACAGTTGCAACAAACTTCTTAAAACTTCTCACAGATACAGCAATGTGCATGCACCTCCTGTTTTCAAGATGGATTTTCAAACCAGAATATTCTCCTTGGTGTAGCAGGGATGAGAATACATTCACCCCAGAGTAAGACAGACTCATTCTTTGATCAGAGCATGCCAATGTGCTAGCACAGGCAGAATGAGCCCACAACGCCTTTCTCTGGAAAATGATTTATGCAAAAATGTGATAATGCCAGGAAGTAAACTGAAAGGAGTAAACATCTACTCCCACTGAGTATAGCATAGGGAAAGAGTGAGGAGGCCTTAACAGCTCATGAACCCCATGGAAAAATATTTTAAAGCCCCAAATAAACTCTTTCACTTTGGCAAAACTAGAAGTCCCAAGTCACAGCATTTCAGGTTATAGTTGTTTTCAAATTAGTTTGAATCTCTCTACCTCAGTAATTTCCATAACATTATTCATAATTCTGTTTGTGCTTCTATATCCTGTGCTACATTATTTATAACAGCACATTATGAATTGTGAACAGCTACATTTAACTTTTAACTGACTTGGTACTTGCAATCTACTTTGGATGCAGCAAAAATGATCATTTCCAGAGAAGCAAAACATATTCTGAGAGAAATTAAAACTATTCTTAGCCCTCATTCAGTGAGCAATTACTTTTCAGGGATAACTCTTGGAACCTCTTCCTGCTGGTGCCTGGATCTGTGCTGGTGCTGTGTTGCTGTACAGGATTACTCACTTTTTGATGATGTCCAGTGGCTGATTTCAATAAGGTTTGGTCAGCATGCAGTAATCCACCATTTCCAAGCACAGGACACACAACTCACTCCCAACACAACTGCATTCCCAGCTTACTAGGTGGGTCCCTCCTATTTGTAATTTTACTCAATGGAGGAGCAAAACAGGTGAGAGGCTGATAATGAAAATTATGTCCTCCACCTGCTGTATTTGTGTTTTTCTCTAAAAAGAAGAGGAAAGTAATGGAAAAATAGAAATGCGAAACTAATGGAAAAGTAGAAATGTGTCAATAGAAATTTACACTATATACCATGTGTGGTATATATAGTGCCAATTTCACAGTAAGGACTTGAAGGTCTTGCATGTTTGTTTCCGGTAATTTTTAAGATGACCCTTAAAATGATTGCGAGAGACAAAGCAGCACTGCAGGGATGTTCTTATAAATAGTTCTTATAAAATTTGGCATATTTTTTCTTATAAACTACCTAAAAGTCTATACATCAAACCTTCATTCATCCCCTGCAAGACACAATCAATAGAGGGACCAGAAGAAATCCCAGGCTATCATTGAACCCCCCACCATCCTTAGGCTACAACAGAAACCCTGCTGCTCTTTGTCATTAAAGACAATGGCCAAACTCTCCCATTCCCTGGGCTTTTTGCCCATCCCCTATCTCTCCACCAGCTGCCCTTCTGCATCCTACTGTAATAATTTTTCTCATACTTTGCAACACTGACTCATAAAAACACCTCCCTGCATCCTTCCAGGGGATTCCAGCACAGTTACTGTGCTGTTTATGCACTCACTGTGAGGGTCTCCCATAACATAGGAGTATGTGTTCATCATGACCAGCATTAACTACATGAAATAGTTAAAAGATGTATTTTCCCACCAGCACTGAGTGAATCCAATGTTTTACTGTGTCACAGCATTATAAGATTCCATGTCTATTCACTTTCCTTACTCCAGTGGGTAAGGTACAGTGTTCATCTCATACTGTGCAAACACTTCCTATTTTATAGCAGTCTGAGAAGGCAAGATTTATTCTTCTGTGTGTATGTCTTAAAAGCAAACTACAGAAAAGCTGGGAAATATGCACATAACTTAGAGACATTGAAATAGTATTTGTTATACCAAGCTGAAGCTAAAATTTATGAATTGCCACATGGCAGAGCAGAGGCAGAACTGCAGTCAGTGATAGCTCTCCCCAGCCCACGCCATTCACATCATCTCACCCTTCCATGCAAAAGAAACTTCCTTTATGCCATGGATCTTTGTTAAGATTTTAATTCTGAATATACTCTACAGCTGTACACACCAATAGCTGTGGAAGTGTCATAGAGACAGCAGCCTTTGGGACAAATACACTCTATTCAAAATTATGGTTTGTGGCTTAAACAAGCATCTCTTCACAAGACCTGTCAAACAATTGCAGATTATTTGGTTACAGATGAAAGCTTCAATCTTTGGAAATTCTTACATAAAACCAATATTGAGCATTTTGTTCTGTCAGATGTCTGAATTTATTCTTAGCATTTTTGACTTTTATCTAGTCATTGAAACAAGAAAACACATAGGCAGGATAATTACTTTCTAGGAAGTAACAATATCCAAAATTAATGCAAAGGCAATGGTAAAAGGAAGTAAAAAACATTACTGAATCAAGCCAAGCTGGTTTTCATGGTGAAAGTAATCAACAGTTAATGCATCTTGGTTTTAATTCTCTGCTCTTTAATCTAATCCGTTTCTTGTCAACTGCAAAGTGACGCAAGTGCTCACAGTGCAGAACTGGAACTGTCAGCATCATTCAGACACAAAAACAAACCCCAGAGCTCATGGGAGATTTTGTGGGAGATTTTTTGGGGGGATGGGGGATTGTTGATTGATTTTTGGGGGATTTCTTACTGTTCTATGACTGTAACTTGCCATTCAGTTTGGATGAAAGAGTATAGAATATTTATGTTTCCTATTAGCAGTGGGAAACTGACCTTCAAATAATGTGAAACTTATTTTGTTAAAATTGTGTTCCACAGTTATTTTCTGTATATTCCCCTCTGTGGCAATAAAACTGTAAAATCAAATGTGTGACTTCTGGGCACTTCTTACTTGCCATAGGCACAACAAAATTTGCAAGACCCCAGACTTTTTTGAAGGCTTGCCAGAGAGGTCTCAGAGGAGCAGAGTATCTCCTCTGCCCACATCCCAAAGGAAAGACCCATTTTAGAGTGCCAGCAGGACACTCCAAGTTCCTTAGCCCTGTCACAGCTGGGTGACACTGGGCAACATTCACAGCCATTTATGGATTTTAAATTTCTGTCAGTAGCAGGCAGATGATCAGCTGGAAGAGATGTTCTGTCCATTCTGGACCAGGCATCTTATTCTGCTTCTGTCATGTTAAGCAAAATATATCTTAAAATGAAAGTTTCCTAAATATTTTGTGCACCTCAGATTATTTCAACTGAAAGCTTAGAAGCATTTGTGCCAGACAAAGTGATTCAATCCCTTTAGTTTAAATACATTTATTCTGCAGAAAGCAATAGAAAGACCATCAGGGTATAAAATTACATGCTGATTGTAATATTAGGCCTGAAAAAAAGCCTATGATTTGAACAAGAACAAATCTAAGTTTATGTTGCAATTACATGAGATTGCTGCATGCTTCATTGTCTCTACAATCAAAATGATTAATTGTTACACACTTTGGAGATCTATTTGAATAAGGAACCCAATGGTGTTATAAATTTATCTTCATGGTCAGCAAATAATTTTATACTCACTGTCACACTGAAATTAAATCCTCTGTAAGATGTTAACTCCCAAGTGCAGGGGTGTTGCTGTTCCTCATATTCCATACTGACCAATTAACAGGATTGATAGCAGTTGTAAATTAATTTAACTGAAACTATAAACTGATTTTATAGTTCAGATGACAGATAGATCATTGCATGCCTGAGTGCTCTAACAGTCATCAACTGCAATAGATATTCCCAGGCCATTGTACAATCCTTATTTTCTTGTTTATGTATTTCTGCTACGGGCTGTATTTTAGGGTTCTCAGTCACCTTTTAGCTCTGTTAGAAGCTATGATGCTGTTTATGTGGTGTGCTTTTCTCCCAAAGCACAAAAAAGACAAGAAAGATTCCTCCACAGGACTTCAGTTGGCCTTGAATTTAATGAGGAGTGGTCAGGAGGGATTACTGTGATGAGAAAGCTTTGCTGAAATGGTTTAAATAAGCTTCTTTGGGCCATTAGTTGCAACATGACATTGAATTTGCAGTGTATCAATAGGGTATTAGCTGTTTGTATCTCCTGTGCCTTGATGGAGGATATATGGACTTTGACACTTCTGAAAAAATTGTTTAACATTTTTTTTCAACAAACCAACTCTACTTGTAACAGGAGAAGCTAAATCCAGAAATCTATATCAGATTACCAATCATAACACTCCATGATTTAAAATTCTATTGGAGCCTAGAGGATTGAGAAATTGCTGAATATGTTGCATTGTTGCTTTACACATATTATAACAACAGTGTCAGCTTCACTCCAGGCTTAGACAGTTAGCAGAAACCTTTCTTTGAACTGAACAGTAAATACTCTTTATTGTGGTTGAGTTTCTTTTGTTGTGCAGTTTTCTAGTTTTCTTTTCATGGTATTATTTGCATTGAGAAGCCACAGAGTTTCTGTCAAGGAATAGTGATACACCAAATAATTTATTTTTTTTCCTTGCAACTCTTGGTAGCTGATACAGGCTCCTAGAATTAATTGCTTGCTCTGAAGGCCCAGTACAAAACCATCTCAACTGGCACAAGCTCTCAAACATTTGCTAACCTTGAGGCACTTTTGCTTATGTATGGCTGTTTACATTCAAGATATTAAAATTAATTTACAAGACTGCCATAAAACATGGAAACACCCATCTGTTTTAATGGTATCTCTACTCAAAACTAAAACCAGACAAATTGCTTGATAATTCCAGCTTCTGTAAAAAAATAAGCCATAAGGCAATTCCCTTGAGCCTTCTCTCTTTACTGCAACTGTTTAAAAAACCCTTTTATTTGCTTTTCATTTTCACAGTAAAAACATCTTGGAAAAGCTCCCTGTCAACAAGAAGTATTTTCAGCAGGATGCAAAATTGGTCCATATCCCTAAGAACCCCTATTTAGCCAACTTACTTCTGAGCCCAGTATTCAGCAATAATGATCACAGAAACACAGAGCCATAGCACTGTCAAGGTTGGAAAGGACATTTCATACCATCTCATCCAGCCAAGAAGTTAACTCTGCCATGTCCACTGCCAAGCTATGTCCCTAATTGCCACATCTTAACAGCTTTTAAATTACCTCCAGGGATGATGGCTCACCCATGTCCCTGGGCAGCCTGTTCCGTGCTTGACAACCCCTTTTGTGAAGAAGCTTTTCCTAAAATCTGATCTAAACTGGTCCTAGCACAACTTGAGGCCATTTCCTCTCATCATTTCCCTTGTTACTTTGGGGAAGAGAACAACCCTCTTCACAACAGCTACACACCCCTTTCAGGTGCTTGTAGAGAGAAATGAGCTATGCTCTGAGCTGATCAGGCTGAACACCCCCAGCTCCTCAGCTGCTCCTCATGGGACTTGTGCTCCAGACCCTCCACCAGCTCCATTGCCCTTCTCTGGGCTCACTCCAGCCCCTCAGGCTCTTTCTTGCAGCGAGGGGCCCAGAACTGAACACAGCACTCGAGGTGTGGCCTCAGTATTGTTGTGTACAGGGGGACAATCCCTGCCCTGCTCCTGCAGGCCGCACTATCGCTGGTACAGGCCAGGATGCCATTGGCCTTCTTGGCCACCTGGGCACACACTGGGTCACGTTCAGTCACTGTCACCAGCACTCCCAGATCCCATGTGCAGTTTCCAGCCACTCTTCCTCAAGACAGTAGTGCTGCCTGTGTTTGTGGTGACCCAAGGGCAGGACCTGACACCTGGCCTTGTTGAGCCTCATACCACTGGCATTGGCCCACCAATCTGACCTGTCCAGGTCCGTCTGTAGACTGTTCCTGCTCTCCAGCAGATTGACACTCCTGCCCAGCTTTGTGTCCTCTGCAAACAAACTGAAGGGCCAACTCAACCCCTGGGAGATAGGGAAGTAGGAAGAGGCATGATTTATCTTCACATCTGATTACCAATTTTGGTACTCAGAGCCTGAGAGCCTTTAATCCTTACCTGTGGCATTCACATTCTCTGAACAGAGACAATTCTCCCTCCCAGGATTTTTCCTGGGGAAGGCAGTGAGAAGCACAGAGGGAGAAGAGCAATCAATTCTTATCCCTACTTGCTGCTCCTGTTGCTTGGCACATGTGGAATGTGTCATGGAGATTGTTTACCTATTGGAATCCAGGACATCCTTCTGGCTGTCCTGGATGGCTCAAGACCCTGCCAGGGGGCTCAGACACCTTGGCACAGAGCTCAAGATGCCTGTAACTTTGACTTTGACCCATGGAGCAAATTACCATCTTTAGATGAAGAATTACAAGTCAAGAGAGTTTAAGTAGAATAATAGTTAGTTTGTCTTCGGGTGATAAATAGATTTTTGGGGTTTATAGAATGGGAGCTCAGGCTCCCAAAATGGAGGAATTTGGGCATATCCTGTCCTTTTTCCTTCTTCTTCCTAGCCTCCACCTTCTGGGTGATGGTGGCACTTTTGGGTTGGTTTAAGGCAGAAACTCACCGTCTAACATAGGTGATAGGTATTGGGATGTTATTGTAAATAATGTACACATAGTTTTTAGTATAAAAAGATAAATCACCCCAAGGCAGTCAGTGTGCCTCAACCTGACCTGCCAGACAGACCTGCAATAGGTCAGAGAAAGAATTTTATAGATAAGAAACAATAAGCAACCTTGTGAATGAGAACAGAAGAATCCTGACTCCTTCTTCAACTGCCAGGCTGGGAAAAAGAGATTTTTATGTATCTCAGAGTCACTCTGACCAGCAGAGACTCTGAGATTTACCAAGAGTGATTTTTTAATTGGACTATGCTGATGGTTGTTTGGACTGACTGACCAACTGGGTCAAAGCTGTGTCGTGACTGTCTGGAAAGGGTCATGGGTTTTTCTTTACTATTAGTAGTAGTATCTCTTTAGTATAGTTACAATATATAGTATTAGTGTAATGTAATGTAATATATAGCAATGTAATGTAGTATTAAATTATTATTATTACAAAATTATAGTAGTGTAATGTAATATATAGTATTAGTGTAATGTAATTAGCTTAAGAAAGCAATTATTCAGCCTTCTGAAACCATGGAGTCAGAGCACATTATTGTCACCATTAGGTCAGAGGTGACAAACACAGAGATCAGGGTCCAAGAAGAAAAAAGTTTTTTATTCTGCATGTTCTCCAGTTCCTATACTCTTAAAGCGTGATCTTAAGTCATTAACTACATCACAATAACTTATTATATTCATTGGTGCAAAGCAATTAGCGTCAATATAATTGGCAAAAGTTTTACAGAAATTTAAAAAGGCACATATATGCATCTACTTATGCATGTAGTCTAGCTTACAATAATGTTCATGTATCTTTTCTAATCTGTTTCCATGCTGACAGCCTTGTCTTCTTCCTTGCCATGGATACACTCGAAAATCATCAATTGTTATTTCTTCTATTAACTCAGCTTTTCTTGCAGGCCAGCTGTCAAGCCCCTCCATACACTATTCCCTACACTGGGGTTGCCTTGCATCAACACTTACCTGCCTGAAGAAGAAACAGCATCTATTAGACAAGCCATAAATTGTGTTATGTGTGCCGCAGGTGGTGTGAACATCTCCGTTTATGAGGTGCTGAACTTAGAATTTTAGGATGAAA
Source organism: Melospiza melodia melodia (assembly GCF_035770615.1). NCBI lineage: Eukaryota > Metazoa > Chordata > Aves > Passeriformes > Passerellidae > Melospiza > Melospiza melodia. The sequence goes on from NC_086196.1 coordinate 67,163,811, forward strand.
GATTTGATTAAGAGTTATTTGCCTATTTAAAATTGTCTTAAGTAGTAAAAAAGAGTAATTTTCCAGGGACTTTATTTGTCATATTGTCATATTATTCTTTCATTTAATAATTTAAATGTTTAGTAAAATAATAGCCTGTGTCAAAAGTTTAAGCCTGACAACAATAGATGGTAACCTCAAGTCTGCCCTGGTAATGAATCAGAATGGCTTCTATGCATATAAATAAGAATAATGTGTGCATGTGTTGCAAACATTGATTAAAACCATAATTAAAGCTAGCTGGAAAAGCTGAGATGGACTAATTTTAATCTTGAGATAGCATGAACACATCATACTAATATAACAGGGGGAAAAGAGGATGAGGAGGAGAGCAGGACAAAGAAAATCACCTTATCCTTCCTCCTTTTGTTAACACAAAGGGAAAGAGAGGGTCTCTTAGTCTTTAAAGGCTGCTTCCAAACTTCATAAAGATATATTTAGGAAAAATTCCCACTGTGAGAATGAAGATAGAACAGATTGAAAATACAGATGACATTTTCTTAGGTGAACACTGCTAGACTTGAGAGTTACCCCTAAGGTGTGCTCAGCCTGTCTGTCCTTCTGCAGGGCTTCACAGTCATCACAGTTGTAGGCAGCAAGGACAAGCTGAGGAGGTGATCTCTGCAGGTCCTCTCAGGAAACAGCAAGGGAGAGTTTTAGCCTCCCCTCTTATGTTAGAAGACATTTCGACAGTCTGACTTCTAACTCAACTGCAGATTCTGGCAGGCATCACTGCCTGTCATGGAGTAAAGGGAATTTTTTCATCTTACCTTCTGCTTTTTCATCTTGACTCCCCTAAGACCAGATGACCCATTTTTGATAAGTAAAAAGCTGAAAATCTGCAGTACAATGCAAAGGAAATAGAGGGAAAAGTACTAATGCAAAGAACTACAAGTTATTCAGTCAGAACATTCTCTGAATGTGAGCCAAGACCTGTCTTTGCGCCTAAAACCTGTGCCTCCCAACTTCAGCCCCACAAGATTTTAAGGCTGAGCAGAAGTCAGTGCCTACTCGCAGCATTTCTTAGAAATACAGTGACCTTCAAGGGAGTGGATTGAAAGAAACAACCCCACACTCAGCAACTGCTTCTATGAACTTTATATATGTGCTGAAAAAGAGAAAACTTGCAACTTTCCCAGTGAGCTGGGTGAGACAAAAGCCTCTGTGGAGGAGGCAAGTTCAGTGTTGCTCAGGGAGCACAGCAGACAGCAGCTCTGCTTTCATTCTCTGGTTTCAATGAGGAGAAGTGTCTGACCTGAGCCCAGCAGTGCCTTTCAGGGAGAGAGGAAGTGTGGCTTCTGGCTCTTGCTTAGATTAGATTTCTGTTGTTACAAGGAGGAAATTTGCTGCTAATGATTTGAAAGCAATCCGTGCTGTAATTGAGTCTTTGTGAAAGTAAGGAGATAATGAGGTGCCCAGCTCAGGCAGAGTGTGGCACCACTCCTCACACATCTGTATGCCAACCTGCACAGGGTGAGGGACAGCTTCATGCCAAGGACAGCCACTTCATCACTGCCACCCAGCCCCTGTGCCTGGCCAAACACATCTCATGGCAGAGCAGTTCCCACCAAAACTCACCCCACTGTATCCACCTGCCCAGGGAAAGCCAATAGCACTGTCTGTGCTGTGCCAAGGACATTCTCCTTCCAGAAGCTGGTAGAAGAACCTTCAGGGGCTAGTTCTCATAGTTTAGATAGTCATTGGTAAAATATTTCCTGCAGATGACTAACATCAAGGGGAACAGAAGTAGGAAGAAGCTTAACTTCCTTGGGAACACATAAAAATGACTAGAAAAATACTCCAACATATTATCTCACTTTATGAGGCCACGAATCTCAGTAAACACAGAGACACTTGAGTGATACCATTGATTTCTAAGCATCTTGGCACACATGGATATCTTTTTTTTTTCCCCAGAGATGAAAATTTTGCATCATTTGCCTTTGCACAGAACAAGATGAAGCCTGAAGTGACTTTCCACACTGTAGCATGCAGATATTTGTCATGTCATTTTTACCTCTTCAGAGACACATCCACTTTTATAAGAAAAATAATGCAATCTGAAATATGTGGGAGCTATAATGAGTAGAGTAATAGTAGTTCTTTTCCAACTATTTTATCGCAACTATTGTCTTGGAGAAAAAGGATGACGGAATAGGACTCTGAAGGAAAATGCACGGTTTAAGCTCAGATGTTTTTTAACCCTATATAAAGCCTCTCATAAAGAATCCTTCCTAGTATTTTTACTCCAACATTAAGCACATTAAATCAATTTTTCCTTAATAGTGTTCAACTGTAAAAGCACACAAGAATTTGGTCTAATGATGAGTATCTGTTGCTGTGTTCTTCTGAATTTGAACCTAGAGCTTGGAGCACACACCAAAGCTTTATACACTTATGCAAAAATCACAGAATATTCTTACATCCTTTAAAATTGTGAATATTTTGTAAATCCCACTTTTTCATATTTTAGACACCTAGGTAATTTTTTTATTATTATTCTAACCTGGATCTAGGTTATTTTATTCACATCTCAGATTCTTTAATACATGATTTAGCTGAGAGTTTTAACCTAAGAAGTAGATGGGTTACAAGGCTGGTAGTGGGAATCACTACTGTTGGCTAATCTCAAAAAAGGTGCCATGTTAGAGCATTTCATCTTAAAACATCCCTTATTTAAGAACTGCCATTTTTTGTATTCCTTAGTAACTGAATATGAGATAAATATGTTAATCCCATAAAATGTGGACCATGCCCTGAGGCTGGCTCATGGTCAGTGGAACTGCTGTAAAGTGATGTTGAAGCCAACACTATGCTGGCTGAAAGCAGCAGTCTTCACCAGGCTCCAGAGATCAGCTTTTATTACCCATGATTTAAGTAAGTGCTGGTTTTGTCATCATTCACCCCTGAAAACCAAGAGACAATGAAGCGACTTCTGCAATAGATTGGACATTAATGAAGAACAAAAATTGTAATAGAGTCTAATGACTGACAAAGACCCTTCTCCTGGAATGATTGCAGCACTACACTGGCCAATTCCCGTGCTGAGATCAAAATCAGAGCCAACATGAATGTGTTAAGCATGCTTCTAAAAGCTATTTTAGGAAGAAATACTGTGTATGCAGAACAGTTAGTAGTAACTTGGTACTTTTTTTTCCTTGTTTGCTACTATTCAGGTTTTTTTGGGAGTTGGGGGTTTGAAGTTTTTTTAGTAGTAGAAATTATCACACAGATTTATTCTTTTTGCCAAGGTTCATTTTTTAGAAACAAAATTTGTTTTAAAGACAAACTAATAAAAGCTTCCGTATGAAGTCATCCTGCTCTTTCCTGGGTCAAAAATGTCTGTCTGACATCTTCAGATTATGAGTGTCCAGAGATGTATGGTGCTACACAATGGTTTAACTATTTGACCTCAAGTTCATAAAAGATTTTCCAAACACATTTTAAACTCTCTTTATAAAGTGATCCTAGGATTAAATAATCCAATAACACTTTGCTAAGGTAGAGAAGAGAAATTACATGTCACATTACTGGTAGAACTTGAACTCCCCAAGGTTGCACAAATTTCTCTGAAATATGGCATAGCAAAATTCATGAGGACATGTCACTTTATCAACACCTACTTAGAATTATTTGCCCAACATAACAATGCCCTTGATACCTATGAATAATGTGAATATTCCTCACCCACAACAATAAGATCTTTGTCTAATAATGTATAATGAGCTGTCATCAGCCTGTTAATATCGTAAAGCTGTTACGTGAAGCGCAGACTTTAAGACACAAATGTGATAGCAAAAAAATGTCCAATTACATTTTTTTGGGGCCAAACTCCAGGGAAACAGAACTTCAAAAAGACTAGTATAGCATTAATATTTCTGGGAGACATCTGCCAGCTTCAGCAAAACCCAAGATTTACAAATCTCAGAGAGGTCTTATGAAGACCTTCAACTCACTTATGAGGAGACAGACATCTCCTTATAAATGTGCAGATGTTGTCCTGGCAAAGCCACATCCATCTGCCTTTTCCAGCCCCCAGTCCATCCAGCTCCCATATGCTCTGTCCTTTTTCCTATTTTCAGACTAGTTTCCTTGCTAGATTACTCTCTAAAGGTTTTGTTTCAATTGTCATCTAGCCCCTTTCATTTTCAATGCATCTCTTTTCCTTTCCCTGAATTACTTCTTATTTTTCCATATGAATTTTATTGCTCAAAGCTCAAAGGAACTGTCTTCTGAAGTTCTTGTTGAGGTCTCCTGGATCTCAGCCCTCTTCTTCAAACTGTTCTCTTCTTTTCAATTTCTATCCTATCCTTTCTCCTTGATTTTCTCCTCTCTTTTCCCTGTCATGCTCTGACCTTGGTTATCTTCACAGATTTCCTAATGGGAAAGAGTTTTAGTACATCACCACATTGGACATTTGTTGATTTTCCAGGAGACACATTTAACTACTATGCAGGAAAGGTTAGAAAAAGGAAATATTTTCGTTTCAGAAAGGCTGTTTCTCAAGCTTGTCCTACAGACCTGGGTACTTTTGAGAGGAGCACTGAATCATAAGAACAGTGGCGGAGGATCTGGTCAGCCTGATGGACAAACACACAAATTCCTGGACCATCGCAGCTGAAAGATCACAAATAATTCATTCGTAAGTTCCTTTTTATGTCTACCTGTCTCTATTCAGTTGAGCAGCTGGCATCTTTATCAGGAAGTACTCCCAAAATGCCATGGAAAGTAGGTGGTTCTCACCCTTACTTTCCCTTTTCCCTGTGGTGGGACCTGCCAGATTGGTGGGTAACCCCAATCTGACACACAGACACACATCCTTTCCCTCTCTCAACAAGTCTAAGATTTTATAATCTCACTCTCTGTGATAACTCTCTCTTGCAGCTCAGCAAGATCCATCCCAATTATTCACTGCTGGATTTCAATTTACCAGGAGAAAGGTATAAATTAAACTATAGGAGTGTTATATATGGTTTCCTCCAAAAATAGAAAAATTTAAACAGCCTCTACAGCCTCTTTATGGAGGTGGAGGTTGTCAGCAATTTCAAAATGATATCTGGTATAGATGTAAAGAGACTATAAAAATGCAAACAGAAGAAAAATAATATTTTATCTAGACGGATATTACAATGACTTTGATTTATTAGATTCCTCTTGGAGGATGGTTTTGGTATTCAATAAAATTTTCACTGAGTCTTGTTCCACCCACTCAAGTAGTAAACCGTCACCAGAGAAGTAACTTGTTTCACTTCTATGTAAAGAGGACTTTTAAAGATGTCCATCATGGACAATTGCCCCTTGTAGGAGGCCAAAAAATTTCTTCAAACTTTTTTTCTTGTAACTTCTAGTCTCTCATTTTGTCTCATGATTAGTCTATTCTTATAGTAGAACTTTTAGGTTATCCTGTGCTTTTCCATGGGATAGCCATGAAGGGGAGTAGCCCTTCCATGGAAGCACTTGGCATCAGTCACTGCTTTTGAGAACCAGATCTTTCTCCTGAGGAGACTTCCAGGTCTCCCTAAAAACTATAACAAAAATATCTGCTTATATGTAGAAAGATTTTAAAACAGATATTGCACTTAAAGCAGCACGTATTCCCTTCAGCAGTTTAGCAGATTTCCTCGTCTTATCTAAATAAAATACTTATCACTAAAGATTAAAGAATAAGAATCTGTTTTACAAAATTGCCATTGTTCATATTCACTGTCATAGAAGATGAAAATTCCTGCAGAAAACAAAGTTTTAAACACCTATAAATTTTAACCTCTTATTATATTCTTTACAGTGTTAACAGACTTTAGGAAATATTTGTACTTTCACTCTAGGCAAATAATAATTTAAAAACTATAAATTTCATGCTTTTATTCTACTAACATGGAATAGAATAAAAAACTATTAGCAGGAGAGTTTTAGAAACAAGTTAAAGAATTCAAGTGGAAATTCAAACCCAGCAAGAGGTGTCTATGGGTAATTAAATATTAAAAAATATAACTCCATACTTTGCAGGAATAGGTTCTATTTCAGCTTCAGGTCCTTGTGCAAGCTATTTACACTTCATGTTCACCAAAAAAATGTGTGCATTGGATAGTTTTCTGTTCTGGTTTCAATCACCAACTTTCCCTTGCAGCAAAACATTGTTGAAACACCGTCCCTGTCATGCATTGCACAGCACCAAACCAAATGATTTATGAGTATCCAACAGTGATCTGATGCTTCTAATTTGTCAATCAAATATGCAAGCTGTGATAAAAATCAGACATCTCTTGGAAACTGGAAACACACCTGGAGAAGCTCAGTCATATTTAGTTATTTTGCATAACCATTGATGCACCTAAAAAATTGTAAGGAGAGTAGAAAGATCCTTTCCTGACAGCCTGTAAATTTATCTGAAGTCCTTCTACATGACTTCTGGAAGTCCCTGCTCCAGGGAAACTTCACAGAACTGGGGCTCCTCATTCCCAACTCAGGCTGAGAAGTTTAACACTGGTACCTCTTTACCAAGCAGTCAGGAAATTTATGTGCTAGTTTTCTCTTACACATCTAGAAAATTCTTTTTCCTCTCCATCCTGTTTTCAGAAAGAGCAAGGAAGATGGTAAAACTGATTCTTTGCCTTCACCGTCTCTTTTTCAGCTCTTTTCCTGTCCTCCGTGTGACTTTGTGCCAGAATAGTAGCAATATGGCACATGGCTTAAGCCAGACTTTATTGATTTTTGAATAATTTCTTTCCCTTAATGAGAGAAATTTAGCCTTTGTTGACCATAAGTCTAGCCTTATCATTATGTGGTAATGTTTGCTCAGTGTTCCCTAACAGCTACCAGCAGTAATAACACATATTCTTGGGGGAATCACGAGGCCTTGCTATTAAAGAAAATGCCATTTTTCCAAAGTACTCTTATTTACAAGGTAATTTCCTCTCAACATGTTGTCTATACTACTGCAAAAGACCAAGGAAGTTTCAAAATCCACACAACTCTCCTTTCATTCACAACTCCAAAAATTAAGAGAAGAAAAACAGAAGAAAATCCACATGGAAAGCAACACCTTTAAAGATTCCCTGTGGAGCAGTCATAGTTTGAACTAGAAAATACTTTCTGAAGAAGGACCAGGAATAGGAAAAGAATGACTAGCATGATGGCCTTCCCCACTTTCTGAGAAGTGTGGCTCCTTGATAATTCTGACTAGGTCCTCTCCTCACAGCTATCTCTGCACTGGGCATGGAACTCTATTTGTGCTAGTGCAAACTTATTCTGTGGAGGCCTCCATGTATTCAAAATTCCTGTGCCTGAAGATTCCATCTCTATTATCAGAAGAGTTTATTTTCCAGAGGTGTTTCAATGGCAGAGGGTACTTTGTCTAAAAGTTAGAATCTTGAATTTCATAACCAAATTTGATTTTCTACTTCCAAATAAATGTAGAATTAAGACCTCTGCACTTGATGCCCAGTAGGAAATCATGAAGAACCCATTAGAAAAATGGGTTTCTAATATGCAATCCTAATGACCATTCATGTTTTTCATGGGATTTTTATCTCACACAGGGAGGTAATTTCACAAAACACTTAGTGATACCTCGCCACACTGCTGAGATAAACTGTTGCAAGTGGTACTAAAATTATAGTTCTATAATTTGTAGTGGGAAAGGATAAGAGATACCAAAGCTGTTTTACAGTGTCTGAAAGCAAAATTATGGCTTATTTCTGGTATTCTGAGTAGCCAGACAGCATAATCACAGTCTTGTTTAAACCCCAAAACTAAGTGGATTTTTCCTTGGCACTTCCCAAGTTGTGGGCTCACTAATATGCTGAAATATGCATAAAGCAGTACTCAATCCTTTCAGACCAGAATATTGTAGAGATGCAAATGCATACAAAGAATTTTCACCATTTCAGAATCAAGTTGACTTTAAGACAGGTTGACTAAGGTTTTGTAAGGAAAAATACTTAGATTTCTAATTCTTTTATGTCATACACTTCAACTTTTGTAACCTAAGCTTGCATTATTATAATGAGTCTTATGATAGTGCACTCTTTAAATACCTAATATATCTAAAATTATCAACTTTTATTTCATAGAAACAGAAATCCTAGTGCTTATATAAATACTATAATGGCTAAGAAAAGAGCCTTTTAAAGAAAAATTATCCCTTTTTTTTTTTTTTTTTCTTTTTTTTTTTTTTTTTTAGTTTTATGATTTGGAAGGTGACAAGTCAGAATCATGATTTCTGAAGAGCAGCAACTCATCCATTGCAATGGGTTGGGTTACAAGGAAGACCACTAAAACTTTCATATAAGAAGTGTTCTTTCAGTACCTGGATTACAAGTCTAATAGCAGTAATTCCACATTTCTTTTGTTTCTTTTTAAAAAGCACGGTGTGTTTCTACCTAGCACTGGTTAGTGCAGGGATTTAAGTTTTTTGAGGAATGACTAGATCAGGAAAGACAAAGTTGCAAGGACACATTGGTTCAAACACTAAGCAGAAGGCAGGCTCCTCTTGAAAGGTAAGTAGCAGAAGGTTTCTTGACACCTTCTGTGGGCACACACACACAGGCTGCTGATAATATCGCAGTAAATCTGTCATCAGATCTTGCACTTTCTGCTCCAAGATCTTGCCTTAAGTTAATGTATGTTCAGAAGGCTGCCACCACCTCCACTTTTCTTCCCACTGCTTGGGCCAGAATCTCTCCCCCTGAGGGATCATCCTATACTTGCTTCTTCCCCATGCCAAGGAACCTCACACCTGCCCTCTTCTGTTCACTGGACCTTTTCTATGTTAGTTCAAGAGTCTTTACACATTCTCCTTTATAGCAGCACACCCACAGCAGCTTTCCATTTACTGCTTTTTTACCCATTGCTGAGCCTCTTACCCTCACCCAGCTTCTTAGAGCTTTTCAACACTTTCTCCCCAAAAAATTTACTAGGGCATGTATATACTCTTTTGGGACATATAAGCCTGATTTCAGCTTAAAATAACTGTACTATCACTAGCACCCTACTTGAAGCAATATAGAGTCCTCCACATAGAATAATTGCCTATATATTGACTGACTTCCCAGGCATCTGATCATCCTGGGCAGTGTTATCCCTGTGGTACAACATGTCCTGGAGGCAGCTCACTGTGAGCAGGGCTGCCAAATCCACACTGGGGCTGGGGTGAGTAAGGGTGGCATAGCAGCAACCACAGTGCAGGCAGACCTTCAGGACTTGATTATAATTTCACTGCCCAATAATCAGATAATTGTAAAACACTGCAGTCATCACAGCCTACATTGGTTCTCATGGCTAATGAGCCAAGGAGTGCAGCTGAGGTCAGCCTGCAAGCCTGAGCCATACCCAGCCATTGCTCAATCCTTGCCATATGGGAGCCAAAAACAGGAGTCTTTCACCAGTGCAAATTGCAGACACTCTTTTTACTTTCTCCATATTCCTCCTCTCTCCACACATAACTCCAGACAGCACTGCATGGATTCTGAGCTGCTTATCCTATTTTTAACAGTGTGAAGCACTTGGCTGGGAATTCTCCATGCTCTAACATGTGTTTGATCAAAAATTTAACTACTTCCTATCATTTAATTGTAAAATGAACACTTTCTGCGCCCACAAATTATATTTCCATGGAAACTGCTCAGTACTGTTGCTACAAAATGAAAGGGGGCTTACTAATGGTATTTTTATTTTTTTCTGAATTAAAAAGAATATAACTCAGAAAAACACATTTGGAGAATGACGTGTACAAACCAATCCATAGGACTACAATTTAGTAGCTGAAATTCTTGGTTCCACAGAGATTAATTCGAGAAGAGGTAGCTGAGGTGGATTTTTTTTTTAAATTGTTCATACAATCTGATAAAAGATATCTATTATGGGATGATATATTTGTAATTTCAGAAGATAATTGCAGGTTGTGCCAATTTGGAACATTTTGAATACAGCTGAAGGCTCCTGAAAAATTAAGTACTTCATTTCAGTATCATGAATGTAATCCTTATTGTAAGAAAAGCTACTCTGGACCCACCTCAGAGGCTCTGTCAGCAAGAGGGAAGCATTCAAGACAGCATCTTAGCCTTCTGATGTAGATAGATAGATAGATAGATAGATAGATAGATAGATAGATAGATAGATAGATAGATAGATAGATAGATAGATAGATAGATAGATAGATATAGATAGATAGATAGATAGATAGATAGATAGATAGATAGATAGATAGATAGATAGATAGATAGATAGTAAACTGGTGTGCTTGACACTGCCAGGAGCTGGTGGAAATTAGGCAGCAGATAGACCCTTCTCAGCTTTCCCTGAGGCAAGAGATATGGCATTTGTTCTCCAATTAGGAAAATTCTAAAGCAAAGTCTCTCTCTTCTATCTGGTAGCCTGTAAAGAATTGTTGTGGTGTTGCTCAGGGTAGTTCAGAGTCAAGAAGCCTGACATGTCTCCTCTGTCCACTGATTTCTAGTACGTAAGGGAGACTTTATTAACCACCTGAAAGCACCACTCTCTCTCTCAGATCCACACAAGGTGGTTTCAGCTGTGGGTAATGCTTCACACCTGAAGGTCACCTGCAGTGGAAGGTGACAGGTAAGCACATGATTATCCTTAAACTAGTCTAAGGTTTATTTTCTTCAGCAAAAGACATGTTTTCTTTAGTTGGAATGCCATGAAAGGCTGAAGTTTTACAATGGCCATGATCACCTTGAAATCTACATAGACATCTAGTCAGTAGGTCCTGGATGATGAGTAAAGAAAGCCATGTGCAAAACCAGTTTTGTTGATAGAATTTCATCTCCAAAGGAGAGAGAGCAAGGCCTCACCCAGAAGTTAAACAAGGATTTAAACCAGAACTTTATCTATGTCACTGAATGCAGACATGACAAGTTTACTTACTTTTCTGTCACTGAATACAAGTCTCCCACTTCCTTTGCATTTTTGCTGCTAATTAGCAAGCTTAGAGAAGAGAGAGCATATTCAAAGGAGTCAAAAGTGGGCAACTTTCTGATGATATAAAAAGATGCCATGGCAGTTGTTAAAGAAATCCCAACACAACTCAGCTAATTATATCTAGAGGTCTCAATTTGTTACTTTTGATCTAGGATTATATAGCTTGTTTTCCTCTTGTTAGTTGACTAGTTCAGAATTTTCTGAACATTATATCATCTTTGATGTTCCTGCCCTTGTTCCCTTTCATCTATTGGCAGAACTCCACTTAACAATACTAGCAATAGTTGATGACATCTGAAGTTCCAATATTTCTGAGTGAGTGTCAAAGTCTTCTTTGACAATAGCTATCAGTCACAGCAGCTTCTGCTGAGACATAAGGCTTCCTCAGTTGGTCTTTATGTATTGCACAAAATGCTGGAGATAAGATATGTCATGTTTTCTTGATCCTGATATCTGAATTTTACCAGGTAGCAAATGGCTCACAGTGAAGAAACTACCCATAGTGTGCTGTCAGGATGAGTCTAAGGTGGTCAGTACAAATTACTGGTGTCACCCAAATTGGATGACATGGAAAGAGCACCTTTAGATGCCTTTGTTCTTCTCTTCCAGTATGTTGTCATGTTTTCCAAGGCCTTTCTCTCCTGCATGATGACACGAGTATTTGCCACACAACCCAGTTTTGGGTTAATTTGTATTCTGAGAATCTTGAGTTTTATAGCACCTGTATAGCTTGCTGCATATGAGAAAGTGTTGCTTGACTACTGGCAAACAGTGTCAAAAAGTATTGCAAAATTTCAGGCAAGAGTTCTTTTTACTTTCTTGCAATGATTTCATTTTATGGGACAGTTATTTCAGCTTACCCTGCTGATTTAGAAATGAGGAGAGTTAGCAGCACTTTACCAGTATCCCAGACTTTATTAATACGCTTGCTAGATGAGGAGTTCAAATAGCTTTCCTTTGTGCTCTGACTTTTACAGCTTTCATGCCCGAAGAAAAACCCACACCTGTCTGAAAAAGCTATTTCTGTAACCCTGTTCAACCCTCATAGAAGAACTAGGATTTATAGCCCAGCAAGGAGAGAATTAAAGCTGGCCTCCCCTGCTGCTCAGATATTCACTTCTACTTCAATAAAGCTCTACTCCTCTGGCCATACAATCCCTACCCTGGCAGGATGTAAAGACAGAACTTGTTTTCACCATCTCTAGGTATTGCAGGTCACTTGTTAAATTAAAAATTGTCAGGCAGTAAGTATGTCCTAAATGCACTCCCTTCGCATTGTCCATTCCCATGCCTCTCCCTCCACGGTGGCAGTGAAGAAAGGATTAAACACTCAGGTAGGTCTGGTGCTGAAAATGAACCTTTATCTCCACCAGACATAGTTTGATAGGCCACCTGCCAGCTATGGCACTTCAGGGGTTCCTTTCTGTGACCACTTATTGCAAAACAAAAAACTAAGTCCACTACTACCAGTGCATAGAAAATAATATTCAGAGACAGATACAAGGATTTGATGGATGTCCTGTTAATTTAAGACCTCCAATTATTTTATATGGGAGTCTTTTAGGGAATCAGTCTGCAAGATCCATGCTTTTTTGTGTTGTTTCTCTTGCTATCTAAATGTAAAATGTAATAACTTAGAGACTGACTGAAAGGCATTTCATAATGAACAAAAGAAAGAAAGGTTTATAATTCTATTTTATCTTATCTGGACAACAAAACTCAATTAATTCTTAGTTTCAGAATTTGTGTATACTATTATCACCATCATATTTTCAGACAAATCCTCTTTGCCCAGGATTCTTCTCCTGGGAAGCTGAGACGCCTCAGAGAAAGAGGAAAACAATTGTTATCTCATTTGCTTCTCCTCTGTTTTGCTGTTTTGCAATGTGGTTTGGAGATTGTTTCTCCAAGAGGTGGTTCTTTGGTTGGTTTCATGTGAATTGTTTTAACTTAATGACCAGTCACGGTCAGGCTGTGTCGGACTCTGGAGAGAGAGGCATGAGATTCATAATCATTCTTTGTAGCCTTCTGTAAGTATACTGTCTCTATTCTTTAGTAGAATAGAATAGAATAGAATAGAATAGAATAGAATAGAATAGAATAGAATAGAATAGAATAGAATAGAATAGAATAGAATAGAATAGAAATAGCCTTCTAAAAACATGGAGTTCGATTCATTCCTTCCTGCCACAGGGGACCCCAGAAAATTCCACATACTATCATTGACCCATAACATCTCAGCTTGGTTCTTTTCAGAAATGAAGGACATTAAAAACTGCCCTCCTCACACTCCCTGCATCGATTCCACTACAGACAATAGCAAATACAGACTACAGCAAATATAATATTAAAATAGGCAAAGAATTAATGCTTTCAGAGCATATTAGGGCCTGGATGCTCTGGCTCATTACACAGATTTCAGTGGCAGTCTGTCTCCAAGGCATAGGCCGTGCCAAAGAGGTAATTGTGAGAAGCCAGGGAACAAAGGGTCAACTCCCCCTGAGCCAGCAGAAGCAGCTCCTGTGCTTTTCCTTTAAGATCAGAGCAAAAGCAAACAATTTTTTGTTTGAATCTCTGACTCTGTTAATCCTTTTTACTCCTGCAGAATGACTGTTTTGTTCAGTCTTTTATTGCACTTCCTTTTAGTAACTATCCTGTTACTTGCCTTGCTCTTTTAAACTTAACATCCTTACCTTCTTTGTTTTGGACTTGGATAAGGCATTAGGCAGATGTCATCCAAACCTGGAGATAAAAATATATTTAGGTATTACCCAGCGTTGCTTACACTTTGGTCACTGTTAGGAATTTCCTTTTTTCTTATGACGCTCTAATCATAATTAGCAATTCCAGAAATGTTGCCTACAGCATGTGACATCTCAAAAGATGGCAAGATTAAGACCAAGGCCTATAATACATGCACAAATATAGTTGTCACATGTAGAATAGAACCTGAAAATGAGGACGGAGACACTGCACACGCAGGCAGAGCCTCCTGGCTCTGGAGTCCATTAGGAGGAGTGCTTTTGGCAGCAGCAATTGCTATCAGCTGTCTTACCCCTAAGTATCATGTGATATACAGGCCGTGTTTGGCTCTTAAAATGGCACCATGGATCTTCTTCAAAAAGCCAATCACTGATGACATTCCAGTGAGACCTTTTTTACTTAAAGTCTTGCTGTAATGAATTTTAAAGCATACAAATGAGGAGTTACCCTGTTTTGTTGAATGCCAGAATGATGTGAATCAGCTCTGCTGGCAGCTACTTCCTTCTGAAGATTGAGTCAATTTACAGCTTCAAAAAGAGCCACTGATAATGACCAATGTGTATAAATTGTTTCTTATATTTTATTGATCAGTATGTCTGAATAGTGATTTCTCACTGTTTCCCAGTTCCAACAACTAATAGCTTGAGAGTGTTTAAATATTAAACATAGCTGGAAAATCTGTTTTCCACAAGCAGGGGAATCCCATTGTTTTAGCCTTGCATGGTTATTGTATTATGAATTATTGAAGAAGCTGAATTGCAAGGTTAAGTCTCCAACTCTCACATAGATCTGAGAAGAGCTGGCTAAAAATTAACAGGAAAAAACCTCAAACAACCAAAATTTGACTGTTTGTTTCATTAGCATTCAAAAATTGTTATTATTCTCATAACCAAATTACAGCATATAATAAACAAATCATGAAAGCAGACACCCCATGTACTGATGCCATCAAGATTTCCAATAGTCTGTTTAGTTTTCTTGGCACAAAACCTAGGAACAAAAGCGGTTCTGAATATAAAGGGCAGAGGCATGGGCATGGGTGGATTGCTAAAGCAAGGTTTCATAAGGACACCAAAAGCACTTCAGAGAAAGTCAGCTTTTCTAACACAAACACTGAAATCAACTTAGTTAGAAATAGAGACTTCCAAACATTTCCTGATTAATTTATAGCTGTTGACTAGATGCTTGAGTGTGTTTTCCCCAGTCTCAAATACAAGTCTGTGCTCAGAATTGTTCCACTGTAAACAAGGATGTGTTTACAATACCTTTTAGGAAATGGGTCCCATGTTTATCTGAAGATAAACATATTTATCTGAAGAAACGTACTTTTTCTTCAAGGAGATGTCTAACTATGAAATACCAAAACACAATGGTAAGGTGCCATCTCTGTTGCATCATGTGTAAATGTTAAGAAGAGGAGACCACTGGTGCTTTGAGCTTGGCAGTTGTTTATTTCCAGCACTAAAGTGGCCAAAAATCCTCTCTTTCCTACACCATAGACCAAGGAGTTTCAAACTTTGAATCAGTGCTGAGAAAGCAAACACTTTTTGTTTAACTATCATGAAGAAAAGCAGACCGGGCTTAATTTCACTGTAAACAAATTTTATTCACCAGAATTCTGTTTCCTTTCTTCCAGCCAAGCTTCATTACTCACTAGAACAAGAAAACAGCATTGGCATACCAGCCATTTCTTTAAAGTAGAGACACATTAATAACATATTAAAGAAACCTAACACTCACGGGCAACTTATCTTCTTTAAGGAACAAAAAGTCAAGTATCTAAAGTGTCTTGTTTGTCCTGTTGGAGCTGGATTTTAATAGTAAGATGAGTTGTAAACGACAAAGTACCATACACACCAAACCAGGTTCCAGGTATAAGACCTCATAGCAATCACAAGAAAATTTTGGAGTTCAGAGCTTGAAAGGTACAGAAAGCTCCTTCCTGGAAGAAACCATGGGGGCTCAGATTACATAAGTGTGCTTTTTCTTTTTGAATTTTTTGGTTTTGTCTTTTGGTGCACAAATGCAGTGTTCACATAAATAATAGCTGCCATTGTCACCTAATGCTAGGTCCTAAAGTCTCAACTTCCTTTTGGATTCAGCATAAGGGTCTCCCAGTTCTCTGAAGAGTGTTGAGACCAAAGATTCAAAAAATTAACATATATTGCTCTGATCATTTACAAACCAACTTTGCTTCTTTCTACAAATATAAACTTCTATGTAAAAATGCAAAGACTCTTCCCATGATGTTCTCTGCATTGGAAAATTCTTGTATTACTCACTGTAGGATATGGAGATTTCAAATGAATACAACTCTTGCTAAAATTCAGCAACCTATGGAGGAATCAGACTAGACTATGGCACACAAACTGCATGGAAAATGTTAACAGGCAAATAACTAAACTTTTTTTTAAACTAAATAAAAAATGTTTTTGTAGAAGACCCTTTCTGCCCATGGAGGGTTTAAAAGCAGCCTTGTGATTGCTGATGACTAAACCAGCTTGCCCTTTCTGGTTTTGTGGAATAATCAGAAGAAATACATTGAGAAATTAATAAAATCTCAAACAGAATAATTCATCCACCAGTTCCGCCTTGTGGGCCAGTTTGTGCAGTTACTTTTCTGTTTTGGAACAGAGCCTGTTGGTTTGCACAATGACCCTGTATCTTATGGAACATCCCTGTTCTGCCTGGCTTTCCCCTCCCACGGAATCACAAGATGGGTCAGCCTGGAAGGGACCACAAGTGGGCCATCTGGTCCAACCTTCCTGCTCAAGCAGGGTCATCCCAGAGCCCATGGCGCAGGATTGCATCCAGACGGTGCTTGAGTATCTCCAGTGAGGGAGACTCCACCACCTCTCTAGACAACCTGCTCCAGTGTCTTGTCATCTGCACAGTAAAGAAGTTTTTCCTCATGCTCAGGTGGAATTTCCTGTGCATCAGTTTCAGCCTGTTGTCTCTTATCCTATTGCTTGTTATCACTCCCATCTGAAGCACCCCTTCTGGTGACAGACATTGATGAGGGTCCCTCTCAGTCACCTCTTCTCAAGGCTGAACAGGCCCAGCCCCCTCAGCCTTTCCTCATAAGGGAGATGCTCCAGCTGGACCTGCTCCATGTCTCCCTGCACTGAGGAGCCCAGAACTGGACTCAACTCCCCCATGTGCTCCCCAGGGCTGAGTTCCCTGAATTTGATTGCCCCTATCCATTTGGGGGTGAGGGAAGCAGATGGGCTGTGTGTGCAGAGCACCTCTGTATTGACCCCCAGACTACTTCAGAGATTGAATGTACAACATCAGAGGAACAACCTGGGGCCATGAGCATTGGGAATGAGCATTACTGAATGTGAGTCTATCCATTTCAGTTAATATACTGGACTCATACAAATAATTTGCTGTGATGCTGTGAGAAATAGCAAGGAACAGTTCTGTTTGAATAACAAGTGTGTTCTTTTCATCTTAATCTCTGAAAAAAAAATTATGAAGTAGGCCCTGCAGGCAAACCATGGATGATAGGATGCCATTAAGCTAATTCTTTGCATTAATGTTTAAAATGCCAATGAATCTGTTGTTTTGTTTAGCTCTGTGAACTATTTTGCACATCACAGCTGCTGGATACCGAGATTAATTGATATATTATTATGTGTCCTCACAGTTTCAAACTATTAACCTTCAGTAGCATTTTACAGTTAATCTCATCTGAAAAGGAATAATTCTGAGGACTTTTTTTTCCTGTCTTCATTTATCAGATGCTGAATTAGAAAATATCTATGTTTAAAAGAAATTTTACTTTTCTTCATTTAAATGAAATGAAGAAAAGTAATGATGTGACAAACTTTTCTTCATTTAAATTCTTCATATGTTTATAGGTGACCATGTTCTGGTTAGCTTAATTTTTGTCAAGAGAAATATTTTAGGAAATACAGCAACTGTAAAACATACACTAAGCATCCAGATATGCTGCCTAAATACTGGCCCATCCTGATTTTTTTCCACGTGTTGGTCCCCAGATTGAGAATACAGTAAGGTCATGGAGAGCCCCACATATAAACAGACACAGAAATTCAGCTTCTTTTACTTTGTGGATCACCGCAGCAGAGAAGTAACCTAAGTAGTGTCCCCAGCCATCACAGGAAGAGGGAAGACCAAAGAAAATAATTTACCACTTTGTGGCTTTACTGGTCTCCTCTTGTCCAATGTTTTTACCCAAATAGGTATTATGGGAAGGAAAGGCTTCAGGAACTCTAGCTTGGTGCAATTTACATTTGTTCTGATATATGGATTGAGCTATTTTAATATTTCTAGTGACCATTTTCCTATTGGTTCTGCTAATGGAGTCTTAGAGTCTATAAAAATACCCTGGGTGTTCTTGCTGTAGGTCTTGGGTGTTCTCCACCTGAGAGCCAGGAGCCAGAGTGCTGCTAGAAACAGGAGCAAATCCCACCAGATTCCCCAGCACTGCACTGTGGGGGCCTCCCTTGTTATATTCTACTGCCAGGTTGGCGTTTTCTTCTGTGTCTTCTTTCTGTGTCCTGCTGTGGATTCACCTTTGTATCAGGCCCTGTAAAATTATCCTTGTCAGGAAAAGTCTTGATTCCTCCCTTTCTGTCACCATGATCATAACTATACCCATTACATTACATGTAATGTGATTTGGACAGCAGAGCTGAAGAATGTTCTTTTAAAGAACTTGAGGCAGATATTCTGCTCAGAGCTTGCTCCTGGCTTAATTTCTCAAAGTTAAAAAGAACTGTTCCTTACTATAATCAGACAGAAATTTCACTTACATAGGAAAAAGGATTCTCCGAGACAGCCTGCCTTCCTTTTATAGCCTCCTTCCAGCTGTGCATGGGATTCTCCACAGCCCCTCCTTTTTCCCCATGTGCTCCCTACAAGCACAGCCCCTTCCTTCAGTCAGGTATTTCTTTTCTGTATGTGATGGCTTCCTCTGAACTCCACGAAACTCAAATATTTGTAGAGTCACCTCATGCTTTATTGTGTCTTTCTCAAACCAGTAGAATTACAAGTTCTAAAAAACATTACAGGTATCGTCTCCTTTTGAAATGCTGCATTGAAAATGACAGCACATAATTTCTAAATGTGTGACTCCTGCAATAAAGGTAGTGTGGTTTTGGGTTTTGTTTTCTTTTTATTTGTTTTTGTAGAAAATACAAAACTTGCTTGACTTTCAGTGCCTTGGAAGGGCAACAGACATAACTATCAGGACATAGCTATCAAATATGAGCTGGTACAGATCCATTTGTGACCTTCTTACTATTCAAGACTATGCCCTTTTTTCTCTGGAATCTGTTTTCAGCTGAAAATGCCTTGTGCAGAACAAATAACAGTTGAGGCAAACATTTTTATTGCCTGATAACCTTCCCTAGCACCCTTCAAGAGCTAAAAGAGAAGATCTTCATAAAACCTGGATGTAAGTTATGTGACAAGCATGGAGGAGAGGGCATAAAGAGGTGATTTAGCTACAGCCTCTTCTCCCTTGGGATTGTCAGCCCTTGATGAAGAGACACAAGTACTATCTCTGAGCTGCAGAGCAAGAGCAGACAAAGTATGCTGTCCACAATCTCCTAAGTCAGTGATGGAAACATAAACAGAGATAAACATTTAGGAATGCTTTCCTTGAGAGAGAGCCAGAGGATTGCATGTTGTTGCCTCTAGGGGCTCTCCCGTGTTTGCCTCCACACCTTAGAACTACATCTTTATCTTTTACTTGAACCTCAGTGTTTCCTGCAAGTTTATTTTATTAAAATTATTTTCTATTGTTCAGTGTTCAGATGGGTGTGAGGGATCTTCAGTGTCTGTCCTTCTTTACCTATGAATGCAATGGCAAATTTCTTGCATATGGACCACTGGGACAGTTTTGAAAAGTAGAAAAAATCATATCTCCTTATTAGGAGCTATATTTTCTTTGATCTGTTAGCAAAAAGAAAAATATATCTCTAAACTGATTGTGATAGAGAGACAGCTCCCACACTGTATCCAAACTGGCTTAGAAACTAATTTATAAAAAGCTGGTGACACTTCACCTGAGCACTGACTACCCCATGTGTTAAAAGTCCCACTACATAATGCAAGAGAAATGCATGTAGTGTCAGCACAATTCTGAGGACTCTGTTAAAGATTTAAGAGTTTGTCTCTGCAGGAGCTGAGAGAGCACAAAAGTTACTGACCAAGAAATTACATCAGAATGCACTTAAATAAAAAGATAGATTTGTCTGCAGTCCCCTTTTTACTGACTTAAGAAAGCTGATGGCATCTTTAACTGCTGTAGTATGAATAATATAAATACAGTAGAGAAATATATTTACCTTGTTTAGTAAGATCCAGAGAGAATTCCAGGGCCTCTTTCTTCACATAGCCAGTTACCATCTCAAAGTTGTCATAACACTTTTTAATGGAGTTCCTTTAATTTATGTGGATAAGGTGACAGAGCAGGATGTACTGAACTCAAGGATCTGGTAATTGGGCACAGCTTCTCTTTTGTGATCACTTGGGCCATCAGTATGCTTTGTGCCCAGCCAGAATAGAGAGGAGGAAGCTGTCTGCTCACACAGGCTTGGGTACTTCCATCTGCCACTTAGAATCCCTGGAATAGTTCAGTTTTCACAGCACCATCTGCACTGAAACATTTCTAGGAATGGATGGCATTTTGGGACTACTTGGCATCCCTTTGTCCTCCCCCGTTCAAAAAGCGAGTGCTATTTTAGGAGGAGAAGCACAGTTACTGAAGGCTTTCCCATCCTACTAGACAAAAACATCTCTCTCTTCCTGCTTTTGAGCTGAAAATAAGCTAAATCAAGTATTCCTGGGTGCTGGTCAACTGCATGGCTTGAACTCGTAGAAGAGGAGATTTCAGAGACCATGACAGCTCTTTCAGTCTTCCTGGAATGTGAAAGGCTGCTTGAATTCAGAAGGTCAGATGCAGAGGTTTCTGTCCTGCAGTTTTTATTGAAGTATTCTGCTTCTGTAAAGTGTGGAAAATATATCCTAAGGACATGGTCATCAGCAGTTCATCAGCATTCTCTTTCTTTTCTGCCATAAAAGCATCCTCAGAAGGTGCATGGATCGTTTTCCACAGTTACCAGAGAGCTGGAAGTAACTTGGAGAACCAAATGGAACCAATATGTCCCCATGCCTCTCCTTATTGTATCAGGCAACACCCAGCTGGGGAATAACATCCTTGACTCCATGACTGCAGAAGGCTGAACAAATGCTTTATTAAGCTATACTATATTATATTATTCTCTACACTAATACTAAACTAAAGAAAAACCCATGACCCTTTCAGGCAGTCACAACACAGCTTTCACCCAATTGGTCAATCAATCAATCCAAACACCATCACCACTGTCCAATTAAGAAATCCCCCTTTAGTAAACAATCCCCATAACACATTCCACATGTGCCAAACGACAGACACAACAAGTAGAGATAAGAATTGTTTTTCTCTTTCTCTGACTTCTCTCACAGCCTTCCCCAGGATTTTTCCAGGAAAAGTTGTGCCTGCTGCCCTCTGTGAAGAGAACTGTGGCCACAATTCCCAGGCTGGGAGCCCCCTGGGCACTGTCAGCAAGGTGGTGGGCAGCTCTTTGCCCTGGATGGAACCATCTTGGTGGTTTCCTAACCTGGTCTGAGGTGCTGCTGATCACAGCCTGGCCAGAATAACACATGAAATTTTGTTCCTTCTATTTGGCCAGGTGGTTAATTACATTTTTACTGTACCTGTTCATGTGCCATTTTTTAAATGCAAAATATCTATGTATAAGCTTTTCATATCAAGGCACCTGTGTGCTGTTGGTTTATAAACAATTTAAATCTGTATAAAGAGAAAAGAAATAAAAGCCTTTCTGCACGACTGTTGATTGTAATGCCTTAAATTTTGCCTCAAATCAGGAAAACACGTGCTGAAGAAGCATGCATTAATTATAGGTGAAATCTACACACTTTGGCTTAATCAGCATCTCTTGTATTCCTCTGATAGATATCATAGTGTTGACACTTCTATCTGCATAATGTACAAAGGAGAATGTGAAATATTCCAACACAGGGAAATTAATAAGATTTCCAGTTGGGAGTATGAAGTCTATTGAACAGGCTGCTAATGTATTTGGATTTATTTCAGAGATATTCATTATCACTGGGCAGACAATACTAAACTACATTTAAACTGATTTTTATTTCACAAGCAGTAAAATATTATGAAAAGATAATAAAATGCCATCATTTAGACTAATACTTCAGATAAGTCCCACAAAGGCTATGAGTATTTGCAAAACATTTTCTTTTGGAAAGATATTAATTTTAAGTTAAATTAATTTACTTGAGTGCCTGAAAGACAAATGAGGGAGTCAGGAGATGATCCAAGATGATCAATTGCTATGCACACAAAGAGCCCACAAATCATGACTGCTAAGGTACAGGTTTGAGAGAAGTGGAAGAGGGAAGGAACACCTGTGAGGCACACAGGGGCTCACCAGTCTCTTAAAGGATTGGAGGAGATGAGTGGCAGGTTTTTCCTATCTTCTCATCCATTTTTTTACTATATTCCTGTCTGCCACACAATCACAGTTCAGCAGTAACAAAAGGTAGTAACACATGAATTTGCCCAGCACCTGCACCCACTGAGGCCTATGGTTTGAATTTCTTTTTTACATTCTGTTCACCCTCCATCATTCTAAATACTCAATGTGTGTTTTGGTATCTCCTGACATAAATATAATTGAAAGTGAACAAGAAGCTACTGTGGCTTAGAGAATTTCTGTATTTGATCTGAAGCTGAACCAATAGTCTAACAGGTGGACCAAGGCTGTTTCTGATAGGAAAGAAGAAAACCAGCTGTCAAAGGCACAAGAAAATTTCTCAAAGCTTCAGAAAACAGTGACTGAAATCTATCGTGACTAGCACTAGAATACATTATTAAATGCAGCTTTGACTTTGATTGCACATCCCTTCTTAAAGATGTTTCTTTCAGAATACCAGCTTCAGAATTTAAATAGATCCCATTTTATCACTTCTCCACAGAAGTGGAAAAAAATTCCAAACATTTTTACAGTATCTGAAAAATCATTATGATCACTATTTGAACAAGCTGGTTGCTTCTGCTTTATCTGTCTGAAATCAGGGAATTTACTTACATTGTCTTAGTGGGTTGTTGATTTCTGTAATGAGCAAACCATCTGGGTTTTGCAATATCTTTCTGAAAGCTCTGCCTTTTGAAGACAACTTGTTTCAAAATTTAATTTCTCTTCTAGGAGAGAATCCTGCATTCATCTTTACATTAACTTCAAGGCAGTCTATTCAAAATGTTGAAACTGAGAGGACATAAATCTAACTTCACTTTTTCAAAATTTGTTGTGACTTTTCTAACAGGCAACAGAGCAATCAAGGGCAGGTTTCCTTAACAAACTTGGTAATAAAGGCTATGGCTGACTCGAGAGCCGCAGGAAATGTAACACAGCAGGACACAGATGTCCTCAGATTTATTAATTTGTTTATGTATTTGAAGTTCCAAGAAACAATTAGGTGGGCATTTTTTCATTCAGTGCTGACAAATAGGCAGGGAATGCCTGAGATCCTCAAGGCAGAATGCTTCACTTTGGATGAAACACTTTGTAAGCAACAGGACTCCATGCCAGGGCAGGCAATCCTGGTGGGTTTTGCAAGGAGAGCAGAAGCCATGGAATGCTGCAGGGAGAGGAATCCCTTCAGCAGCCTGAGGACCTGCCACCCTGAGGGAGCAGGCAGTGAGCACATTAAGGGATGGCAAAGACAAGGCTGAATTGTCCCCAGTTTTGTGCATGCTAATGCAAAAGGACAGGCACTTAACACAATTAATATTAGCAGGTAGGTACAGAACAGGGCAGAACAGTTAAAGGGCACAGCAGAGAATGGATAATTTGACTCTGTTAAAGCCAATGGGGCATGCTCAAATGTACCCTAAAGCCAAAGAAATCTCTGAATCATTACCCTTGAGAAGTCACAGAGAGCTGGTGGAAGGCAAGCACTGTGCTTTGCTTAGCATAGAAAGAGCCCAGGGAATCATATATCAGCTTGCTTCACACCCTGGAAGATGCCAGAGCAAATATTAAATGATCAATTTGTAAGTACATAAAGGGTGGAAAGGTGGTTAGCAGTCACAGCAGTTCTCATGTATCCCAAAATTGTTTAAAAGTGGTATAGAGGTTAACTATTCTCCAAGGTTGTAAAGAGTGAAACAAAGAATAATTGTCTTGTTTCACAGCAGGAAAAGGTTAGAGGCTAGACTGGAGTTTAAGGCTACTTCCAAATTAGTCACAAGGACAGCAAAGTTCTACAGGAATGCCTATGAAGGTTATGAAAATTAAACTTGAGGTTTTCGATAATATGTCCAGTAAATATTTGCTAAACAACACTTCAATGTGACCTCAGAGCAAGAAGGCAAAAGTGCAAAAAAATATATTCCAGCTCTCTGTTTGTCAAACTCCGTGTCTCATGTTTTGAGGGCATTTTCCTCACAGTTTTCAATACATCCATATTTTTCTTATAGATTTTCACCTATTGTTTTCAAAGGCAGTCCCAGATATCGATCATAATTCCCGCCAGCTCAGAACTCTATGAGGACCTTCAATGTAGTCCAAGACTTGAAGACCTAAGGTCATCATCCATAAAATTTTATGAGAATTCTACTTTTCACTTTAAATAAATAAATAAGGGTGGGAGGGGGGATACAGTTCCCCTTTATAACTTTATAGTCCTAAAATAGAGATAAACCTTTGCAATGGGACCAAAGTGCAATCTGACCCAGAAAAAAAGAGAGTGAGAATTGCTTTTTAGTAATTTTGTAATTTGATATTCAAAAGATTAATGAATTATCCTTAAATTCAGGACTGGTCATAAGACATTTTCTTGTAGTATCAAAAGCAACTTAAATTAAAAATGCTGTTGAAATTTACTTCTCTTTGTTGGGTTTTAGAACATCCTGTTCTTATTTTGCATTAAGGAATTTTGCGTGATTTACATCAGAAAGAATACATGTAACAAACTAACAGGAATTTCTCAACCATACAATTCAAGAGATATTTTTGCTTTACTGAAAGACAAGAATGAATGCAAAAACTTTTAATTTGGCCTCATCTTCCATGCCTTCCTGGACTACCCTTTGTCACTTTAGAGACCTACATAAGAGCATGTAGCTTAACTCCAGCCTATTCCTAAACCAAGCAATTATTTCTGTAAAACCGTTACACTCATTAATAAACCCAGAATAGCTGTAAATCATGCCAGAATGCATTGTGTTGATTTACAACAGCATGACTGGCAAAAGGCTGTGATCCATGATTATGACAGAGCTTGGGTAAGTTTTGGATGTTTCCTCACACCTTTGTGAGCAGGCTTTGTTTCATATCTCACACATGACAGGAGAATGTTGTCATCACACTGCTGCCACAGTTGTATTACTGCATGCTGGATTTTAGCAACATATATGTCTGATCTCCATTCAGTAAAGTGAAAATGCTTTCAAAATCTAAAGCCATTACACTTTTTCTTTCTTTCTCTTATACTAATTTTTAATTATTTTTTCACAGTGATAAGTGCTCGTGTTTTTTTCCTTTTTGTCCCATTTAAATTGTGAGCACTTGAGTTTCAGTCTGTCAGTACCTAAACCCAGATTTACAAAACAACCTCAGTCTCTCACTCCACTGACCTTGTTTTGCATCTACACCTACACGTTAAATTTTACTCATCTAAATCAAGATTCTCCTAAACATCATTTGGCCAATCTCTTATCTAGGCATGTGTTCTTACCACAAATACAAATTATGAAGACTCTGACTTTGTAAATAACTGATGTAACAAAACATCTGGATTCACAACCTACCTCTGCACTGCACACCTAACATCCAGTGTTTTGCAGGACTATGACCCAGTGACTTACACAAACCATAAGATTTGTATCTGCAATTAACTGTTGCCACAGAGAAATAACCCATGCATGTATTAAAAACATCAAAAGTAGATGGATAGAAACATTTTGAAAGAATAAGGCTCATTTCTGCTTACATTTGTGAAGTGTACCCTGTCAGAACCCATGGGACTTATGTGTAAAACTGTTTTAGTCCTAAATCAACTCTTACTCTGCAGAACATGAACTATGGAGCACATTCCAACTTAAAATCCATCTCTCAGTGTGTTTTAGCTTCACAGAAGCACAGTAAATACAATTCTTTATATGCATAGAATCTGTAATTCATGTGGTGCTTTTTACACAGCTTGATTATCACTTGCTGAGATACTGCTATAAAAATGTTAATCTGAAAATAACTTAACTGTGCACAGCAGAATGAGAATGGTCATGAACTGTATTTTTTTCCCTTTCAATCTCAACAGACTATATGACAATGTTGTTTTAAGCCAGGTATTGTGGGAGAGATTGCTCTTATTCTACATGTGGATGAATTAAAGGGCTGTTCTCTTATAGTTATGCGACATGGGAAAAGATTAATTAAGACCTTTTATTTTGAACCATAACACTACTTTGGAAATAATAACATTGTATTAATTCTGTGAATATAGTTAAATTCTATTAATTCTTTTTAATTTCAAACATTAGGTTTTCCCTTCAGACAAGGAATACAGACAAGGTATCTTGGCAGCTTGTTCTGCACTCAATTCACTCCATGCTCTCTGCCTCCTAATCCTCTTTTTAAGAGTATTATCTTTGTCAGTTCTTCATCAAATGAAATAGAAAGAGTGTTTGACTTCAGTAAAGGAAGTGATGAAAACAGATCCTTTTAGCTCTTAAAATCAGTATTTTTAGGTGTTCTAACCATTTTGGAAAAGCAGGGCTCCTACAGCAAAATACTAGTACCTGAGAAGTGTCATGCAGAATGAGGGGAAGTGTGCTGCTGAAATCTCATTTAATTCTCCAGCTTTCATAACGCCACAGTGCCGTAGCAGGACCGCTGAACTAATCAATTACTGCATGTAACTGTCTCACAGGAACAGCTGCACAAATAGATTGAACACTGCAGAGATCACAGGTGCTGGGGTTTAAAGTCAATCATCTGTGCTAGCACAAATATTTGAGGCCAGCCTCTCACATAACGCCCTCTCAGACAGCATGGAAACAGGCTTAGCACAGCCACCTTAGACTTTTCTTACACTCACAACCTACACTTTCCAAAAGTCTTATCTGCAGAGCCAAAGTGTAATGCTAACAAATCTCTCTAAAAATCAATTAAGGCTAGAGCCCAATACTGTAAGAATTATTTCTGTAGGAAAGCAACAACTGAAAAAACAGGAAGCAACCTCCTATTGAATACCTTCTCCTTGCTCTCCATTTTTTTAACCATCAAAGTACCCTGTATTTCTGTAATGAAACTGTAAAAAGCCAACATGGCTGGTAAATACTCCATAATATGATATTTCTACTTCTAATGATATAATGATAAATAATAATAAATAAGTAATAATAAATAATAATATAATGATAAATCTACTATTTCTACTAAAATGCAAACAAGCTCTCTTACATTTACAATCAATGAACATCTCGTGTTAAATGATGGAACTAATTAAGGAATTATTACTTCTGTTTTACTCTAAGTGGAAAAGCAGAAAAACTCCATCTCTCAGAAAAAGGAAGAGCTGCAAAACTGTCAGAAGCTGTTTGCTCCTCAAACCCTCAGTTCAGAGGAAGAAGTCAGCCTGGGTCTCAAACCATGCATATTTTATGCTATATTCCACAAAATTTGTAGTCTTTTGCATTGAAAAGCAGCATGATGGGATGTATAAAACAAGAGAGAATAATATTTGAGCAAGCCAGTGCTGATCCTGACAGGGCACATCAATACTTGCAAAGCAATTGGTACCCACCAAGGATCAGACATCATCCACCATCTGCCATAACAGAGAGGAGAGGGGAAATTTCTCTGCAAGAAAAGAATAAAATAAAGAAAAGAGCAGCAAATGCCAGCATGCCTGCCTGACCTCACAGCAGACATACAGAGAGGGTGAAGGAACACAGACTAAGCCCTAAGCAACTCACACTAATATCTAGTGGAATTGATGTTTTTTTCCCTGTGTCTACAGAAGCAGGCAGTGAAATCTTGAGTGCCAATCCTTCTGAACACACCCCAGTGTATTCCCTGAGAACTTCACAAGTAAATCAAGTTCTACTAATGTTTTGGAATTTGATGAACTCTTCCCAAAGACCTGAACTGTATTTACTCACAATTTACAAAACACATTTGGGATACAGGAGGTGTGTCATATAAATTCACAAGACTGCCTAATCTGGGACTAATCTGGAGCCAGGTTTTGACACTGCTGAAGTCCAAGACTTCAATCTTATACCCTTCAGAATAAGCTTCAGCTTTTGTCTGGCTGAGCACAACAGGAGGTTGCTAGAAAAGCCACAGCATGTCCTGAGAGGAGGAAACTAAACTGGGATCATTCATGGTTCTGCTTCAAGGCCAAAGTGCAGCCAAACTCTCCAGAAGTGTGACAGGTATCTGAGGAAAATGTGCTGCAAGGCAGACACCAGGGTTTCTCTGATTGAATCTGAGTCCACATGGGACTGACCTTACATGTAGCTTTCTTATGATTAATTAGCTAATAGGTACCCTAAATGAAGGCAGTAGGGCAAAGGTTGTAAAAGACAAGTCCTAAAAGCATTGCACTGAGAGAAAATGGAGAGTTTTAGAAAGTCAAATATTGCGTTCTCATGAAGTCTGTTTTCATTAAACCTGTTGTAATTTGTCAGCATCACGATCCTGAATTTAAACTTCATTTTTATTAGGAATAAGGATGACTTGTTCTCTCCCCCACAACCACTAGTGTTTGTTGACTGTTAGAGGAGAAAACAAAACAATTTTGTCATCTTTGTCCTGAGGCTGCACCCGAATGTTCAGCAGCTGTGTCCTCCTCCTCCTTCCTCTTATCTGCTGAGCTGGAGCAAGGGCTTCAACAGCTACACTGCAAGAGAGATACATGTGGAAAAAAGGATCCCTTGAGCACATCATGGGGTTTTTAATTACTCCATCTCTTGCCAGCACAAGGTAGGATCTATGACTGGACTGGAAAGCCTAACAGGGGACAGGAACAAAGTGGCAGCTGCCTTAACCCACTTTGCAGCAAAAGTTATTTGTAATGCTGATGTGAATCACCAGAAGGCAATGAGGCAGAGACTGAGCTAGATTAGGTAAATGGAATGACATTACTGAAGGCAGATTTAGCTGGTCCATCTGAGAGCACACAGCTCATCACATATAACCCTGCAGGTTGCCCTAGATTTTATTGTCAGTATGCTTGGACACCTTTTTAAATACCCATGAAATAGAGCTCAGGGAAACTCTTTCTTCCAAAGTTTCCCAGCAACTCCCAACCCCCAAAGCAGAGGAGATGAGGTGTTGGTGAAAGGGTTCCTCATATCCTATAGGAAACATTCTTGGGCAGAAATGATTGGGATAGGATAATAAAGCCAAATCTCTTGCCATTTTTCAATTTTACTGCAAGAACAAAATTGCCAAACCACATGAGAGGATGAAGGCTTACATGCTTTCAGGAAGACTGAAGTAAAACCACAGTAAATGCTTCTCTGACAGTAAATTGTTGAAAATATTGAGTCATCATACCGGATGAGGAGCTGTACTTTTCCTTTAGTGCTGCTTGAGTTCACATTCCCCCTGAATTGCTGGAGCAGTCCATTTGTACTGCAAAATGAAAAAACATCCAGTATAGACAGGATTAGAAGTAATGAGATTAGAAGGGAGGAATTGCTATGCACCTAAAAGCAAAGAGCTCTAGTGAATATGGCAGGTAAGCTTTGGCCAGTTTCTCTGTGACCTTCCTGTATAGTTAGAGATTTTAGGAAATTAGAAACCCCCCCCCCCTTAAGCCTGAAAATATCTAGATTAAGATTTTTCTTACTGATATTCACTAAAATCTGAATTTATTTTTGCTATGAGGAGTGAAAGGTTACACCAGATGAGTTGGTGTATCTTCCTGCTCAAATTGATGATCCCCCATCAACTGAGAAGTGGTAGCTCTCCAAACATTAGTGTCACTTAACCTCAGAGAGTAACACCTGAGCTCATCATGAAGATGCTGTTTAGTCTCAGTGCAGCTGGACTCACACAGAGTTTGGAACAGGTACCCCAAGAGAAGACCAAGGGCACTGCAGATGCACCTGCTCCTTTCCACTGACTTTAGTGTGAATTTAGACAACCAGCTCAGACACAGCTCTCTGACAGAGAGATCTAAATTTAGAGCAGTGAAACCCTCCTGATGCGCACTCCTAACCCACTGCACACTGGGAGTAATTTGATGTAATGAGTTAAGTAACATTGCTTGGTATTTTACCTGTCAAGCACACAAATGAACAATTGTCACAGCTCAGCTGACACACATTTGAGTATTTTACTTGCTGAGTTAACTTAACTATGAGACTGAGCTGTTAATTAAACAATATCCTCCAGCCACTCCAGCCTCACAGGAAGACTAAGGGAGACAAAATCCTTGGACCTCAGTTTGTGTTTGTGGGGTTTTTTAGCACCCTAATATTGTCATAGATTTGGCAGGGAGAAAATATAATACATTGGTCCTAAAGTAAGCAATATTTCACAACATCATGTTATCTCTTCTGGTATTTCCCCCCAAACACATCTGAGCAGCTCAAGCTGTCCAGAATCTCAGCACTTCTTAATTTCTGTCCTATGGGTGCGTGGGAAGTCATGACCAGATCACACTGAGGTTGATTATGGCTGAGCAGACAAGGTTTGGATTCCCAGCCAAGAGCAAGGTATCATATGTCCTGTCTGTTCCATCTCTCTGTTTCTCTGTGGATTTTTCATATGGCATTTTGCAGCTGTCTTCTTGTATCAGCTTTTAAAGTATTCTGTTATTTGTATTGCACCCTTGTACATACTGTTGTCAAAGTATTTTCTTGACATCAATTTTTTCTGAGCTATACAATGACAAATGGTATCCAGAGCCTCGCTTTACCTGGCATTCTAACAGCTGGACTCACTCAGTGCTGTCTACAACCATCCTTCAGGGCTCAGCAGAGAATTTTGAACTGAAGAGTAAAACTACCATGCAAAAAGCATGCACTTCCCAGTCTTAATACCCATTCCAAAATAATTTAATTGATTTTCCTTATGAATCCTCACTTCTCCTTTCAATCACTTTTTTCCCTTTTGTACTCATCTATTTGATCCAATCCAAAACTTGTGTAACTAAGCAATAAAGCTATAGCATCACACATAGACACATATATATGTACATACACATATTGGTCCTCCATGTGCCCAAGGTGATTTTTAATATGTCCTCACATAAAAGCACATAAATGGCAGTTTGGGTTTGTACACCAGTTGCTATAAATGAGCAAGGGTACTGATAGAATTTTCTTTATTAGTTTTTGCTGGATAAGATCTACAGATGGTGAAGACTGAAGCAGGCGTGGCATAAAATGATAAAATTGCTCTTATGTCATAGGAGCCATGTGATTTTTAAGTCTGAAGTCTCCATAACACTTTTTTCATCAGTACATGAAGAGCCTTCAAGGGTTATTCATGCTGAGAGAAAGAGACAGTCGTAACTTCTCAGGTGTTATAAACCCAAAATGGGCTTGATCATTCAATATTCACAGCAAGGTACTATTCCTAGAAACATTTAACCCTTCTGGAGCTTACCTGCTCCTTGTAGGATTTGCATGGAGATGATGAGTTCACAGACTGCCTAAATGGGCAGAGCCCTGCTGGGATCATTGGAACTGGGTCTGGAATCACTGCTACTGGTGAATACTGGTGCCCTATAAAGCACCTTAACGAGCTGTCAGGAAATGTTTGCAGTGAACAAAGCCACGAGGTCTTTACAAGAGCTCGCTTTGCCTGTGCAGTCCAGTGGGAACAGCCTAAGGCACTCTCCTTGGAAGGAGGGCACACCCCAGGTATGAATGGGGGCTGGGATGCCAACACCCTCAGCTGTGGCACTGTGCTCCTCAGCAGGGCCAAGGCAGCTGCTGTTCCCTGCCACTGCAAGGACACTGTGAGTGCCCCTAGCAGGATTGTGAGGGAGGTCATGACCCATTCCTCCTCAGGAAATCCATCCAAGAGATGAGCACAGCATGTCAGGCATCTTCAGAAAAGCCTGATTTAGAGAAAACTTGCCTCACATGGCAAGGGGGAAAAAAAAATCCCTCTCCATTTGCTGGAGTCAGCAGCTGTCTGAAGAGCCCCAGGGTGAATTTCCCAGAGTAGCCATTATGCAAAGTGCTCACTTCTGAGCATCAGAGGAAAAGTTCAGCAACTTTCATCCAAAAATCTGCTTCCCTAGGGCACATCCCACCTCTTCTGACATGCAAGCAAAATGGGCTTCTTTTACCAGCTCTCTGTGTGTGTTCATCACTTTGTGCAGCTCTGCTGTCCTCCCACCACCCCTCATGCTCCCTCTCAGGGAAAGCTGTCTGTCACAGTGAAAGCACAAAAGGGATGTGGCAAAACCACAATTTCCCAGGTTCATGAACATCGTCTGCTGCAGGACACATAAAAAGGAACAAAGTAATATGACTGCCAAAGCTTTAGGTACTGTAAATGAACAAGAACATGGATATATTTACTTTGTCATTTTAACCAAGATGCCATCAAGATGTCATCTTGAGTCAGACTGAAGTAGGAAATTTTAAGGACTGAAGCTCCAAGAACAAATAAACCCCATCATTTTGAGATATCAGATCCCAACTTAACTAGTTTTTCTCAAAGCACATTTCTTTTATAACATCCTGGCAGTGAAACATTTAAAGAAATGCACTTTAAAGGTACTCAAGGGCACTACTAGATCATCCTTGCCTTGCTGAAACAGCAAGAAATAAATTTTCAAATGTCATGTATCAGAAAAAGCATAGTTAATAGGGCAAAAGACATAACTTGTTTTGATGATGCTGCTGCTGAATTCAAAAATCCTCTGACCTGTGCTCAAAACCGTGTATGACATTTCAGCTTAGTACTGAGAGGCCCAATAAAAGAGGTGGTGTTTGCAATAATAGGAAGTTTTGAAAATGCTTCTCCAGGGGCTTCAAGGAAATGAGCATTTTTGTCCTGTATTTAGTTGTCAAGACAAATTACAGTGGAACAATCTCAGTACTAATGGTACTCCTACTGCACAAATCTTGTTTAAGAAGTCAGTGACCTGCAATTTGGGGCTAGCAGGGACTGCATTTAAATGTTATTTTATTAAACTATTTTAAAGTTCTGTAAGAATGCAAAAGTTTTTGTAGTCATGCATCACATGATTTGAAGCAGTGGGCAGATAATGATTCCTCAATGATAATATTAGCACTTGAGTTTTCCTGAAGCTGGATGGTTAAATATTTTAGTGTTATAACTGAGTAATGCCAGGTAGGGCTTATGTCTCTTTTTGAGTCACAAGCAAAACTATGAAGGCGTATAGATATATATGTAATACCTTAATATATTGCTTAGTGCTACTCACTTTTTGATGTTCTTGGTCCACACATGAACAGTGTTGTGCTGAAACCTTAGGTGAAATTTCTTTTCTCAGCCTTGATGCAGTTGCAGCAGAAGTGTGGCAAAAAAGGTGCATTTGAGCATGATTAAAATCATAATAATTGGTGACACTTGGTGGAAGATGAGAGATCTTTGCAAGTATAATGGAAACATTTAAATTCAAATATCAGGTAAATACTCACTGAGAACAAAACATAGCAATCAGCATGGATAATGTCCCACTTAATAGTTTCTAAGAGTTTGGGCAATAAAATTGCTTTCTAAATTGAAAACCCACTACCTGTATGCTGGAGCCAAAAAAGAGCATCTGAGGGTAAGGACCTCATTATTGATGTCCCGAGACAAGAGAAATCAATAAATAGTGCTATCATATTAAAAATAAGGTAATTCAATATCCAGAAAAAATTGCAAGGAGTGAATATGCTGCTTGCAGAAAAGGTAATAAATAAAATCATGGTAAAGCAACTTAACAGCCATACCTCTATAATAATCAGCATGGAGAGCACCCCACATTTGGAGGTAGCAAGTAAGGGCAGTAGTAAATGTAGCTGGGGCAAACTTTTTTTGAAATGACAAATAGTTTTAACACCAGAGAGCCGTGCTTAAGCCATTTGAGGCTTTCAAGGTTTATGTTAAGAGAGATTTTTTTTTAAAATACGCCATGGTTTTACGGCATTTTCAGCTTCGTAAAAGGCTTACAGAGATTTCCAATCAGTTTCTGTAATTTACAAAACACTCCACAATAACACAGTCTTCCTGTCCAGACTGTGCTGCAACTGTGGAAAGGCAATTCTTCATGCACGATTTCTGTTTGATAGCACTTGTAGAATCATAGGAATCATTCAGGTCAGAAAAGGGATTTAACATCAAGTCCAAGCGTTAACCCAGCACCACCAAGTTCACCACTAAACCATGTCTCTAAGTGCCACACTTACATATCTTTTAAATACCCACATGGATGGTGAATTTGTCATATACTTGAAAACATTATTCTTGCATAATTTTTTCATATACAGTAATTGTCTTTTTCAGCAGGTTTGCAGAAATTATATGGGTAAAGCTGTAAATATGCATTTCTACAGCATGAAAATTTACCATCTATTGACTGACCTCTAGTGGAAATAAGGCAAATTTTGGAAATTTTTTAAATTGTTGTTAGATAGTATGATGATTATGGGATTTTGGGGTGCTAAAACTTTATTTTATTTGTATTATATGCTTGCCTGTAAAAATAATAAGTCTGGATACATGTAACTTTTCCTCTCAATGTATACCCAAATACATTACTAGAATAACAGGAGGAAAGCTGCTGCAGATTCAGAAACCAGGTTTTATTTTGATTTAAAGCAGGTAATTCTAAAGTGGCAATGTATGAAATTCACCAACAACACAGACCCTGGCAAACAATGCTCTGCAACAGGAGACAGACCCTGCTACTTTCTCTGCATTGATCAAAACCACATGATCATTATAAACAACCACAAATTCTTACAACAGTCTCATACGTTTTCACCTTTATGCATCAGTTTTTTCCATCCACAGATATCACCTGGTCCACTGCAATTCCACTCTTGGACAGGTGATGGTTCCTCCCAAAATCAATGTTGAGGCATCACCCAACTGTAGTGATATGTGTTTTTTCATATTTTATTTTCTTCCCTAATTTCACCTCTCCTGTAAGAATTCCTGGCTGGTATTTAAAGACATAAGGGCTGAATGCATACGTGTACATTAGACACCAATTTCATTCCCCTATTTGTAGGACCTGGAAGTATTGAAAACTTGATCAATAGAGAGAATGCTGAGCATATTTCTTCATTACTTATTCATCATGCCTGTGTTTCTTTGCCTGATTACTAATGAAATTCCCTTTCCTCTCCCCTGACTCAGTTGAATTCCAGCTTTGCAATTAAGCCTTTGGTTCTGTAGCATATGGTTGTTGATATTTTTGAATGAGAAGAACACAGTAGCATCTGGAGGGCTCTGATTAAAAAATATATTAAATATAAAGTAAGCCAAAACTCAGTCTTGTAAAGACACCTCGATCAATCAAAAATCCCTCTTGGAGAAGACATTAATGCATTATGTGTGGGGTAGCAGCACCTGAAAACTTTGGGCTGGCTCTCTGCTCAGCTCAGTCAGATTTGTTCCTTTATTTGCCATCTTTTGGAAACTTGGAGAAGCAGCCTTGCATTGCTGTGTGATGGGATTAGAGGAAATGTGAGCAGGCTGTGTACTGGAGTGCTCTAGGAATAACGGGACAAGTCTGCAGCATGTAAGCATTTGACTTACAAATGAGGAGATATTTTGACTTCATACACATGGATTCCTCCAGTACCATTAAAAATACATAACAGCTTTCAGTTCAGCTGTATTTCTTGGTCTGGGCTTACCTTTCTAGAGAGTACTCTGAACTATTCCCCATCCTTACACTCCCCATATGCCTCTCAAACATCCTCCATCCTAAACTGAGCCAGAGTCTCTTCTCTTCCTATGGCTTTTGTTCACTGGGGAGGCTCTCTCTGATTCCCATTAGTCCAAGTCAGCCTCACCATCCTGACAGCATAACTTGTATTTCCACTTCTCTCCCCCAGCTCCCACTAATACATTTACACAAAAATTTCCTTGACTGATTGATTTTACCAGGCTTTAGGAATACTTACATGAAGGGTGGAAAACAATGATAGCTTCTACATTGAAGCTGGATGGGATACAC
The DNA here is from genome assembly GCF_035770615.1 of Melospiza melodia melodia. Classification (NCBI taxonomy): domain Eukaryota; kingdom Metazoa; phylum Chordata; class Aves; order Passeriformes; family Passerellidae; genus Melospiza; species Melospiza melodia. The sequence goes on from NC_086196.1 coordinate 67,199,787, forward strand.
TCTATTACCTAATCTTCTTCACATATTTCTTTCTAACCTTTTTGATTACATTTATTTTATAAGTGGAGTCTGCAAAGTTGTTTTGGTTGATATGTGATAATTTAAGGAGAATGAAATGGCTTTGTTTTGTTGAGTTTATTAAGGAGCTTTCATACCATTCCTAGAGATATGATCATATTTCTGATAATTTCTTATTTTTATTTTTTTTAATGTTGGCCACTCTTCCTATTAGCAATAGGGTGAAACTGTAAAAACTAGAACACCTCAATTTTCAGTAAAGCTTTTAGCAATTCAGAGAGAGGCAGGAAAGTACTGCTTTAATCCTGACTGGAGTACTGTTTTATAGAATGAAATTCCACACCAATTGTTATTCACAAAATAGAGGAAGAATATGGGAATGAATATTCATTTAATCACTTTACCTTTTTAGCTCTCATTTAGAACTTTACCAAAACTAGACTTGCCACAGGATTTTATCTCAATTTTTTTGGTCTTTTTGCCCTGTTCTCATGTTAGTTGTTCCACTCTCTGTAAGAGGTTAGATTTCAAGCTGCTCAACCTAAGTGAGATGTCCTCAGAATTTTCCACTGGGTCATTAATGTCCTAATCTGGGTTTGCTCAAGATTTAAAAGTACATTTTTATTCTCTTTCACTCCTGGATAACAAAGAGGAGAGGAGAGGAGAGGAGAGGAGAGGAGAGGAGAGGAGAGGAGAGGAGAGGAGAGGAGAGGAGAGGAGAGGAGAGGAGAGGAGAGGAGAGGAGAGGAGAGGAGAGGAGAGGAGAGGAGAGGAGAGGAGAGGAGAGGAGAGGAGAGGAGAGGAGAGGAGAGGAGAGGAGAGGAGAGGAGAGGAGAGGAGAGGAGAGGAGAGGAGAGGAGAGGAGAGGAGAGGAGAGGAGAGGAGAGGAGAGGAGAGGAGAGGAGAGGAGAGGAGAGGAGAGGAGAGGAGAGGAGAGGAGAGGAGAGGATTCTTCCATTGAAATGAGTAGCACTGTTTTTAATGAAAGAGATTTGTGAGATTTTAGTTTTTCACTAAAGCCTTTTCACATACAACTTTTTTTTTAGTTCCTAATCTGAGCTTTATATAGACAGTTTAATCACTCTTGATAGAAAACCTGGCCTCCAATCCTATTTGGCTGAAAACCCAAAGCTTTACTTGCTGCAAGATTAGCTCTCCAGAGACCATCCTTTCTTATGCTTATATATCTGTCTTGAAAGCTGTTCAACAGATTGTAGGCAATTTTAAGCTTTAGATTAACTACATTTTTTTTAAAAAATGAAAATGTGTCATGGTCTTTATAGAACCATTCAGGTTTAGAAATGTGAACTCTTATTTTCTACAGACATAAAATATTAGACTACTCTGGACCTAAATATAAAGAAGGTTTTGGGAGAAAAAAATAGGGATTTTTTTTCTTTTAACCTTTCAAATGCGGTTTCCAAAATGTCTTTGATAAATAAACACCTCAGGAATGTTTTAAATGGTGATGTCACAAATGGTGATGTTCCTTCATTTGTTTACTCTGCATTTGCTCTTTGCATTTGTAGCCATTAGATGGAGATTAAAGCAGGGATAATACCAGGCACAGTTTCAGATCTAATGGAAATTCTAAATTCTATAAAGAATGAGAATTTCTAAGTTTAAAAACCAGTAAAAGGAATACTTCCCATCCTTCCCCAATAAAGCATGCACACAGTTACATTATAAACCTCATTGTGTCAGAATTTCTAAGTTCAAAGAGAATTGAACATTAAACTGATAAGAAAAGTACCAAATGTTATAATGATAAAATGACATTATGAATTATATCAAATATCATGCATATTTCATATAATATGAAGAGTATAATAAATTATAATGAAGGACTGAATAGAGGCTGTCTGCTATGATGGGATCCACTACAACCACAAGGATTGCTGGATTCATTGCCCTGCCCTCCTTCAATTTTCTGCAGTACATATTGCACCTTCCTCCCGTGCTCAGAGCTAGCTCTGATGACAAGTGAGGTTTCAAACCAGACAAATTCCTGGCCTGAGCCAATCTGAGCGTCCTCTCACAGGTTTCTCCCTGGGAACCATCACACTGCCTCCAACAGCTCAACTACTTTATCATCCGAGTGGGAGATGTTTCATGACCTGAGGTGTTCTCAGGGGACAGGGAGTTAAGAAAGACAGAAAGAGGGTCCCATGGAGTCTCTTGGATGGGATATAACCCTGCTCAACCAAACCAGCCATTAAAATTGAGTTTACCTCCTTGACTGCTCATTGCAAAACTTCTTTTGAACATCTTTTTTTCACCCACTTTTTTTTGCTCCTGTCCTGTCTGTGCAGTATCATCACCACTCAGTCTCTGCTTGGTAGGTGGTGCCTCATTTTCCCTCTCATCTTACCCACAAGCTCATGAGGAACATGGGAGCCACCAATGTGTCCAGACAAGCTGGATAGAACTTTCTGCTGGTCACCATCTGCTGAGCTGGGTCATATTAAAGGTCCATTACGCCTCTGGATTTACATGCATGCTGCTACATTCACATGCATAAAAAAGAAATTGGTTTTTTTAGCAGCCTATTAAATAGAGGAGGAGTTTCTTAAAAAAAGAACCCAACCTTTTCTGAAGGTGCTTAAAAGATTCTGAACAGAAGTATGACAGAATAAAAATATATATAAACATATATAGATATAGCTCATTGTATTTTACCTTTTAGAACGAATATTTTTACCCTTTATGGCAAAAGAGAAATTTTTGGCACCTGGCTTTTCCCATGTCACATGTATATGTCTGGAATTGTTTCACTGTACCTGAGGGGCTCATTAATTTCAAGGGCTGTGATTGCACTTTGTGTCTGTCACGGGCTGAGCTGTGCAGGAATCCAATGGATTCAGACAGGCTCTTCCTCAAGAAGAATCAGACACTCCCAGAGAGTGGAAAAACATTGTCACCTGGCTCCTGCTCACACTGCTCATCCTCTGCCTGTGTCCCAGCCATGGATATAGTGCAGGTTGTGTGATAGCAAGGTCTAGAAAAGAAAAGGAAGAACAGAATTGGCTTTCTTTTCTCTCCAAGTACAAACATGAGAATGTGCATCAGCCAGCTGCTGCATGATCTGTCTCAGATCTCAGGAGACACACTACCAGCACAGTTATCAACACAGCAACTGGGTAGCTAAAGAGCAGCTCAAAACTGATTTATCAGCCACAAGGTCTCAACATTCCAAATCTGCCTTGAATAAATACAAGATTTCTTTTTAGTGTGTGACAATCAAAATCTATATTTTCAAACAAAAGAGATTTCCAGGCTCTGTTAAAAGCAAGAAGTAAAAAACACAGACCAGCTGAAAAACAGTTTGACTCAAAGCCTTATCCTGTGTCTGCTACATGCCAGGAGTATTTACAAGAGCAGTGTTAATTCATAAGTAAGGCCAGAAAAAAAATGAACATGGTCCCTTTCAATTAAATCTATTTATATTAGCCTATAACAGGAGGGGAAATTTTGATACTAATCTATAAACACCCAGTAATCTGCCATTACATTAAGTATGATTAATTCAGTTATCTCTTCTTTAATAATTCATCCAAGTACATTAATCAACTTTTCATTAATAGAAAAGGTAATCAAGACTTTTTTATCAAGAAAAAAGTCATCTAGACTAGAAGCATAATTATCTTTACTAAGAAATTCTTTTGTTTGACAAAATATTTGGCTAGTTCAATCAAAATGCAAATTATACCCCATGGAGAAAAAAAAAGACAGTACTTAACAGCTAAATGTTCCAGGATTGCACAGACCTTGCTGGTAACGATTTATTTTGGAAGATCTCACTCTCAAAGTTCAATCTCATGCGTCATGGATTAAATTGCTGTGTATTTTTCACAACAGCATCTTAAGTCTGGGAGGAAATCTTCCCAAAGATTCAGTGCTTGGCTTGCTGAAAGCACAGTCCTCTTATTTTTGCTGTACCCACTATCCATTCCTATGTCTCTTATACCTACCAAACACTAATTCTCTTGGAATTTCTCTGTCTGGTCATGGCTACAGCGCAAAAATACAGTATAAATATTTAAATATTAGCAGCCTCCTCAGCCAAAAGCTGCCAGCTGTTTTTCCACAAGGGGGTGAAGGCAGTGTGTACCCCTCACATTTCCTGGTGGTGCTAGAATACCACCTTACAGCTGCACCTGGCCTCTCTGATTGTGTTATTCACTGCATGAGGCCTTGATTTTGTCTTCCTCCAGCTGGTGTTTTATGTGCCCAGTGTAATGGGACAGCTCAATCTGTACATCTCACAGCCCATGTCATTTCTTGATTTTGTCTTCTTCCAGCTGGTGTTTAATCTGCCCAGTGTAATGGGACAGCTCAATCTGTACATCTCACAGCCCATGTCATTTCTTGTCAGGCACATCACAGCAGTAGGACCTGGACTTTTCTTGAGTTTCCCCAGCTATCTCATGGCCTCTCCTGCAGAAATCAGTTCCACATGATTAATTTCAACATAGTTGTCCTTTTTTTCTGTATACTTCTTACCAAAATAAATAAAGAGATCAGGGAAAAAAATACCTATTTCCATGCAAGTTAGATACCCTCCTTCATTTTCTCTCCAAGCCCTTCAGGCTTTCAAATGCTTAGGAGGTGATGTTATACTTGACAGCAGAGCAAGGTCTTTCTGCATTCTGGGCTTTTTAATTTAAAAACTGAACTTTGGCATCTTAGAGCTGTACAGACTTTTTTTTCACAATCTATATAGGTAGTTCAAAAGAGAGGGAACGTATTAGAAAGAAAACTTGCCCGCCACATTTACAATAATAATTAGGCTAACTGCTGAGCCAAGAATCAAAGAGTAAAATTTCATTCCTCAAGCCCCATGTTCCCCTTCGTGTGGCACTTGAAGAGCAAAGCTCTGGAGAGGAAAGGAAGGGAAAGGAAAGGATTTGCTTCTGGGTATCCACAGGCTGACAAGCCAGAGCAGCACAGCTTCCAGCTTGATCTCAAACCCTGCTGGGAACTATGAACTTGTTATGAGAGCTCTGGCTCTTCTGTGAAGCCTGATCTGATGGGAATTCTCAAAGCACATCTGCTGGCTTGGGCCCTGCAAGGAAGAGGAGCAGAGTACTCTGTTTTTAAGGGCTGGCTTCATTGCCAGCCTCTGCATCAGCTTGCCTCTCCGTTTCTGTTCCTTCATCCTTGCCACCTCCCTTTTCTCCCTCCTGATTTACCACCTCAAGTATCAGCCCCAGCATGCCTGTGCCGAGCCACACCTGTAACAGCTTATTACATTTATTAGTGTCTTTGGAAACAGTTCAACTTCAACAGACTATATAAATATGCCTTTGACAGAGCATGATCTTGGGCACCATTAGAAAGTGAGAGAATTTTCCTTCAGCAGGAACCTGTCTCCCTGCACCTGTTTAGGTGTTTTGTTAAGCATTCATTGGAAAAGGAGCTGAACTCCAGTCCTTCCTCCACAGGCCGCAAGTTACCAGTCTGCAATGACCCCTTCTAAGTCAGCCCATGCTACAGAACTATGTAAGTGAAGTTTATGTAGCTCCATCTCAAAAATACAAACAATCTAGTCGCTATTTCAGTCTGGACTATGGGATATGAATCTACTCAGGCAGAATTCCAGTTACAAAGTCAGTGGTGACCAATTTCTGTACAATGCAGTTGGGAAACGCTTTGCAATTAATTCAGCCTCCATTATGACCCTTTGAAATCAATAAATCTTAGACAGAGGGAGATGCTATATGCTATATGCTATATGCTATATGCTCTTTTATGGAAAATTTTAGTTTGTATAGGGACTCTAGATGATATAGGAACATTGGCTTTCTTGTTCATCATGTGCCTGGGGACATACATTTTCACTGATCACACACCAAATGTCACCATAATAATAATAAAAAAAAAATCTCACCTAAAGCATCAGTGTGGAAGACAACATCACTGACACAAGGTGAGACTCAGCAACTACAGCCATCAAAACCAATATCTGCATGTGAGCTGACACACTGGATGGTGGGAGGGGACATGTGGACTAAGCCCAATGCAGTCTGCAAATATTTAAGTATACCTAGGGAATGAAAATGCAGCCTATATTTAGATGCTCATGTAAAAAATATTTTACAAATTTACAGTTTGATGATGTATAACATTCACTTTGGCAATTTAGCAAAACTGTTGGGGCTTTAGGGATAAAGACAGATCTTTGCAGTCAATACAGAATGCATTATCCAACCACACACCATTTTCTACTCCTGATTTGCTGCTCTTTCATTAAAGCAAACCACCCATCTTTGCATTAGCTATTGTTTATGTACCTGTTTATTGCTTATGGACCTGTAAGGGACAGGAAATGACCTCTTCTATAAATACCCTATTACTAATAATTCTGGATTTAGTTTTAAGATTTGCTTCCCTGGCAGATACAGCTCAATTCAGTTTAAAAAAGAGGGAAATTGAACATCAGTCCTAAATAAGAAGTGACACAGCAGAGCTGTAGGAAATATGGATTGAACATGATCCTGGAAAAGACATTGGCAAATGAAACAGGTTTGCCAGGTCTCCTCACTGAAATATCACCTTTATTAAGGATTATTTATGACAAAATTGTGTTTGCTGAAAATCTCCTTTGCAACATAAATCCAGGAAGGACAAGTTAGTCAGACAGCAATTTGTAGTACATTCAATTCTGGAATATTTTCTGTATTCTGAATTTACTTTATTCTGCCATATGTAAGTCTTGGCTCATGCACATTAACAAATAGAAGATTTTTCATTTGATTTATATAATAAACAGGTGATTTCTTATGTTAAGAAATATTAATATTCTTATGTTAAGAATATTCCCCCCCCCCCCTTTTTTTTTGCCTTTTTTTAAGAAACAAACTCTACTTTGTTTTAAGTCTTTCCACAACAGAAAGGAGATTTTTGAGAAACTTTGCTTGGAGATTATAAGAATCTAGGAAGTATTTCTATCTGGGTGGAAAGAAGAGCTACATGTATCAGTGCTTCTTCCTTCTGGGGTTGGATATAGGATAAAGTAATATTTATCTAGCCTTTTGGACACAACATTTTATAACTTATTCCTGATGCTTTACATCACTACACCTTCTTCAGTGCTGCTCCATCTCACTGGCCCAAGAGGGGATTAAGCAGACTCCAGGAAGGATGAGAAGCAAAAGGAAAAAATCTGTCCCAGATGATGTTAATGGCAAAATTCCTGCTCTCTTCCAGAGGGAGCCAAGATCTCACTGGCATTATTTTGCCAAGCTCCCCTGAGTCGTCCAGTGGAATTCATCTGGTTTGAGTTGGTCCAAACCAACACACAGGCTGGTCTGAAATCTCACAGTCCTGAGGAAAATAAAGAGCTACCACCTCAAGGTATAATATGTAACCATAAATCAGGCCCCAGTTTTGCCTGATTTTTGTAAATTTAATTCAAGTTTAAAACCACAAGAGTGCTGCTTGATATTAACTGTGCTGGGAAAGCCAGCAACACAGGTCTGCTCTGCATTTGACCTGATTGAACTAATATTGCATTTTGCTACCTAGAAAAGCAGAAGGACTCCAAAGAAAAGCATATTGGCAATTCAAAGAAAACATTTAAAAGGCACACCAGAATTTCCAGAGAGACACATTAATAATTCTTTTTCCACCATAAGAGGATAGTTATTGGTAGAACTTTTAAGTTAAGCAAAGATCTTTTAAAAGGGACACTTCTCCCATTTTGTTTAGAGTTTGGTAGCAGGTGAAGTGCTGTTATACCTCAGAGTTATGAACTATATAAAATGGTTAGCATGAAACATGCTCTGCCTACCTTTGAAAAATTGCTGGTGATGCTGTGGTCTTTCCTGATTGCAAGCCACAGGACATTCAGGGTTATTTTTTATTTTAAGCTGACATTGTTACCTAAAATGTGCCACCAGGTACCTCATACTGATGGCAGAAACAGGACAGATTATTTTTTGACAGTAATGGTCATTGAGTTCTATCTCCCAGTAATCCAGGCTTTCAACAGCTTTGACTTGTGCATGTTTGATTGTTTAATGTAACACTTGGCAAACCTAATTTAAAACCACAGACTTCTCATAAACTCAGTATTGTTCAGATGTCACTGAACAAGCTGATGACCAAATCTTGTATTTAACACTGTGTTCTATATGAAAGAATATTATTGTAAAAATCAGAAGGAAAAATCTGTAATTTCATTTGCATTAAAAATTGAAACACTAATGCTGCAATGCTGCCACCATTTCTCATAGTAGTTTCATTTATGAATTGCATTTGTGTTTTCTTCTATGTGGCTCCCTTGGACAAATCACACCACAGATTCTTGCTTATCCTATTTAAACATCGGTTTTACTCTTGTAGATGCACTTTAGTCTTTTTAACTTCTGGACCAAGTGAATGCTTGGAGATAGTAATGCCCATGTTCAGCTCTCAGGCTCATCATACTTTGGGCAAAACCATTTGCGTAATCCTCCTTTAGCCCATCCGTGATGGAAAAAGAAAAACAAAGAAGAGATCCTTCCAGTAATCCAAGTTCAGAGGGTAAAAAATCACTCCAAATTCCTAAATCAAAGTTGTTTGCAGTGCTGCATTTCCTGTGCACTCTGTAGCATCCCGAGCTTCAGAATGGAAGCACGTCAGGCCTCCCGAGGGCAGCCAAAGGGCCACTGCCTGGGAAGTTTGAAATCAAGGTCGGGCTTTCATTCCAACTTCCTTTAGCAGGCTTTTGGTCACTCTGATTACTTTTTCCTCCTCATTTTTACTAAGAAATTTATACTACTTATATGTAACTGCACATTCTATATTTTTATGTTAATTGTGAAATAGATGCAGAAAATACGAAAACTTCATTCATGGCACTTTTCTGAGGACAAAGGTAGGCACTCTACAGTCCTAGAACATCTATGTTTATGTAGATTATAATATATTCCTTTTTCCCTTCAAATTTTGTGAAGATGTAGCCTCTTGAAAGCAATTTTCTATTGCTAGACTGTTCTGAATTAAAGTTCCCCCCAAAACTTAACAACTTATTTTCATACTGCTTTCACACTTTCTGATTCATTAAAATACAAATTCAATCCTCAAAATAGAAACCTGAGCTTTCCAAAGAAAATGTGCGAAGAGCCTTAAATTATGAATGTAAAAAACATACATTCATAGTGCCACTGACATGATTCATTTTCTGTACCCAAATGCTTTCTTTAATCCAGAACTTTTGAGTTGAGAAAGTTCTGTTGGTATGAAACAAAATCTCTCCAAAACAGTGTATTCCATGACTAAAACTATGAAACAACAGATTTATGGAGAGCATGCATCAAAATACCCACCTTTGTTAATTCAGTGTAACTCCTTCAGTATTTATATGAACATGGGAAACAGGAATGGACACGACCCATTCCTGTGGTGTGACCTGCTGGGAGGTTTCAGACCATGACAGTGTCAGTGCCTCAGGCTCACCCACAGCTTCCTGAGAGGGTTCCTGCAGGCTGGTTTGTGGCACAGACATCCCTCCTCCCCACAGCACAGCTGCAAACTGCTCCAGCTCGCAGAGAACAGGTCATGGTCTGCTCCAGGCAAAGCCTAAGGCTTGTGTCCTTGCCCTTGTTTGCTTTCCTAAAAGCAAGAAACATAACAATAATAAAGCACCATTTATCCTGAACATTCCAAAACCATGGAGTCATCAGTTATGAAAAATGAAATATTTTTTTAAAATAAAGGTATCTCTTTTTGTTTTAGGCAGCCTTGCAGAACCCAGCACAAAAAGAAAACACACACAGAATGCATCTACGCTCTGAGGACACAGTTAAGGGCAAATAAATTATCTTTGTGTTTGTGTGTGTGTATTTACAAACACTGAGAGTCAACTTTTCAGTATGAACTTTCAGTCCTGTCTGTTGTAAATTAAAAGATCAACAAAACCTTGCAGCCATATTTTATAATCTGTATTATTAATGTCAATAACAAATAGTTAAGAACGAGCTCAACTAACTGACTCCATCTCAACATGAAACTCAGTTTTACAATTCAGTGAAAAAGAAAAGAACCAGACTACCACAATAATAAATTCTTCTTATAACCCCTACCATCTTCCCATGGATCCATAACATTTTCCTACAGATACTTTATGGCAGTAGCTAGTAGTCTCTTTTACCATGTAAATCTAGACTCATAGCAGGCAGTAAGGTTTCTTTCCAGGGAGCTGATGCATTGTT